>NC_140165.1:85963315-86603315 GCF_963971535.1 Notolepis coatsorum | reverse complement strand
GATCTTCTGGAAGGTATGGTTCCCGTGGAGCTTTCTCTCTGTGTTAAAGAGATGATTCGGCGAAAGTACTTCACTTTAGAGTATTTGAACAAAAAGATTGCATCATTCCCGTATCAGCACGCTGATAAAGTGGATAGACCTCACCCAATTCCCCAAACATTTGTTTCTCGAGGAACAATAGGAGGCAATGGGCATGAAAATGCCACTCTGCTCCGACTGCTTCCATTACTTGTAGGCAGTGTAGTACCAGTGGGTGATGCAGCATGGGCAGTTTTGATGGAGCTGAAAGAGGTGCTAGAGTTAGCATTGTGCCCATCATATACTGATGAAACCTTAGACTATTTTCAGTGCAAAATCAGTGATCATAGACAGGTACTATTAGAGGTTTTCCCTGCAGTTAAACTCCGTCCTAAACATCACTATGTGGAGCATTATCCCGCTCTAGTTAAGTGCTTTGGACCCCTGCTGCATGTTTGGACCATGCGATTTGAGGCCAAGCACCGCTTTTTCAAAAGAGTGGTGCATGACACTCAAAACTTCAAAAATATCTTGAAGACGATGGCAATCAGACACCAACACATGATGGCATATCATCTTGCTTCACCATCATATTTCAAGCCAAAAACCCAGGCATCCAGGGTTGACTCTGTTCTGGTTTCATCTCTACCAGCAGTAGCTCAGGTACACATTAGAGGACACACAGTTAGTGACACAATCTACCAGACATCAAAGGTAACCATTCATGGCACAGACTATGTCTGTGGAATGTTTCTCTCCATCAGAGTCAGTGGTGGACTGTCTACATTTAGCCAAATAGAACAGATCTACCTTGTGAATAACGAGGTTTCTTTTCTGTGTCGAGACTATGACTCCTGGTATATAGAACATCTTAGGTCCTATGAGCTGTCAACCACACAACCACATCTGTCCATCTACCTACAGTCTGGTCTCAATGATACAGTCCCACTCTCAGCATACAAGATCGATGGTCTGCTGCTGCTGACTCCCAAGCGATTCATTCAAGTGAAACGGAACTGAGTCCAGCTAATGGTGAATAGTTATTTTATTAATCAATTATTGTGTCTTTATTCACTCGTTGTGTAATTGACCAGTTTATATTCTGTATAAGTTCATATTCTGTATATGTTAATAATGACGCTTTCTGTGTTGTGTTTATGATTACTCCTTAGGTCCTTGAGCTGCTGTCTGTCGACCGGACCACATCTGTCCACTGTCCATCTACCTGCAGTCTGGTCACAACGAAACAGTCCCACTCTCAGCATACAAGATCGATGGTCTGCTGCTGCTGCTGACTCCCAAGCGATTCATTCAAGTTTCCATAGCACAATGGCAGCTGCCTCCCCACAACCCATGATCCTTTGTGTTGTTGAGCCAGACCGTGCTAGAAAATTAAAACTCAGTTCACGACCCGCCTCTGTTGATGCACTGATCACGATTATAAAAGAACAGTTGGAAATAGACCTTGACTTCAGTTTGCTGTATGAAGATCCAGACTTTGATGGGAAACTTACTTCCCTTGATGACATTACGGAATTGCCACAAAAAGCTGTTGTGCACATTTCACTTTCGCTCGACTCCAGCTCTCTCGCATCTACTGATATACTTTCAGATATGTCATCTCCAGAACGTCTAAGCAGATGGCCTCCAGGTCCTTTTCCAGTTCCTACATTTGCATTCGATGTTGAGCTGAAACTTAGAGACGGAAACAACGAATTTGAGAAGAACAAGAGACACCTTAAGTTGACAAGAGACCTAAAGCACGACATCTTAGAAAAGCTTGCATCTACAATGTATGCTTTCAAGGCTTATCCAAGTGATAAAGAGATAGCAGTGGCTTCTGCGGCTCTTGTCGCCAAACATCCCTGCTTGAAGGAAGCAGGATCTGAGACCGGCTGCAATGGATGGAAGAACAGCATCAAATTCAAGATGGGCAATTTCAGGAACAAGCTGAGACGGGCAGGATGTGAGGAGGTCACTGTAAATGCTGGAAAAAGAGGTAGAAGCAATCCTGATGGCGAACCTTCACATTCCAACATTAAAAGACCCAAGCGAGCAGAAGTAAACTTCCTACCCAACTATCCCCAAGGAGAGGATTCCTTGAGGCTTGAGCAGTTGAGGCAGACAATTGCTGAAGAAGTCAAGAAGACTGAGAAGAACCTGCCCCTCATTAGAAAGCTGATGCAGACCACATTTGCCCTGCGCCGACAGACCATAGTGAAGTCCAGCCCACCAGTGAAAGAGCTCATGGACCTCTGGCCTGCTCTCAAAATGGAGTCTGAGGTAATATAGATCAGCTCTCTCTTTCCTGTGTTAACATTTGGCACATTCTGTGTGTTTTAAAGTGAAACTTGTGATTCTTAAGCCTGGTTTATATACTCTAGCGGCGCATCTGCGTGTGTTCTGTGCGCCCCCGCGAGCTAGTCATCAGCGACCGATTCCGCAAAGCATGTAATGACATGGTTGACCAGAAATCCCGCCGTCATGCTCTGAAGCCCAAACCAAACAAAGTAAGAGATCCACCAAGTTGAAGTGACTAATTGATGTTGATATACTATATTGTCCTGCTGTTTTTAAATATAGGTGTATGCAGAGTTCCAGCTGATTACCAACCAGAACCTGCCCAACACATTCTACGCTGAGCTTGACCGCCATCTTCCTCGACTGATGACGTTATTCAGACAGAAGGCATCCAAAACTGGGAACACAGCAGATGCTTTGGCTCACATTTTAAAAATCCACGATGAACAGGTGAATAGATTATTATACATGTCATAGGTCGAACCTCTGTAACATTGAACAGGTTCAATGATTCAAATGAGCATTTGAATTTTACAATTAGTCCACCATTGTGTTTGCCATTTTTCTGATTGCATTAAAGATGTGAACATGTTATTTGTGGACATATCTGATTGGAGTGTTTAAAATCCGCTTTGTTCAGTAAACATTTCCATATAATACAATTATTTTTCTTCTTCTTAATCTTACATCTTAATAGGAAATCCATGATGTTCACACCAGGCGTACCACTGTTCTCCATGCCCTGCCTGTGTATCTGCATGAGGAAGTCGCTGGATTTTTCAAAACCTGCACAGTGAGTCAGAGTAAAAATAATTTACAGTACAACTGTATATTAAGTGAACAGTTAATCAAAATGCTAAGTATCAGTCTTCCTTCCTTCCAGGTCTCCCTTGTGAAAGAGATATTTGATCTCGACGGGACTAACCTGGTTAAATAAAAATAACCTTCTCACCAAAAAAATTGTTCTAACTAAAATATAAACAACTTACAAACACAACTCCATATACTTAGCGTTGTGCTGCACTTTGTAGAAACCATGGATTTATTTGTGATTATTATGTCTCTTTCATTCCTTCAGGACACGTCTGATGAGCCAGAGCTTCAGGGTGTTGCAGTGGCCCTCCTTACTTTCATCAGTGACGACCATGACACAAGTCCAGTTCACTACCAGCCTGTGACAATCTCTGTTGTCATTGAAAGTCACATCATGATCAGCCTCCCCAGATTTGGTGATTCCTTCCTGGTAATGTTTGGACTAATCTATGCACTACACCTCAGCTACCCCAAGGGACTTACCAACACTTTTGAATTAATTCAGAAGATTTTACTAGGTCTAGAAGCTGGTAAACTGTCGCCCAGGTTGCAGACTCTCAAGAATGACTTGATGATGCAATAATTTTTTTTTCTTCTGATTTTTCAATGGATTTTCTCCCCGTCCCAATTAGTCGTTGTGCCAATCCCCCCCCCCCCCCCCCCCCCTCCCCTACCTGGTGCTGTATGCATGTTCTCCTACGAGTCGGTATAAGGGCGTCCCGAGTCGATCGCACGCTTCCCCCGAGACATGCGCCGACAGCCAGTGGCGTCTTTTCACTTGGCAGCGAGGGCTCTCATTGGTGAAGTGTAACGTGTGGGAGGGCACGCTATCTCCACCAAGTCCTGCCCCGCTTAGCAAGCGCCGAGACCTGACCTGTAGGCGTCGCTGTCCACAACGCCAGATTCCCACCCGCCAGCTTCCCCACCCCCTAATACTGCCGAATTGTATTAGTGTGAACGGCCAGCCAAGCTGGTGACAACGCAGGGAGTTGGATTCGAACACGCGAATCCAGTGTCTCCAGCGTTGGTGACGAACGCAATCTCCGCTACGTCACCTGACCGCTCTTGCATTAAACTTTTGAAGGTATTATTTTGACATGACAAGGAAATTAATACCTCACCCCACATCCTTCTTTCAGATGAGTTTCTATTCCTTACTGTAATCAGTGATCATGACACAAGTCCAGTTCACTACCAGCCTGTGACAATCTCTATTGTCATTGAAAGTCATATCATGATCAGCTTCCCCAGATTTGGTGATTCCTTCCTGTAATGTTTGGACTAATCTATGCACTACCCCAAAGCACTTACCAACACCTCAAAAGTGTGTCTATAGAAACTCATCTGAAATGTCTTGTCATGTCAAAATAATACCTTCAAAAGTTGCTGTACTACTTTGCAGATGTTCAGCCAATAGGTCCAAACTACTCAATGTACCTTGTTCTTTATTTTTTATGTAATATGTTTACATTTGAGAGTTTTACAGTTCGAATTTTCTTAACCGTCTATAGCTGTCATTATTGTAATTTCATCCAAGTAAGTTTTAGAGTTGAAAGAGTTTATCAGAATCTCAAAGGCAACATCCAAGTCCCAAACGTTTGTTTCTCGAGGAACAATAGGAGGCAATGGGCATAAATGCCACTCTGCTCTGACTGCTTCCATTGCTTGTAGGCAGTGGTAGAGTTCTGTACCGTTGAGAGGCTCGGCTTGGCATCACACTGCACTATCTCGCGTACGTGCACGCGCACTGAATAAACCACAAATGTAACTCTAATACCAGTATTAGTCTGACCACACCCCTCATCAGCTTACCTTCATAAGCAGGTGTGTGATCACCTGCTCTCCTCCTTCTCGCTTTCACCACAAGGAAAGTGCCTCGGTAGTACCCCACTTGACGTGTTTGTTAGTTGAAAAGAGTTGTGACTGGTTTACATTGTGCTTAACCTTTTTCTTCTCTCACTTGTTGTATAAGAAAAAGGTTTGGGTCATAATGTATTCCGCGGAGAGTAGACCCGCTAGACCTACTCTTCACCACCGATTCTCCATTCCCGCCTCCGTCGTGCGTTCTGGTGCTGGGCTGTTGCCACTCTCGTGGTTGCCGACCCAGCCCGGGAGACTGCCGGTGGATAGTTTTCCTCACCGACGAGCCGAGGGTTCGGTGCCGTCGCTCCGGCGATGGCCTGATCTCGACTCTGGTTCCTCTGTTTCTGGGGAATCGCCCGTTGATGAACGGGGGATTGTCTTAGAGCCAGAGGATTTGCGACGAAAACTTTTTGCGTCTGCTCGCTCACGTCGCAACATGGTGGCGTGCAGACGCGAACGGCCTGGGTTTGGGGAATTGCTGGAGACCAGCGAGGCCGCGTCCGACTCTGGATTTCTGATGGAAACTGAAGACTTCATGGAGGAGGCGGACGGGTTCTTGTATGATGGTCCCGTGGAGGAGAGTATCCCTCCTCCGGAGACCCCGGAGGGGGGAGAAATGGCTCCACGGGGCGCCTTGTTCGAGGATGTCGAGGAACCACCTTGGCCTCATCAGCAGGATGCCCTACTGTCAGCCGCATCGGATTGTGGCTCCTTGACCAGTCGCAGCCTGCTGTATGCGAGGGATGCGGGGTCGGTGGAGGAGGGTCCGCAGGGGGAACTGCGGGCCTTGTTTCCCGAGCTCATGGCGGTAGCCGCCGCTGCAAACGGTGTGCCGCTGCCATTGCCTGCACCTGTCCCTGATGACCTCATAGGCCATCCCTGGCAGCGTCCCCCGGTGAGAGGGGTGGACGTTGTCTACCCATTTTTCCCATCGATGGGGGCCTATGTTCGTCGGGGTCAGGCGGTGTCCAACATCATGGGACTAACTCCCGCCTACGTACCAGTTACGCGGGTGTCGGGGTTGGTCAAAGGTATGGGGGAGGGCGTACCTCGGCTTGACAATCCGATGGCCGCGCTCCTCTGTCCGGATATGGTGTGGGAGCCCCTATGCAAGCCGGTCCTCCAGGGGAGGTCGGCTAGGCGATTGGCTTATTGGGGTGACCAGTCATTCATCGCCGGTACACAGTCGCTGGCTGCGGCGTCTAACATCGCCCACCTGGCTAGATTTGTATCGGGGATAATGACGGGCGGCGCGGATCTGAACGAGGTGAAATGCGATCAGATCACCCAGGCTGCGGGAGCTGTGCTGCACCTCTCCCAGGTGCTGGCCATAGCCATGGGGAAAGTGCGCGCCCTGGCCACCCTGGGCCAGCGTCATCTTTGGCTGGAGCAGGCCCGTGTGCCGGAACGGAAGAGAGCCCCTCTTCTGACGGCCGCCCTCTCCGACGCTGGCCTGTTCGGGAAGGCCCTGCTATTGATGACCTCAACATGCAGAGAGATGGCAGAGGAGAGGTCCATTCTCCAACCCCATTTTCCGCCTCCCGTCCTTGCCGGTGGGGGCAGAAGGCTTCCGCGACGTCGAGCTGTCTCCGTCGCCGCTACCACTACCTCCACCGCCACTGCTGGCCCTGCCAAGAGGGCCAGGGGACGTAGCGGCGCTTCGGCCACCGCCGGCCCATCCCAGACCGGAGGAGACGGTAGGGAACGTCGTGTCCAGCAGACTGTAACCTATCGTCCCTCCGGGGCTCCCCGGGGTGGCAAGACTCGAGCGGCGCGAGGTGGCAGGCGCCGTTGAGAGTGACTTTTCCCCTTGTGTCCCCTCCTCTACACCCTTCCCGGCCCCTCTGTGATTTTGTGCCTTAAACACTTATTTATTAATAAAGATAGTTCCCTGATATAAGGGGGACTGTGTTTGGCCGAACAAACTGTGTGTTTCTTCAATACAAATCATGTGGTGGGGTTGTGTTATATGAATCTACCCTGTTACGTTGGGGGGATGAGTTGTGTTGTGTTACGAGTTTTAAGCAAGGTCTGCAACTTACACTCGGTAATAGGTTCTATTAGCTTGATGCTCCACATGCAATTAGAACTGGTGTTATTCCATTGCTTTAACTAAGTATATGTGTTCACAGCGCTGTGTTGTTAGTTGCAGTAATGCTCGTACGCACATTTCATGGCCTGGCCATTACTCTCGTTCAACGTTCTTCCTATGTGTAGCATAGGCTACGGGTATGGGATTCACGCACAGGCGACTTGTGTTTTTGTTGTAAACCCTTTTACACTTTGTGGGTAGCTAACATTGTATTAGCTTGTGCTATATTTTGTTCTACCGGAGGTTTTCAAGATGGCTACGGTTGTTTCTGTGTGTAGGGATAGAAGGTGTGTTTTCGGGAGGGGGTGTCGGATAAACCCCTCCTTTTTTCCCACTTGATTGGTTTAGAGGATTTGTTGATCTTTTCTGCTGAGCCAGACAGGGCCAAGCCAGTGCTTGACAGGAGAGGGGGGGGGGGGGGGGGAGGGGTATTCTACCGACTCCTGTTATGACAGGATCCGGTGGGTTTTCCCCGCCCGTTATAGCGTTGTTGCTATGGCGACGCCTTCCATGAGCTGGTGTCTTAAAAGATGTCGAGGTTGGGCGCTGGACTTACAGCCTGCTGCGCCCGTTTATGTGTCAAACTTGAGTCTGTTGGTCACGTGTCTCACAGTTTACATATCTTTTTCTTGACCGTGGTCTCATGTGGGAAGGTGTTTCTGGGGGAATCTGGTCTTACACTCTGATTAAAAGGAGTGACTGGATTAAAATCATGTGAAAAACAGGGTTTTTTACTCCCAGCTGTGCAGTTAGGTCATACGTGTGATGCCTTTTCTTTATTTTATAAAGAGTTGAATGTGTCTTGATGGATATGAAATGAGGGTCCCTGATGGAACAAGACTGACGTCTTTCTCAGGTCTGCCTCCCCTTATCTTTTTGTGTGTATTCCTGTACTGCAGTCTGTTGGGTAACATTTTTCATTCATTTCATTCATGGAGTTGATTGCATCTCGCCCCTCTTGTCGTTCCCTGGGCGTCTTGGGGATTCAATATGGTGGTCTAAACGGCCTATTGTTGATGTGGGTATGTCAGAACGCACACATAGTGCTAGCTCAGGATGTGCTTTGGCCGTTGCTGACTGGCGCGCCTCGTATGCTTTGGTAAAACAGCGTTTTTATGGAGCAATTGGGATGGGGGTTTTTCCTCTTCCGACATCCTGTGTGTTGTCGATGGGTTCCCGTTCATGTCAGGGGATGATGACGGAATGGGTCTGGACATATGGGAAGGGTCTCACGCCCTAGGGGTGGGCCGCCGGACGCGGTTCATACCGACACGTCTGGGTGGCGCCTTCTTTTTATGTTGGGATCAGACGCGCATATCTGCCCCTTCTCCTGGGGTTGGCAGGTCGGCGTGATTAGGGCACGGGACTGGTTCTGGTCGCGCTGGTCCAGATCAGTGCACCCGTTGTCCGCTGGGGATGCAGATCTGCTGTTCTGGTACCCTGAGGGACTTAGGGTTTTTTCAGGGGGGAAAATGCTAGGTCGATCCGGGTGTCACAGGGTTGTGCGTTATGGGACCCTTTTTGATGTATTCTGCACTGTCATAGTGGCTTATGGCCGTGCCGACCTGTACGCGTCCGATCTCGTCGGATCTCGGCCGCTGTGCGGGTTGGTCTTGGTTGGTACTTGGTTGGGTGACCTCCTGGGAATACCGAGTGCGGGGTGCTGGGGCTGGTCTTCCATATTACGCTCTTCTCTTGCGTTTTGGCGCTGAGGAGCCTGTTGGGTGGGGTTAACCTCCTTTGGGATCCTGTGCTCCCCGTATCGCCGGGCCCGGTCCGGGGTGATGCTCGTTGACCCGTAGGCCCGGGATAGCCCTGTTGGGAACCGGAACGCGGGCTGCGGCGGTGCCGCAGGTGCGTTTCGGGGTTTTTCCTGAGGGGTTATGGGACCAACCATTGCATGGGGTGATGCCTGGGTGGTTGGTTCTTTGGTGTGTTGCTGCAGTGTCAACTCCCGGTTTTCCGGTTGAGGGTGCCCCTGCACGTTCATGACGTCTGCCGATCGTATGGGCTTTTCTGTGGGCAGCTGTCAGGGGCCGAGTGGTCTACGGATCCCACTTCTGACGTGCTGTTTGAAAGCTTGGTTATGCGACAACGCCAGCATACGCCCCTTCCGCCGGGGCGGCTGTTTCAGCTGTCCTTTCTGGCGCCTGCCTCGTCCGCAGTTTTCCAGGCTTGGGTTGACAGCCTGTTGCCTGGTCTTTCCCCGGTGCACTGCCTGCTTCCGTTGGTTAACTCTTGTGTGTTATGACCATGCTGTCTGCCTGTTGCAGGGCTTGTGTTCCAGGCGGTGTGCTGTTGGGGGGGACAGGGCCCGCTCGGCTGAGGGGCCTTTGTCCGAATACGCTGGCGATGTGGGGGGCGGGGTCACTAGGTGCCCCCCTGGTGGGGTCTTGATGCTGGCATCATGGACTTCTCCGGGCCCCCATTTCAGGGAGCCCAGTCCTTTGGTGGATCTGGGCCTTCCTTCGCGCTCCGCTGCTACGGCCTTGCCACGGGGTTGGGTTGGCCCTTGACCCCGTGATTCTGGGGGCAGTAACGAGGTGGTTTCCTTCGTTCGTTCCCGGGTGGCATGCGGGTTGTGCGTGTGTGTAGTCGTGGGGTCAAGCCACGGCTGCTCACCCTGTGCGTTGAGTTGCTTGAGTGCCTCTTCGCACGGTCGGGTCCGTCGCCTTCCCGTGAAGCCCCTAATAGGGGGGCTACCCGCCATTAGGGGGGGTCGGGGGGGCTCGGCCCTCCCTGTTCTGATGGTTGTGGGGGGGCTGTCAGCGGGGTGTATTTGTCAGCCAGCGGCTCCGCTTGGCCTCCCTTGTGCAGTGTGATGCCAAGCCGAGCCTCTCAACGGTACAGAACGATAGGTTATGACTATAACCAAGTTCTGTTAGTTAGAGGCGACGCTTGGCATCAGACGGCCGCTGCAGCCCTTGTCCTCACCTTGTGGTGAAAGCTTGGGAAGGAGGAGAGCAGGTGACCACACACCTGCTTATGAAGGTAAGCTGATGAGGGGTGTGGTCAGACTAATACTGGTATTAGAGGTACATTTGTGGTTTATTCAGTGCGCGTGCACGTACGCGAGATAGTGCAGTGTGATGCCAAGCGTCGCCTCTAACTAACAGAACTTGGTTATAGTCATAACCTATCGTTAGTGTTCTCAGTACAGAGTACAAGGCGATATACCAGGAGCCATAAACGCAACACAGAAGCGTTATTATTAACATATACAGAATATGAACTTATACAGAATATGAACTGGTCAATTACACAACTAGAGTGAATAAAGACACAATAATTGATTAATAAAATAACTATTCACCATTCGCTGGACTCAGTTCCGTTTCACTTGAATGAATCGCTTGGGAGTCAGCAGCAGCAGACCATCGATCTTGTATGCTGAGAGTGGGACTGTATCCTTGAGACCTTGTAGGCAGTAGTATACTGCCCTGTCGAGGGCTAACCGCAGTAACTTGAAAAAAGTAAAAATTTAGTTATGAGTGAAATTGACCTTGTCAATAAATGTTTTATCTTGTGACCAAGTTTCAGATGTTAATGTCGCTCAGTTTTGGAGATATGGGGTTTTAAAAACTGCAGTAACTACAAAATCACACTCAAAACCCAGGCAGACCGCAGTAACTTCCAAACAGTGAAAAATGGCTTTAAAGTGTTTTGACTTGCCATCCAAAATGTGTTATAGGTAAATAAATGATAGTACCCAGATTTAACATGTATTAATGAAGTAATCTTTAGGCATACAAAAATATGACACAATTATTTTAATTAACCCCAAAAAAGCAGATATTGCACTCTGCTGCACGATTTCCTTAAATAATTATACAGGTAATGTACAGGCAAAGTGCAGTAACTTCAAATGCAATGTTGTTTTCCCTCCAGCTTTCATAACTTAACCTAGCCATTTTGAAAATGAAATTTAATACCTGAATATATTGGAATGATGATGATCCAAATAAAATGGCTAGGTGAAGTTATGAAAGCTGGAGGGAAAACAACATTGCATTTGAAGTTACTGCACTTTGCCTGTACATTACCTGTATAATTATTTAAGGAAATCGTGCAGCAGAGTGCAGTATCTGCTTTTTTGGGGTTAATTAAAATAACTACGTCATATTTTTGTATGCCTAAAGATTACTTCATTAATACATGTTAAATCTGGGTACTATCATCTATCTACCTATAACACATTTTGGATGGCAAGTCAAAAAACGTTAAAGCCATTTTTCTCAGTTTCACTGTTTGGAAGTTACTGCGGTCTGCCTTGACAGGGCAGTATAGTTAGTGTACTGTATAGTGTTCTTAGTACAGAGTACTGTAGTGTTCTAGTTATCATTCTGCAAACATAGCCTGCTCTAAATGACGGATGGTGCCTCTGACATTCTGACTAACTCTTTCAACATACATCATGGAGCAAATACATGCAGCTGCATTTCCATATGTAGGTATGTGCACTATTAACAGTATTGCCAGCTGTATAGCATGTAATGTGGATTGGTATTTTGGTTCCACATTGGCAGGACCCAATATACAGCACAACGTTTGTGAATGTTACATGTGCCAAGCGGATTGACAATTTTCAGATAATCTATACATTTTATTCTGTACTGTACATAGATACACTGTGTTATCCCAACGGTCACAATAGTTGCCGTCAACATGTTTGCTCATTCTATGACCACACTATACAAATTTGAGTAATTCAGCCAGGATGTAAACGGCTCTGGTCATGTGCACTGCACATATTGAGACCCTTTATTATTTCAATATTTGCTGGAAATACATTGATACATCATTCAGTAACATTTTCAGAGCCTTATAACAAACATTATTACACTATTGTGACCAGAGGGATTAAATGTGTAATATACATTACATTGTATGTACATGTTATAACATGCATGTATTTATTTTCTATATATATTTTCTATATATATATATTTTCAATTTTAACATTGCCATAATGTTGGAGAGGGCAACACAATGTTTTTGTAAGATAAATAGATGTATACTCTTTGAATAGAAATAAATATAAAGAGTTTGAAGTTGTAACACAATGTTTTTGTAAGATAAATAGTTTCGATGAAGAACAAAACCTCCTAAATGCATACAAAAAAAGGGGAAAACTTCATATCTGCACTTTGCAAGGCACTAATACCTGGTCGGTATTGTTAACATATATAGTCCAAAAACAGTGTACGGTGTTTACAGTGTTATTGTACATTGCTAACATACAGATTATATATGTATACTCTTTTATACTCTTTGAATAGAAAAAAATAAAAGAGTTGTTTGAAGTTGATATAATGTGCTTGTGTAGTTATTTTTCTGTTCACTTTTTCACATGGATTTTAAAACTGAACCTTAAGTTATAGTAACTGCAAATATTTGAGTTGATTAACTTAGAAATTTGAGTTGATTAACTTAAAAGAAATGAGGCATGGGATGGCCTCAATGTCGTTGAGTTCTGTTAACTTAATCACATGGATTTAAGGTTGAACCTTAAGTCACAGTAACTGAACATATTTGAGTTGCCTCCACTTGAGAACCTTAAGTCACAGTAACTGAACATATTTGAACTGCCTTAACTGAGAACTGTAAGTCACAGTAACTGAACATATTTGAGTTGACACCACTTGAGAACCTTAAGTCACAGTAACTGAATATATTTGCATTGCCTTAACTGAGAACTGTAAGTCACAGTAACTGAACATATTTGAGTTGACACCACTTTAGAACCTTAAGTCACAGTAACTGAACATATTTGAACTGCCTTAACTGAGAACTGTAAGTCACAGTAACTGAACATATTTGAGTTGACACCACTTGAGAACCTTAAGTCACAGTAACTGAACATATTTGAACTGCCTTAACTGAGAACTGTAAGTCACAGTAACTGAACATATTTGAGTTGACACCACTTGAGAACCTTAAGTCACAGTAACTGAATATATTTGCATTGCCTTAACTGAGAACTGTAAGTCACAGTAACTGAACATATTCGAGTTGACACCACTTGAGAACCTTAAGTCACAGTAACTGAACATATTTGAACTGCCTTAACTGAGAACTGTAAGTCACAGTAACTGAACATATTTGAGTTGACACCACTTGAGAACCTTAAGTCACAGTAACTGAATATATTTGAATTGCCTTAACTGAGAACTGTAAGTCACAGTAACTGAATATATTTGAATTGCCTTAACTGAGAACTGTAAGTCACAGTAACTGAACATATTTGAGTTGACTCCACTTGAGAACTGTAAGTCAGAGTAACTGACCATATTTGATTTGACTTAACTGAGAACCTTAAGTCACAGTAACAGACCATATTTGAGTTGCCTTAACTGAGAATTGTAAGTCTTAGCCAACTGAAAACATTTGAGTTTATCAACTTAAAAAAATTGAGGCCATGTATGGCCTCAATTTTTTTAAGTTCTGGAAACTTATTCGGGTTTACAGTGTGGGTCGAGTGACAACGCCAGCCAGGAACCTAGAATACATTGAATACTCACATATACCCCCACAGATGACCATATACGACCAAGCCTGATCATCTATTTATTAACCAGTGGCTCGCAAAATTTGGAACCCACATAGTATTTAAGCCATGATTGTCATAATTCTGGAGCCACACAGCCCCCATGGAGGGCTGTGGTCTCCAGGACTGTTCCTCGTTCTCTGTGTTCCTGTTAATAAATACCATCGATTGACTTCACCTTCGTCTCCTGGCTCATCATATCAATCCAAAGAACTCAGTTTTATACTATCACTTTCCTCTCAGTATCGCTCTTCTTTTCACTAGTCATCTTCCTCTCCTCTCAGTATCTCTCTCTTCATTCCACTAGTCATCTTCCTCTCCTTCAAGTTTCAAGTTTGTTTATTAAATATCACAATAAAATACACATACTTTACGGTGAAATGCTTGGTTCTGTATGAGCCCCTGAGAGTTTGCATCTCAGTATCTCTCTTATTTGCATTAGTCATCTTCCTCTACTCTCAGTATCGCTCTCTTCTTTCCATTAGTCATCTTCCTCTCCTCTCAGTATCTCTCTCTCTTCTTTTCATCAGTCATCTTCCTCTCCTCTCAGTATCTCTTCTTTCCACTAGTCATCTTCCTCTCCTCAGTCTCAGTATCTCTCTCTTCTTTTCACTAGTCATCTTCCTCTCCTCAGTATTTCTCTTATTTTCACTAGTCATCTTCCTCTCTCAGTATTTCTCTTCTTTTCACTAGTCATCTTCCTCTCCTCAGTATTTCTCTTCTTTTCACTAGTCATCTTCCTCTCTCAGTATTTCTCTTCTTTTCACTAGTCATCTTCCTCTCCTCAGTATTTCTCTTCTTTTCACTAGTCATCTTCCTCTGCTCAGTATTTCTCTTCTTTTCACTAGTTGGCGCCATTTTCACAAAAATGGTGCCGCACTGTACGGCTGCCTCTCTGTTGGCTCCGTCGAGACTGTGCTTTATTTGGTATATTTTTATAGTTTTACGTGTGTTTTTTTGTGTACCAACTGCTGGTGCATTTAATATATATGACCGACAATCACTGATTGACATTGGATTACATTTACATTTACATTTAGTCATTTAGCTGACGCTTTTATCCAAAGCGACTTACACGTTCTGTACGACAAGCCATCAGGAAGGGTACAACTCTATCAGCTGAGTAACAATGTTCCTCAAAGTGTTGCGTGCTACAGTGTAGGTTAGCTTATTAGGACAAGTGCATGACAGTAAGGTTAGTTAGGGTTAGATAATTTTTTTTATTATTATTATTTTTTATTCAGATAATGATTTAAGAAGTGCGTCTTTAGTCGACGGCGAAAGATTGGACGTGTTTCGGCTGTCCTAACTGGGGTGGGTAGTTCATTCCACCATTGTGGGGCAAGGACTGAGAATAGGCGACCCTCCCGGAGCTCGGATAGGAGTAGGTCTGAGGCGGCCAGAAGATGCAGAGCGTAGGGGTCTTGAGGGTGTATACTGTAGTTAGAGACCATTGACCGGAGGTAGGCGGGAGCGGTTCCCTTTGCCGCGCGGTATGCTAGGTCGAGGGCCTTGAAGCGGATTCGTGCAGCAATGGGGAGCCAGTGGATTACAGCACACTCACCGCTTGGACTGCTCTCTCGACCGGGTCGTTGTTGAACAATGGCCGGTGTAGATCCTGAAGCAAAACAACAACAACCCTCCCAGGCAGAGGAGACGTCGAGGGAAGAGGGCTGGAATCCGAAATAGACTGAGATCGAGGGCTCACAGGCAGGCACGGGGGAAGTGATTCTGACTTGGGGGTGCTGTGTGTGGTCGAGTCAGAGATAAATAATAATAATACCGTCATATTAAATGCATGCGCGAAGCGCATCATTTGTGATTTTCCATTCATTTGAAAGATCAATATTTTACACTACAACAGACAAGCTTGGACAGTTCACACACGAAATGCAGCAGTTTTGTCACAACAACAATCGCTGTCCGTGGTGCTGAAACATTAACCAAGTGAGCACTGCGCACTGGGCAGGCCGCAGGAGCGATAATAAACACACATTACCTAGACCGAAGGTGGTCTTGCGTTCAGGAGTGGTGGAAATAAACTCCTTCATGACAACATCTGTCTGTGTTCTCTCCTCCAGAGGCTCCGGGACTGGGTTGCTGGCGTCTGTGTCCATCGGCAGGGTCTCAGACTCTGAGTCGAGTGTATTTCTTTTTTTGCCTTTGGCTTTGGGCTCATTATTAAAGAAATCAGATATTCGTTTTTTCTGAGACTTTTCTGAGACTGAGACACAAGTAAACACACTACTGTTTATTCAACCTCGAGTCCTCATCGTTCGCGGCTTCGCGCCGAAATCCACGTCATGTAGTAGTGTGACTGTCTGTGCCCGCGCTGCAATTGTGCGTCACGTCAGACTCAGATCAGACTCAGATCAGATACACAGAAAATATCATTAAATAGTGGATTTTAACTATTTTTAAAAAACAACCATGTTTTAGACTGCTTACACTCAAATGCTAACTAAAAAAATAAAAGTTTTGTATTATTATTATTTTTTTTTTGTAAATCTTCTGACGCTGCAGTTACACTCCCCGCCAGCAGGGGGTGCTGGAGCACCCGCCGCACCTGTAGTTCCCGCGTCTTTGCTCACAGGACACCCCTACTAGGGCTGGGCGATATGGCCAAAAATGATATCACGATAACGATATGATAATGTTATCATATCATTCAATATCGATTATTAACGTTTTTTTTATTATTATTATTATTTTATTATTATTCATATACAGATGTATGTTTATTTTGCAGCAATTCTTTGTCGTTGCCGCCATCTTTAGTGTTACAGCCCCTCACACTCCAGTTATCAGGCTGCAGCTGGTTTGAAAGTGAAAGTAGGGCTTCTCTGCTGGCTGTGGCTCCAGGGGAGTTGAATAGTTCTGGCTCTGCTAGTTTCTTATCTATCTTTTGGCACTTTTTTGGTGGACAAACCACCGCACATGTGCACCGTGACTCGTGACTGGAGATTAGCTCTGCTAGCACACATAGCCTACTGTGTACAGACGATTTCAAACTGTTGCCATACCAGGCAGTGATGTTTCCAGGCAAGATGCTCTCTACAGCTCCGGAGTAGAAGGACTGGAGTATCTTCCCAGATACTCTGAACTTCCTTAACTGTCTCAGGTGGTAGAGGCGCTGCTTCAACCTTTTTTACGACTGAGTCTATGTGTGTTGTCCATGTCAGGTCCTCTGAGATGTGGACCCCCAGGTACTTGAAGCTGCTCACCCTGTCCACGGTAGCCCCGTTTATCCTCAGTGGTGTGTGTGTCTCCTGCTGTCTCCTCCTAAAATCCACGATCAGCTCCTTGGTTTTACCAATGTTCAGGAGCAGGCTGTTGTCCTTGCACCAGCGTTCCAGTACCTCAACCTCCTCCCGGTAGGCCTTCTACTCGTTGTCCGAGATCAGCCCCACCACCACTGTGTCGTCCGCAAACTTCACTATGGAGTTGGAGCTGAACTTGGCCACACAGTCGTGGGTGTATAGTGAGTACAGCAGGGGGCTCAGAACACAGCCCTGGGGGGACCTGATGCTCAGGGTGATGGTGTTGGAGGTCTGACCCCCCACCCTGACCGCCTGGGGAGTTTCGCTCAGAAAGTCCAGTATCCACTTTTCAGTCACATTGCTATTCATGAACTGGTCGGAGAACGAGAGTCTGTGCTCCATTTATTTCCTATGCTCTGAGTACTTTCTGTTACTAATAAATACTTTTGGTATTTTGGAAACTAATTTTCCTCTCGTTGATCCCAGTCACAAATAGAATTTCCATGGTGGTAAAATATGGAGGGGAGAATAATGAGAGGACAGCCTCATGATATGTGGTTTGTGTGCGTAATTGGCACTGTGGTGCAAGTAGCGGTTGAGCGAGACGGTGGATAATCTCCCCCGAAAAGCTAATCAAAGGCTAACAGGCAGGGTTGTACAGCTAGGGCCCATGCACAGCACACAGACCAATTAGAGTGTAACGACTTACTGCTCACAGAGAGGAATGAGTGAAGTAATAGTAGTACTTTTCAAAGGAGTAACACAGAATATATAACTTTTAAGTAACAAAACGAACAAATGACACTGGTGAGAGACTGGAGGCAGGAGTATACAACTTCACTTGAGGGAATAGGCAGTTCCAAAAAAAACTGTTCAGTCCAACGTCCAAACACCAAAGTAAAGGCAGGGATACAAAATCATTTCAGTGTAGAACCAACAGGACGAGGCAGACAGAAACTGGCACATTTCAATGAAGATCTGGCAACAACACAGGTGATCTTACTAGTGTTATACTAGGGAGACTAATTGTGATCTGACTAGTGTTATACTAGGGAGACTAATGGTGATCTGACTAGTGGTATACTAGGGAGACTAATGGTGATCTGACTAGTGGTATACTAGGGAGACTAATGGTGATCTTACTAGTGTTATACTAGGGAGACTAATGGTGATCTGACTAGTATTATACTAGGGAGACTAATGGTGATCTTACTAGTGGTATACTAGGGAGACTAATGGTGATCTGACTAGTGGTATACTAGGGAGACTAGTGGTGATCTTACTAGTGTTATACTAGGGAGACTAATGGTGATCTGACTAGTATTATACTAGGGAGACTAATGGTGATCTGACTAGTGGTATACTAGGGAGACTAATGGTGATCTTACTAGTGTTATACTAGGGAGACTAATGGTGATCTGACTAGTGTTATACTAGGGATACTAATGGTGATCTGACTAGTATTATACTAGGGAGACTAATGGTGATCTGACTAGTGTTATACTAGGGAGACTAATGGTGATCTGATAGGGAGACTAATGGGGACATAGGCAACAGGTGTGTTGCTGAACAGGCAGGAAGACAGGTGATTGGATAACGAGCAGATGATGGAATAGGTGAGGATGTGGAAGTGGCAAATGGCAAAGGCAGGCAGAAAATAAGGAAATCAGGGCGGATTCATGACATAATATGTGTAGACAGAAATGGATTTTTCCTAGTCTTTGCATGGAATTGGCAGGCAGATGGATGGATGGATGAACCAATGGACGGATGGATTGATTGACATATCAATCATATCAAATCAAATGTATTTGTAAAGCCCGAAATCACAAGGTAATGGGCTGTACTGTACAAGTCTTCTTGAACAAGCCAAGAAGAAACATCACAATAAATCTATAAAAATACACCATACAATCCAAATATGCAACATTCCCAGACGTTCCCCAATGAAGATGAGGAACAACTCACTAAAAACCTAGCAATAGGAAAAAAGCACCACAGGCAGTGTGGAGGAGATAAACCTCAGATGGGCTGTTCAAAGGGGATCCCCTAACTGGGTGTCAGTGATAACATAGTGTTGATATGGATGATAGATGGGTGCAGAATAAAACAAGCAAATAGTTGGTATGTATGTACATATACATGTAATACAACACATTTATCCTTCCACCTTTTTCCATCTTAAAGTTGACGGATGAACTCCCGTGGTTCTGTTCTGCTCTCTCTGACATCACCGGCCTGCAAACGCTCATTACATAAGTATACTGTACATGTTTCATCTCTACAGAGGTGAACTCATAGCTGGGTATGGACTATAAATCTATACATAGACACATGCATTTAATGCTCTGCAAGATAAGCTTATAGGCCTTAAGCTTGTATTAAATGAATGTTCTCCCGGGCCAGAAATATTGATCAAAACAGTTTACTTATATTGACTAGAAATGGGTCTGATATAGAAAGGGTAACTGAATATAAATATGGCTTGATGGTACATTTTTGTTTAAATATCATATAAACAACCTTGCCCGTCAATTGAGGCACATTTTCTTTCCTGTACAGGAATAGATCTAGTTTCCCAATGATGTGTAGAAAGAGGGTTATTGAAGCAGTCTTTCTATCTGTCTCTCCCAAAATCCAACCCTAACGTCCTCGTTGTGGGAGGGGGAAGCAGGTGAAGCTGACCAATAGGGCAACGGTAAAACTCATGGGCCAATCCCCCGTGAAGTGGATAATTGGATTACAAAAACATTGAACAAAAGTAAGAAACCCTGCACCCTAGGAGAGGGAAGCTCTTCAAGCATACGAGCTGAAGAGACTATGAAGACGCATGCTGAAAACCACATGGAGAGGGTGCGTCAGAACCTTCTATCCCCTAGGCGGTCTACCAACATCGCAACCTGGAACATCAGGACCATGTACACAGCAGGGAAGACGTCAGTCATCGCAGAATAGATGAAAAGATACAAGCTCTCTATCCTCGGCTTGTGTGAAACCAGATGGCTCCAGACAGGAGAAGTCAAACTGACCAGTGGTGAATCCATAATATTCTCCGGACACCCGGATGAGAAAGCACCACACACGGAGGGAGTGGCACTCATGCTCTCCAAAGAAGCGCAGAGGGCCCTCATCAGTTGGGAGCCCATCAACTCCAGAATCATCACAGAAAGATTTAAAAACCCCATAAAAGAATGAACCTACATGTCATACAATGTTATGCACCCACCAACACCACAGATGAGGAAATAAAGGACAACTTCTACAACCAGCTACAACAGCTACTCCAGGCCAGGAGAGAAAAAGACATCTTTCTCCTCATGGGTGACATGAATGCAAAGGTTGGGAACAACAACAATGGATACGAACTGATTATGGGAAAGCATGGAATCGGCAGCATGAATGAAAATGGTGAAAGATTTGCAAACGCCTGTGCGGACTACAACCTGGTCATAGGAGGGACAGTTTACCCCCACAAACCCGTTCACAAAGCCACATGGATATCACCTGACCACACCACAGAAAATATATATCATATATGTATAAACAGGAAGTTCAGACGTTCCCTCCTGGATGTACGAGTGAAGGGGTCAGATGCGGGGTCAGATCATCACCTACTGGCCGCAAAACTCCAACTCAAGCTGAAGCGCTGTAACAGCCCCACTGACAACAGAGCAAAGTACAACATCCAGCTTTTCCAGGACATAGGAATAACGGAACTATACCAAATCACCCTACAGAACAGGTTCTAAGCCCTGCAAGAACAAGCTCAAAAACCAGTGGAAGAGCACTGGAACAACCTGAAAACCGTATGGAAGGAGACATGCCTAGAAGTGGTAGGGAGAAAGAAAACAAGCCACAAACCCTGGATATCCACTGAAACACTGAAAAGAATAGAGGAGAGGAGGGCAAAAAAATACACAATAAACAAATGCAAAACTCGAGCAAAAAAGGGAGCAGCTCACAGAGACTACAAAGTAGCAAACAAGGAGGTGAAGAAAAGCATCAAACGAGACAAACAGAAATACATTGAATACTTGCCGCAAGAAGCAGAGGAAGCAGCGGGAAAGAATAACCTCAAGGAACTCTACCTGACCACCAAGAAACTAACCGGGAGGTTTAGACAGACAAACACACAAATCCGTGACAAACAAGGACGACTCCTCACCACCAAGGAAGAACAACACCAAAGGTGGACTGAGCACTTCCTCAACAGAGAGCCCCCTGTCCAAGAGGTGGAGATTCTGCCAGCTACACACATGCTGGAGATCAACTGTGCCCCCCCAACAAGATATGAGGTGAAAAAGGCCATCAATGCATTGCGACGTGGCAAGGCAGCAGGGCCAGATGACATTCCAGCAGAAGCTTTAAAGGCAGACGTTGAAACCTCAGCCACCATGCTACACCAGCTGATCAAAAGGATCTGGAAGAAAGAAGGAAATGTACCAACAGACTGGAAGGACGGGCTCATTGCTATTATACCAAAGAAAGGAGACCTTAAGAACTGCAACAACTATCGTGGGATTATGTTGCTCTCAACACCAGGCAAAGTGTTCAACCGCATTATCTTGGACATACTGCAAAAAGGGGTCGATGATGAACTGAGAGAAAACCGGTTTCTGGAACGGTAGATCATGCAGTGACCAAATTGCCACCCTCAGGATCATCATTGAGCAATCTATAGAATGGCACGCACCTGTCTATATCAATTTCATTGATTTTGAAAAGGCATTCGATAGTATAGACCGGGAGCTGCTTTGGAAACTCATGGCACACTATGGAATCCCTAAAAAATACAGAAGCATAATCAAGAACATGTATCAGGACATGAATTGCCAAGTGTTACATAACGGATGTGCACGAGAACACTTCAAAGTGCTCACCGGCGTGAAACAGGGCTGCCTACTTTCCCCCTTCCTCTTCCTCCTATGCATCGACTGGATCATGAGACAAACCACAACCAATAAAAAGACTGGCATCCAGTGGAGTCTAACGGAGCACCTTGAAGACCTGGACTTTGCGGATGACATCGCACTACTCTCACACAACCATCAACAGATGCAAGACAAAACCCAGCTGCTAGAAACAACTGCAGCTGGACTTGCGCTCAAAATAAATGGACCAAAAACTCAAGTAATCCGAGTCAATAATAAAAGCACGAACCCCATAACCATCGGGGGCCAGACACTGGAAGAGGTTGACAAATTCACATACTTGGGTAGTGTTATAGCTGTGGATGGCGGGACTGAGGAAGACGTAAGGGCAAGAATAGGAAAAGCAAGAGCAACATTCAACATGTTAAACAAGATATGGAAAACCCGAAACATCAAACTCAACACCAAGCTCAAAATCTTCAACTCCAACGTCAAATCCGTACTGCTATATGGCTCTAAAACCTGGAAAACCACCACTAACATCATTAATAAACTGCAGACCTTCATCAACCATTGTCTGAGACGTATCGTCAGGATCTTCTGGCCAAACACAATCACCAACATCAAACTGTGGGAATAAGTGGTCTGCAAGGGCCTTGAAATAAAGCCCGAGCCCTGCCCGAGCCCTTGAAATTCAGGCCCTGCCCGAAAATAAGCCCGACTGTAAATAATATTTTAAGCCCTAGCCCGCGTGAAAACCCGAAAAAAATTATTATTATTATTATTATTATTATTATTATTATTATTATTATTATTATTATTATTATTATTATTATTATTATTATTATTATTATTATTATTATTATTATTATTATTATTATTATTATTATTATTATTATTATTATTATTATTATTATTATTATTATTATTAAAATATAATTTTTTTTGTATTTGTTTTAAATATTCGAAACACGGTTTTATATGAACGTAATAAATAAACAAAACTAAGAAGCATTTACATAGCCTGTTTCGCAATGCCGTCTCTCCCAGTGCTCGCTTATATAGACTGACTCACACTGTCACACATCAGCCTCGTAAAACGTGAAGGCTATAGAATCTTCTTTGACACACGCACACACACACACACACGACACACAATAGCCTACTCAGTCAAACAAACAAACAGAAAACAGAAATCAGATTTCGAGCAGAGCAACGTAATGAAAATCACAACAAAACAAGTAGCAGTCGCGACCCAGCAAATAGTAAACATCACTCACCAGACGTCAGCAACGCGTTGAACACCGTTAACAAAACCGGCTACATACATCCCAAGAACAAATTAAAACGTTCGCCAACTGGCTATATTCCAACACAACCAATCGAGTTGAACTTGTCCCCTGAGTTCTCTCTGCGCGCTGCAGTAATTACATCCAAATGTTTCTCTGGCGCAAAAGAGAAAGCGAATCTTAAAACGAAGGTTATCATATAACCCTAGTTATATAAAAAAAAAAAAAAAAAAAAAAAAAAAAAAACTGCGGTGCCCGGGCCCGAGATGCATCTAGCTGCAGCACCACGTCTCCCGGCGGGCTGAGGACCCGGCGGGCTGAGGACTCTCGCTTCCATTGGCTGATTTGGGTCACGTGACCGTCCCACCCAATGGCTGAATTGGAGTGTTGCACTGCGGGCATTGGCTGATTTGGGTCACGTGATTTATAAAATCAGACTCCTGGTGGTGGAGGGGTGCGGCTACGACGCGCTGACAAAGAGCGGGCTTCCGGTCACCGCACGTCTCGTCCTCTACAGGGGGGGAGGGGGGTGGATACTGGGGGGGAGGGGGGTGTACGCATTAAACCCATGTCGATTCGCCATATGATTGGTTTATTAAACTGTTCTTAGGCTTTTATGTAGCCTATTAGTAAGATTAAGAATACATCATGTGTTGTGTTTATTTTTACCTTTCCGTTTATAAAATAAAAGTTTTGCCATACGCCCCGTTTTTGTATTCATCAATGTATGTATCAATATCTGGAATGACTCCTATTTCCTATTAGTTGGCTATTTATATATTATATGGTTATTGTAAGGAAGTTATTGTATCTTATTTTTCAGGCTACACACATTGATATTGCAGAACCACGTCTCCGGCGGGCTGAGGATACGGTGGGCTGAGGATCCGGCGGGCTGAGGATACGGCGGGCTGAGGATCCGGCGGGCTGAGGACTATTGCAGAACCCGGCGGGCTGAGGATCCGGCGGGCTGACGATCCGGCGGGCTGAGGATCCGGCGGGCTGAGGATCCGGCGGGCTGAGGACTATTGCAGAACCCGGCGGGCTGAGGATCCGGCGGGCTGAGGATCCGGCGGGCTGAGGATCCGGCGGGCTGAGGACTATTGCAGAACCCGGCGGGCTGAGGATCCGGCGGGCTGAGGATCCGGCGGTCTGAGGACGCTCGCTACCATTGGTTCGATTGATTGAAAACTTTATTAACAGATTGCAGAATGGGTCCACGTGACCGCCACAGGCCCTGATTGATTGATTGAAAACTTTATTAACAGATTGTAGAATGGGTACAGTGACCGATTGATTGATTGATTGATTGTTTGATTGATTGATTGATTGATTGATTGATTGATTGAAAACGTTATTAACAGATTGCAGAATGGGTACAGTGACGTCACAGGCCTGGATTGATTGATTGATTGATTGATTGATTGATTGATTGATTGATTGATTGATTGATTGCTTGATTGAAAACTTTATTAACAGATTGCAGAATGGGTACAGTGACGTCACAGGCCTGGATTGATTGATTGATTGATTGATTGATTGATTGAAAACTTTATTAACAGATTGCAGAATGGGTACAGTGACGTCACAGGCCCGGATTGATTGATTGATTGATTGAAAACTTTATTAACAGATTGCAGAATGGGTACAGTGACGTCACAGGCCCGGATTGATTGAAAACTTTATTAACAGATTGTAGAATGGGTACAGTGACGTCACAGGCCCGGAATGATTGATTGAAAACTTTATTAACAGATTGCAGAATGCAGTACAGCTCAATACACACTATTGTTAAGGGGATGCAGACCATGCAGTACTGTTACATTTGTGCTCTCTGAATAGGTCAATGCAACAGGAACAGGTCTCTGGGTCACTTCTTAACACGGCAACATAATGGGATGTGCACTTACCGTCTTCTCCAGAGTCAGACAAAGAAGATAGATCCTAATTATTATCCTCTCTGTGTGTTCAGTATAAAGCTATCCGTCTGCATGCTAGCCTAGCTCAGCACAAATGCATGGAAGTGGATACGGACCACTAGCTTAGCTTTTTGGCCAACAGCTAGGGTAGCTGGTCCGTATCCGCTTCCATTCATGTGTGCTAAGCTAGGCTAGCATGCAGACAGATAGCTTTATATTGAACGCACGCAAGGGAAACTGGTATCCATCTTCTTGTCTGACTTTGGAGAAGACGGTAAGGGCATTTCCCATAATGTTGGTGTGTTCCTTTTAACATGAAGGGAATTAGAAATGCCTTCTCCCCTAATATAGAGACAGAAAGAAAGAGAGACAGAGAGAGAAAGACAGTGACAGAGACAGAAAGAGAGAGAGACGGAGAGAAAGAGACAGACAGAGAGAGAGGCAGAGAGACAGAAAGAAAGAGAGAGAAAGACAGTGACAGAGACAGAAAGAGAGAGAGACGGAGAGAAAGAGACAGACAGAGAGAGAGGCAGAGAGACAGAAAGAAAGAGAGAGAAAGACAGTGACAGAGACAGAGAGAGAGACAGACAGAGAGAGAGGCAGAGACAGAGAGAGAGACAGACAGAGAGAGGGAGAGAGAGAGAGATAGGCAGAGAGAGAGAGGCAGAGAGAGAGGCAGACAGACAGACAGACAGACAGACAGACAGACAGACAGACAGACAGACAGACAGACAGACAGACAGACAGACAGACAGACAGACAGACAGACAGACAGACAGACAGACAGACAGACAGACAGACAGACAGACAGACAGACAGACAGACAGACAGACAGACAGACAGACAGACAGACAGACAGACAGACAGACAGACAGACAGACAGATGATGGAAATATATCATGACATCACCACCGAGCTTACAGCACGGCTTTCATTTCTGGGTAAGTACTTCTATTCTATTCACATAATATGCTTACTTCATATATCTACTCTATTCACTGTGGTATCTATTGCTATGTCCGCCCACTAGAATCACACGAGCTGTCTAACGCCTGTCCCGTCTCCCTGTCCCCCTGTGAGTTGCTGTCCTGGAGTGCTGACCGGAGTGTCGGACGTCCCCTGATGAAGGCCGGGAAGATGCGACCCTCTCTGCGTGCCCTCCTGTCTCCGGCGGTCTTGTAGTGGTGACTGGAGTGCTGGACGTCCCGCGATGATGTCGGGGAGGTCGCGACCCTCTCTGCGCCGCCCCTATCTCCCTGTCTCCGACCGTCTCTGAGCAATGACCGGAGTGTTGAATGTCCCGTGATTAAGACGGGGAGGATGCGACCCTCTTTGCGCCGCCCCTGTGCCTCAAATAGATTCGCTATCAGCTCTATCTTCAATCTTTCAAATGTTCAGTTGCTATTGCATGCACTCATCTGTGTTCACTAACAGTTGGTAAGCATGCCCTCAAGTGTGTAGTCTGCAACACTACTATCACCGACATCTAAGAAGGGAGATCCCCCCCCCTTGAATGGCCCTTCTAAGGTCTGCCTGTGGAGCATTTTTCCCCATTAGGTTTTAGTGAGTTTTTCCTTACCTTCGCGTGGGGTATGTCTGGGAGTGCTTGCATTCTTTCATTTATTTGCATTTATTTTAAATTTGTTGGACCTTATGGTGTTCTGTTCTTGACTTATTATTATGTTTTCTTCTTGACTTGTTTAAAGAAGACATGTACGGCCCATGGGGACATTAACGTGTGTTGTCGGGCCTTATAAATAATTTGATTTGCTATTGCATGCACTCATCTGTGTTTCACTACACACATGAGTGCATGCTTACCAACTGTCCATCTGCAACACTACTATCACCGACATCTAAGAAGGGAGATCCCCCCTTGAATGGCCCTTCTAAGGTTTCTCACCTCCACACTGCCTGTGGAGCATTTTTTTCCTATTGCTAGGTTTTAGTGAGTTTTTCCTTACCTTCGCGTGGGGTATGTCTGGGAGTGTTGCATTCATTTATTTTGCAAATAATTTACTATTTCATCTTATTTTATATTTAAAATTACTGCTACTACTTATTGTTATCATTCTTGTTTTCATTGTTGTGCACTGTTGAGTCTGAGCTCGAAATACAAAAATGTCATTACATGCGTTGTGTATTTGACAAGTAAAGAACTTGAACTCATTTTATGCCTGTCTTTTTATTAATTTTTTACTGCTGTTTTTATGTTTTTTAAATGTTTTTATTAAGGATCTCCATTAGCTGGTGCCATGGCTCCCAGCTAGTCTTCCTGGGGTCCACACAACACAATACATAAAACAGTTAATGCATAGATCAATACAAAAGTTAAAAACAAGGATTTAGTAGCAAATAAGATACTTTCACAGATGCTATAGATAGAAATAAAAAACTAAACAATTAACAAAACATACAATAAATATCCATGTTTAAAGATACAAAATGATAACTTGTAGGCTAATAGGCAAAAACCCATACATTAAGGCAACAGCTGTAATTGAGTTTTTAGTTTCTTTTTAAAAATCGATTTACTAAAAGTGTAGAGATAACTAGGTAGGTTGTTCCAGAGTGTTATGCACCTATAAATAAAAAAAAACGCTTTAAAGCATTGGTTCTAGGACGAGGGAGTACAAACTGACCATTTCTGGCCCCTCTTGTATTATGGTCTTGTATAGAGCTTCTGTAAACAAGTTGCTCAAACACAAAATATGGAGTCTTGCTGTTAATGACTGATTTACACAATACAAATGAGTTAGACGATAACCTTTTTTCAACTGTGAGCCAGGAGAGACCAGCATGCATACGGTTGACATTGGACCTTAGTGAGCAACCCAAAGCCAACCGTGCTGCCCTGTTCTGGACTACCTGTAGTCTCCTGATCTCACCTTTGGTGGCAGATGACCAGATCACAGAACAATAATCAACATGACACAGGACTAGACTCTGAATAATCTGACGTAGAAGAGGACGATCAACAAAAGAAGCACATTTTCTAACAATGCCTACAGCTCTTCCCATCTTTGAGACAATGTTAGTGATGTGGTTTGACCAAAATAGAGTACTATCCAGTGTCACTCCAAGGAGCTTAATGCTTTCAACTTGCTTAACTATGGAGTTGCATGAATTTCAAATAAGCTTTGGGTTACAAGACAACCCATGCCTCGATCCAAACACCATACTTTTTGTCTTAGAGATGTTCAGTACAAGCCTGTTAGCTACTATCCAATCATTCACATCATTAAATTCTCTGCTCAGGACTTCATTAAGCATACCATTTGATGGACAAGCATAATACAAGGTGGAATCATCTGCATATTGGACCAATTTGGCATTCTTAGTAGCCCACGGTAGGTCATTGGTGAACACTGAGTAGAGCAGAGACCCTAGGGAGCTCCCCTGTGGAACACCACACTCCAAACTTCTACTACTAGATAGGCTGCCATTCAAATAAACCTGCTGAGATCTGGAGGACGGATAACTGCATCCACATCAAAGCCAGGGGATTAAAACCATAGTTTATCAATCAAGAGAGAATGGTCAAGCACATCAAATGCAGCACTGAAATCTAAAAACACAGCTCCCACTATCATGGAGTTATCAATAGCTCTGAGCCAGTCGTCAGTCATCTGAACTAGAGCAGTCGATGTGGAGTGACCAGTTCTGTATGCATGTTGAGACTCTGTAGCCAGACTGTTAAACTGAAAATATTCTTGGATTTGTGCAAAAACACACTTTTCCATGATTTTGCTTAAAACTGGTAAAATGCTTATAGGTCTGGAGTTGCCCTCATTAAAAAATGATTTGGAGTCTTTGGGTAAAGGAGTAACCTTAGCCTCCTTCCATCTCTTTGGACATAGTCCCACTTGTATACATCTATTAATAATATGACACACTGGACTTAAAAGCTGTTCTTAAATCTTGAACTCTTGGCATGTATGGCCGGTAAAGAGGTGATGTGCTGGGTGAGACTGGTCCTTGATGATACACTTGGAGCGGTGGAGGCAGCGGGAGGTGAAGACGGAGGTGATGTTTGGTAGAGGAGTCCCGACGATCCTGCCTGCCGCCTTCACCGCCCTCTGTAGAGCCTCTTGCTCTGCCTTTGTGCAGCTGGAGAACCACACAGACACACCATAGGTCAGCACACTCTCTATAGTTACTGTATGTACAATACTGCTGTAGGCCTATAATACTTATGTAAATAAGTAAGGCAAATGAAATATATCTGCAGTACAGCTCAATACACACAATTGTTAAGGGGATGCAGACCAGAGAAAGACTTCCATTTTCAATTCATCATAAATGTACAGTTCCCTCCCCCTTGTATATATTTACTGTATGTCACAAATGTAACAGTACTGCATGGTCTGCATCCCCTTAACAATTGTGTGTATTGCGCTGTACTGCATTCTGCAATCTGTTAATAAAGTTTTCAATCAATCAATCAATCAATCCGGGCCTGTGACGTCACTGTACCCATTCTGCAATCTGTTAATAAAGTTTTCAATCAATCAATCAATCAATCAATCAATCAATCAATCAATCCAGGCCTGTGACGTCACTGTACCCATTCTGCAATCTGTTAATAAAGTTTTCAATCAATCAATCAATCAATCAATCAATCAATCCAGGCCTGTGACGTCACTGTACCCATTCTGCAATCTGTTAATAAAGTTTTCAATCAATCAATCAATCAATCAATCAATCAATCAAACAATCAATCAATCAATCAATCGGTCACTGTACCCATTCTACAATCTGTTAATAAAGTTTTCAATCAATCAATCAGGGCCTGTGGCGGTCACGTGTACCCATTCTGCAATCTGTTAATAAAGTTTTCAATCAATGGAACCAATGGAAGCGAGCGTCCTCAGACCGCCGGATCCTCAGCCCGCCGGATCCTCAGCCCGCCGGATCCTCAGCCCGCCGGGTTCTGCAATAGTCCTCAGCCCGCCGGATCCTCAACCCGCCGGATCCTCAGCCCGCCGGAGACGTGGTTCTGCAATATCAATGTGTGTAGCCTGAGAAATAAGATACAATAACTTCCTTACAATAACCATATAATATATAAATAGCCAACTAATAGGAAATAGGAGTCATTCCAGATATTGATACATACATTGATGAATACAAAAACGGGGCGTATGGCAAAACTTTTATTTTATAAACGGAAAGGTAAAAATAAACACAACACATGATGTATTCTTAATCTTACTAATAGGCTACATAAAAGCCTAAGAACAGTTTAATAAGCCAATCATATGGCGAATCGACATGGGTTTAATGCGTACACCCCCCTCCCCCCCAGTATCCACCCCCCTCCCCCCCTGTAGAGGACGAGACGTGCGTCGTCAGCGCGTCGTAGCCGCCCCCCTCCACCACCAGGAGTCTGATTTTATAAATCACGTGACCCAAATCAGCCAATGCCCGCAGTGCAACACTCCAATTCAGCCATTGGGTGGGACGGTCACGTGACCCAAATCAGCCAATGGAAGCGAGAGTCCTCAGCCCGCCGGGTCCTCAGCCCGCCGGGTCCTCAGCCCGCCGGGTTCTGACTTGCTGCAGCTGCATACTATTGCCGGGCCCGGCCGAGCCCGAATTATTTATTAAAAAAAAAACCCTACCCAGCCCGAACCCGCCGGGCCGGGCCGGGCCCCGTCGGGCCTGGGCAAGGTTGCAGTGCACTAGTGGGAATGCACCAAGCAAGAATCAGTGGAGGTCCAGCTGACCAGGAAAAAATACGAATTGCTGTGGGGCACTCTGGACTGCGGTACTATAGACAGTACTATATAGATAGTTATTCATATTTATTATTATTATATTGTAGAAATGTGTGCATTGAAATGTCTGTAAAGTCTCGACGACATTGAAAATGAGGGTGACCTCAATTGTCTTTTCGAGAATAAATAAAGGTTTGAATGAATGCACTCACACCCAAAAGAACACACAACACGTACACACATACAGAAGCGCAAGCACACAGAGACGCACACACATTACTTATTACTGACACACGCATACACACATGCATTACTAAGCAAAGATGTATGTTCATATACAGTACACACAAAATGCACCTAAATCATTAGCACAGAGGCTAGTTAATTGCTCATGTAATATAGATGGTGACATTCGGCTTGTTATAGTGGAGTTAATTGAATCCCTGTGGAGCGACTCGTTCCCAGACGTTAAAGCACACAGTAAGGAGGCTGGAGCCACATGACTAGACGTCCTGCATCAATTAGAGGTTCCCTGTCCCGCAGTCACCCTGCCTACCGAGCTCGTTATGAGACCAAGACGACCGCTTTAACGCCTGACTGTCAGCGTGATCTTTGAAGAGCCCGGCCGACTCACCTAATTAAGGCTAAATCCATCTGGAACCTCATTAGGAGACGCAGGTGACCCTGTTTCGCCAATAACGTGTTCCTATTCAATTGCATTCTTTCCAGACCGACGCTCCTGTGATTCCGTGCCTCAGAAGGAGAGAGGGGGTGGTGTGGCACAGCGATGGGGAGGGGGGGTGGCACAGCGGTGAGGAGGGGGTGGTGTGGCACAGCGATGGGGAGGGGGGGTGGCACAGTGGTGGGGAGGGGGTGGGGTGGCACAGCGATGGGGAAGGGGGGTGGCACAGTGGTGGGGAGGGGGTGGGGTGGCACAGTGGTGGGGAGGGGGTGTAGCACAGTGGTGGGGAAGAGGTGGGGTGGCACAGTGGTGGGGAGGGGGGGTGGCACAGTGGTGGGGAAGAGGTGGCATGGCACAGTGGTGGGGAGGGGGGGTGGCACAGTGGTGGGGAAGAGGTGGGGTGGCACAGCGGTGGGGAGGAGGGGTGGCACAGTGGTGGGGAGGGGGGGTGGCACAGTGGTGGGGAGGGGGTGTGGCACAGTGGTGGGGAAGAGGTGGGGTGGCACAGTGGTGGGGAGAAGGGGTGACACAGTGGTGGGGAAGAGGTGGGGTGGCACAGTGGTGGGGAGAAGGGGTGACACAGTGGTGGGGAAGAGGTGGGGTGGCACAGTGGTGGGGAGGAGGGGTGGCACAGTGGTGGGGAGGGGGTGTGGCACAGTGGTGGGGAAGAGGTGGGGTGGCACAGTGGTGGGGAGGGGGTGTGGCACAGTGGTGGGGAAGAGGTGGGGTGGCACAGTGGTGGGGAGGAGGCGTGGCACAGTGGTGGGGAAGAGGTGGGGTGGCACAGTGGTGGGGATGGGGGGTGGCACAGTGGTGGGGAAGAGGTGGGGTGACACAGTGGTGGGGAGGGGGGGTTTCACAGTGGTGGGGATGGGGGGTGGCACAGTGGTGGGGAAGAGGTGGGGTGGCACAGTGGTGGGGAGGGGGGCGTGGCACAGTGGTGGGGAGGGGTGTTCATATAGATCCGCTGTTCATTTTGATATCCGTTTTGTCATAAAATAATAATACTAATAATAATAATACATTCAATTTGTAGTACACTCCTGTACATTTGGAAACCAAATCTCAGAGTGCTACAGGGTAAAAACAAGGCCTAAAAACATTTAAAAAAAAAAGGGATAAAACACACAAAGACATGTATAAAAAGGTTAAAACTAAGAGAAGGCTTTTGTGAAGAGGTACGTTTTTAGTCCTCTTTTACAAGAGTCAGTGGTCTGTGGTGCTCTCAGGTAGTCAGGAAGGGCATTCCACAGGCAGAAGGCCCGGTCGCCCATGGTGCGGAGCTTGGTCCTGCGGGGACGGAGGCGATTGGTCTTGGCAGAGCGAAGGTTACGAGTGGAGGGTTCTGGGTTGAGGAGATCTTTGAGGTAGGAGGGGGGGGGGGGGGGGGTGGCATTTCCGTGGATGCACTGATGGGTCAGAAGGGATATTTTAGATTTAGATGTCTGTTTAGATGTCTTAGATCTGTTCTATATCTGTTCTACTTCTAGACACTCCACTACAGAGAGTGTTGTTTGCTGCTGCTGTCTATTTCTAATCTATCTGTTCTATTTTAAGACACTCCACTACAGAGTGTTGTTTGCTGCTGCTGTCTAGTTTCTAATCTATCTGTTCTATTTCTAGACACTCCACTACAGCGAGGTGGCAGTGGCTGGTGTCTAATGGGCAGCATGAGACATACTATAAAGATCTTTTGTGTGACAGAAGACTAAATGGAAATTGGAAATGGAAGTGTAAAATTGAGGGCTTTTCATATTTATGATCGGCAGGATGTTTGCTCGTATACTTCTGCACACTTGAACACAAGACTTCAACGGGACCAGGTGCATTGGAGAGAAAGCTATTAGAGCAGGGCAGCTGTGCTGAGTGGAGTGCACATCCCCGCAGGCAGCGTAGGCAGGTGTGAGGAGCGGAAGAAAGCTCAAAAGTAGTGTGCCATTCATGTTGGTGTAGGTCAGGGGTCGGCAACCCGCGGCTCTGGAGCCGCATGCGGCTCTTCAGCCACTCTGCAGTGGCTCCCTGTAGGTTTGAAAATAAAAGAATAATATGGAACTAAATAACGGCTATTTTAATGTATTTGTATTATGGAGATCGAGGTGACACTGTCACACCCCATGCCTCTCTGTTCCGTCCGCAAGTGGCTAATCTTGAGTTTCTGACCCCCCAATAAGCTAACCATGTATAAATCCAAAATAATTAAATAGAGAGTTTATTCAGGGTGGACAGATTAATTATTTTTCACTACTAACGGTTATTTTAAAAGAAAAGTAAAAAGAATAAAGTCCAAACACTATATAAAATATACAATATACAATATGCAAACTAAAGTACAACCTAAAGTACAAAATGATGGACAAAATGCAAACTTTTTTTTAAATGCTAACTTTTTTTTAAATGCAAAGATGAGGTATGGATGTAGTGCAAATATTTTTGTAGATCAAATATGGTGTAGTGTTAAAAGTGTTTAACCTCTTAGGGACAAGATTTCTTTCACATCACATAGATCAACAGTCCATATTAAGTGATGTTGTGTTTCCTTTTCAAATGCAGCCAAGAGTAAAGACCCTAACCCTATCAAAACAACAGTCAAAGTGTATATTTTCAGCACTACATTTGTTTGCAAATTATTTTAAGTGTTATTAGTGAAATATGAGCTTTTAAAATCTCAGCGCATTGCACCGGAAAACGGACGATTTAGACTTGAGGACAGGAAGCCGTCGTGAAATCGTTGTAGTCCAGCTCCCAGCTCATACCAGCTCATATCCACAATTTCCTAATAAAACAAATCATTAACTCATGCAGCGCCAGCGGGCACTGTTTACTGTGTAGTTGAAAGGCCAACGCTTTAAAGTAAAGGAATATGTGGCGCCTGGCGGTGTTTACAGGGCTAAAACTATATTATATATTATAGCTATGGACAGGGCCGCCTCAGGGGGTGTGCGAGCAGTGCGGTCGCACAGGGCCTCGCGGGAAGGGGGGCCTCGCAAAAAAAAAAAAAAAAAAAAAAAATATTTATTATTCTTTTTATTTTTATTTTTATTTATTTTATTTTTTTGCGAGGCCCCCCTTCCCGCGAGGCCCTTTTTCATCACAGACCTAAAATCTAGTTTTGCTTATATGCTTATATATTTCACATTAGACACGTTTGTAGAATGTGTCTGACTTGTTCCTGGGTCTCCGGCTCTGCAGGAGACATACTCACTATTGGAGCTCTGGGGCTCTGCAGCAGACATACTATTGGTTTCAACGAAGGGAGTGGTTACATCATGTGTACGCCGGCGTGCGTCAGCTGCGTTTGACTATTTCGCGCGTGCAGCTTTGGAGGTTATGCTTAGTTATGCCAGCCAAGACGAAGAGGTCGGTCATTATCAGTCGGTCGGTCACCAAGGAACGTTGACGAAAGGCCTCTCGCTGGCGGGACAAATGGCCGGAGCCTTGTCATGGTGCAGTCGGGATATAGCCATGATGATGTCGGCTAGTAGCTAGCTTAGCTAAAGGCTAACTAGCGTTAGCTAACCTAGAGACAGCGCATGCAGCCAAGATGAAGAGGATGGTCGTTTGGCAGATGAACTTCGTCAACTCCACGCGGTTGTCTCCATCCTCTTGGACGTTTGGTGAGTTTTTAACCTATTCTATTAACTCTATTCTATTCCCGCCGTGGATATCTCTCTCTCTCTCTCTCTCTCTCTCTCTGGAGCCAAACTGGCCGACTAGCTGTTGTAGTACTAGTAGCTAACGGTGTGTGGCCTGGTGTCAGCACCTGTATTGCTTTTCTCACATTGTACAGTTTTTCAGTGGTAGCCGCATAGCTTGCTTCTGCGATAGCCGGGTTGAGCTAACTGTTAGCCAGTTAGCTGTTTAGCTACGACGTTAGCTGCCGGCTGCGCTCGGCTGGGAACGTTAGCTTGATGCTATCAGTTAGCCTAGAGTTAGCTGTTAGCTTGTGCTACGACCATTGACATTAGCCGTGAGAAGAGCAGGGGGTTCTGGCACTCTGACTACGACATCATCTTTGACAGAAGATGTAGTCGGGCCTGCACCATGACAAGGCTCCGGCCATAGCTTCTTTTTGTGCCGCCAGCGAGAGGCCTTTCGTCAACGTGGAGACCTGTGTTGCGGCCTTTCGCCCTGCGTTCCTTGGTGCAGGTAAGATGATTGAAAATGTCATGACATTACCCCACTCTTCCTTCCTTCCCCTCCCGAATGTTTTGTTAATAACGATGTTATTTTCCAGGCAAAACATATGTTACTTCACAACATTTGGAGATACGACATGTGCTGTGTGAATTGTCTTGGTCGTTTGTGTAGCTTGGGTAGCGTTGGGCCGTTGGCCAAAGCTGTGTGTGGCCTGGTGTCAGTAGCCTACCTGGCTAGCCTATTTAGCTGATGTCGGCCATTGGCTCCTTGCTGCTTTGTTTTCTCTGGTATAGACCCTCTTCTCTTTGGATTTAAGTGTTGATCTTTGTCCTTTTGGATCTATGTATATTCATGTTGCCTTTGTGAAGTTATCTTTTCCTTCTGTTTTGTTCTTTCATTAAAAGTTGAATATCCTTTAGGGGTCATCTTTGCTTATCTCTCTCATACATGCTCTCTCTCTAACACACACACACACGACAAACACACATGCTCTCTCTCTCTCTCTCTCTCTCTCTCTCTCTCTTTCTAACACACACAGTCTGCCTATGGCGGCCTTTCTCGATGGCTAGGCTGTGCTCGCTGAGTCTGTACCTAGTCAAGGATCTTCAGTCACAGTGCTCAGGTATTCTGCCACTGTGTACTCTCTGTTTAAGGCCAAATAGCATTTCAATTTCTTTCCAATGTGTCTCTCTCTCTCTCTCTCTCTCTCTCTGTACAGTGTATATTGACTGTAGAACGGGAGCTCTCTCTCGCTCTCTCTCTTGCTATATGTTGACTGTATCATGCCCAGCCTCGGGCAGCGCTATTATTTAAGAATATGTTGACTGTATGAAACAAAAAAAAAAATATATATATATATATATTTATATATATTTTTTTTTTACCTTTTGTGGGGGGGGGGGGGGGGGGGGGCTCGCGTTTAAATCTCACACAGGGCCTCGCATTTCTCCCAGGCGGCCCTGGCTATGGATATAATAATATTGCCCATTTGGGGTGGCTGGGTAGCGCAGCGGACTAAGCGCTCGCCGACCACCGCAGAGACTCTGGGATCGAATCCAGCTGTCAGCGGTACCTCCGGCTTGGTCAGTCGTCCCTACTAACACAATTGGCAGTGTTAGTGGGTGGGAAGCCGGTGGGGTATCTGTCCTGGTCGTTGTAAAACAGCAACTCCTACTGGTCGGTCGGGGTGCCTGTTCAGCAGGGAAGGGATCTGGGAGAGATAGTGTGATCCTCCCACGCGTTACATTCCCCAAGTGAGAGTCCTCGCTGTCAGGTGAAAAGAAGCGGCTGCCTGACTCCACATGTATCGGAGGAAGGCATGTGGTAGTCTTCACTCTCCCTAGGCCGACAGTAGGGGGCAAATGCGCGCAACAACCAGGAAGGGAATTGGCATAACGACCAAATTGGGATGGTAGAAAAATACGGGGGAAAAAGGCGGAGAAAAAATTGATTAAAATACATTTATATTGCCCATTTGACATCACCTATCTATCGTTCAATATGAGAAAAAAAAATAAAAATCATCCATACATTCCCGTTTTATACCGTGGTGAATATGACTATAGTTTTAGAATAATCCTGTCTAATCCCAGAAAACGACGCTATGCAGCAATACGTGCAATTCACTAAAAACGTTGTCATTTCTCGCCTGTACACGCTACTATTTTGAAATCACATCTATATTATCGGTATTATGTTTCATCATGAATGCATGAAAGAGGGGGGGGTCGTTTTTTTATGCTTTGATCGTCACCAACCAATACGTTACACAGTACATTACACACATATACGCTCTGATCGCAATGAAGGAATTATTGGATCAACGCAAGATTGATACCATATAGCCCTTACCTTGACTAGGATGTACCCCAAAAAGAATATTCCAATTATCTGATCGCCATTCCAAGTATTGATGTCGATCATGTCGCCATCATAATCCACCAAAGAAATTGAATCAGGAGTGTTTGATTCATATCAATCCATGCGTTATAATCACTCTTCATGCCCGACTAGGAAAAGTCCGCCCGGACCTATATAATCGACGCACACACAGATACACACAGTTTCAAAGGATGTGCAATACCGGCCACAACCCACCAGGCGGCGGTATTGGACTTTTGCAATCTCAGACCCATTCCCAATGATAACACCAGGCTGCGTCTATGCTTTTACCAACGCGTTCGTGTTTCCGGGTTCCCGTTTTGCGCTCTGATTGGCCACTGACCTACGCTAGTACGCCCCCCTCATAAGTAGAGAGTCGGCGCTGCACTCAACGATTCATTCAACAGGAAGCGATTTGCGAGTACAATACACCATCACGCCAGAGTGGATAAAGAAATGCTCCAGAAATGAATATGCGTAGGGAAAGGCTTAACGAGTCAGCGCGAGAGCGCACACACAAAAGCACACACGCACGATATCTGATTCATTAATGCCAAATAATGGATGATGACCGCGCACTTGAAAAGTGTAAATGATGGATTAGTCAGTAACAATTCATGACAGCTTCTATAGGTCAACTGGTTAGTGCCCTGCCTGTGTACCATATGGTCCCTGGTTTGAATCTCTTGCTTACTTTTTTATTTTTTTCATAACGTTAAATAATCTATCCACTCTGGTGTCCCAAAAAGGACAATAACACCACCTTATGCATACTGCAAGTTATGTGAATACTGTGATACTGTGAATACTGTATATTTCAGTTGGTTAGATAGTCAATTCTATTGACTTATTTGTTTACACTGCTTGTGTTGTTTTCACTACCTGTGTACCCCCCCCCCCCCCATGCTGCTATGATGCCTGAATTACCCCATGGGGATCAATAAAGGAATATATTATCAACCAGAGTGGACAAATTAATTAACGTTACAGAAAAAAAATAAGTATCCAAGAGATTCGAACTAGTGGTCTGCAAGGGCCTTGAAATAAAGCCAGAGCCCTGCCCGAGCCCGTGAACTTCAGGCCCTGCCCGAAAATAAGCCTGACTGTAAATAATATTTTAAGCCCTAGCCCGCGTGAAAACCTGAAAAAAATTATTATTATTATTATTCAAATATAATTTTTTTTTGTATTTGTTTTAAATATTCGAAACACGGTTTTATATGAACGTAATAAATAAACAAAACTAAGAAGCATTTACATAGCCTGTTTCGGTCTTATTAGAATGCCGTCTCTCCCAGTGCTCGCTTATAGACTGACTCACACATCAGCCTCGTAAAACGTATTGAAGGCTATAGAATCTTCTTTGACACACACACACACACACACACACACACACACACACACACACACACACACACACACACACACACACACACACACACACACACACACACACACACACACACACACACACACACACACACACACACACACACACACACACACACACACAGACACACACACACAACACACAATAGCCTACTCAGAAATCAGATTTCAAGCAGAGCAACATTATGAAAAGCACAACAAAACAGGTAGTGACCCAGCAAATAATAAACATCACTCACCACGACGTCAGCAACGAGTTGAACACCGTTAACAAAACTTCGCCAACCAGCTACATACATCCCAAGAACAAATTAAATGTTCGCCAACTGGCTATATTCCAACACAACCAATCGAGTTGAACTTGTCCCCTGAGTTCTCCCTGCGCGCTGCGGTAATTACATCCAAATGTTTCTCTGGCGCAAAAGAGAAAACGAATCTTAAAAACGAAGGTTATCCTATAACCCTAGTTATATGGAAAAAAATAAAAATAAAAAAAAAACGCAATAAAAACTTTAAAAAAATAAAAAACACTGGTTGCCGGGCCCCGTCGGGCCTGGGCAAGGTTGCAGTGCACTAATTCGAACCAGGGACCATATGGTCCAAAGGCAGGGGACTAACCAGTTGAGCTATAGAAGCTGTAATGAATTGTCATTATAAAATACAATATTATAAAATCCTGTCAGGAAGCGTGCCTCAAAGCATGAATGAACCGGCATTTACCGGCATTTCTAAGCACTTTAAACTTACCAGAACTTTAGCGCACATAAAGTCACGCAGAGACAGCTGTTCCTGGAGGTAGTACTGTGATACGCATTTGCATTTCAGCGTCCTGCTACGCTCATAGCGAGGGGGGCGTACTAGCGTAGGTCAGTGGCCAATCAGAGCGCAAAACGGGAACCCGGAAACACGAATGTGTTGGTAAAAGCATAGACGCCACCAGGCTCCCTGGATGGATAATTAATGGAAATATCGAATAAAAGAAATAACGACCAAAACCGAGAAATCTCGGGTCTGGCACCCAACCGCTGGCGAGTTAACCCGACTTATCCCGGGTTTGGCCTCCATTGTGTTAAAGTGGCTTTGTATATGTGCTCCCAAAAATGTAATTTGTTAAATGTAACCCATCCAGGTGTATGCAGATGATGTAGTAATAGCCTCCAGGCAGGAGGATGCCATTAACACCATGCTCTCCAGAACAGACTGCTTTTGAGTGGATTAGAGGTCAAACATTCAAAATGTGCTGTTTTTTATGAGAGGCGGAGTGGGAGAGGACGCTGGTATCAGGCTAAATCAGACACCATCCCCATGTTTACAATTAATAACAAGCCACTGAGAGTATTATCATCTTCACTCTAAAAGCTAGACGGCAGGTTTTACCAATTTGGCTGAATGTTTCCATCTGGCTTCCTGACAGTCATAGCCCTCACTGTATACACCACGACCATGTGCAGATCACTGAAACCATGTTGCACATCCTAAATGGTTGCCATGCTTACAAAGGGCTTTACATTTGCAGTCATGACAGAATTGTGGCTCTACCTTTGGGTCCTAGTCTACATCACTGTACAAGCACTGTACTGTTAAGCCCAGCATGTTTGGCCTGTGTGATAATGATTCAGAGGTGTTCTGTAACATCTCAGCCAACACCCCTGATGTTGTGGTGTTTATTCTAGAGGTTGGCTGTACCTTCGACCACAGCCTGGAGGAAGCCTTTTTAACCAAGTTTCTGAAATATCAGCAGATCAAGCTGAACATCTCACAACTAAGTGTCAACTTTTATTTTTTATTTTTAGCAGCCTGGGTCATGTTCACAAGCTGGTGGTTAGGGGCCTTCAGATGGCCCTCATCTCCAAGAGAAAGGCTAAACAGTTAGCAAGGTATTGCTCTATATCTGCTATTATTGGTAGCTGCTTTTTTTTCACTTCTTTTCTCCAGTTTTTCTCAGATTTTCTCCCATCCCAATTTTGTCGTTATGCCAATACCCCCCCTCCCCTTCCTGGTTGTTACTCGCATGTGCCCCCCACTGGTCGGTCTAGGGAGTCCTGAAGTCTATCAGATGCTTCCTCCGTCACATAGGAGACAGCCAGCAACTTCTTTACACCTGCCAGTGCGGACTCTCATTGGTGAAGTGTAATGCGTGGGAGGTCACACTACCTTCAACATATCCCTTCTTTGCTGTGCAGGCGCCCTGACCGACCTGTAGGAGTCGCTGTTTACAACAACCAGAATACCACCCCTCCGGCTTCCCTCCTGCTGACTCTGCCAATTGAGCCAGTATGACGGCCGGCCAAGCCGGAGGCAACGCTGACAGCTGGATTCGATACCGGTGTCTCTTACGTTGGTGACAAGCGCTTAGACTGCTGCGCCACCCAGCCGCCCACGGCGTTGCTTTTTGTATCCATAGAGTAGATATCGTTTTACGGTAATGCTATTGTATCTGTTTGAAACATCCTCTGTGTTAATATTGTATGTGTACAATGGGTACTGCATAGCAACAAACATAACTGAATGACTCCCAATGAGCTGATTGCACTGTTAATGTTTAAGTCCTTAATGTACTTTGTATTTATGTGGACATAAATAAAGCATTTCAAATATGTGTGTGTGTGTGTGCGCTGAGTGCACCTGCCTTATGCATCATCACCAAGCCGATTCTCCACTGGCTCTTAGATGTGCGCACTAAGCAATGTAAGAAATAAATAAAACCAACAAAACAAAATATCATAGAGAACAAGACGGTATGGAATATTAATACAGTCTATTCGGTAACACTTTATAATAACACTCAGTTATAATACCTTTATAAGGTATTTGTAGATAATGAACTAATCATGACCAAATCATTTATACATTCGTAAATTATTATTAAATCATTTATAACTATATTTGTATAACATTTACAAATTAGTTCTACATTATTTATAACTCATTATCAACATTGTTTGTACTTGACTTGTTCATCATTAAATAATGTTGTTTAATGTGTAGTAACACATTTGTAGATGCTTTGAAAAATGGATATGAAAAAACGACTATACTGTATCTCCATTTATTTGTTCATGTTCAACAAATGATTTGTTAAGACATTCATAAAACATCTATAAATCATTTGCAGATGCTATTGTGTGCCCTAATCTGAAGTGAAGCCTATTCATCATTAACAAATGTCTAATACAGTTAATTATTTGTTTACTTTTTCATCACCTGTTACAAATGTTGTAGACAGCTTTTGGATACACCCTTCTTTGTGACATCAAACAGTGACAGAATTAGGACTATAGATAAATGCAATTTTATTAAAGGATAACTCCACTATTTTGGGAAATTAGCTTATTTAACATCTTCCCTGGAGTTAGACAAGAAGATGCATACCTTTTTTGTCTCTGTGCGTGCATTTTAGCTTTGGGAATAGATGCTCCGTTAGCATAGCTTAGCTTCATCACTGGAAGTGAGGCAGGACAGTAGCCTTACAGTGCCTTACAGTGTATTGCAAGGTCTGACATTGACCAAACTTGATATGCATGACCTTGGTGGGCTCTAGGTCAACTCCTGAAAAGGGGGTCAATGTCAGACTTTGCAATCAAAAGTTAGGGGGCTAATAACCCTTGCCATAATTTCAGTGCGCCCCTAACTTTTGATTGCAAGGTCTGACATTGACCCCCTTTTCAGGAGTTGACCTAGAGCCCACCAAGGTCATGCATATCAAGTTTGGTCAATGTCAGACCTTGCAATACACTGTAAGGCACTGTAAGGCTACTGTCCTGCCTCACTTCCAGTGATGAAGCTAAGCTATGCTAACAGAGCATCTATTCCCAAAGCTAAAATGCACGCACAGAGACAAAAAAGGTATGCATCTTCTTGTCTAACTCCAGGGAAGATGTTAAATAAGCTAATTTCCCAAAATAGTGGAGTTATCCTTTAACATATAAAATACATGTGCATGACATATAGTGTAACTGGGCACTAGGACCCAGGAGTACCCTGGCCAGGGCTTGAAGAGTATCTAGAGAGGAAGTTCGACATGTGTTGCCGTCTGTTTGAATGGAAGCATGATACATTAGCAGAACCAAGTTATTCACAAAGAAGGGTGTATCCGAAAGCTGTCTACAACATTTGTGTGATGAAAAAGTCAACAAATAATTAACTGTATTAGACATTTGTTAATGATGAATAGGCTTCACTTCAGTGGCCGGACTATGTTCATATTCAAAACTGTATAAAACGGAAATGTACGGATGAAAACATAATCTGTTTTTTGCACGTTGACCAGAAGCAGCTCAATGAGACTTGACGGCGTTATTAGACCCATAGCTATACTATAAAATATATGTAGGTTTAGGTCTACAAAGTACAACTACGTTTACATGGGGTTAATGGACGGCAAGGTCACTTCCCAGAAGGGGCGTGGCACTCAATGTGTTAAAGGGTCCTTCTCTATGGTTCAGCGACATGAAGAATGACAAAAAAGACGTTGTAGTATTATTTGATAAACCATAAATCCTAAACATGTTGTGAAATGTTCCTAATAGAAAAGGTTCTAAGTAAACATAAGCTTTAGTCATAACAGCTGTCTTATTCAGTCAGTTCAAGGGCCAGATTAGGAAACAGCCACGGGCCAAGTCAGAGCAGGATGTAATCAACACAGAGAGGGTGTGGGAAGCAGCTTGGAATGTGAGAGACAACAGGTTTCCTTACACAGAAACTATTTACAATGGGTGTGGGCCAACAGCTGAAACAAAAGATGACCACATCACAGGTAGCCGTTATCTCCTGGGAACAGGAGGCCAGCACAACTGGTCTGATTAGGGAGGAGATTTTAAATAGAACATCTCTAGAATAACATAAATGTGTTTTTACTGGTTTAGGAAATATGAAATACCTGTAAGGATTACTATTATATTGGACTGATGATGCTGAATAGAATGAGAGGACATATGCTGTGATTATATGCTGTGATTCTATTAGTTAAAGAGGTAATATGTTTGTGTTTAAGAATGAGATGAAACAATGTGGTCTCTAGGTTAAAGAGTCTTGGTAAATCATGTGGGAACAGATTATTAATGAAAGCTAAAATATAAACTGTTTGTAGCTATTTAATTTAAGCCAGAAAGACTGTTTTGAAGACTTAATCCCCAGCATATTACCTAGGTTTAAAACAATGAAACGAGAACTGTTGGGCTTAAGGGCCACCTCCTTTTCAAATACACTGTAAATGCTCGCGATTGGGTGGAAATCCTATGCGTGAGGTCACTTGGTGACGTCACGCCCAGGGTTTCTCGCTCATGGATAAAATGGGGAGGTAGAAGGACACACAAAAACGGAACCGAGACAGGAAGACCTCCCGATTCACACGGAGGACGGCGAGCAGAGGAACACGGAGAAGAAGCTTTTTGGAGGGAGAAAAGACTTTCTTTGTTGTCAGCAGAGAACAAAGACAACTCAACAACTACCATTCTTTAATCTACTTTCTTAGTCTAGTTTGGATCGCAGATGGCATAGTGTCTAGTGATCACGACTATAGCGTTCTTTATTTGAATTGAAACAGATCATTTTTGTATGACATCTGTGGATTTTAATAAACCACTACTTTTGAAATAACTACACTCTCCTCTTCATTCTCCTGCATAGCCGCCGTGAAGCAAGGCCAGTTTCCTGGTCTTTGTAAGTACAAGGGAATTAGGACGGACAAATCACAACGCAGAGGGACTTAGCTGGTTCTGTATAACAGAACCATTCACCCTTGTAACTTCAACGTTGCAGAAGATTCAGACATTCATTAACAGTTGGGCACAATTAGCATAAAACGCCTGTCAATTCCATACCCAAAGTAATTTGTAGGGCTGTCCCTGACTAAGGATTTGGATAGTCGACTATGATTGCCCTAAAAAAAGTGTGTTACAAGGGTTTTTGTAATGTGTGTACCGCAATAATTCAGCATGATTATCCAAAATTGCCGTCAGCTTCCATTCATTCAGACGCGCAAGTCAAAACAAAGAACTTGTTGGTCTTCTTCTGCCCCCTTCTCGTTGCAATGAGTGCTCGTCTGGGATCACTTTCGGAGCAGACGCTCCTTGGCTACAATGGTGGTCAGCTGTGACTGGTCAGTTCAGGACCATTTACAACCAGACGTGGTCACTCGTCGGAGAGGCTTGTCAAATGACGCTCTCCGGATATTTTGTCTTGTAACTCGAGACCCGAAGCACGCGATAGGTTGAGTGTGGTGACGATCGAAAGGTGGCAAATTCAACTTTCCAACAATGTATTGAATGATTGGGAGAAACGCAGCCCGGAGCCGACAAGAGAAAAGTGCCGGGCGACCCATCTTCTCCTTGTTTATCCTGAGGCCTGTTCCAAGGGATGTTGTTGATAGCTGGGTGGTCTTGTCCTGCATGTGATTATGGTTGTGTGACAGGAGGGCCAGATCGTCAGCAAAATCCAGGTCATGGAGCTGTGCCCAGAGGGTCCACACTGGGAGACCAAGCTTTTTCCGTATCTGCCCCAAGGCTGTGTAACTCCCTCTCCCCCACCATCCGAGGTTCTGACACCATCAACCTCTTCAAAAACCACCTAAAAACACACCTGTTCACACTTGCCTTAGCGCAACATGGCCCTGCTCCCAAGTAGCCCACCCCCTTCACCCCCTGACTCTTTTCTTTTAAGCTACTGATCCTGTTGCTTTTGTTTTTGTTTAGTTTTTTGTTACTGTTTCGTCCAATTGGACAGCACCCTGCTTCCTTTTTTGTTTTATTTGTTTTATTTCTCCTGTTGTTACTATAGATATATATTCATCATTCTATCATGTGGGGCCGCGTGGCTCAGGGGTAGAGCGGGTCGTCCAATGATCGAAGGGTTGGTGGTTCGAATCCCACTCAAGCCCATATCCATCCCACTGCCGTTGTGTCCTTGGGCAAGACACTTAACCTACTTGCCTCGTATGAATGTGTATGCATGTGAATGAATGTTGGTGGTGGTCGGAGGGGCCGTAGGCGATGATTATTTGCCACGCTTCCATGAGTCTGCCTCAGGGCAGCTCTGGCTGCAATTGTAGCTTACCACCACCGGTATGACTGTGTATGAACGAATAATGGACTCTGTAAGCGCTCTGGGGTCACTGGGGTGTCATGAAGAGCGCTATATAAATCCAATCCATTATTATTATTATTATTCATACTTTTACCCTTTCTTTTATATAGCTTCTCTCTCTTTGTAAAGTGTCCTTGAGTCCGAGAAAGGCGCTTCTCTCTTTAAATCCAATTTATTATTATTAGTTCTCAATACGGTTTCAGAAAAAGAGTACAACATATATGGCAATATTAGACCTCATAGAAAAATGTATCAGGGTGAATGTGGAGTGGGAGTTTTTTTTATTTATTCATCAAAGGCCTTTGACACTATAGACTTTAACATTCTACTCGGGAAACTGCACCGTTATGGCATAAGGGGACGGGCTCCCAATGGGTTCAGTAGTTATTTACATGGTAGACAACAGTATGTAGATATAAACAATCACAAAACAAAATGGAGTCGCCCAGGGGTAAATTTGAGGGCCTTTACTCTTTATCCTTTATATTAATGATTTTGTTCATTCTTCTGAAATACTGCATAAAGTCATATTAGCTGATGATACAAATTTGTTTTTGTCCCATACTCGAGCTTCAAGATCTACTTAACACTGAATTGCTAAAAGTGAATACTTGGTTTAAGTGTAACAAATTATCGCTTAATCTCAGCAAGACTAACTTTATTGTATTTCACTCTAATAAAAAAGCAATGCGTACTGATCATATCTGTATTAAGATTGATGGAAAGGAGTTGTCAAGAGTGGTGTCCACAAAATTCCTGGGAGTCCTCATTGATTTCGAATTTCGAATGCCACATTGAATATCTATTAACAAAACTGTGGTAAATTCTCTAAATGAAACATTTAGGACATATGTACAAAGTTGGAAATAGGAAGGCCAACTGGTTGAATCATACTTCTCAAGACAAAAGGCTTGGGACTTACAAACAGGCTGAATTACACTTTTAGGATAAAAGTACTCGTGGTAGATTTTCCCAAGCTCAAACGCATAATGCATTTTCCCAAAGACAGGTCAACAGCTACTGGAAGATTGGAATGGGTATGATCAGTACAAACACACGTGGTCTAGTCTCATAGTAGTCGGAACAACATACAATACTAAAGGTTAATGGATAGATACTGTGTGACCTGTTTTCTCTGGAGGACCACGAGGGGGGGGGGGGAAGGAAACCCTTTAGATTTACATAGTCTTAAGATGATTAAACTTCCCCCTCGCCTGTATACGACAGGATACTGGTCACGTGGGTAGGCCAGAGCAAACACAGCCTTTGTCTTCCCCCCTATGTTGGAACTTAGCATACAGAAGGGAGTTTGGGTTTATAGCCGGCTATAGTGAAACATTTCAATAGAACAATAGGTTACAGGAGGTGACGCCCGAAAGGTTGAGTGGAAAACCCCCCAAGCTATTTTGGGGGCGCAAACACCTGGTCAGACCTGAGTCTTGACAACAGGAGGTCACCATTTGGCCGGCCTCCTTATTTATCCTCAAAGGAAAGTTAGTCTCAACTCTTATTAAGCAAAGAAAGACCAAACTAGACTCTTATTTCACCTTTGCACAGTATAATTAAGCTAGAAATATAGGTCAAATTTAGACACATTGGATCTGGAAAACTGGGCAAGAGATGTGTAAATATAATTAGCTAAACAGTTGAAACTTCTATATTTAACTAAGAAATATAGACTTCTTTGTTCTTATCACAGAACTAGCAATAAGACTAAACTTAGTTACAAGGTTCCAAATTTCGATCAGACCACGACAACTTTCACAATCAAGTATAGTCCTTGCTAAAAGCTTACATTATTAACCTATAATGAAATAGAGAAATATCTTTTTAGAGACATTAAAGCCGGCCTCTTCTAGGGTCAGAGGGGACGAAAGGCCTACTCAAAATGGCCGTTCTAGGGCTTCAACCAATCAGTATCTCTCTCTTCTAAAAAGCTCCTCCCCCTCTGACGTAAGACTAGCATGGTCAGAAGGGGAGGAGTAAATGCTTTAAGGCGAGACACCCCAGGTGAATAGGCAAATATAATTTTTTTTGTTGATTTTGAGATTTTGTTATATTTTGCTTCCTAAACATGTCTTCTATGAAACTAGTGACAATACAACGTCAATAACACACATTTAGTTGTTTATTTTACTTCATTTTGCCTTATTGCATCCATAAATGTGCACATATTTAATGGAGAAGTGCCTCATTTGCATATATAAACATAAAATTCAGAAAACTTGCAATATATTTGTTCTTAGTTTATATGTACATAACAAACGGGGAAAGTTTCATAGTGATATCTATTCAAATACTTTTTGCCTATTAGGGGGTACTACACTGTACTACACTGTTTGTAGCCTGTGTGTAGTTCTGTTCAGTTCAATAACATCATTATTATTATTATTATTCAGTTATCAGGCATGTGTTTAGGTTGTCTATTACTAATGGTTTGATTAGGTATTGTGTTTGTAAATATCTGTTTAAAAAAAGGTATGGCATTTTACAATACAGAACTTTGAAGGCGTTTTCCCAAAAATGAGTTTTAATGAGTTTTTCCTCATACTCTGAGCCAGAAATCTCCACTTCAGTAGCACTCACATACACCAAACCTTCCAGTTCTATTCATATCTTTGTTCTGAAGGTATTTACAGAAGGGTTTGTTGATATCGCATTCATACCCTGATTTATATCACATTTTATTGCTAAAAACATGGCAAAATATGGAATTTTACCATAAAAATTGACTGAATGGAGTATTTTCTGATTTATGGAGTGATAAAAAGAGATATCCTAAATCCCCTCTGTAATAACCTTTGGCTCTAATATGTCAACAAAATGAAACTATAATTTTGAAAATGGCTTTATCCAATGTTCAGATTTCTGTCCTGGAATTATATGCAAATTAGTGCATATTTAAGTAGATCATGCCTCATTTGCATATTTAAACATGCAATTTAAGAAAACTTGTAATACAAAAAAGTCTTGTCTTAATATAAGTAATCAACTGGGGAAGTTTCATTGTGATATCTATTAGTTAAATTTTTTACCCTATTCACCTGTAGTGTCTCGCCTTAAGACTAGCAGTCTGGTTAGAGAGAGAAGAACGAACGGACGAAACACACACACACGCTTTCTTGAGTCCAAACAGAGACCCACAGGAGGACGGCAGCAGGAACACAGAAGAAGACGAGAGACCAGATTCCTTTGTGGTCACCAGGCAACCGAGGCCTACATTGACCATTCCTTTTGTGAATTAGTCTGAAACAAAGAGCTGAGGGCATAGTCTCATGCTTTGTTGTTTCATTGCACGTTTTGAATTCAAGCCTTTTGTTATTTCACTTTTGCTTTTGAAATAAAGCTGGATCTGAGAACAAGCAAACTCTCATCGTCTTGATTTCACTCTCCTGCTACGCCGTCGTTAGAAGGCCATTTCCTGGCCTTTTTAAGTAAAAGGGAATTAGAAACGGACAATCACAACGCAGAGTAGCTTAGCTGGTTCTTAATATAAGAACCATAGACCCTTGTTACTTCATACTCTCTTAGCAAATACAGGTAGACAAACAGTATACAATTGATAAGCTAAATATCAAGAACCAAAAAGATGTAAATAATCTTGGTTACATATTATACTGAAATAATCAATCTTAGGCAAAACAGTATCTACATATGTGACCCAGTCTGGTGATGATGCCTACAAGTCGCCAGGGTGAAATGACAGACAGACACAATAAAAAAAAAAAAAAAAAAAAAAAAAAATTGTGTGTTTTTTTTTTTTTTTATATAAATACAGTTCGAGAGTTGAAGAACATATTTAGTATAACAGCGAACAGATATAATAACTCTAATTGTAAGAATTCTGTGTTTAAAAAAGGCTGGTTTGAAACAGTTTGTCATCTCTCCACAGAGGAGAGGTGGGGGCTGGGTACATTTTAGCATCTGAATAGAGCTGCGCGTTGGGATTCAGATTCACTGAGCCAGGTAAAGGCATTCACACAGAGAGAGTCATTAACGTTAACAATGGACGCATTCAGGTGAGGGTAGTTGTCCACGCCCCCCCCCCCCCCCCCCCCCAAACTAGCTGAAATGTGAACATCTTTAAGAGGCATTTTCTCCCCTTGAGTAATCTAGACAACAGACTGCTTTACAAGATTTAAATGAATATATGATATTCAAAACATTCTCAGATTTCAAAGTATGACACATAATTTGAAAGCTTACATTCTGTACTTTCACAATCTGGAAAAATCTGGAAAATGAAAATATAGACATGTGGGCTAAAGCACTGGTCGCGGTCACATATAGTCACATAGACTACAGGAGGTTGAAATGGTGTGTTTACACAGGTGGTAAGGAACAATGGTTGCTGGCTGACGAGATTAACATCTGTTGTTGATAAAAGAGGAACTCTGCAATAATCATAGTCATTTATTTAGTAAGTACTATTGGAATGGTGTGGAATATGAATGCTTCATATTTCCAGTCTTTAACAATCAGTGGTTAAGAGTTTGACAATCACAGTTACTTGTAACCCGAGTTGACTAAGGAAACACCTAGTTCCCAAGAGAGAGCATAGTGTGTGTTTGAAAAGGCTTGGAATGTGGTCAACACGAGTCAATTTACATACAGTGTTGACCAACAGTTGGGAAATCAGAACAATTATGCTGGGCAGAAAACATCATAGTGTTACCTGCTGAGGTCACTTGTGACACTGCCTGAGGGACAGCTGCAAAAGGAGGGACTAGTGTTTTAGTATTGCAGTAATCAGTTATGATGTGCTGATTATACTGAATGCAATGATATTAAATATGAAATGGTTACGATTAGAATCACAGGGTTTTGAAATTAAGCACCGTCTGAACCAAATTGCCAGTACTTAAAATGGTATGAATAATAACTGTTTAGAAGAGATATTGATTCAAGTTAAAACATTATTATTAGGAAATATGTGGGTGGACTTAATGACAACAACTGTGATTCTCATCTAGCATAAAAAGGAAAACTAGTCAAAAATGGTATGTCTGTGTTCATCTGGTTAACCCCAATTCGAAAATATAAATCTTGAATTGAATAACAAAGATATTAAGTCAATTGGACAGTAAATCTATTCTGAGATTTGAAACTCAGAATAGAAGCCGTTGGGTTGTTAGAGTCTGCCCCTTTTTTCAAATTGAACTAAGAGAGCCACTGATTGGGAGAAACGTCTCCTTGGCGTCACTTCCTGTGACATCACGCAGATACTCCCGGCTCTTTCATAAAAGGGGGCGCTGGGAAACAAAGGGACCCACAGAAACCACAACGACAGAGTGAACCAAAACCGACGAAGAAGAAATCACCATGGCAACCAGGCAACGCAGATCCATCCAGCAGAGCTTCCTGGTTCCAGAGAAAGATCCTGATGAGTTCGCTTATTAGAAATAATTCAAGGCTGTTTTGATAATATTTTGTATGGAATCTTCCAGCCGAGACTCATGCCTAAGGAGCTCGCTGGAATCCAAACCCTTAGTCTAGTATGCGTTGTTTTATGCAATAAACGCATATATTCTGACTAGAGCGCTGCATCCTGCTGATGATTATTCCACCGCCGCCGCCGCCTCTTCTCCTTTACCGGGTGATTCAGTAGCAGACTTATAGAACATCGCCGAGTAATCCACTAGAAATATAGAATACATCACGGACCACCTGAATACTGTTACCATACTGTCCAAATATGTTGGTTTATTTGTGTGTGTGTGTGTGTGTGTGTGTGTGTGTGTGTGTGTGTGTGTGTGTGTGTGTGTGTGTGTGTGTGTGTGTGTGTGTGTGTGTGTGTGTGTGTGTGTGTGTGTGTGTGTGTGTGTGTGTGTGTGTGTGTGTGTGTGTGTGTGTGTGTGTGTGTGTGTGTGTGAATAAAATACAAATAAAAAAAATGCAGGACATTCCCTGGTAGGTGTTCTGGACTGGGGAGAGGATCTTTTCAGGGACACAGTAGTGCCTCATTAGCTTCCACAGGGCCTCTCTGTCCACGAATCTGTCCAGCCATCAAATGCCTTTTCATAGTGGATCAAATTGATGTATAGGGAGGAGTTACATTCTATTGATTGTTCTACTATGATGCGTATGGTGGCAATCTGGTCAGTACAGGATCTATTACTCTGGAAGCCCGCCTACTGGTCTCAGAGCAGGGGATCAACTGCTGTTTTCTTTCTCTCCCGTAGAACTCTGTTCAGGTTACAGCTGGTGAGGTCTCCTTTTTTCAGAATTTTGATGATACAGTAGCTCCCTCCCTCCAGTTCTCCCGTACTTTATCTTCCTCCCATACTTTGGTGAAGAGGCTGTAGTGTAGAGCATGTCTGTGGTGGTTGTTCGGCCTTGATTGCCTCTGCTGGTATTCCATCTGGGTTTCCCTGATTATCCTTCACTGGCTTGTCTGTCTGATGGAACTTGCCTGCTAGCTTCCTAGTGATCATGTAGACGTCCACGTCCTTCATATTTCCATGTGCTGCAGCTGTTTCTGCCTGTTGGGCCATGTGGGCCCTTTTGTCCTTTCTAATATTTTTCTTTACCTCTTTGTTAACCTGTGTGTACTCTTCCTGTGCCATTTCCTTTGCTGTTCTAGTTTTGCTTGTGTTTATTTTCTCTTTCTTTTCCTTCCTTTCTTTCAGTTTCTGAAGTGTTTCAACAGAGACCCAGTCTTTTGTTTTCCTTTTCCCAAGGATTTCATCGCAGGTGTCCAGCCAGATCCTTTTTGACTGTTGCCACCATAGGCCGCGGAACCGGTATGGCCGTGGCTGTGATGCGCCCGCATGCAATTTTGAAAATGATATATAATATATGTGCGCAGCATTATATACACTATACCAGGGGTGGCCAACCCGCAGCTCGCGAGCCGCATGCGGCTCTTTGCCCGTCAATGTGCGGCTCTTCCATCAATTTTTTTTAACTTTTTTTTTTATGTCACTCATTCCATAAGGACGTAGAATAAACATTTTTTTTTTTTTTTTAAATGGTCCATTTGCATGTTCTTGGTATCTGAATCGGGACATATGGATCAGTGTCAGAAATAGTGTGTCTGTTATGTACTAAGCTTGAGTAAATTGTAATGAACCAAAGGAGAATATCAATTCTATTTAAAAAAAATTATAATTATCTTTGACTGTGAATAACACCATGCTAAAATTGACCAGACCTGAAAAATCTAAGCAAATTAATAAAGGGAAGATGATTAAACAGAAGGTTTTGTAGATACAGTACTGAATTCTGCCATCTTTTTTATAATGTAAATTTCTCCACCATTTTTCATCGTATTGCAACACCGTTCTTTGCAAGACGTTCACAGAAAGGTAGAGAAACTAACTGTGTTCTGTTTTATGGCAATAACGTTCAGGTTTGTGGGAGATAATCCCAAAAAATAAGAGAAATAAAAAAGTTTATCCAGAAGTCAGATGATTGACAGGGGCTGGTGTGAGCTGGGTAGGGTAGTTTTTCGAAATTCGAAAGCCCAGAGTCTCTTCCTTCCTCACTTTTGGCTGTGCCACTTCCTCCTGTCGATATGTGCCGGTTTCCGACTCAATGCTGTATATCTCAGGCTTAAGAGGTTAACCCTGTGAGGCCCAAATTAAAAAGACATTAGCAATTTAAGAGGCCAGAGGGTGGGACATATAAACACATTTACTATCAAATAGCATTGTGAGGCTGAACAACAGGACCAATTGACTATACATGTGCTTAACATTTTTTAAATAAACATTCTTTTTTTAAATGGCTAAAAGTGATTTTGTAATTTTGCAACGTGGGTCTCACAGGGTACTTTTAACCCTGTGAGGCCCAAATAAAAAAGACATTAGCAACTTCAGAGGCCAGAGGGTGAGACCTATAAACACATGAAGGGTGCCGTGACTGAAAAAAAAGGTTGAGAAACGCTGGTATATGGTGTGGCTCTTTGTGGTACCACAGTAACTTTTTGTGGCTCTTAGTCTCTGACTGGTTGGCCACCCCTGCGTGACTATACTATTTACTATATTGTGTGTGTTGTGCTGCAGCCCCCTGGTGACATTTCAGCAAGGTGATTATGGGTAGGTTTAGGTAAAAAAAAATAAAAGCATTCCATGTACAGTCAGTAACCAATCACGGCGCAAAAAAAGCATAATTTATTTTTTGTAAACATCCGCATTCCGAATTTTCTGCCCGCCAATCGCTTTGTAGTGAACACCAGCGCGCCAAATTTTACGCAAATTTTTAGTCAAATTTCTAAAAGAAAAATGGATATAGTCTTTTTTCAAGGCAAAATATAAACGAAGTCATTCAGAACCTGCCAGCAGCAGCACCCCTGCAGCCACAGGCAGCGAGCCCAGCCCGGGCTGTCCCTGGACACACCACCGGATCACAACCTATTAGGGGTGTAACGGTACACAAAAACCACGGTACGGTACGTACCTCGGTTTTGAAGTAACGGTTCGGTACAGGTTTTCGGTACAGTGGGGGAAAGTTTGGCTTTCCATGTTCCACTCAGGGGTGATGTAGTGTGGAGTAACTAATTGTACTTGTAGGGCTGTCAACGAATTTTCTATATTGAAATTAATAATCGACTTGTAAAAAGAAATTCACAATAATTATAATTAGATTAGATTGTGAAAAAAACAGCCCCCGGTGGGCGGTTGTTAGTGGTTAACATACCGTTGTATTCGTTCGGTACACTACACAGCCGTTCGGTACGGTACGGTACACACTGAAACGGTTCGGTTCGGTACGGATACGTGTACCTTTACACCGTTACACCCCTACAACCTATTGTTGAGATGTTGAGATGTTGCTTTATCTTGGCAAAAAAAGGACTTGCTCTACGAGGGCATGATGAGAGTTAATCAAATCTTGGAAACTTTTTAGCAGAAGAAATCATTGATGCCTACAATGATCATGCCAAGATGTATGTATGAATTCAGAACCATGTACAGCACTGTTCGCAGGTGCGTGCGGTGCACGCAAGCAAAAAAAGAAAAAAAAGCATTCAATGCTAGGGAGATCGACAGACAGACAGACAGACAGACAGAACACTTGTTAGTCTTGGAAATTAATTTGTGTTTCCCCCCCAAATAATTGGTAAGATTATGCTAAATAATTCATTGTTACGGCATTGTGTGATTTTTTTTGCCTCTCCTAATGTTCAGCTCACCGGCCACCTATGGTTAACACATTGGTCGCTAAAAACGGCTTACGACGTGTTTGCCCGCCAAGCCGTTTTTTAAATCAATATTTAATTTCTTCGCCATAGCATTCATAATTCATCCAGCCAACCTCCGGGACTGCAGCGGGACCCTGAATGAGATTGCAACGCCTCAATACCGCCACCTGGTGGATGGTCGGGCGAGTTACACTCTTGCCAAAACCGAAAGTTGTGATCGGTGTTTTGAGGAAATCCCTCCGGCAGTAATATCTTGCTACAGGACTACAGACAAACACTGGCGTGCATTTTCAGCCCGATTGTGCGTTTCTTTGTTTGCAAACAGTCTGATCAATATATCAACCCATACTACATAAAGCCGTTACTGACGATAAAGGAATTATAGACGACCCCCGCCCCCCCTTTCCTCCACGCATGATGAAGCATAATGTATACCGATCATATACATTTGAATTTTTTAATATAGCGTGTATAGGAAAGAAACGGCAATCGATAATCTATCATATGCGTTTGGGCCTATAACTAGCGTTTTTGGAATTACAGCCGAAAAGCCTATAAACATACTTATATTCAAGACGGTATTAACACAACAATGTATGAATGAAAAAATATAACATTCCCACATCCGGAACGATAGATAATCGATGTTGAATGGGCCATAGTAATGTCAATAATACAATTTAAAAAGTTATAGCCCTGCAAAGAAGGTAAACATCGCCATAGGCTTTCAACAGTGGCAGACTGGGTACTTTGATGGGTACAATGGCTGGCAGTCAATGTGTTAATGTAACGTTAAATAAAACGTAATCTTGTCCACGGAGTAGGTCATGTTGACAAGTTTCCATTTAATGAATGGCAGTTGAAACTTTCTACAACATTCTAAAGCCAGTGCAGTGGTATATTTATGGTGATTTAACCGTGAGTGTATCATGAATATACTCACTGTTTAGAACGCTCTCGACCAATCACAATGCGTGGTCGTAACTAACTGTTGTATAAATAACAATGACCATGAATAGGTCTGCCAACTCAATAGGCTTAATGATGGTCATAGACATCTATGCTTTGTGCACTATGTATGCACTAAAACAAGATACCTTTTTATTTACCTACTGTATGTCCTATTTTATAATGTTTTACGTCACGTCATTTTTGGCCATACCCATGGTTGCCACTGAGTCTCTACATCTTCATCTCCATCCACTCCTTCAGACTGCAGTATCTGGTATCTGTTATTGAGGCTGATCTGGAATCTCTACCTCTGGGTTCCTGAGAAGTCCAAGGTCATATCTTGTTGCTGTGCTGCTAGTGGTGGAACAGTCATCAGAAGGAGGGGGTGGTCTGATGCTGCATCTGACCTCCTGAACTTTCGACTGATATGTGGTCTACTTGGTTTTCTGTAACATGATCTAGAGATCTCCATGTGGCCTTGTGGATTTGCTTATGGGGGAAGATGCTGCCTCCTATGACCAGCTGAATATCTTAATGAACGCTACAAATAAATGCAGTGTAAATACACCGGTAGTTTTCATCCGCAGTCCCCACACAAAACATAAAAACTAAACAGGCAAGCAGTGAAGCATATCATGCTACGAGACCAAGCAGACAAACGTCATAATCAGTAAGTAGGCTACATGGACATCAACATGAACTAAATATTAAAGGGACAACATAGGGTTAGTAATACAAATTAACTGAAAATGAAGATGTTTCATGCGTGGATGCAGATCTCCCCCTCATGCTGTGCTGAGAATGATGATGAGACCTGAGGGGATATCAGATAACATCAAAACAACATGTAATATTCATGTTGTTGCTGTATGCACCTGCTGTTCCATGTATCTGTGTGTTTGTGTGTGTTGTGGTTTAATGAATATGTAGTTCCTACTCCCTGGGCATACAAGGTCAGTCAGGTCTTTCTTTCTTTCTTTCTTTCATTTCAATTACATTTACAGTTAGTGATTTAGCCGATGCTTTTATCCAAAGCGACTTACAGATTGTGAACAACAAGTCAGCAAGAGGGGTACAACTCTGGTCGCTAATGGTAAGTGATGTTGTTCATCTAGCAGTGCAGCACTTGAGTGCTTCACTCTTGAGTGCATAGTAGTATAGACAGTAGTATAGTGCATAGTAGGTAGTAGTATAGACATAGTAGATAGTAGTATAGGTATAGTAGCATAGGTATAATAGCATAGTAGATAGTATAGCCTTACAGTAGTAGCATATTACATAGGTGATAGTAGTATAGACATAGTAGCATAGTACATAGTAGATAGTAGTATAGACAGAGTAGCATAGTTAAGCATTACATCACGCGCAGGAGTGGTTTGTGAAAAATAAGACCCCCCTAGGCATGGTTTATTTTTCACAAACCACGACTACAAGTGGTGTAATGCTTTTATACAACTGGCACATTCATCCAACCTTATTGCTATACAATAAACACACATTCATCGAAGATTTATTGAAAAAACCATCCGCCAGAAAAAGTAGTTCCCACAACAACAAAAAAGAGAAGTTGCCTCCATGTGGAAGCAGCTCGGAAGTGCATCCAACTGCACATCCAGCAAACTAACACATCCAACTGTCTCTCAACTAAGACATCCAACAAACTAACACATCCAACTGTCTTTCAACTAAGACATCCAACCAACTAACACATCCAACTGTCTTTCAACTAAGACATCCAACCAACTAACACATCCAACTTTCTTTCACCTAGACATCCAACCTTTCTTTAGTTTTTAACCTACTTTCTATAGAACTTCATTCTTAGATGCTTCTATAAAAAGTAGGTAAAACAAATTAAAAAAAAGTTTTCTTTGCCCTATAGGACATTTTTATTTTTAATTTTTTTAAACCTACTTTCTATAGAAGCAGCTGGGAGGTGCGCTGTTTTAAGTGAGCGTAGGTTATTGAATTGATTGATTGCTAATTTTATTACTGTCCGCCTTGTTTCCAACTTAGGCCCTCTTTCGAAGTTGGTTAAGGTTAGAGTTTGGAACCAGGGCTGGTGGTCTATCGCCCTGCTCTAAAGACAAACTCTAACCTTAACCAACTTCGAAAGAGGGCCTAAACTTAACCAGTTGGAAACCAGGCGGACAGTAATACAATTAGCAATCAATCAATCAATCAATCAATCAATCAATCAATCAATCAATCAATTCAATAGGCCATGCTCACGTAAAACAGCGCACCTCCCAGCTGCTTGAAAGTAGATAAAAAAATTAAATCAATCAATCAATCCGCGCGATTTTTATTTTGTTCCACAATGACTCATGACCCATCAATTACATCATCCAACATTGTTTAAGCAACTAAGACATTCGCCGTGACAGAATCGTTTTCCATTTAGTCGTTATGACGCTATCAACATATCCATTTAGTCCACCCTCACTTAAAACAGCGCACTTCCCAGTTGCTTCTATAGAAAGGAGAAGAAAAAGTTAAAAAATTATTGCAATTAATCAATCAATCAATCAATCAATTCACGCGATTTTTATTTTGTTCCACAATGACTCATGACCCATCAATTACATCATCCAACATTGTTTAAAGAACTAAGACATTCGCCGTGACAGAATCGGTTTATATTTAGTCGTTATGACGCTATCAACATATCCATTTGTTAAAGATTATTGTCCACCATCTTGTTTTTTCCTAAAAAGCCGCACGGCGGAGTAATAGTAATTCGGTTGTGGGCGGGTCCTGGGACCAAGAGCGTGGAATTATGAAAAATACATACGTGTAAATTGACTGTTTCAGCCAATCAGAATAGAGAAATTTGCATGCCGTTGTATAATGCATAATAGATAGTAGTATAGATATAATACATCATAGATAGTAGTATAGACATAGTACATCATATATAATAGTATAGAAATAGTACGTAATATATAATAATATAGACATAGTACATAATAGATAATAGTATATAGTAGGGGTGTAAAGGTACACATATCCATACCGAACCGAACAAGTTTCAGTGTGTACCGTACCATACCGAACGGCCGTGTAGTGTACCAAACGAATACAACGGTATGTTAACCACTAACCACCGCCCACCGGGGGCTGTTTTTTTCACAATCTAATATAATTATTATTATTTTTCGATAATCGATTATTAATTTCAATATAGAATATTCGTTGACAGCCCTACAAGTACAATTAGTTACTGCACATTACATCACCCCTGAGTGGAACATGGAAAGCCAAACTTTCCCCCACTGTACTGAAAACCGAACCTTGACTTCAAAACCGAGGTACGTACCGTACCGTGGTTTTTGTGTACCGTTACACCCCAATATATAGACATAATACAGTAGTAAAATACAGTAAAAAGGTTTATTTTCCTTCTTTCTTTCTTTCTTTCTTTCTTTCTTTCTTTCTTTCTTTCTTTCTTTCCTTCTTTCTTTCTTTCCTTCTTTCCTTCTTTCTTTCTTTCTTTCTTTCTTTCTTTCTTTCTTTCTTTCTTTCTTTCTTTCTTTCTTTCTTTCTTTCTTTCTTTCTTTCTTTCTTTCTTTCTTTCTTTCTTTCATGTTTCTTTCTTTTCTTAAATTTTCTTTCTGTCTTTATTTCATTAATTCTTCTTCCTTCAATTCATTCATTACCTTTCTTTCTGGGCTGGTACGACCCATCATTTTAGACAGATTGGACCAGGCATGGCTCATCATAGCTGGCCCAAAATGTAGATACCACATTACAGTATAGCCACACTCTATACTTGACTCCTACTGCCAGGCTTATCTGTTCCAGAAATGTCTTCTGTCGACACACACACACACACACACACACACACACACACACACACACACACACACACACACACACACACACACACACACACACACACACACACACACACACACACACACACACACACACACACACACACACACACACACACACACACACACACACACACACGTCACACACACACACACACGTCATTCATTGCATGTAGAAAGGAGAGAGTTGATGAGCAGGGTTAATAGATGTAATGGAACTATTGGATTAAACGACTGGCCTCACTGGATTTGATCATCTGGTAAATCCCTTATGACATGTGGTCAATGAACAACCAATCATGAGATTAATTTCAACATTTTGTAGACACGTGAATATGTCCAACCGTAATTCAATGTGTCTAACTGTATTCATTGTGCTCTAACTGTTTTCATGATAACGTTGTGTAACTGAAGGACCCGTTTTTGATTTAATATTGACATTCAGTAGGGGGACATGGCACTGGACTGTCGCCAGGGGGAGCTGGTGCGACGTTGGGCTGGTCACGACAGATGAAGAAGAGGTTGGTAGGAAGGAGGGGCTGGATACACGGGACTTTCTCTTCAACATTTTCCGGTGAAGGAAGCAGATGTGTGGACCAGGAGCTCCTGAGAATAAAGACACGCGAAATACGAGTCCTGCCACGGGGTGGGATAGTAACGTCGTAGTTTTAGCTTCCCAGTATAGTGCTTAGGGTATGTTTGAACCAAGAAGAAGACGTTCGACTGCCGGACTGTACTGTCGATATGCCACGCGCTGCGTTTAGGAATGTATAGGCGAGAGGCTAGGGGGTCGCACTGACCACAGCTTAGCTTCAAGTATAGGACTAGTAACCTGGTTAGCTCCACGCATCGCCACGCCGTTTCCAGCCCTCGAAGCAGATGCCGCCGCCCGACGACACGGGGCTCTACTCGCCGGCAGCCTGCACCTGTTTACCACCAGCCCAGCCAGCTCTCCTGTGTATCACGCGGGGCTGTTTGACGGCCAACCCACGCCCCAAACATTCATTGTGGGGACGGAACAGCACTCGGTTGGTACACTCACACCAGGTACTGTTAGCGCTCCGAGCGCTCTGGAATATACACAGCGAACATTCTCCTTTTCGAGAGCATGCCCTCTAAGGGCGAAGAGAATAAATACTTTGAGCGGACACGTGCACCAGTGACTAGGGGCGCCCCAACGTTTGTTGTTTTGGGTAATGCCGGCTTAGATAGGCTTCTCTGAACTTCTTTCCACTATTCTTACTAATTATGCAGAATAATCCTTAGTGGAGATATGAATATTCATATCAATAACAGAAATGACTCATGGGCTATGGAGTTTGTGAATCTCTTAGACAATTTAGGTTTAACGCAACATGTTACCGAAGCCACTCACCAACTGGGTAATACACTCGATTTGGTCATATCACAAGGGATAAAGATTGAGAATGTTCTAGTATGTGACATTAATGTCTCTGATCATTACTGTGTATAATTTAATGCTATGTTAAGTACACCTATTAACAAAACAGAATTTATTATTCAAAAAAGGTATCTAGATACCGTAGAGGAAACAAAATTCTCTGATCTTGCAAAGTAATTTGATCAATGTAATGCACACTACTCGATAAATAAAACGGTTGACGTTTTCAATAGTAACTTGAGCAGAGCACTGGACATTGTTGCGCCAGTTAACACATTGCCCGCCGGGCAGTATGCCCATCTCATACCCCTCTCTGCCACCGCTGTAAGCCTATGGAGATGTTTACCTTCTTTGCAGGGCTATAACTTTTTTAATTGTATTGCTATATTGACATTACTATGGCCCATTCAACATCGATTATCTATCGTTCAGAATGTGGGAACGTTATCGATTGCAGTTTCTTTCCCATACACGCTATATAAAAAAATTCACATGTATATGATCGGTATACATTATGCTTCATCATGCGTGAAGGAAAGGGGGGGGGGGGGTCATTTATAATTCCTTGATCATCAGTAACGGCTTTATGTAGGTTGGGTGGATGTATTGATCAGACTGATTACAAACAAGGAAACGCACATAACGTTATATTCCCCTTACCGTGGGCCAATGAGACTGGCGATGAAAGATCCCAATTATACGACGCCGATCGCCTAGGTCCATTTCCGGTTTGTATGGCGCAATAAACGCCGAAATCATATAGATTATTAAGTTTAGAAAGCGAATGTACTATAGTGTCTGTCGGGAGTCCCGTAACGAGATGTGACTGCCGGAGGACTTTCCTCGATGCACTTCCGTTTTTTGCGAGTGTAACTCGCCCGACCATCCACCAGGCGGCGGTATTGAGCCGTTGCAGTCACATCTAGGGTCCAGCTATGGCATCGGGGGTTGGGTGGATGAATTATGAATGCCATGGGCAATAACGCTGAACAGCGATTTTGGCGACCAATGTGTTAACACTTTGACTGCCCATCACGAGTTTTCTCGGGTTTACCCCCCGCTGGTTGAAGGCCCATCACGAGAATTATCGTTTTTTTCTAATATTTTTTTTTTATTAGCGATCTGAAATCATATTTCATCAACCAAGTCTACCATTGGAAAATCACCCACTCCAGGCACTCAGATGTGATAAAAGCGCCCCCTATCGTCTCCCAGATGGTAATTCACCCTTTTGGATTGAACTCAATGAAAATGAATGAGAAAAAAAAACCCGGAATCCACGTTTTACTTCTCACTCATGCAACCGCCGTCGACCAGTTTCACTCTGGAGCTTCAGAGCAGCGGAGATTATGTGTTTTTACACTATACTCGGTGGATCAATAAAATTATCGATTTTTTCGAATGGCGATCAGGAATTGGAATAATCCATTTGGATACCATCTGATCTCAGGTAAGGAATCTATGTTACCAGGCTTAGGATAATCAGATCCGTTTTCACAGAGATATAAGCTTTTATGTGATTACGTGATATGGCTGTTTCACTGTGCGAGTGGTCAGCAGGGGCGGATGTAGGATCGTAGGAGATCCGGGGCTTAGCCCGAACAGTTGCCCGCGTAAGCGTGCACGGACATTTTTTGCGTTACCTTTAGCGTAACCACCACCCTAAAGCGTACAAAAGGCACTAGAGTAAAATGTATCCAAATGTATTTATATATCTCAAATTCACAACAAAGGTTATCTCATAACACTTTTCATATAGAGCTGGTCTAGAACCATACTCTCAAATATAAAAGAAAATGACACCTGTAGATTCACAAACCTGAAACATCTTTTGTTGGTGGAAAGGCGGATGCAGCTGTATTGGTTAGCAGCAGCTGACCTGTATTACAAAATACAGTAAACACACACACACGTCATTCACCATAATTTATATTTGTATAAAACGACATAATTGATGGGCTGAGGCTAGTCATGTTGTGTGATATATATATCAGGGCAGACTGTGCTCACCATTTAGCCTATATCACCATTTAACTTACAGTAACTTAGTTAACATTACATCTTAGTTAGGAGAGATTTTGAGCCATGTTCCATACATACATACATACATACATACATACATACATACATACATACATACATACATACATACATACATACATACATACATACATACATACATACATACATACATACATACATACATACATACATACATACATACATACTTAGTGTGGTTACTTAGAATCCATGTTTACAAGCTATCACTCTTTTTCAAACACCATCAGCCTGTTATTCACTTTACAATTCTTTATTTACACATATAAAAACAAGTATATATAATACAATATAATCCACAAAAAAATGTGAAGGAGAATTTCCTAAACACCCTCTTGCATGTTGCATGTGGCTTTCTCCAAGAAGCAAAATTATAGACACATTACATCAATAAAACCCCCCCCCCCCCCCCCATAAATTATTGACATTGACATTGACAGCTATGCCCATAATACATACAAGGAGCTCTACTCAAATGTCTGGCTTGTTTGGATTCTTACCGTGTAAGGTAACATTACATTGTAATCTTTCGTTTTTATTGTAACATAATGTTATGGATAGCATAGCTAAGGCTAACATTAGCAGCAGCAATCAGCAGTCAACTTCCTTTCAGTTTCAAATATAAGATTCACAAACCTGAAACATCATCCGTTTCATCATTGGTGATGATTTTATTGTTGTTGTCTGCAGCATTTCGTGGCGCCTGCTTTGATGATCACGTTAGGTAGGTTTTCCAAATCGAATTGAATAAACTCTTCTTCTTCAGGGCAGGCCAGGCTATGCAGTATGCAGGCTGCTTTCCAGCCGCTGCTGCCTCTCTGTTGGACTTCGGTACTGCACGTTACTCACAACACGTAATTTTTTTTTTTTAAGGTAAAGCATTATAAGATCCGGGGCTTTTCAGAATAGATCCGGGGCTTGAGCCCAGGTAGCCACCCCCTAGCCCCGCCCCTGGTGGTCAGTAACTAGGAGAATCGATTTTCAGCTTGCGGCACGAGCGTGCATGCGCACACATATACTATCGATAATCTAGCGTTTATTTTAAAACGATTCATAAATAGGCCGAAAAATTACAACGTTCTAGAATATTCCAGTAAAGGGCGATTATCATGGAATGTCTTATTTTTTCCGTGAAATCGAGTGCTTTTCAAAATGCTAGAAAACGGAAATGAAGCGATAAAAAACAATCTGCTACGACAATGTTGACTGGAAAATGAGTCTTTGATAAGCGACGGGCAGATTAGACACATAGCCATAATTTAAAACATAGATTAGGCGATATTAACGTTAACATTGAAGTGGTGCTGGGCATTCAAGGAGGTAAACAGGAATTAAGCTTGGGCAGTGAAAGTGTTAAGATCAAAAAGAGGCTACGAAATAAAATATCACCATGGATAAATAGCTCTATACGTGATCTTAAGAGAGTGTGTAGAGTAGCTAAACGGAAATGGATAAATACTAAACTAGAAATTAATTTATTCAGTAATTCCAAGGTTTTATTTTCAACTATTGATCGATTATTAAATCCTGCACCCGCCTGTGACATTTACAGCTTGGCATCTGTCACAAAATGTGAAAATGTGAAAATGTACAATAAATAACAACTATTAAAGCAGGGATTGTCAGAAATTGATATGATCTGTCTTGTAGCAGGCCGGCAATTTTGAGGAATTTCAATAGCATCTCTGAGGCAGAACTCTATACAATCGTAACACAGAGTAAACCATCAACCTGCAATCTTGACCCTATCCCTACAATGTTTTTTTAAAAGGTTTTCAATAGTCTCTCCACACCAGTCCGAAAAACAATGAATACATCCCTTGAGACTGGAATATTGCCTAACGCATTTAAAACCGCTGTTGTGAAACCACTACTGAAGAAACCAAATTTAGACTATAACGTCCTGAGTAATTGTAGGCCTATCTCCAACGTACCCTTCTTAAGCAAGATACTGGAAAAGGTGTTTTTAATCAACAAAATAATTTTTTTAACCTCAAGCCCAAGCGGTCCGTTGGCGGACCGCAAATGACATCACGCCAATCCATCTCTACAGACTGTATGAATTAATGTTGTGTTTTTTTTTCTTCAAATGTAGCCAAGAGTAAAGACCCTAACCTTGTCAAAACAGCAGTCATAGTGTATATTTTCAGCAATAGGTTTCTTTACCAATAGATTAAAGTGTTATTAGTGAAATATGAGTTTTGGAAATGTATTCAGAAACTAGCTAATATCGATGGAAGGAAATGCGCGCCGTCATTTTGTTTGTAGTTCTATGATGAGAGGAGACCCAGGGCTTTCGAATGGCGTTGGAATAATAATAATAAAAAAGCACTACCCAGCTCAACTTGTGGATTAACTTTTTTATTTATCTTATTTTTCGGGATTATCTACCACAAACCTGAACGTTATTGGCATAAATTAGAACACAGTTAGTTTCTCTACCTCTCTGTGAAGGTCTAGCAAAAAACGGCATTGCAATCTGATGGAAAATGGCGGAGGAATCTACATAATAAAAAGGTAACTGTACTTACAGTAGATTTCATTCACGGTTCTTGCTGCACGCCTGGTGGTACTAAATCCAGATTGATCTCTGCCATTGGAAAGAGGAGATTTGGCCCGATCCATATATGTGCGACTTGGCTATAATAAGGTCATTTATAGGCCTGATATTCTATATTCTATAATAATATTTCAAATTGCATGTGTCCGGATGGCAGAATTCAGTACTCTACAAAAGCTTCTGTATTGTAGATACAGTCTTCCCTTTATTCATTTGCCTAGATTTTTTGTACGTGTGATCTCAAGAAGGTGCTGAACAAGCTCAGTGGCAGTTTTTCCATGTCTGGTAATTTTTTTGCATGGTGTTATTCACAGTCAAATATAAAAGATAATAAAAAAATATAATTGATATTCTCCTTTGGTTCATTACAATTGACTCAAGCCTAGCAACCGACACAATATTTTTAACACTGGGAATACATTCCCTAGATGTCCCTATAGTAAGAACATGCAAATGGACCTTGTAGATGTGGAGCAATCTTCCATTTACTTAGGTATGTATTTTTAGGCGGATTTTCAGAAAATAGGGCTATGGCTCAAGAGGTTAATGAAAAACGGGATCTTGGAGAAATTCCAATTTGGTTTTAGATCTAACTATAGTACAGAGACGGCTTTAATCACCAACTATCTCAGAATTAGTGGCTGGCAAGATCTCAGTTCTCATTCTTCTCGACTTGAGCGCTGCCTTTGACACAATTGACCATAGCATCCTATTGCATTGTTTGGAACATTTGGGTTGGCCTGTCTGAAAATGCTCTGAACTGGTTTCGAACATATTTTATAGACAGACAATTCTATGTTAGTCTAGGAGACTATGTGTCAGAAAAATATGACATGGCCTGTGGTGTTGTCTTGGTCCTCTTCCTTTTTCATTATATATGCTACCTTTGGGTGATATTATTAGAAAACACAATGTTAATTTCCATAGTAATGCAGACTGTGAGGTTTCTGTCCTTGCCTTCTCACTCGTTCTGTTCCTTTAACCACCCTCGCTTTGTTTTCATTCATTTTTTCTGTCAAGTATTTCAATTCCCTCGTTCACACGTTTCTCCCCGCTGACGTCATCTGAGACGTCGCTGATTGGTTCCCTCACTTCCCCACGCTTTTCAATCACATTCCCCAGCTGTCACTGCCTTTCAATCAATCGATCCCTCTTTATTTATACCCCGTTTTCCCCACCCTAAGTTGTTGGTTCGTCTTGATTTGTCGCTGGATGTTTTTCCCCGTTGCTGCTGTTTCACTGTGCTATTCTCCAGGAATTCCTAAGAAGCCTCCGCTTTCCTAGAAGCCTTCGCTTTCCTAGAAGCCTCCGCTTGGATACCTGCTCCGTGGCGCGCGCTCGCCTCCACTGTTGTCCTGTTCCTTTACGCAGCTCGTCTGGGTGAGTTTATCTAGATTGACTGTCTTGACCTATTTCCGATTTTCGTGTGTAAACCTTTACACTGAAGTCTACCACCTTTTTGTCAGACAGTCACTCACCCAGCCATTATCGTTTTTGCTCTTTCCTTTTTTGGAATAATATTTTGGGGATCTTCCACCTCCCACTGTGTATTGACACGAAGATATTATTTCACATTTGGACTGTGTTTGGATTTTTGCTCACTGTGTATTTACACGAAGATATTGTTTCACATTTGGACTGTGTTGGATTTTTGCTCACTGTGTATTTACACGAAGATAGTATTTCACAATTGAACGGTGTTTGGATTTTGCTCACTGTGTGTTTACAAGAAGATATTCACTTGGGCTGTTTTTGGAGGATTGCACATCACTGTGTTGTTTAACACGAAGAATATAACACCCTGTCCACCAGCTCGTTTCAAGTCTGCTCTGTCACTGACCCGTTCCCTCTCTCCCTCTCTCGGTCTTACACAACATCTGAGAGGTCCGCCGTGAGAGTCTGCAGAGCGGTACAGAGGTCTGCTCCTGCTTCCCAAGACTACCCTTCCGGGAGAAGCTGCAGAGCAGCAGAACTTTGCCCCTTGTTCATTGTACCTGTTCTTGTTGACCTGCTTTCCCTGTTTCACTTATTCTAGTCACCAAATAAACAAGCCCTTGTATTTGGCAACTCTGAATCCAACTCTCTTGTGTCGTTGCGTTTGGGGTCGGTGTCAAACCATAACATTACGAACCAACCATGACGACCCCAGCCGACACAGAGGGGGTCAGAACCGCACTTGCATTTCAAGTCGAGTTGACCAGGGATCACGGTCTCCAACTAGAGCGGGCTGCGGCTGCGGTGCAGAACCTCAGGGACCAGGTCCTGCCTATGCAGGGTTCAATGGCCGCTATGGCGGGACAACAGTCCGAGATTCTCGCCCAGCTTGACTCGCTGGGCGACGCCGTTAATTCTTTTCATCTCTCACACCCTTCAGGAACATTCCCCGCAGCCCCAGCAGATCTCGCACCTCGGGAACCCCTTCTCTCCGTCCCACGGCTGTTTGACGGTAATCCAGAGGAGTGTGCCACATTTATCATGCAATGTGAGTTGGTTTTCCGTCATCAGCCAAGCCGTTTTTCTGCTCAGGGGTCCCGAGTGGCTTTTATAACCAACCTACTTTCAGGCCATGCTGCCCAGTGGGTCACTTCCTCCTGGGCAATGGAAGCAGATTTTTTGTTCTCCTACCCAGACTTCGTGGCGGAGCTCCGCAGAGTGTTCCACCATCCTGCCCGAGGTCTGGACCCTGGAGCCCGGTTGGGGACCTTCCGGCAAGGGAGCAGCAGGGTGACGGACTATGTCATGGAGTTTCGACTGGCGGCGGTGGAGAGCGGATGGAACGAACCTGCTCTTCGCCTAACCTTCATAAGGGGGCTCAGTGACGCAGTCCGTGACCAGCTCGCTACCAGGGAGGTGCCCGACTCCCTCGAGGAGCTGTTTAGCCTTGTCATCCGTATTGACGGACGCCTCCTGGAGAGAAGGCGCGAGAGGGCCCGACTGTCACCTCCTGAAGCACCCCGGACTCCTGGACGCCCCGTCCCCAACACTACTGTGGGTAACAGGCTTCCCCGTCCGGTGCGCGAGGAGGAACCCATGCAGCTGGGACGCTCTCATCTGAGCCAGGCGGAGCGTCAGGCAAGGCTCAGGTCCGGTCTCTGCCTCTACTGCGGAGGTGCGGGACACCGTATCGCCGACTGCCCTATCCGGCCAAAAGATCGGGCTCACCAAGACCCCGGGAGATCCTGGTGAGCCGTTTTTCCCATTCCCAGCGCCGCGCACCACCTGACCATCTGTTGAGCGTCACCCTGGCCTGGGGGGACCAACGTGCCACGGTGGAGGCCCTCATCGACTCTGGGGCAGACGAGAACTTCCTCGACTTCGAGTTTGCCACCCAAGCCAACATACCTCTTGAGGCCCTTGTGAGACCCTTGGAGATCTTTTCGTTGGACCAACACCGCCTGGCCGACATCTCTCAACGGACCGGCCCAGTCTTGCTGACCATTGCTGGGAACCACGTAGAGAGGATCCAGTTCCTCATTACCCAATCCCCCCTTGTCCCGGTGGTCCTGGGTAGGCCCTGGCTCGCGCTGCACGAGCCCCACATCGCCTGGGCCTCCGGTACCATCAGGGGCTGGAGCTCCTCCTGTCACGCCCGCTGTCTACAGGCGGCGTCTTGTCCCCCGCCCCGGAGACCGGCTGGTGAGTTGCCCCCGGATCCCTCGTCCGTTCCTCCCGAGTACCACGACCTCATGGAGGTATTCAGTAAGACCAGGGCTCAGTCCCTTCCACCTCACCGCCCCTATGACTGCGCCATCAACCTCCGCCAAGGGGCTCCCCTTCCCGGCAGCCGCCTCTACAGTCTGACTGCGCCGGAGAAGAAGGCGATGGATCTCTACATCTCTGAGTCATTGGAAGCAGGACTCATTCGGCCTTCCTCCTCCCCGGTGGCGGCCGGGTTCTTCTTTGTTGGAAAGAAGGATGGGGACCTGCGACCCTGCATCGACTATCGTCAGCTCAACGAGATCACCATCAAGAACAAATACCCCCTACCTCTCATGAGCTCCACCTTCGAGCCACTGACCCAGGCCTCGTTCTTCACCAAGCTGGATCTCCGAAGTGCCTATCATCTTGTCCGTATCCGTGAGGGCGATGAATGGAAGACCGCCTTCAAGACCCCCAGGGGCCACTATGAGTACCTTGTGATGCCGTTCGGTCTCACCAACGCCCCGGCGGTATTCCAGGCACTCATGAACGATGTCCTCCGTGACATGCTGGAGGTGTTCGTGGTGGTGTACCTGGACGACATTCTTATCTTTTCCAGGACCCTCGAGGAACACATCCTGCATGTCCGCCGGGTGCTGGAGCGCCTCCTCCACAATCGGCTCTTCGTCAAGGCGGAGAAGTGCCGTTTCCACTCCAACTCCGTCGACTACCTGGGCTTCATCGTGGAGAAGGGCTTGACCCGAGCGGATCCTCGCAAGATCCAGGCTGTGGAGGATTGGCCGGAACCCACCACTCGGAAGGAGCTACAGAGTTTCCTCGGGTTCGCAAACTTCTACCGTAGGTTCATCCGGAACTACAGCCAAGTGGCGGAGCCTCTTACCAAGCTGACCTCCCCCGCTCTGCCGTTCGACTGGTCCCCAGCGGCATGCGCTGCGTTCCGCTCCCTCAAGAGAAGGTTCACTTCCGCTCCTATCCTGCTCCACCCTGACCCCAAGAGACAGTTCATCGTGGAGGTGGACGCCTCGGATTCTGGCCTGGGCGCTGTCCTATCCCAGCGTTCTCCTTCCGACCAGAAGGTACATCCTTGCGCCTTCTACTCGCGTCGCTTCCTCCCCGCCGAGAGGAACTACGACACCGGCAATCGGGAGCTACTGGCGGTCGTGGCGGCTCTGGAGGAGTGGCGTCATTGGCTAGAGGGTGCCGAGGAGCCTTTTACCATCTGGACGGACCACAAGAACCTAACGTTCATCCGCGCTTCCAGGCGCCTCAACGGTCGGCAGGCGAGATGGGCCAGTTTCCTCAGTCGGTTCGACTTCTCGCTGACCTTCCGCCCCGGTTCCCGCAACACGAAGGCCGACTCCCTGTCCCGGATGCACTCCAAGGGGGCTCCACCCTCTGAGGACCCATCTCCCATCATCCCGGAGGCCCGAGTGGTTGGAGCCATCACCTTGGGCATCGAGGGTGTGGTGAGGCGTGCCCTACGCTTCCAACGTGCTCCAAGCAACGTCCCTAGGAGCCGTCTCTTCGTCCCTGACTCTGTCCGGTCCCAGGTACTGCTGTGGGGCCATACCAGCCGGTTCGCCTGCCACCCAGGCGTCCATCGTACGTTCTCCTTCCTGGCTCGTCGTTTCTGGTGGCCCACCATGCGAAACGACGTCAAGGAGTTCGTATTGGCCTGCGCGGTCTGTGCCCGCAGCAAGGCCTCTCACCAGGCACCCTCCGGGCTCTTGCAGCCACTTCCCGTTCCAAGCCGTCCGTGGTCACATGTGGCGCTCGACTTCGTCACTGGACTACCCTCCTCCCAGGGGAACACCTGCCTTCTGACCGTGGTGGATCGATTCAGCAAGGGGGTCCACCTCGTGGCCCTCTCCAAGCTTCCCTCAGCAGCCGAGACGGCGGACCTCCTGACGCACCACGTGTTCCGCCTTCACGGCTTTCCCCAGGACATCGTCTCTGACCGGGGGCCCCAGTTCACCTCCCAGGTATGGCGGGCTTTCTGCAAGGGATTGGGGGCAACGGTCAGTCTCTCCTCTGGCTACCATCCCCAGACAAACGGGCAAACGGAGAGGATGAACCAGAGCGTGGAGTCTGCTCTTCGGTGTGTGGCAGCCGAGAGGCCGGCATCCTGGAGTCGTTTCCTTCCCTGGGTTGAATACTCGATCAACTCAATGGTCAGTTCCGCCACCGGCCTCTCCCCTTTTGAGGCCTCCCTGGGCTACCAGCCCCCTCTTTTTCCCGCACTGGAGACGGAAGTGGCAGTTCCCTCCGTGCAGGTCCACCTCGACCGCTGCCGTCGCGTTTGGGAGATCACCAGGACCGCGCTGCTCCGGACATCTGAGCGCGCCTGTCGTGGTGCCGACCGGCGCCGGGTTCCCGCGCCGACTTACCGCCCTGGGCAGAGGGTGTGGCTCTCCGCGAAGGACCTCCCGCTACGGTCCTCGGCCAAGAAGCTCAACCCTCGCTTCGTCGGTCCTTTCGAGGTCCTGAAGGTACTCAGTCCGGCGGCCCTGCGCCTGAAGCTTCCTGCATCCATGCACATCCACCCCGTGTTCCATGTCTCCCGGGTTAAGCCCGTCTCCCTCAGTCCCCTTATGCCTCCGGCTCCTGATCCGCCGCCTCCTGTGCTAGTGGATGGTCACCCCCAGTGGCAGGTCCGCCGGTTGATGGGCGTTCGTCGGCGGGGCCGGGGATTCCAATACCTGGTGGACTGGGAGGGTTACGGCCCTGAGGAGCGTAGCTGGGTCTCCCGGCAGCTCATCGTGGATCCCGGCTTGATCACCGACTTCCATCGGGCCCATCCTGACGAGCCGGGTCGGCCTGGTCGCCGGGCGGCTCCCGTTGAGGGGGGGGTACTGTGAGGTTTCTGTCCTTGCCTTCTCACTCGTTCTGTTCCTTTAACCACCCTCGCTTTGTTTTCATTCATTTTTTCTGTCAAGTATTTCAATTCCCTCGTTCACACGTTTCTCCCCGCTGACGTCATCTGAGACGTCGCTGATTGGTTCCCTCACTTCCCCACGCTTTTCAATCACATTCCCCAGCTGTCACTGCCTTTCAATCAATCGATCCCTCTTTATTTATACCCCGTTTTCCCCACCCTAAGTTGTTGGTTCGTCTTGATTTGTCGCTGGATGTTTTTCCCCGTTGCTGCTGTTTCACTGTGCTATTCTCCAGGAATTCCTAAGAAGCCTCCGCTTTCCTAGAAGCCTTCGCTTTCCTAGAAGCCTCCGCTTGGATACCTGCTCCGTGGCGCGCGCTCGCCTCCACTGTTGTCCTGTTCCTTTACGCAGCTCGTCTGGGTGAGTTTATCTAGATTGACTGTCTTGACCTATTTCCGATTTTCGTGTGTAAACCTTTACACTGAAGTCTACCACCTTTTTGTCAGACAGTCACTCACCCAGCCATTATCGTTTTTGCTCTTTCCTTTTTTGGAATAATATTTTGGGGATCTTCCACCTCCCACTGTGTATTGACACGAAGATATTATTTCACATTTGGACTGTGTTTGGATTTTTGCTCACTGTGTATTTACACGAAGATATTGTTTCACATTTGGACTGTGTTGGATTTTTGCTCACTGTGTATTTACACGAAGATAGTATTTCACAATTGAACGGTGTTTGGATTTTGCTCACTGTGTGTTTACAAGAAGATATTCACTTGGGCTGTTTTTGGAGGATTACACATCACTGTGTTGTTTAACACGAAGAATATAACACCCTGTCCACCAGCTCGTTTCAAGTCTGCTCTGTCACTGACCCGTTCCCTCTCTCCCTCTCTCGGTCTTACACAACATCTGAGAGGTCCGCCGTGAGAGTCTGCAGAGCGGTACAGAGGTCTGCTCCTGCTTCCCAAGACTACCCTTCCGGGAGAAGCTGCAGAGCAGCAGAACTTTGCCCCTTGTTCATTGTACCTGTTCTTGTTGACCTGCTTTCCCTGTTTCACTTATTCTAGTCACCAAATAAACAAGCCCTTGTATTTGGCAACTCTGAATCCAACTCTCTTGTGTCGTTGCGTTTGGGGTCGGTGTCAAACCATAACACAGACGACACAATTGTACTTTTCTGGTAAGCCGAATTATCCAAGTGCTTTATGCTCCCTAACTGTCTGTCTGCAATTAATCACTGGATGAATAATACTTTTTTTGTTATTAAATGAAGATAAAACATAAATACTTCTGGTTGGCCCTAAAACAATAAGGGATGCATTTTCAATTAGGCTATACAATCTAGCCCATCAGAGTAAACCAGAAGTAACTAGCTTTGGTGTAATTTTAGATTCCGACCTAAGTTTTAAAAAGCACATAAACAAGGTGACTAAAGTTGCATTTCTTCATTTAAGAAATATTGCCAAAGTGCGGCCATTTTTAAACCAAAAAGTTGTTTAGATTACTGTAATGCTCTTTTTACTGGTCTACCAAAAATTCTATTGAGAAATTGATTCAAAACTCTGCTGCCAGACTTTTAACGAAAACACAGAAGAGAGAGCATATAACTCCTGTTATAGCTGCACTACATTTGACTTGTGTATAAACTTTATATATAAAGCCTTAAATGACTTAGAACCATTTTATATCACAGAGTCTCTGCTGTTTTACACCCCTTCAAGAACACTTAGGTTCACTTAACACTTAACACTGTTGGACTGTCGGACCATGCACTGCAGTGGTTCCAGTCCTACTAGATGGGAGGCCGAGTCTGTCTAAAGTGAACTTGATTGATCCATGTTGGCAGACTACACAATTCTTTGTGTGTGATATCTAGTTATTATGTTGAGTCAAAATACGTTTGTTGGCCAGCCGTCTGTTGGTCATCGGTGTTCGTAATCTTACATTTAAATTAAATGTTTGCTCATGCATATCTTTGGACACCTCTAGCTGATAAACCAATCAGGATACAGAAACGGGATTTCGGGACCCCAAAATTGTCAACAAGAACAACGGAGAATGGATCTGACTGGAACGCTAGCTGATTATACACAACATGAGACAGTAAATACTATTGTAATAAAACGTTCAAAACTATGTTCAATTTGTGTATTGTTTTGTTACTATATAAGATTGTATTTCGCACTGTATTAACCATAACGACGTCACAGATGAGCTTTAGATGGTTAACGTGATATTAACGTTAGATCTATCCGACGGTCCGACCTAAATACTATTGTAATAAAACGTTCAAAACTATGTTCAACTTGTGTTTTGTTTCTTACTATAAGATTGTATTTCGCAAGCCATACCGACGTCAGGTGAGCTTGCTATCCATTAGATGGATAACGTGATATTAACGTTAGATCTAACCGACCACAATTTGATTCGAAATGTACTGTATTGTACCCATTCTGCAATCTGTTAACCGTTTTCAATCAATGTCAGACGTCCGCTCTATAAAAAAAACGATTGAATTGCTCAGAATTTAAAATTATGTCCCCAATAGGACATAATAATATTAATATTATTCCCCAGTATGACACAATAAACACAGAATGAATGCTACCAAAGAGAATGCTATATGCAATTTGTGTATAGAGTGTGTATTAATCCTGTAACATGAGTCAAGGTCAGATCTAGCCTGGCATAGAGAACAGAATGTTGATTTTTTGATGTTCAAGTTTCTTTATTAGTTGTCATACAGAAGTACAGAATACTTTTATATAAAATGCTTCTTTCTGTTTTGCTCCAGAGATTGTGCTAGATAAAAATAGATAAGTATAAAATAGAAGTCAAGTACGTAGACAAGTGTTCAATATATACATACAATGTACAATGCAGAGTAGAAAAGTAACTGAGTTACAATACAATATACTATACAGTACAATGCAGAAATGGGATGAGGTACAATTTACAGTAAGGTGTAATGAGGTATGGGTTGTAGTGCAAATTCTTTGCCAATAAATATAAAGTGTGTTTAGGTGTTCTAAAGTGGGTGCTGCAGTGAGTTGTTTGTTTAAAGTGAGTGTGTGCGTGTGGATGTGTGTGCTGTGAGTGCATTTGATGGTTGTTACATAGTGTTATTGTCATTTGTATGTGTGTAATGTGTAACTAGTACAGTGAGAAGGCATTTGGCGATTTCTTTAAACAACGTCTCCTAACAGATGAGGTGGACTTCCATGCTCCTGTAAAAAAGATGAAACTCAAAACCTTCAAGGACACAGCAACATCAAGTGTTACCAAGGTGAGAGGCAAGGAGATGGCCCTGAAAGCAGACCGAGACCTCTTCGCCAGGCTTATAGTGGTGGGAACAGTCAGGAAGATTGACATCGGGGAAATGTTAGTCTACAGTCTGGGACCCTTCCCTACAGCCATAGCGAACATGGATGGCTCTATGGTGAAAACTGATAAAGCCAAGTTAATGCACTTTCTCGAGGGATCAGTAAATCCACCCGCCACAGTTGAAGTCCCTGATGGCTCAACCTGGGTGTGTGATGCAATGGCTCTGATACAGGCAATGAAACCTCAGGATACATTTGGAAGATTTGCAAACAGCGTACTATTGAACCTCATCAACCCAGCCAAAGCAAGTAAATCCAAAGTGGTGCATTTTGTCCCCGACACGTACAAAACACTGAGCATAAAGAACGCAGAGAGAAACCGACGAGCAGCAAGAGGATGTCAGCTGACTACAATATATTCAGCTGACCAGAAAACACCAAAACAATGGTCCAAGTTCTTAGCTTGTGGTGAAAACAAAGAAAACCTACAGCAATTTCTATTTGAGACATGGTCAAAATCCAGCAAAGAGGTAATGCAAGACATCACGTTGATAGTTGGACATGGGTCTGAGTGCCATGTCATCAGAGTCAACAGCAGTGGCACAGGGGTGGAGGTGTTACCACTACAAACACTGTTCTCAATACAGGAGGAAGCAGACACCCGACTATTGCTTCACTGTGCTCATGCCTCTCAATACAGTTCCCATGTGGTGATCAGCAGTCCAGAGATTTCTTCGAGATTGACTGGATGTCACTTCCTCCAGCCCCAGTCGCAATCCTGGAACTTGTATACTGCTCCTGCAAAAAAACACAATGCATGAAGGGGCGATGCACATGCAAATCAAACAACCTACCATGTACAGGCATGTGTCTGTGTTTGGACTGTCAGAACACTGTATCCTAAGTTTTCACTGGAGTTTTTTTCTTCTTTTTTTCATATATTTTATTTCTTTTTTGGAAGATAGGCACAGGTACAGGCATACAATGCAAATTGTTGGTTCCAGCTATCTATTGTTTGATAGTTTGCACCATTTAATCTAGCTGTAGAAAGCTCCATTGTTACAACATCAGCTAATAACTGTTTCCAGTGATTAAAGGGCAGAGAATGTGGAGCTTGCCATCAAAGCGCCAATTTTTTTTTCAGCAATTCTTTCTGCCAGCCAAAATCGTCTCTGAACAATACTTAAAGCTAAAGAATCATCATCATTAAGGAGCAGTAATTTGGGACAACAGGGAATATGTTTTTGTAATACATGTTACTGTTAAAATAAATAACATGTTATTTTCACACTTGTTATTGTGTTATAAATGTTGATTGATTGATTGATTGATTGAAAACGTTATTAACAGATTGCAGAATGGGTACAGTACAGTACAGCTCAATACACACAATTGTTAATGGGATGCAGACCAGAGAAAGACTTTCATCTTGTTTACATCAGGGTCCCCTATTTTCAATTCATCATAACATATTACATACATGACATACAGATAGACAGTAAACAACAGCACAGGGACCATCCAATATCAAACTATTGTTAATTGTTATATTGGAAGAGTATATTTATGAGACAGTATATTTTGTACATATGTAACGGTTGTGACAACGTCAAATTTCTAACGTCACAGGCAACAACACAGACCGCTATTACCATAGTGTAACACACAGCAAGAATGTGAAACAAGTTACTATTATTAGTATTGGGTTAGAGTTGTTTGATTTACACTAACGTAATGTTAGATTGCTATCTGAGAAAGTTAAAATGTCTTTGTGAGCTGGCTACAACATTTTCCAATGTGTAATCGGACGTCAAAACGGACTGCATATAAACTGCTGATGACTCATAACTTCCTATCACGTTTGAATAATGCTGTAAAGTTAAGTAAAAATGCATTTCAATAGTAATAGTAATGAATTGAGAGCTTACCGAATGCAGAGCTATCCAGTCTTGTCAACAGACGAGTAGCAATATTTACTTCCTGGTTCCAGGGCTTGAAGAATGTCATTGGGAGAAATCAAGTCACCTGACGTTGTAACGCATTTTGATTGGTTCCGCAGCAACGCCCTTTTCACAAACGTAGGTAGTTTTTATCTTATCAACACATTAATTTTCATAAAGATATGACCCAAAAACCGTTGCCAACAAACGGAAATGTGTTATTATAGTATATTATGTAGTTCATATTACAATAACATATACTCTGTAAAACCAGATCAATCATTTCATTAACGGAAGCCTCTAGAGACCTTCGGCCCACCGTCTATACCTCTTAGGCAGGACTGAATATGTCTCACTGGGAGGACACAAGTCCAGGCTGCTCAATGTCACCTGTGGTGTTCCGCAAGGGTCGGTTCTTGGTCCCATCCTATTCATCACCTACATCAGGGGTGGGCAACTTTGTATATGGTGAGGGCCACAAAATGTCCACAATCAATCTGGGGGGCCGCATTGTTTATCGGCAGTCCCGCCAGTAGTACCCCATCACTCAAATAGCCCATAATAGTCACAGATGTGATAAATAAGGTATATAAACAATTATAATTTGTTGTAACTTTGTTTTTATTCCATTTCAAATGCATTTAGTAATGCAATTTCAACTTTATGAATTTATAAACAGCTGAATTTAAAAGTATTGCTGTAACCCCAAATATATACAAAAATTATCAATTATAATTAAGGCTTCTAATAAAATAAATGTATGAACTTAAAGCCCACTGCTCAACAAACACAAAGCAGCATTCCTGCTGCATTTCACTACAACAGTAAATCAAAAGTGCAATAATAAATGATTTTGTTAAATGTATAAACTTTTATCCTGCTACTAAACAAAACATTATAACACTGAAATGCATGTTATGGATATGAAGCACTCAGGAATGTTTTGTTTAGTAGCAGGATACAAGTTTATACATTTAACAAAATCATTTATTATTGCACTTTTGATTTACTGTTGTAGTGAAATGCAGCAGGAATGCTGCTTTGTGTTTGTGTTATTAGTGTTATCTGAACACTACAAAAGTAAACAAGTAAAGTGCACGTAAAGTAAAGTGCAATACTACATGCCTCCCATTGACCCTTTATCAAACTGGCATGACATTCACCCTCGCCCCACAGTGGGTCAATAATGGTTATAATAATAATAATAATGGTCCCCTCTCTACACCTCTCCATCATCTCCCCCCCCCCTCTCTACACCTCTTCATCATCTCTCCCCCCCTCTCTACACCTCTTCATCATCTCCTTCCCCCCCTCTACACCTCTTCATCATCTCATCCCCCCCCCCTGTCTTTAATGAGACACTTGTGGTCTCTCCATTTGGCGCACAATAGCAGGAATGTCAACTTCAATGTTTGTGCATGCAATCTGTATCAGATGAAATAATGTTTCATCCGACAGCCTGTTTCTCTCCTTTGACTTGATGTGCTTCATGTTTGAGAAATTGCTCTCACGTATGTATGTGCTCCCAAACATACTGGCCATAGAGAGGGCAAAGTCCCTGAGGAGTGGGAAGCGGGGCTCAGGTAGCAGTTTCCAAAACGAAATTCCCCTCTCATTTCTCTTTGCTTGAAAAAAAGGATCTGACTGTAGCTCGCACAGTTCAAGCTGCAACGGTGGGGGCTGCTCTGACACCGTAGCGGTGAGGGGGCCGGCAAACAGCGCTATCCGTGACTGCATGCTGTTGAAATCTTCAAACCGATCATTGAATTGCATTTGCAGTGTTTCAATGTTGCTCCTGTACTTTCCGACGGCTCAGCCATCGGATTTCTGTGTGTAGCTGCAAGTCGCCATAATCAGTGTCCATCTCTTCCAAAAAGGAGACAAACTTTCTATGGTTTAGTGACCTGTTGCCTCCACGAATTAGATTGGTAACCTTGGTAACCAAATCCATAACATGGCTGTATTCAAGCTTCTTGGCGCAGAGAGCCTCCTATATCAGATAAAAAAAAAGAAAAACGATTTAACGACTCTCGCATATAATTTGACTACACTCGACTCGCATTGGTCATTATAGTGACGCACAATAGATGGAAATTATGTTAGCGAACTTACCTGATGTATAATGCAGTGCAGCATTGGACACTCAACGCCACTCTGCCTTAGAAGCCCGGCGAATCCATCGGTAACAACAGCCGACAGTTTATCAAAACCCCCATATTGCTGCACGGCACTTTCAACAGTGTTGAATATGTGCACACTAGGGCTGACCCCTATTAGTCAAATAGTCGACTAATCGATCGAAAGGAGCCATAGTTGACTGCCAACTCTTCTTAGTCGAATACAATACAAAAAAATAAAAAAATAAAAAAAATAAAAAAAATAAAAAAATAAAAAAATACAAAAATATTATAATTTTTTTTTTTTTTTAATATTGGCCTGGGGCCGCATGGAACGTCGGTGAGGGCCGCATGCGGCCCGCGGGCCGCCAGTTGCCCCTCCCTGACCTACATGCTCCCCCCTCTGTCGTGTCATGACATGGAATGTCCTTCCACTGTTATGCCGATGACACACAACTCTACATAAAAACTGCCCCAAACCCCTCTGCAGCTGTCATGCCTCACCACCTGTCTTGAGGAGATAAAGGCATGGATGAACAGCAACTTCCTCCAACTAAACAGCAAAAAAACCGAGGCACTTCTAATTGGCACCCCTCATCAGGTTCAGTCTTCAACCATATCACATCTCACCTTTGACGGTAATCCCCCTCTCCCCCTCAGTCACAAATCTGGGGGTTCAATTTGACCCCCACCTGACCTTCAACATCCACATAAAACACCTCTGCAAGACCTCATTTTATCACCTAAAAAATATATCAAAACTCCGTCCCACTCTAACCCTCTCAGACGCAGAGAAGCTTGTCCATGCCTTTACCTCATCAAGACTGGACTACTGTAACGGACTCTTCATCGGGATTCCTGGCAAGAGCATCCAAAAACTGCAATACATCCAGAACAGCACTGCCAGGATCCTGATGAGAGTCCGTAAACACGATCACATAACCCCCATCCTCCACTCACTACACTGGCTCCCTGTCTCATCCCGGATCAATTACAAAATCCTAATGATCACCCATAACTGCATAAATGGACACGCACCCCTCTACCTTCAGGAACTCATCACTCCACAATCCTCCACCCGTACCCTCAGATCTGCAGGTAGCCTGCTCCTTCGGGTCCCCAATACCCGGCTCTGCACCATGGGTGACCGAGCCTTCTGCACGGCTGCACCACGCCTGTGGAACAGCCTCCCCATCCAGCTAAGGGCACCACAGAGCCTGGACTCTTTTAAAGCAGGCCTGAAAACCCATTCAAGCAGGCCTGAAAAGGCCTTTGACTGTTAACTTTTTCTTTTTCTTTTCTTGTGCTGTTTTTTTTTATTTTCTGTTTATACTATGTTTTTAACTATGTTCTATTTTTATCCTATTTTTGGGATCCCAGCGAACAAAAAGTGCAATACAAATTAAATGTATTATTATTATTATTATTATTATTATTATTATTATTATTATTATTATTATTATTATTATTATTATTATTATTATTATTATTATTATTATTATTATTATTATTATTATTATTATTATTATTATTATTATTATTATTATTATTATTATTATTAGGTCCACTGAAGCAAGTCTTTTAATTGTCCCTAAAGTGCCCCACAGAAAAATAGCAGAATCAGCTTTCTTTTATTATGCACCAAAAGTGTGAAACACTCTACCTAAAGAAATTAGAGAGTTGGGCTCAGTGGACCTTTTTAAACAGCATCTGAAAACACATCTCTTTAACTTGGCTTTTAACTGTAACTCCTTTTGTTTTAATAATTTTATTTAATTGTTTCTTCTTTCTATTTATTTGATTGCTTGTGATATGCAATTTGTCTACTGGGTCCTGCATTTTATTATTCATTTTTATTTGTACATTTAATTTTTTGTTTTGTCAAAGCACTCTGGGCTGCTTTCTATTGCATGAAAAGTGCTTTATAAATAAAGTTTATTATTATTAGCGGAGATTGTCCCAGTCTTTAACACATGTTGTGTTCCTCGGCTTGTGTGTGTGTTGCAGGGCTTGTAGTAATAGAGTAGTGATATAGTAATGTTAGTCTCCCAGTGGTAACAGAGGAAGCCATTTCGAAACATTACTATGACAAAAGGGGCTGTCTCGTTATTGTTTTCCCAGGTGATGTAACAGAGGCTGAGCGGGGGGATGATCTCAGGATGAGGTGAGGCCGTGGACTGCTGTATCCTCCTGATGCTGGGAGTGATGAGAGGAGACAGCCCATGTGTTCTGGATGAACTCACAACCTCCTGTTCCGCAGGCCACGCAGCCTCCGCCTCACAACAATGCTACAGAGAGAATGCTTAGAGGCCTCATTTAAATACGAGGCTGCACCGTGGAGTTTAGGGATGGGGTGGAGGAGTGGGGGAGGGCGGGGGATTCATAGTCTGACTCAGTCACGGGATATAGACTGTGGCTATAATCATGCCATCAGACGACTATTTCAGTCTGAATTCTCCTCCCCTTCCACGATCGGCGGCATGATTTTGCAAGGGTGTTGCCGCCGCCGAGGATGATTGTGATTGGTTTAGCGAAATACAAACAAACTAGAGTGTTTTTCCCCTATAGAAAAAAAAATATATGACACTGTGTGGAGAGAGGTCTGGCTACACGAGACTAGGCTATTCATAACCTTACCCTAACCATAACCCTAACCATAACATAATCCTAACGTTAACTTTAAATAAAGGTTAAAAAATGTAATTAAAAGGGGAAAAAAGGAGGCAACGCGTTTAGAGCAATGCTTCTCGAGCTTTCTGATGTGTAACCCCTAAAGACGGACGCCTTTTCGCAACATGATGAAACAGAGACAGAATGATGAATTTGTACACCAAATAATGATCATTAGTTTCCCTTTTAAATTTTAATATTTTTTTTATCTTTTCCCCCCTCCTTTTTCCTCCGTTTTTCTCCCATCCCAATGTTAGTCGTTATGCCAATTCCCAATCCCCTTCCTGGTCGCTGCACACCTACCCCCTACAGTCGGTCTGGGAGAGTGGAGGCTATCACATGCTTCCTCCGACACATGTGTAGCCAATCAACCGCTTCTTTTCACCTTGCAGCGCGGACTCTCACTGAGAGGGTGTAATGTGTGGGGGGATCACACTACCTCCCTTAGATCCTATCCTCGCTGAGCAGGCGCCCCGACCAAACTGTAGGAGTCGCTGTTTACAATGACCAGGACCCACCCACCGGCTTTCCCACCCTCTAACACTGCCAATTGTGTTAGTACGATGGCAAGCAACGCCGAGAGCTGGGCTCGATACCAGTATATCCTGCGTTGGTGGCGAGCGCCTTGCCCACTGCACCACCCGGCCGCCCACTTCCCCCCATTTTTTATTTGTTATGAATGAATCTTTATTTCGAACATGATTTAAATAATAAAAAAATACAAACAATTACCAAAGTTCTTATACCTCCGTCCAAGGTAACATCCATCAGAGGCCTAGGAATACATCAAGGGTGGATGAAGTGCTTGAATAAAGTGAGGCCGGGACCTCGCATTGATCATTATCTTCTGAGAGAAAGGTCAAGTCAGCCGGGTGAAGAACAGCGGCATGATTTAACCCACAGTCCACCGAGCATCAGTACCCCAGTGACTGAAAATGTATTCAAGCACATCAGAGAACTTGGAACCAAGTCACTTGCAACCTTCTTTGGAGAAGAACATGCAAGGCCATATACCTCATGTGAAGTGGCCAAAGTCCAGCAGAAGAAAGAGTGGGCGACAATCGATGCAGACCTGATCAAAATCCTGGATGGAATCAAAGGAACCGTAGAAAAGAAACTGGAGAAAATGGGCAATCTGATCTACTTCTATGGAGCAGAAAGGTTCGGAACAAAAGAGACAGGAAAGGAGGACATGACACCAACAACCCCTCCCAAGTCCAGAAGGCAGCAAGAAATCCAGGGCCTTGTCAAAGAAAGAAGGGACTTGAGGAAGCAATGAAAGAGAGCCTCATTGGAGGAAAGAGTGGGCATCGACCTCCTGCAAACAGACCTGAAGGGACGCCTGGGAAGACTGCGGAGAGCTGAAAACCTCAGGACTCGACGCAAGAGGAAGGAAAGAGCGAGAACATCCTACAACAAGGATCCCTTCAGATTTGTGAAAGGACTCTTCACAAAGGAAAAGAGCGGGTCACTTAAGGTGCCAAATAGGGAGTTTGAGGACCACCTGAAAACAACTCACACAGACAGCAAAAGATATGAACAGAGGGAGTTACCACCAGACATGCCACCAATTCCTCAACCAGAACACCAGCTGGATGACTGTCCTCCAAGGTGGAGGGAGGTTGAGGAAGCAGTGAGGAAGGCAAGGGCAGCTTCAGCTCCAGGACCAAATGGAGTTCCATACCGGCTGTATAAAAACTCCTCAAACACCGATCACATTGAGGAACTCAAGAAGGCCATATCCGAAATGCAAAGTGGTAAGGCTCCTGGAAGAGACGGTATCCCACCAGAAATGTACCTCTCTTGTTGGGACATAATTGGACCCTTATTACTAAATATGATTTTATACTCAGTCAAGGAGGGGAACTTCCATAAGAACGACATTATTGCACTCATAACAGTCCTCCTTAAAAAAGACAAAGACCCCACCGAGTGCGGTAGTTATAGACCCTTAAGCCTCCTCGGAACCGATATCAAACTGTACTCTAAGGTATTAGCCATCAGACTACAAAAGCATATGACGTCTTTAGTTCATCCGGACCAAACTGGCTTCATAAGAGGCCGCTTGATCACTGATAACATAAGACGATTACTACACCTACTAGATGCTAACAAGGACGACACCACACCTAAGGCGATGCTGTTCCTGGATGCAATGAAAGCTTTTGACAGGTTGGAATGGTCGTATCTATGGGCAGTATTAGAAAGGATGGGGTTAGGAAAAGGTTTCATTGATATGATTAAAGTATTATACAAAGACCCATCGGCCATGATTACAACAGGTATAATCACCTCTGGAATCTTTCCGGTATCACGCTCATCTAGACATGGTTGCCCTCTTAGTCCCAGACTATTCGATCTATCATTAGAGCCTTTAGCACAATATATAAGACAATCCCAATCCATAGAACCAATCGTAATCAAGGGCACACAACATCAAATTTGTTTATATGCGGACGACGTAATACTGTTCATGCAAAACCCCAACACCACATTGCCTCATCTGCTCAAGTTGATTGAGGACTTTGGAGATTTATCGGGATTTAAAGGGGAACTATCTTATAAATGGCCTTTTTCAGTGTTTAGCATTGTTTCCTAGCTATGTGGACTTATATTAATATGATCTATGTCTCTAATTCTCATATTGGCGCATTCTTCCAATTCTCCTCTCACAATATTCACCCTCACTGAACTGAGTCATCTGAAAATGTGATGATTTGTGATGTCAGAGAGACTCCGCTGCATGATAATGTGGCAGATGCCACCAGGCCACACAGTGGTTTAGGAGCCCAGCCTCAAAACGGCTCGAGATCTTGAGGTAGAAAAATGCTGTTTTTGAGTACTTGATTAGAAATACAAAACAATGAATTAAAAAAAAATTATAATTACAGAGGTGTTCCATAAACTCACAGGAATTGTGTAAAAGTGCCCAAATAGTGAAAGAAATAGTAAAATAGTTCCCCTTTAAGATAAATTGGCCGAAGTCGGCTTTCCTTCCACTTAACGCCCCTGCAATAAAAAATATAACCCTCCCAGAAGAGATACCTATGGTAAAACACTTTAGATGTTTGGGAGTTGAAATATTCCCTACCATAAGCCAAACGGTGAAGCACAATTACATAAAAATCCAAAACAAAATCAAAGACGACCTTGACAGGTGGTCAAAACTTAAAACTCAGTACAGGCACGGGTATCAATAGTTAAGATGGATGTCCTACCTAGAATCAACTTCTTCAGCTCAATGCTACCGTTACCCCCTCCAGAGGGTTACTGGAAGAAATTACACTCCTCCACATACAAATTTATTTGGAATAACAAACCACCACGTATAAAAAGATCCACCGCACAGAGAAACAAAGCAGATGGTGGTATGGCATTTCCAGATTTGTTCCACTATTTTAAGGCGTACACTTTAAGACCACTGACAACATGGTTTGATCCCCAAGCATTAGTATCCTGGAGAAATTTAGAAGAAAATATAGTAGCTCCACATAGACCAGGGGTGGGCAACTTTGTATATGGTGAGGGCCACAAAATGTCCACAATCAATCTGGGGGGCCGCATTGTTTATCGGCAGTCCCGCCAGTAGTACCCCATCACTCAAATAGCCCATAATAGTCACAGATGTGATAAATAAGGTATATAAACAATTATAATTTGTTGTAACTTTGTTTTTATTCCATTTCAAATGCATTTAGTAATGCAATTTCAACTTTATGAATTTATAAACAGCTGAATTTAAAAGTATTGCTGTAACCCCAAATATATACAAAAATTATCAATTATAATTAAGGCTTCTAATAAAATAAATGTATGAACTTAAAGCCCACTGCTCAACAAACACAAAGCAGCATTCCTGCTGCATTTCACTACAACAGTAAATCAAAAGTGCAATAATAAATGATTTTGTTAAATGTATAAACTTTTATCCTGCTACTAAACAAAACATTATAACACTGAAATGCATGTTATGGATATGAAGCACTCAGGAATGTTTTGTTTAGTAGCAGGATACAAGTTTATACATTTAACAAAATCATTTATTATTGCACTTTTGATTTACTGTTGTAGTGAAATGCAGCAGGAATGCTGCTTTGTGTTTGTGTTATTAGTGTTATCTGAACACTACAAAAGTAAACAAGTAAAGTGCACGTAAAGTAAAGTGCAATACTACATGCCTCCCATTGACCCTTTATCAAACTGGCATGACATTCACCCTCGCCCCACAGTGGGTCAATAATGGTTATAATAATAATAATAATGGTCCCCTCTCTACACCTCTCCATCATCTCCCCCCCCCCTCTCTACACCTCTTCATCATCTCTCCCCCCCTCTCTACACCTCTTCATCATCTCCTTCCCCCCCTCTACACCTCTTCATCATCTCATCCCCCCCCCCTGTCTTTAATGAGACACTTGTGGTCTCTCCATTTGGCGCACAATAGCAGGAATGTCAACTTCAATGTTTGTGCATGCAATCTGTATCAGATGAAATAATGTTTCATCCGACAGCCTGTTTCTCTCCTTTGACTTGATGTGCTTCATGTTTGAGAAATTGCTCTCACGTATGTATGTGCTCCCAAACATACTGGCCATAGAGAGGGCAAAGTCCCTGAGGAGTGGGAAGCGGGGCTCAGGTAGCAGTTTCCAAAACGAAATTCCCCTCTCATTTCTCTTTGCTTGAAAAAAAGGATCTGACTGTAGCTCGCACAGTTCAAGCTGCAACGGTGGGGGCTGCTCTGACACCGTAGCGGTGAGGGGGCCGGCAAACAGCGCTATCCGTGACTGCATGCTGTTGAAATCTTCAAACCGATCATTGAATTGCATTTGCAGTGTTTCAATGTTGCTCCTGTACTTTCCGACGGCTCAGCCATCGGATTTCTGTGTGTAGCTGCAAGTCGCCATAATCAGTGTCCATCTCTTCCAAAAAGGAGACAAACTTTCTATGGTTTAGTGACCTGTTGCCTCCACGAATTAGATTGGTAACCTTGGTAACCAAATCCATAACATGGCTGTATTCAAGCTTCTTGGCGCAGAGAGCCTCCTATATCAGATAAAAAAAAAGAAAAACGATTTAACGACTCTCGCATATAATTTGACTACACTCGACTCGCATTGGTCATTATAGTGACGCACAATAGATGGAAATTATGTTAGCGAACTTACCTGATGTATAATGCAGTGCAGCATTGGACACTCAACGCCACTCTGCCTTAGAAGCCCGGCGAATCCATCGGTAACAACAGCCGACAGTTTATCAAAACCCCCATATTGCTGCACGGCACTTTCAACAGTGTTGAATATGTGCACACTAGGGCTGACCCCTATTAGTCAAATAGTCGACTAATCGATCGAAAGGAGCCATAGTTGACTGCCAACTCTTCTTAGTCGAATACAATACAAAAAAATAAAAAAATAAAAAAAATAAAAAAAATAAAAAAATAAAAAAATACAAAAATATTATAATTTTTTTTTTTTTTTAATATTGGCCTGGGGCCGCATGGAACGTCGGTGAGGGCCGCATGCGGCCCGCGGGCCGCCAGTTGCCCCTCCCTGACATAGACTGAAGGACATAGCATACACCAAATTATCAATTAAGCAATGCGAACGGAAATTTGGCCCCATAATTACTCATGCGATCCGGATATGGCCTGAAACACAAAAAAAATATTCTAACCCACATAAATGGCATAATCATACTCCCTTATTCAATAACAATGCACTCTTGATTGGAAAACGACCTATAAGATTCCCTATATGGGAAAAGCAAGGCATACACTCATTAGGAGATGTTTTCAACAAACAGGGTTTTTGTAGTTATGAAAAAATACGCAAAAAATTTGATCTCACCGATTCCACATATAATTTTTACGCACAGTTATTGTTATGTTTGAAGGCTCACAGTGTTCCATTAAGGATACCAATTGTATGCCACAGATACCACAAATTCTTCTATGAAAGAGAGACATCAAGAGGTTTTGTTTCAGATTCTTATCATCAATTACTAACGTCCTCGTATGAAACCCTCCACCTAGACTCAGTCTGGAGGAGGGATATACCAGACCTGGAAAAAGATTTTGATTGGCAAGAAGCTTGGGCAAATGTTCGATTTACATCAAGGAACCCGGACCATCAACAAATCAATCTTAACTATATTCACAGGACATACTTGACTCCTATAAGACTGAACAGAATGGGTCTTAAACAAGACTCTAAATGCTCCTTATGTACAAATGGGGACGAGGGGACATTTATGCACATGTACTGGGACTGCCCACCAGTTAAGATATTCTGGAAAGAAGTAACCCAGCAATTATCAAATCTCTTAACTCTGAATATACCTGTACACCAGTGGCGGCTGGCCACTAGGGGCGCTCGGGCCCCGACCCCCCTGGTTAATCCTGGTGGTTGTGGCTTTTACAAATAGTGGTTAGCTTTAGATGGATGGCTATGATCACGGAGCAATAGTGCTGTTAGGTGAAACAGATAGAGCTTCATTCATCACTCGGCTAGTAGTAGCAAGGCTCTCTGGCTGCCGCTAGCTGGTGTGTGACTCTCAGGCGTAAGCGGGGTAAGGGGGGCGGGCCAGCGTAGGGTCACGTGGGCTTAGTGGCCAATCAGGCCAACCCCGGGAATCAAATCCGTTGCGGAAGTGGTACACGCGACCCTGACAGAGTCTCAAGATGAAGTGATACGAGCGGCTGCTCCCAGACTGGGAACTGGGAGGAAATGGATCCCATCTGAGGCCGTACAGCAAGAAAAATCTGCTCTCAGGCATGGAGACATTGTAGGACAGGTGCAGCATGGAAGAGGTGGGTTTGGACTTGGGACAAGTCGACCCACATGGCACAAGGCAACATCAACCCAGAGGAGAAAGCTGGTGGTGGCTCAGGTTCGGCAACAAGAGGAGGCAGACAGATGCGCAAAGGCAGTCTCACAGTCCAAACAGGGCCAGTGGACTAGCTGGGAAAACCTGGAGCATCGTAAGCTCACATGGAAGGATCTTTGGGAGATGGAAGGAAGCCAAATCAGCTTCATCATCAGAGCCACCTATGATGTTCTTCCCACTCCCAAGAACCTAAACCAGTGGTTTGGACAAGATCCTTCTTGTGCACTTTGCCAAACCCCCGCAACACTGAGGCACATCCTTACCGGCTGCAAAACCAGTTTGTCCCAAGGCCGCTACACCTGGAGACACAACCAGGTCCTAAGACAACTGGCGATCACCCTGGAAGGAAGGAGAACTACCAATAATGCCCTCCCTTCCCCAATGCCTAGACACTCAAACACCACCTCCTTTGTAAGAGCAGGACAGCTCCCAGCAAAGCCATCTCGAAGAGTAGAAGCAACCCTCCTAGACACTGCCCGGGACTGGAGAATGCAGGTTGAGTTAGACCAGAAACTAGGGATGTCCCGACCCGATCACGTGATTTTCCGAAGATCGGGATCGGAAAAAAAAAATCAGTATTTCTTTTTATTTTTTATTTTTTTTACTTTATTTTTTTATTCAACAAACATGACCATGTTCACGTCTTAAACTCATACTGAGGCGTTAGTTTTGGTTTTAAATTGCATATCATCATTCATTTATTTATTGTCACACAAAGCAGAACAATTTTGCCAAAACAAACCAATAGTATCCAGCTGCAGAACGGCAGACCAGCCACACTATCAGACCCAAATTAAAAATGTAATTTTTTTTTTATCCCAATTTCTCACATTACATTCACCCTGAACTGTTATCCAGGTGAAAAGTTAACTTCATTCAAGCAAGGCATTGCAATCCTTGACATAAATCATTTGATGTATAATTAAATCAAAGGAAATGCGTTTGGGTCTAAGAGTGTGGCTGGTTTGCCGTTCTGCAGCTGGATACTATTGGTTTGTTTTGGCAAAATTCTTCTGCTCTGTGTGACAATAAATAAATGAATGATGATATGCAATTTAAAGGTCCCATGCATTATAAATGTCATTTTTCAGTCTCTAGCATTGTATTATAGTAATAGGAGTTCGTATCAATGTGTTTTAGGGTCTAAATACCATATTGGCGAATTGCTCCGTTTCAGCCCAACCCCTCTGTGCCTCTAGTAAATCGGGTCATTTTGATTTGAAGTCCCTGAGCACGTCACTGGGCGCTGTGGATAGACACAGTGATGCGATTGGCTCTGTGGTTGGAGCTAATGCCCGCCCCCATTCTACCTAGACTAGACAGCGAGTGGGGCTGCGGGGCCGAGAGGAAGAGAGAGCCGAGAGGGAGCCGAGAGAAAGGAAGAGAGAGGGAGGGAGGGAGAGAGAGGGGACACTTGGGGGGGCCACACGGGAGATTGAAAGAAAGAAAAGAAAAAAGTTGCCTCGTCTCATCAGCGAGAGCCGAGTGGGAGAGAAAGGACAGAAAGGAAGAGAGAAGGAGGGAGGGAGAGAGAGGGGGCACTTGGGGGGGGGGGGGGGGGACCTGCCGCACGGAGGTCCGCGCGACACACACCTCCGAACGGGAGAGTGATAGAAAGAAAAAAAGGAAGAGAGAGGGAGGGAGGGAGAGAGAGGAGGCACTTGGGGGGGGGGGGGGACCTGCCGCACGGAGGTCCGCGCGACACACACCTCCGAACGGGAGAGTGATAGAAAGAAAAAAAGGAAGAGAGAGGGAGGGGCTTCTCTCTCTCTCTCTCTCTCTCTCTCTCTCTCTCTCTCTCTCTCTCTCTCTCTCTCTCTCTCTCTCTCTCATGGTATAAATGATTATTTGTGTAAATAAGGTTATACGCCGACCATTAAGAAAATACATGTTAGTTTAGGAATAAGGGGCAGGTAACTATATAACTATAAGATTTATTCTTCTTCCTGCTCCTTTTGTCCATGGAATGACTATTTATGATTTTTTAATGAAGAAACTATGATTGTATTATTCCATGTGGCAAATAAAAACTCTGAACTGAACTGAACTCTCTCTCTCTTCCCCCCCCTCCCTCCCTCCCTCTACCAGTGCAGACTGTGGTCTGACTGTCACTCAAAGTGCTTATGGGCGGAGCCAGGCCATAACAGCCTGATTTCTCGAGGCTGAAAAATGATGGTTTCGAGTACTTGATTAGAAATATAAAACAATGAATTTTTTTGAAAAAAAAATTACAAATGTCTTCAATAGACTAACAGGAATTGTGTAAAGTTGCCCAAATAGTGCTAGGAATAGCAGTGCATAGCCCCTTTAAAACCAAAACTAAGGCCTCAGTATGAGTTTAAGACGTGAACATGGTCATGTTTGTTGAAAAAAATAATAATAATCTAAAATAAAAAATAAAATAAAAATTTGATCGGATCGGGAAATATCGGTATCGGTAGATACTCAAAATCACATGATCGGGATCGGATCGGGAGCAAAAAAACGTGTTCGGGACATCCCTACCAGAAACTCATCTTTCCACCTGAGATCATTACAACCAACCTCAGGCCAGACCAGGGCCCTATTCCCCGTACCTGGTTCAACTAAGTCGATCAAGAGTCCCATTATCCAGATTCAATTAACCCGATGTTTGAATCCGGGATTTTCCTGTTCCTCGAAGGTGGATTCAGTCTTGTTCATTTGAACCAGACTTGAGACCCAGGATAATTGCACGCGCCCGCCTCAGCCGACAAGACAGCAAGTGTCGATAGCAGAAATCCTGATTTTCTAACGGCATTGATTGATTGATTGATTTAAAACTTTATTAACAGATTGCAGAATGGGTACAATGCAGTACGGCTCATAGCCTCGCCGACAAGTTAAATGCATAATCTATAGGCTAATTTTAAATCCCTCATTACCCCAATCAATCAGATCATATTTCTTTAAACGTACCTGCTGGCAGTATAGGCTTATGGAATGAATAATCAAATGAGATCTTGCTAGCGAAAATAATTAGTTCAGCTCTTTCAGAATAACGATAAAAACAAGCCCAAATAGTATATCTAATTGATACGAATTATATCATGAGGATATCTGTATGTGCTTAGGTATTAATATTATGTACTATATAAATACATGGTTTCCAAAGAGAGGCTTGGAGGGAGGCTTGCAGTTACACTATTAATCAGGTTTTAATCTGTTTCGGACCTAATCCATACATGCATTGAATTGATTACCATTTGGTTTATACCAGTGACACCTCATGTTCATCATCAGATAACAGTGCTTGAAAAGATGAATGCATTTTCTCGAATTCATTCATCAAAAACGTCAAAGGCTCATTCAATTTATCAAGTCACGTCACGTCATCAAATCCATCAAACAGCGCATCTCCTCATATATTTTAATCCCGGTTACAATATCACAATAACGTGTGACACTATCACAGTGATACATACAATTAAATATTCCACAGATTCAGATTCCTCATAATTCATATCCACAATCCGCGCATAGACGCTTCAGCTTGGATGAAACGCATCCGGGTGCTCCGTTAAGCAAATACACAGCGAAGAATATTAAACTAATCAGAGCCAAACACCCGATAGGTTTCATTCATTAAAAATATCCCAGCGGGATTCACATTTGCAATGATCCGTTTAGTCCGTTATTAAAATAACTGTGTGTCGCGACTCGCGAGCGCCGTATCCGTATAAATATGACGTGCATTATATGTATGTATAATGTATGAGCTGTACTGTACTGTACCCATTCTGCAATCTGTTAATAAAGTTTTCATTCATTCATTCATTCATATAGGACAAAGTAAATTCATAGGCTGAATATGGTTTATTATTAGCGTTACTGCAGACATATTATTTTACATTTCAAATGAAGCACAAGAACATAATTCAGAATGGTATAATGCAGATCTAGACTGTGAGAATCATTTCAGGAAGCGAGCTGGCATTTCTTTGCGGGGGCGTGGCCATGGTTCATCCGGCTAACTGAACTTAACCCTGCTCTCGACCAGGCTCAAACTTTAGATTTAGACAATCGAGCGTCGGGGAATGGAAAGGTCTGGCTTAAGTCAGGCTATGCTGGATATTATCCGGCTAACTCAGTTAGCCAGGTACGGGGAACGGGGCCCAGGGTCATGTGGTCAACCTCTCAGAAGTCTGTGTTCATTGTGGAACTAACTGTACCATGGGAGGCTGCAGTTGGTGAAGCATATGAACGTAAACGACTGAAGTACTCTGACATAGCAGCCGAGGCAGAACAAGAAGAAATTTATGAAAATAACCAACTCCATGTCGCAATTCAGCCCAATTTGGGGAAACGTCTCATTTAAACCAGGCAAACTGGATGCTGGATTCAAACTATGGACAAAAGAAGGAATAAGTAAAATATCTGACCTTTACAAAGAGGGGGTCTTGATGTCTTTTGAGGAACTATCAATAAAATACAGCATCCCAAGGAAGCACTTTTTTAAATTGCAATTGAGAAGTTTCATTTCCTCTCTGCAAAACCATTCACTGGTAATTCCTACACTTTCATCTTTAGAACAAATTATCATCAAGAACTGCAATAGCAAAGGCTTGATATCACTGTTCTATAACTGGCTTGTATCTGGTTCAGATGAGACGTCAATACCTAGACTGGAGGCATGGAGGCTGGACTTGAGAGAGGAGATCTCAAACGAGGACTGGAACAGAGCGTGTGAGGAGGCTCAGACACAAACAGCCAACACTAGCTTAAAAATACTTCAATACAAATGGCTGACGCGGACTTATATAACCCCTGTCAAACTGAATAAATATAACAGCAATACACCAGACAGTTGCTTTAAATGTACCAAGGCTCTGGGAACTTTTATACACTGTATTTAGGAATGTGACAAAATCAAGAAGTTCTGGGGGGAGGTGGTGAATAAAATCAAAGATGTCTTGTCAGTGAATATCCCATTAGACTCCACATATTGCTACACCTATATCCAGTAAATCTCAAACTGAGAACCAAACAATACAAAATGTATTGACTTTGCTATACTGCAGGCAAAAAGAACAATAGCTTTCAATTGGAAGAAATTTGACGCACCCACAATCGGTGCTTGGATTAGGAACATGGCACAATGCATGTCAATGGAGAGAATAACATATATCCTCAGGAACAAAATAGAGAATTACGAGGATATATGGAAACCATTTAATGAATATCTGAGAAGGGAAGATATAGGAGGGCTTCTATAGGATGAGTCCCCCCGCTCTCTCCCGTGGTCAGTCGACCCCGGGGAAGAGCGGAGGCACGCCATTGAAGGTGTTGAAAAGATGTCACTTATTTTGATCTATGTACGAGTTATCTTACTGGAGGTACCATTGAATGTATGTATTATTTCTATATGATAACAGTAAAAGTGGACTTAAAGATGCTAAGAGAGAGAAAAGGGGACGGGGAAGGTGGTATGTGGGTATGTGTACACTTGTGGGGAAAAGGAAAAAAAAATTATTGACGGCAATGAAAACCTGACTTGTGTACTGTAAAACCCAATAAAAATATTGTAAAAAATTTATAAATAAAAAGACAAACAACATAAAATATACATATCACTGTTCGAAAAGGAGTAGGAAGAAGCCTAAGCTTATCGTGCACTACTCCTTTCCGCCACTTCCAAGTGGGAACATTAATTAATACTTAAATGATTTAATGGAGAATATCCACATTATCAATAATTCTTCATTGAAAACAAAATAAAATAAATAAATAATATCAGTATCCATAATGTAGTACAAAAAAAAAAAAAAAAAAACAGCTTAGAATCCAGAAGATATCCCATTTTGGGTCCTACTAATCACCCCAAAGTACCAGAAAATACCAGAAAATACCAGAAACTACCCCAAAATACCCCAAAGTATACCCCAAAATACCAGAAACTACCCCAAAATACCCCAAAATACCAGAAACTACCCCAAAATACCCCAAAGTATACCCCAAAATACCAGAAACTACCCCAAAATACCCCAAAATACCAGAAAATACCAGAAACTACCCCAAAATACCACAAAGTATACCCCAAAATACCAGAAACTACCCCAAAATACCCCAAAATACCAGAAAATACCAGAAACTACCAGAAACTACCCCAAAATACCCCAAAGTATACCCCAAAATACCAGAAACTACCCCAAAATACCAGAAAATACCAGAAAATACCAGAAACTACCCCAAAATACCCCAAAGTATACCCCAAAATACCAGAAACTACCCCAAAGTATACCCCAAAGTACCAGAAAATACCCCAAAATACCCCAAAGTATACCCCAAAGTACCAGAAAATACCAGAAAATACCCCAAAATACCCCAAAGTACCCCAAATTGTGTGTAATAGTGTAATAGTAGTAATAGTGTGTAGTGTAATAGTGTGATAGTGTGTAATAGTGTAATAGTGTGTAATAGTGTAATAGTGTGTAATAGTGTAATAGTGTAATTTTGTGTAATAGTGTAATAGTGTAATAGTGTGTAATAGTGTAATAGTGTGTAATAGTGTGTAATAGTGTAATAGTGTGCTAGTGTAATAGTGTGTAATAGTGTGATAGTAGTAATAGTGTGTAATAGTGTAATAGTGTAATATTAGTAATAGTGTGTAATAGTGTAATAGTGTGATAGTGTGTAATAGTGTATTAGTGTGTAATAGTGTAATAGTGTGTAATAGTGTAATAGTGTAATAGTGTGTAATAGTGTAATATTGTGTAATAGTGTAATAGTGTAATAGTGTGTAATAGTGTGTAAAAGTGTAATAGTGTGCTAGTGTAATAGTGTAATAGTGTGTAATAGTGTGTAATAGTGTGTAATAGTGTAATAGTGTGTAATAGTGTAATAGTGTAATAGTGTAATAGTGTGTAATAGTGTAATAGTGTGTAATAGTGTAATTTTGTGTAATAGTGTGTAATAGTGTAATAGTGTGTAATAGTGTAATAGTGTGTAATAGTGTAAGTGTGTAATAGTGTAATAGTGTAATAGTGTGTAATAGTGTAATAGTGTGTAATAGTGTGTAATAGTGTAATAGTGTGCTAGTGTAATAGTGTAATAGTGTGTGAGTGTAATAGTGTGTAATAGTGTAATTTCTGGTACTTTGGGGTATACTTTGGGGTATTTTAGGGTATTTTGGGGACGTTTCTGGTATTTTGGCGTATACTTTGGGGTATTTTCTGGTATTTTCTGGTATTTTCTGGTATTTTCTGGTATTTTGGGGTAGTTTCTGGTATTTTGGGGTATACTTTTGGGTATTTTGGGGTAGTTTCTGGTAGCTTCTGGTATTTTCTGGTATTTTGGGGTATTTTGGGGTAGTTTCTGGTATTTTGGCGTATTTTGGGGTAGTTTCTGGTATTTTGGGGTATACTTTGGGGTATTTTGGGGTAGTTTCTGGTATTTTCTGGTATTTTCTGGTATTTTCTGGTATTTTGGGGTATTTTGGGGTAGTTTCTGGTATTTTGGGGTATACTTTGGGGTATTTTGGGGTAGTTTCCGGTATTTTCTGGTATTTTCTGGTATTTTGGGGTAGTTTCTGGTATTTTGGGGTATACTTTGGGGTATGTTGGGGTAGTTTCTGGTATTTTGGGGTATACTTTGGGGTATTTTGGGGTAGTTTCTGGTATTTTCTGGTATTTTCTGGTACTTTGGGGTGATTAGTAGGACCCCCTATTTTTGGTAATTTGCAAATATCATTCCTTTATAAAAAAGAAAAAAAAGATTAAATAGAGCAATATTTCTGCTTTCCTTCATTTGATCTTCTAGCCCATAGGTGTCAAACTCATGGCCCGCGGGCCAAATGTGGCCCGCCACGTCATTTGATGTGGCCCCCAAAAGCTCTGGTAAAAAATAAAAAATCTTTTTTTATTTTTTTTTATATATATATATTTTTTATAAACATTAATCTTGGGTTAAAAAATAGCGGTGTTAAAAGAATTGTGGGTTAATGCGTTAATAAAGCTTTAACTTTGACAGCCTTAGTTATTACACATTCTTACACATACATGTATGTTGAACATCTGAGGTATTGATGAAGTAACAAAGGAAAAAAGCCAAAAGCACTTACTCCTCAGACATTCTTTGACAATTTTACAGCCCAAAATACAAAAAAGATCCAGGCGGAATAGGTAACAAAGGGTTGAAGAAATATTGTCTAAACTGTCAGATGCAAACTGGCTGTGTGACATAACCGAGCATCTTGATCAATTGAATAAGAAGCTGTAGGGACGCAAACAAGTCCCACCCAAAACTTGACCAATATAGTTGTTGAACTGAGACAACCCTTATTTTGTTATTTGAGTACAGTTACAGTTGTGTGTTCATGCAGACACATAATAGCAATTTCATTACGAATTGAAAATGGGGGACCCTGATGTAAACAAGTCGAAAGTCTTTCTCTGGTCTGCATCCCCTTAACAATTGTGTGTATTGAGCTGTACTGTACTGTACCCATTCTGCAATCTGTTAATTAAAGTTAATTAAACTATCTTCCATTAGTTGGATGTATGGCCTTTGCAAGGTTGTGTGCAGCCATTTGTTTTTGTAACATCTGCTACATCTGTCCCACGTGTTCTTTGCAGCTCACAGTTGTTAGTTCTGCCCCTCTTGACTGTGACAAAATGGTTTTGAACAAACTTAATGTCATAGCTTGTATTTGATGATATTCTTCTTTGTTATTTACTTGAATGGTTTGATCATTGATTGATGGAGTAATATGGGGTTCTGATAAACTAAAATGATTTGTTAAAATAACATAAGCTAACATATTTTTACATCTATGCAAATGCATATGCAATATGTATAACTTGAATAAGTAATAAATACAGAAACAACATGTTTAAGAATATGTAAATGAGTAGCTACATTTATTTTACATTACATTAACATTTATACGGTCTTTGGCCCTTTGAGGGCAACCATAATGCTGATGTGGCCCTCTGTGAAAATGAGTTTGACACCCCTGTTCTAGCCCATTCCACACAGTTACTCCATAGCATGATATGCACCTGCTCCTAAGATTGCTGCGAGCATAGCACTTGCAGTTACCTCTCAAATGATATCCCTTTTCAGGCTATTCCACTTAATTACCAGTTGGAAGAGGAGCTTTAGACTACAAATATTCCTAATTTCACGAGAAAAAAGCTACACTAAAGATTGTAAACATGATTATGTAGTTCTGTTTTCATGACCCCTAAAATAACCATCTAGTTGAGAGCTGGATTAGCTTGACCTTTTGACAGTGGCTGCTCGGTGGGGAGTGTTTTCGAAACACACAGGCTTATACTCAACCTAGTTCTGCCTAGTGCCCACCAAGGCCGGGTTTCAGGCTTGTTAGTACGGAGGAATAAATGCTCATCAATGATGCAGGAGAGTTTCCCTTTGACCCCCGCTGACAGACCGCTCTCTATTCCAGTGCTTTTCAAAGTGGGTCTAAATTATTCTCTACTACGCGGACAAAGCTCCTCTCAAGTCTACTGAGATACGTTGAGAGGAGAAACACCCACTGCTGGCTACTAGTTCAGCAGGATAATTGCTGTTCGCTGACGTAACAGCCTGCCGAATCAGCTCCGGGTTGTAAGAAGAATACTCAAGCTCACTGGCTTTGGTTTCGTTTAAAAAAAAACTTGATAACAGTGTCTAGCATTCCCATGTGGGATGTGGCGTGACAGCTGGCCTAGCGCCCATCCTTGAAACGCGTCAAAAAAACCCAACCGCATAAAAACATCCCTCCCTGGCCTTCCTTGCGTGTGTGTTCAACTCATGCAGCCTATATACTCAAATCTAGGCTGCCTGTATTATTTGTGTGATTTTCTGAGCAGAAAAAAGTCTAAGCATGATACTTATATATGCCTAGTTTGGATAACAAAGTGGACTGAAAGTGGTGCCATCTTTATGGAAGCGGCCCATTGTGGTGCCAGTTGCCAATGGTCCTCGTCCCAAGGCTCCTGACTTCAGGCCAGTGGCCTTAACCTTAACGTACAGGGCTAAGATAGGATTGATTGATTGATTGATTGATTGATTGATTGATTGATTGATTGATTGATTGATTGATTGATTGATTGATTGATTGATTGATTGATTGAATGAATGAAAACTTTATTAACAGATTGCAGAATGGGTACAGTACAGTACAGCTCAATACATACAATTGTTAAGGGGATGCAGACCAGAGAAATACTTTTGTCTTGTTTACATCAGGGTCCCCCATTTTCAATTCATCATAACATATATGACACACACGACATACAGATAGACAGTACTGCTACATCTATACATTTATGACATACCAGATTTGCAAATACAGTACTGTTTGTGATACAAAAAATTTCCAGAAAAGAGTGTATATACATTTGACATATAAACTGTACATTGGAGGAGGGCTCTCATTCATCACGGTCGTGGAAAAAAGTTAGTCTGGAGCCCATTTTCACATGACCATTTTAATAATCACATTATTACCATTGTTGGGTTATGATCGGCGTGTGTGGGGATTTTTGGCTGTTGAAAATGCTGAGTGGCTAGTGACTTTGGAAAACCACTAGCCACAGTGGCTAGTGAGCCAAAAAGTTAATGTCAAGCCATTCTGTAATTAGTCTCTTGAGTGATAATGAGGCCAGCCATGGCCCAGTTGTAGATTACTTTGTTTCCTGGTGTGACGAGGCATTCCTACAACTAAATGTCACAAAGACTAAAGACATGTATGGATTTTAGACTATCTCCACTACCTCCTCAGAGTAGTTTCATTAAGGCCAGACAGTGGATTTGGTGACCACTTATAAATATCTCGGTTCCATTATTGACAATAGTCTGACATTGTATTCTAATAGGGAAATGGTGTGTAAGCAAGATCAGCAGCGCCTCTTCTGTTTAAGGAAGCTAGCGAAATTGCAGGTGGATAAGTCATTGATGATTTTGTTCTACAGGGCTTTCATAGAGTCTGTTGTTTCCTTTGCTGCCATTTGTTGGTATATGGAAACCTTGGCGTTAGACAAAAGAATGCCCTTAACGGGGTAGTGAGGGGGGCTAGCAAGTTTGTGGGGGTACAATTTACTGTCTGGGTCATATATATGACGAGGAGGTGCTCAGGAAAGCGTCATCTATTAGAGCAGACAGCTCTCACCCACTAAATTCGGAATATCAATTATTGCCTTTCAGCCAACGTTTAGAGACCCCTGCAGCTAAAAACAATAGCTTATAAAGTTACTACAGTATGACTACTTGAGCTAACAGCAGGTTATAAAGTTACTACAGTATGAATACTTGACCTAACAGCAGCTTATAAAGTTACTATAGTTTGCCTCCGCCGTCAGTGTGTGAATGTGTGAGTGAATGGGTGAATGTGAGGCATAATTAAGGGGACCTGCATTGCTATTCCTATCACTATTTGGGCAACTTTACACAATTCCTGTGAGTCTATTGAAGACATCTGTAAGTTTTTTTTTTTTTTTAAATGCATTGTTTTATATTTCTTATCAAGTACTCAAAAGCCTCATTTCACAGCATCAGTGTTTCAGGCTGTGACGGCCTGGCTCCGCCCATAAGCACTGAGTGACAGTCATCCACACAGTCTGCGACTGGTAGACAGAGAGAGATAGAGAGAGGATGGGATAGAGAGAGAGAGAGAGAGAGAGAGAGAGAGAAAGAGAGAGAGAAAGAGAGAGAGAGAGGGTGGGATAGAGAGAGAGAGGGGGGAGAGGGAAAGAGAGAGAGAGCGAGAGAGAGAGAGAGAGAGAGAGAGAGAGAGAGAGAGAGAGAGAGAGAGAGAGAGAGAGAGAGAGAGAGAGAGAGAGAGAGAGCGAGAGAGCCCCGGACTCACCGGGACTGAGAATGAAACGCTGTGTAAACAAGCACACGCAGACGCGGGCTCTCTCCTCTCTCTCTCTCTCTCTCTCTCTCTCTCTCTCTCTCTCTCTCTCTCTCTCTCTCTCTCTCTCTCTCTCTCTCTCTCTCTCTCTCTCAAGTTTCTTTAATAGTTGTCATACAGAAGTACAGAATACTTTTATACAAAATGCTTCTTACTGTTACGCTCCAGCGACTGTGCTAGACAAGATAGTATGAAATAAAATAGTATAGCATGTAAAATGGAAGTAAAAAAAAAGGTCACAGTGTTCAGTATAGACATATGTACAATGTTCGATGCAGAATAGAAGTAACTGAGTTACCATACAATATACAATATTCTATGCAATGTACTGATATACAATACTATATAGTGCAGAGCAGAAATGGGATGAAGTACAATTTAGGTACAATTTACAGTAAGGTGTACGAGTTGTAGTGCAAATCCTTTACCAATCAATATAAAGTGTAAAGTGTGTTTAGGTGATCTAAAGTGTGGAGAGTGGGTGCTGCAGTGTGTTGTTTGTTTAAGTGAGTGTGTGCGTGTGGGTGTGTGTGCTGTGTGCATTTGATGGTTGTTGCATAGTGTTTATTGTTCGTTGAGCAGCCTGATGGCCTGGGGATAGAAGCTTCTTCTGAGTCTTTCTGTGCTCGCCTTAAGACTCCGGTATCGCTTGCCTGACCGCAGCAGTTCAAAGAGGCAGTTGTTCGGGTGGCTGGAGTCCTTGATGATTCGCTTAGCCTTACCCCTGCACCGCTTGTTGTAAATGTTCTGGAGGGTGGGAAGCCCCCCTCCAATTGTGCGTTCGGCTGAACGTGTCACTCTTTGTAGTCTGCTACGGTCTTGTGCAGTGCTATTCCCAAACCAGGAGGTGATGTTGCCAGTCAGGATGCTCTCTATTGTACATGAGTAGAAGTTCTTAAGGATCTTCTGACTGACTTGGAACTTCCTTAGGCGCCTGAGGAAGTAGAGGCATTGTCGTGCCTTCTTCACAACACTGTCAATGTGTGTGGTCCATGTCAAGTCCTCGGATATGTGGGCTCCGAGGTACTTGAAACTGTTCACTCTCTCAACCGGTGCCCCGTCGATGCTGAGGGGGCTGTAGTCCTTGACCCCCGACCTCCTTAAGTCCACAATCATCTCTTTTGTTTTGCTGACGTTCAGGGAGAGGCAGTTCTCCTGAAACCACTGTGACAGATTCTCTACCTCTTCCAGGTAGGCCCTCTCGTCGTTGGCAGAGATCAGGCCCACCACTACTGTGTCATCAGCAAATTTGATGATTGTGTTGTTGTTCCGCTGTGCCACGCAGTCATGTGTGTACAGGGAGTAGAGGAGGGGGCTCAGAACACAGCCCTGGGGGGCCCCTATGTTGAGCGTGATGGATGAGGAGGTGCAGTTGCCTGCTCTTACCACCTGGGGTCTGCCCGTCAGGAAGTCCAAGACCCACTGGCAGAGGTCATAGTTCAAGCCCAGGTCCCTGAGCTTGGCTATGAGTTTGGAGGGGACTATGGTATTGAATGCTGAGCTGTAGTCGATGAACAGCATTCTCACATAGTTCCCCTGCCTCTTGTCCAGGTGTGATGCTGCTGTGTGCAGCACATGGGCTATGGCGTCCTCCGTGGACCTGTTAGGGCGGTATGCAAATTGCAGGGGGTCCAGGTTGATGGGGAGGGAGGAACAGATGTAGCCCTTCACTAGCTTCTCAAAGCACTTCATGGCTATGGAGGTGAGAGCTACAGGGCGGTAGTCGTTGAGGCAAGCGGGCGTAGATTTTTTGGGTACAGGGATGATGGTGGACTTCTTCAGACAGGTGGGGATGACAGCCTGTTCTAAGGAAAGGTTAAAGATGTCAGTGAATACCGGGGCCAGTTGGTCGGCACAGACTTTTAGGACGCGGCCGGGGATGCCGTCCGGTCCTGCTGCCTTCCTGATATTCACTTTCTTAAAGGTCCGCCTCACCTCATGCTCTGTTACCCTGAACACTGAGTCTCCATCAGCAGACCCCCCCCCCCCCCCCCCCATTGCCGTGGCTTGTAGGCTGGTGTTGTTATTCACAGCCTCAAACCTTGCATAGAAGGTGTTGAGATCATTTGCTAAGGAGATGTCACTGTTCAGTTTGAGGGGGGTGCCTTTGTAATCTGTCATTGTTCTGAGGCCCTGCCACATACCTCTAGAGTCAGCCTGTTCAAACTGATGTTCAACTTTATCCCTGTAACGCCGTTCTGCCTCTATTACTGCTCTCCTGACGTTGTATCTTGCCGTCTTGTGTTCATCCATGTTGCCTGTCGCCAGCCCGGTGTTGTAGGCTGGAGGTGTCGGGTTTCACTATCTGCCTCGCTGTTTGAGGAAGTGATTTCCACTCGCTCTGCTATCGCTGTGTGGGCTGCCTAGGTTGTGGGCGGGCATTGGCTCCAACCACAGAGCCAATCAAATCACTATCCGCTTCCCCAGCGCCACTTGACGTCACCATGCGCGTCAAATCAGAACGACCTGATTCAAATGGACCAGGAAATGAATGACCTGAATGACGGCAATCCGCCAATATGGTATTTAGAGACAAAAACACATTGATACTAACTCCTATTACTATGATACAATGCTAGAGACTCAAAAAAGACATTTATAATGCATGTCTCCTTTAAGTTATAAAGCACTTTGGATAAAAGCTGCTAAATAAATACAGTCCATGTACCATCCATTTGAGAGGATCTTGTCTCCGGGACCCCAATCTGAGAAGATATGTATTGTTATTGTTAGATATGATTATTATACTTATTATAGTATGGATTTCTCCAGACCTCTCTTGGCAGAGCTTGGGGTGTGACCAGCATTATACAACGGCATGCAAATTTCTCGATTCTGATTGGCTGAAACAGTCCATTTACACGTATGTATCTGGCACAATCCACGCTCCTGGTCCCAGGACCCGCCCACAACCGGATCACATCACTCCGCCGTGCGGATTTTTCGCAAAAACAAGATGGCGGACAATAATCTTTAACAAATGGATATGTTGATAGCGTCATAACGACTAAATATAAAGCGATTCTGTCACGGCGAATGTCTTAGTCCTTTAAACAATGTTGGATGATGTAATTGATGGGTCATGAGTCATTGTAGAACAAAATAAAAATCGTGCGAATTGATTGATTGATTGATTAATTTCAAATTATTTTTTTCTTCCCCTTTCTTGCCAGAGCTCAATCTCTCACACTGTCTGGCTTCCAGACACACTCACTCGGTCGCATACACACCCACACACACACACACACACACATGCACACGCACACACACACACACACACACACACACACACACACACACACACACACACACACACACACACACACACACACACACACACACACACACACACACACACACACACACACACACACACACAATGTCTTAGTTGCTTAAACAATGTTGGATGATGTAATTGATGGGTCATGAGTCATTGTAGAACAAAATAAAATTGCGCGAATTGATTGATTGATTGATTAATTTGCAATTTTTTTCCTTCCCCTTCCTTGCCAGAGCTCAATCTCTCACACTGTCTGGCTTCCAGACACACTCACTCGGTCGCATACACACACACACACACACACACACACACACGCACACACACACACACACACACACACACACACACACACACACACACACACACACACACACACACACACACACACACACACACACACACACACACACACACACACACACACACACACACACACACACACACACACACACAATGTCTCTTAGTTGCTTAAACAATGTTGGATGATGTAATTGATGGGTCATGAGTCATTGTAGAACAAAAAAAAATCGCGCGAATTGATTGATTGATTAATTGCAAAAAAATATGTTTTACCTACTTTCAATAGTAGCATCTAAGAATGAAGTTCTATAGAAAGTAGGTCTGCATCCCCTTAACAATTGTGTGTATTGAGCCGTACTGTATTGTACCCATTCTGCATCTGGTAATACAATTTTCAATCAATCAATCAATCATTCCAATAACAACCACTAACTTCATAATTAAAAACTAAAGAAAAGTTGGATGTGTTAGTTGGTTGGATGTCTTAGTTGAAAGGCAGTTGGATGTGTTAGTTGGTTGGATGCCTTAGTTGAAAGACAGTTGGATGTGTTAATTGGTTGGATGTCTTAGTTGAAAGGCAGTTGGATGTGTTAGTTGGTTGGATGCCTTAGTTGAAAAGACAGTTGGATGTGTTAGTTGGTTGGATGTCTTAGTTGAAAGACAGTTGGATGTGTTAGTTGGTTGGATGTCCTACTGAGAACAGTTTGAATGCACTTCCAAGCTGCTTCCACATGGAGGCAACTTCTATTTTTTTCTTTTTTGTGAACTACTTTTTCTGGCGGATGGTTTTTTCAATAAATCTTCAATTAATGTGTTTATTGTATAGCAATAAGGTTGGATGAATGTGGCAGTTCTATAAAGGCATTACACCACTTGCAGTCGTGATTTGTGAAAAATAAACCATGCCTAGGAGGGTCTAACGACAACCCCTAGGTTTATTGTTCACAAACCACTCCTGCGCGTGATGTAATGCTTAAGTAGTAATCCTGATATTCACCCTGATGGCAACAATGTGTTGTTTGTCCTGTTGTATGCTGTCTGGGGAGTCTCTCCGGGAAGCAAGAAACAGCATTCAAATTGCCATATTGGTCATTAAATGGCTACTGATGGCTCCCTTCAGAACAGCTACAGTATCATGCTTTTTCTAACAAGAATCCCTCTAGACTTCTTTGGTGAGGGTGCACACACACACACACGCACGCACGCACGCACGCACGCGCGCGCGCGCACACACATACACACACACACAGAGTGATGTGCTTTATCTACTGTGCCTGAGGTGAAAATGAGGTCTCATTATCTTCAGTAGGAGATTATGTGTTTGGTCGTGTCTGTGGTCGTGTGGATCTGTGGATCTGCCCGCAGCTAATGTCTCGTACTACTGTGCCAATCATCCTAATGTCTTCTGTCCTTTGTGTCTCACATCCGCCCAGGGAGCCTGAGTACCTGACGCCTCCAATACTCTTTACATCATTCAACGACAACTATTTAATTTGAATGCATTTCCATCGTTGTACACTCCAATGTTTCCATCGTTGTACTCTCTCTCTCTCTCTCTCTCTCTCTCTCTCTCTCTCTCTCTCTCTCTCTCTCTCTCTCTCTCTCTCTCTCTCTCTCTCTCTCTCTCTCTCTCTCTCTCTCTCTCTCTCTCTCTCTATGTGAGCTGATTCGCTCGTTGCGGGGGGATGAGAGGGGCTGAACCAGGATTCTCTCATCCTCTCTCTCATCCTCTCTCTCATCCTCTCTCTAATTAATGTTCTCCATCATTCTCTCTCTCTCTCTCTTAGACAAACAGTACACTATAACAACTGACTGGATACCTGTTGATGATAATCATAAATAGTTCAGTTCATTAGCAATATTAGAGATTTTCTAAAATGATGAAGTCTGCTAAAAGGCCACTGCAGCCCTGGTGTGTGTGTGTGTGTGTGTGTGTGTGTGTGTGTGTGTGTGTGTGTGTGTGTGTGTGTGTGTGTGTGTGTGTGTGTGTGTGTGTGTGTGTGTGTGTGTGTGTGTGTGTGTGTGTGTGTGTGTGTGTGTGTGTGTCAGACCAGGCTGCAGAAACAAATTAGTGGGGGGGCATAACATGTTCTCGGGGGGGCACAATGGTTTTTCAACACAGGTTCCCTTTTATACGTTTCAGCTGGGACAATGGCGCTGTGGCTTGCTTGGCGCTGCCCACGGTGCTGAACTAAACAGCAGAGAGGCCATTGAAAAATCTAATTTCTCTCTATCTTAAAAACATTCACTTATACAAAAACAGACTGAACGGATATATATAACAGACCTGCTGGGGCAGCGGACTGAGAGCAGGGGACACAAACAGGCTGGATAAGATAGCATGGTTGGGGTGGAGCTGGACTCTAGCGAGGGTGGCGGAGAGGAGGAACCTTGCTAAGCTCCAGGCCATCAGGGAAAACCCCTCCCACCCACTACACACAGACTTGGCTGACAGGAGGAGCATGTTATAGGCTCACCCTACCTAAATGCAGCACTGAACGGCACAGGAAGTCCTTCATTCCGACAGCCATCAGACTTTATACAATGCATCACTGTGCCTCACTGCATCACTGAGCACAGTGACAGTTCTTCCTGGACTCTTAGTTTTTAAACAGCACTGTGCAATATTTTCATTTTATTCTAGGCCATTTGTTTTGTTATTCTTATTCGTGACTTGTTCTGTCTAAATGTTTAATGTTGAGTGATTTGCAGTGTCAAATGTCCCTCAGGATAATACATTTCTATTCTATTCTATATCTTTGAAAAGTCTCCATTTATTCAACACTTCTGAATTCACTGACAAACTGAACGGAACTGACAAAAATAAGTGCATAAAAAAGCAAACAAAATTCCTCCACAGGCTACTCACCATCATTAGTAGAGCGGCAAGCGGCGTTTGGGGACAGAGTGAAATCTTCTTAAAACACTGTCCCTCCACTCATTCCTGAACGTTTTTGTTAAGTCCTTCTCAAATGCCAACTGAATTAAATTGGCCTTGCGTCGATGAAGCATACTAAGGCGATGTTCTGTAAAGACGTTCTTGAGGGTAGAAAACAAATTCTCACAGAGTGCCGTGCTAGCTTCAGTAGTGTTGTTGTTGACATCAGTGCCCACTAGGGCTGTCCCCGACTAAGGATTTGGATAGTAGACTTTGATTGAAAATAAATAAAAATAATTTTTTTACCAGGGTGGGCACAGCTGACTCAGTGGGCGGGCCAGGCCCCCTAATGCCCGCCCATGGCGCCGGGTCTGGTGTGTGTGTGTGTGTGTGTGTGTGTGTGTGTGTGTGTGTGTGTGTGTGTGTGTGTGTGTGTGTGTGTGTGTGTGTGTGTGTGTGTGTGTGTGTGTGTGTGTGTGTGTGTGTGTGTGTGTGTGTGTGTGGAAGTCTGCTATAGGTCCTGCAGCCTGGGACTGCTCTTCCACGAGAGAGATACTGCTTTTCATTAGCTTTATTCTATTCTTAGCCCCTACAGTCATGTAAGCCCACAGCACTCTCATCAGATGTCCCACAGAGAGAGCGAGGGAGAGTAGAGTCCATGTACACGTGGGGGTTGTGGTGGGTTTCATGCGGGGAGTCCCTTGGGTGTCGGTGGGTTCGGGGAGTTTCGGCGATGGGGGCTGGCCGGGGTCCGTCGGGGCGCATGCGGGGGGCTGGTGTTCGACTCTGGGCGAGATCGGGGGGGCGGGGGGGGGGGGGGGGTGGTTGTTTGGAGCCTATGGCTTCGGCTGGACCTTTCCCGGACATGCCCTAGAGTTGGGTATTGGTCTCTTGCATGTGCTTTGGAGGATTTTGGTTGGTCTTCGTCGTTGGGCTCCCTCGATTCGCTGGCTGGTTTTGGGGTTCCTTGCGAGGGGCACCGTGACCCCCCCCCCCCCCCCCCCCCCCCCCCCCCCCCCTAAAGGCAATTTATTTTTTTAATAAAGTGTAATTAATACAAATTAATACAAATTATTAATAAAAAAAAAATTTGCATACAGTCTGCATCATAACATTAGCTTTCTGTATCATAACGTTAGCTTTCTGTATCATAGCGTTAGCCTTCTGTATCATAACATCAGCTTATACTCTCGACTGGATTGATAGCAGGGCTAGTATAGCCAGCTAGGCTACTGCAGGTTTTCAAGCTCTTGGCTAATTGCTAACAGAGCCAGCTAGGCTAGGCTACTGCTAACAAAGCATTAGCACCAGTGTAATTCGGCGATTCCACACAGAAGCAGAGCCACTTAGCCAGTTAGCTCAAACTAGCAACATTAGCACCAGTTTTTATTTTTATTTATTTATTTATCCTTTATTTATCCAGGAATGTCCCATTGAGATACAAGATCTCTTCTTCCAGGGAGTCCTGACCAACACATAACAAGTTTCAACATAAAACAGGGCATTAAACAAAAAACATACAATTCAAATATAAATACAGAGGGTCATTTACCGCACGGTGCAGCACAACAGAACAGAGAGAGAGAGAGAGAGAGAGAGCGGAGAGAGCGAGCGAGAGAGAGAGAGAGAGAGAGAGAGAGAGAGAGAGAGAGAGAGAGAGAGAGAGAGAGAGAGAGAGAGAGAGAGAGAGAGAGAGAGAGAGAGACCACGGCGGGAACAGAATAGATTGCATAAAAAACTCACCCTAACGCAGAATCAATGCCAAAGTTGAGGTCCAAGAGGAAGGAGACGACGTGACGTCGACGCATTTTCCTACCGTGGAGATGAAAAAGTTCACCAGTCCAGTCCCCCTCCCATCCATGATATTGTCCCCCGGCCCCCGTTGGGATTAACTTAATGGCAGTCTCCATCCCCCCTGGCTGAGCTAAACACAGACTGGGATGAGTTGCATTAGCTACTGAATTGCTGACAGGGATATAAGTTAAAGGAAAACAAGCGACCCTTTTCCCCGGTGCACGGTTGTGCTGAGAAGCCCGAAACTGCCACGTGAGAAGGTTTAAGCCATTCCATCGTATCTTCGTTTTAGTCCAATCTTTGCTGTATCAACTCCTCCCAAGAACTACTAGCTCTCCTGTGTGTCAGTCCACCGGCTGTGATACTTAGAAGGGGGCTGGTCTGGCGGTCAACAGGTAGTCGGTAGCTAGCTCCTGGCTAACGGCAGCTAGCTGCGCTGTGTGTGTGTGGCTAGCTCCTGGCTAACGGCAGCTAGCTGTGCTGTGTGTGTGTGTGGCTAGCTCCTGGCTAACGGCAGTTAGCTGCACTGTGTGTGTGTGTGTGGCTAGCTCCTGGCTAACGGCAGCTAGCTGTGCTGTGTGTGTGTGGCTAGCTCCTGGCTAACGGCAGCTAGCTGCGCTGTGTGTGTGTGTGGCTAGCTCCTGGCTAACGGCAGCTAGCTGCGCTGTGTGTGTGTGGCTAGCTCCTGGCTAACGGCAGCTAGCTGCGCTGTGTGTGTGTGTGGCTAGCTCCTGGCTAACGGCAGCTAGCTGCGCTGGTGGATGTCCAGTAGAATCTCTCCCCGACTGAACATTCTAACACGCAACACTTTCTTCAGTCCATCTGCTGAACGTCCTCTTCGTATACTTTGTATTGATAAGCTTACGGCACGCAGCATTATTTCTTCTGCTCCGGTGCAATATTGGTATTTCACATTTTCAAAAGTAGGATGCTCTTTTCTTGGCCAAGACGTCCACTCGCTGAAGAGACCCCGTACCTGTGGCTCCACCTTGTGGTGGGTGATTACAGTTCCTCTTCACATACCCGACTACCAGACCGACGCCAACCAGCTCCCCCTAGTGTTAGTCCTCCCACGATGCTTTGCACAAAAGTCCATTGAAAACAATAGCATATATCTGCAGACAGTGGCGTTGCGTAATATGTCGGGGCTCCCCCGCAGGTCGGACCATGGGGCCCCGCCCCGCCCCCTCCCCTAAATCAATAATATAGTGACATGGGATAGACATCGCAATGTTTATTTTTTCAGGCATCGTATAGGTCAGTAGGAACTTTCTGTATAAAGATTCATCTGATTTAAACAGTATAGGGTCAGTAGGAACTTTCTTTATAAAGATGCATCTGATTTAAACAGTATAGGGTCAGTAGGAACTTTCTGTATAAAGATACATCTGATTTAAACAGTAAGGTCAGTAGGAACTGTATAATAATATACATCTGATTTAAACATCATTGACAAATACAAACAAGTGGCTGTGTATTTTCTGTAACATGAAGGTATATTGTAGAACGTTATAGCCTATCATTGGAGTTCACACAACGGAACAGTTCACATATATAACATTCTGTATAAAAGAAAAGTAGCCTACAAAAAACAAACAAACAAAACACATCCTATAGGCTACATAGAGGATGCAATCAGGAGCTGCTTTGTAGGCCTATTATTTTAGACGAGCGTGTCTCCTGGCATTCTTCTGCGCAAAGTCCTGTAAAACAGTCTTTAAATCTATACTGCACGCACGTCGGCTCTCAATACTAAGGACTGCTAACCCAGACAGTCTCTCTTGCGACATGTGCTCCTCAAATAGGTCTTTATTAATTAAAGTTTTGAGAAAGATCTCTCAGCACTGGCAACAGTCATGGGTATAGTTCAAAACTATTTCAGTGGTGTGGCAACATCGGGGATACTTGGCAAAATGGACTGATTTTCAATAAGCAGGGTTTGTGCAAGGTCTTTGATTGTTCCACGCTCAATTTTCTTTATAGTAGGCCTAAGAGCATTACTGGCCTGATAAAGCACTTGCGGACTGTCAGACAGATCCTTGTCTGTTGCGCGCAAATGTTGGGGGGGAAGCAGAAAAGAACATTGCTGTGCAACTTCGCTCATTCCAACAAATCTATTTTTTGAGTTGGGCAACGACAATATCGATATTTGCGTAAAATACCGCCACTCTAAAATGCTCCCCTGCCTTGGAGCCGCTGGTCCTCACAAAGCTCTGAAAAGTGCCTCTTTGTGCGCCTTGCACGTCTGTCTTCGAAGAGACTGTGGACCCCCCATGGTGATGCCAGGTCTTGCGTGTGCGCTTTTATGCCATCAAACTCTCCTCGGAGTTGGGCAAGTGTATCGGTTGCGTAACCAAGCATTGCTGTCGCCTGTAAGAGGTCCACGTCTTTGTATAATGATACACTGTTGTACTACAGCGTACACATGACAGGGACGGGGTGCCTAACAACATAGCAGGGAGGGGGGCCCCGCCCTATAATAATAATTTAATATAATTTAGGACCTGCTCAGAGGTCATCAATCGGCACACATGCGATGCATGCATGCAATTCGTATCTGCGATTAACCCATCCCGTCGTCCTTCCCCCCCAAGGGCAGCCGGGAGCAGACAGGCGTCAACGTGAGCCGCGCCAGGGGACCAATCCAAGTGCTCCTGTCTGTCTTCGTCAAGGACGCCACAGCGTTAGCGATATATTGTTGTGCATGTTTTTCCATTGGGTTTATCTTATCAGGGGGGAAACCCTTGCGAGCACGGGGAGAACATGCAAACTCCACACAGAAAGGCCTGGGAGATACCCCACCTGGGTAACTGGCATCATGGAAACCTGGTCCCCAAGCGGGAATCGAACCCTGGACCTTCTTGCTGTGAGGCGACAGTGTTAACCACTACACCACCGTGCCGCTATACACCACCGTGCCGCTCTGCGCCCTGTTCCCGCTATGAAATCTAAGAGGATAGCCTACAGTGGGGGTGGGGCCCCCTAAGCTCCGGGGCTCCCCCGCACCGCGGGGGGTGCGGGGGCCTCCGCTACGCCAGTGTCTGCAGAGCCGCAGAGCCCGGAACAAGTCAGACACATTCACGTGTCGACACTATTCTACAAACGTGTCTAATGTGAAATATATAAGCATGTAAGCAAAACTAGATTTTAGGTCTGTGATGGAAAGTGATTGTTAACACTTTCAGTGCCCAGCAGGGGGCGCACGATTTAGTGCTTGAATGCCCAGCATCCACTTCGATGTTAGCGTTAATATCTCCTAATCTATGTTTTAAATTATGTGTCTAATCTGCCCGTCGCTTATCAATGTCAACATTGTCGAAGCGGATTGTTTTTTTATCGGTTCATTTCCGTTTTTTAGCATCATGAAAAGCCCTCATTTTCAAGGAAAATAAAAATATTCCATAATAAACGGAATATTCTAGAATACACAAAAAACATTCTCATTTTTCGGCCTATTTATGAATAGTTTTCAAATAAACGCTAGATTATCGATAGTATATGTGTATGTATGCACGCTATATAGGCAATCTGATATCTGCTCTGATATATTTCCTGATCGCTCGCACAGCCAAACAGCCATATCAAACATAGGGGAAAGGAAACGCTTATCTCCGTGAAAACAGGTCTGATTATCCTAAGACTGGTCAAATAGATTCCTTACCTGAGATCAGATGGTATCCAAAAAGATTATTCCAATTCCTGATCGCCATTCCAAAAATCTATCCTTTTATTGATCCAACGCTACATACTGTAAAGACATATTACACACTGTTCTGATGGTCCACAATGACTGGGATCAACTCCGGTTACATGCGTGAGAAGTAAAATGTGGATTCCGGACTTTTTTTTTCTCATCCATTTTCATTGAGTCCATTCCAAAAGAGTGCATTACCATCTGGGAGACGATTGGGGGCGCTTTTTCACATCTGAGCTCCTGATGGGGCTGGTTTCCCAACGGTAGACTCGGTTGATGAAATATGAATTCAGATCGCTAATAAAAAAAAAATCACGATAATTGTCGTGCTGGACATTCAGGGGGCGGGCTGATAACACGTGTTATGTCATGGCTGGCATCCAAAGTGTTAACATTCTATTTATTTGTATTTAAAAAAATATATATTAAAGAAATATATATATTATTATTTTTTCGCAGAGCCCCCCTTCTTGCGAGGCCCAGTGCGACCGCACTGCTCGCACACCCCTAGCGGCGGCCCTGCCACGGGGGATGGGGCGGCCCGCAGGGTTGGCATTCCCGTCGCGGTGCATGGCGGTGTGAGTGGTGTGCGTGCTGTTTTGTGTTTTCCTTCAGTCGTGGCATGCTTTATAGGGGTGTGTGTCTTGGATGGGGATGTGGTAGGAAGTGTGGGTGTTTTGGGGGACTGACTGTTCCAGGGGGGGTTCACATGCCTTCGAGCGACATTGTACTTTTGTACTTATTTTATGCCATTATTAAGTCTGCACTTTTACATTGCACTCCTTTTATTGTCTTTTATACCTATTCTTATGTCTGCAATTTATGCATTGTTTTTTATTCTGTCAATCTGTGTGCTGATTTTATGCCTGTGTTCATTCACATGCAGTGCTACTCTTTCATGGCTTCAGATAGTTTACCATACATCACCATTATTATAAGCCATGTCGCCTGGTGGAGATTTGCTATATTATTTCCCATGTACTTTCCATTGCAACATTTTGTTGAGTTGTTTGGAACAGTTGTGGAAAGTAACAACGTATTTTCTTTACGTAAGTAAAGGTGTGAGGTACATTATCTGTGTATTATTTTCATTTTAGGGAACTTTGTACTTTTACTCCACTACATTTCAAAGGAAATATTGTACTTTTTACTCCATTACATCTATACATTTATCTCAACCCATCAGTCAGTTTGAAGAAAAAGATGTTCATGAATTGAAGATTTTCATTAATTGATTAATTATGTCCCTTTTCATATGTGACCAGGCGCAGACTTTAGGGTCTTGTTGAGCAATCTTTCCAAAAAAATAAATCATCATTTTACATAATATGAAAGTACAGGTTCATACCTTCACTTGTACAAATCGGGCGGATACTTTTCAATCTATGTTTTATGAACCATGATGAAAACACAATAGCTTGTTTAGAGCCACATGCCTTCAAAGACCTGGAGCTGTTTCTGTTAACTAAGCATGCAGTCCTACTTTACCCAGGAACCTAACACCTTCCAGACTGAGAGCAGCCATGTGTTATTATGATCTGACAATGAGAGAGATATCTCGTATTGTGAGGGATCTTATAACCCAACTACAGGATAAAGGAAAATAGAAAAGTAGTCAAGATTCAAGATTTCATTATCATTTAAAATAAAGTACAAAATAGAGCTGGCTCATATTTTAGCATATAAAACAAATCTGACATATAGGCCCTATTACCAATAGCTCAGATTAATCATACCATAAAAGAGTAAAAAATTAAAAGACCAAACACTATAAAAAATATATAATATACACAACTAAAATGTACAAAATGCAAAAATTAGGTAGTATATGGTGTAATGTTTTTAAAGTGAGTGTGTAAAGTGAATGCTTAAAGTGAGTTAAATCCCCTATACTGTAACGGTGTGCTATAGTTCACAAGCCTTTATTCATCATAATTGCTGGCACATATTATAACAACAATGGTGGTTTCTTGAATCCAAAAACCTTCCTTCAGTGTAGAGTTATACTCTGTTTAGCTTAATGTGCTAATTAATATGGCCTACTGTAATAGTGTAACGGACATCTGTCTCCCCAAGACCATAGTCATTGAAGAAGTGGTGCAGGTAACTTCACTTAAAATCACTGCGTTGCTGCCTTTGCTGGACTCCATCGCCTCATCCCCCAACTAATTGACTTGCTGTGGAATCGCCTCACAGCACACACAGAATATGTCGAGAAGTACATGGGGCCTGGCTGAAGAGTGGGTAGTGTAAGATTCTGATCAAACTGGCCAGTATCACGTCTTCGTCTGTTTGGCTCTCCATCCAATTCCTCTGCGTTGTGTACTTTTAATGGTCCTGACGTCTCCGATACTGGTAGATAAGATCCTTATCTCCCCCCCGTTAGTGCAATCCGTAAACCATAATACTTCCCCACCTCCGTAAGAATTCGACACTTCGACAACGTGAAATACCTTACAAGGAAAAGCATGGTTTTATTTCTCTAAACAGAAACCTCAGCTCAGATGTTAACAGATTGTATTGTCCTTGAAGAGTATATTTCTAATGATCTTTCGGTGTGTTCATATTATCATCCTTTTGCTGTTCAGTCCAATAGTGTTCAGGCCTGTTCGTTAGCCTAAAACCATCCTCGTGGTAGCCGAAGCTACTGGTGATGTGCCATTCTCCCCCCCCCCCCCCCCTCTCTCTCGTCGAGAGGAGAGAGTCTCTTCTGGTTTCTTCCCTCTTAGTCTCAGTCAGATTTTAGTCTGCCCTACCCGGAAACACCGTTCGACTTATAGGTCTTCGTCGTAGCAACGACGGCCCCCCGCCCCTCTCCTGGTTGTCATGCGACGTGCTGTCATGACGACTGCTAACCTTTCACACATTAAAGTTTCATTCACTGTTGCATTAAGATGAACCTCTCTCCCTCCTGGGAGACAGTACACTCTAATCTCAGATGTTCTTCTAAGGAATTCATAACAAAACCCTCGCTGACGCGGCCTGTGCCTGTGAAATCACTGGTTCCACCACCGTCACCGTCTTCCATGCACATTTCAATCACCGTTTTAGCTGTGGTCATCTCTCCCCAATCTATACATCACATACATTGAAAAAGCACCGTTTTCTCTCAATCCCCCCTTGATTCTTATCCCCCTTCAGAATCATAAATCATTATTTGGTTTTTCAATTAATTATGCCAAAAATAGCCTGTGGTTGAAGTAAACCAACCTCGTCTCTCGTGCACAAGAAACGAAGACGGCCCACGGTCAACCCAGTGATCCTGCTGCCTGATGTCTGTTTGCGCCCCCCTTCGTGCACAAAGGGAACCGAAACCGACCACCAAAACCAACAACATCCAACGACTCATAACCATTGGAGCCCCCCTGTCTGCTCCCAATAATTATATCCTGTTGTTCTACTGTTCTCCCTCTTATCTACCTTCTATATATATATATATATATATATATCCTTCTATACATATATCTTATATATGAATCCTCCATTTATATCTCATACTCCTAATCAATGAACACAGGACTTCTCGCTGTTGTCTCGTCTCTCGATCTCCTGATTGACTCTGAAAGGAAGTCCCTGTTTGTTCATGATTCACCGCCCGTGCTCTGTTGTTTCAAAACGCTCTCTAAACAGCGTCTCCGCAGGGAAACCCCCTCCGATGTCCGCCTCGTTCTCCCCTGGGCAAACACCGCCTGCGACCGCTGGACTCCGCCTCGTCGGCCGTCTCCGCCCCGTCGGTCATCTCCGACTCGTCGGTCATCTCCGCCCTGTCGGTATCTTGGTTGAGGCTCAACTCCACCGCCGTCGGCCCTCTCTCTCGTCGTGGACGATCTGTGTACCAGGCTGCCGTGCCTGGCCCCTGCGGCTTCCTCCTCCTCCAGTCTGTCTCCTGGCCATCTCCATCGCTGTCGGTGTCATTCCCCCCTTGAAAGCAGAAACACAACACCGGCAGTCTTTCTGTACACTCGACCCTGTGTTTTCTATTAGTCTACCGTGGCTTTGGGCCTGCAGCTCGTTCTCTATATATTTTTTTTCCCTCTGCAAGCCCCTGCCATGGCCACGCCCTTTCAGACTGTTGGACGGTGTGAGTGTCCTACAGCCCATGGCGCTATTTGTTCTCTATTAGTCCCCCACCTTCTCAACACCCATATCTAATCCTACAGGGCTGTTCCCTGTTTTGTTGTCTTCCGGCGTGACACCAGCAGCTAAACGATACCCACTCGGCGCTCTACGTTTGTCCCACGGGTGACCCCCAGCGCGCGCCAGTTCTTTCTGGTGACGTGTCCCCTCAAGACTCTGCCTATTTATTAGGTGTGAGAAGGCCCCACTGGAGATCGAACTCCCTCTTATTTCATAATTAAACTTATTTAATTAACCTGTATATCGATCTTATTATTATGATAATAACATACAACCGAGCATCGCTCTAACATACAACAGAGCAGGTTGGTTCCCTGCTCCTAACTCACATACGTACTCGTACTATCATCTAACATACAACAGAGCTGTCCGTCGCCCTATACCCTACGGGGCTGTCTACCGTCGCCCTGGAGCTGTCACCGTTGCTCTATACCCTACGGGGCTGTCTACCGTCGCCCTGGAGCTGTCACCGTCGCTCTATACCCTACGGGGCTGTCTACCATCGCCCTGGAGCTGTCACCGTCGCTCTATACCCTACGGGGCTGTCTACCGTCGCCCTGGAGCTGTCACCGTCGCTCTATATACCCTACGGGGCTGTCTACCGTCGCCCTGGAGCTGTCACGTCGCTCTATATCACACTTTGAGTTCCTTTACAAAGTTCTCACATACACCACCGTGTATACACACAAGCAGTTGGTAATTTTGAAAAAATTAAACTCCTTAATTAACTTAAACTCTAAATATTCCCCTATGGGTAATGGAAACTCCCCAGCACTACCCCCCCCTCCGCAATTAAACTCCTTAATTAAATTAAACTCTAAATATTCCCCTATGGGTAATGGAAACTCCCCAGCACTACCCCCCCCCTCCGCCACTAGGTGGCGACCTACTCCTCCTCCATTTGCCTGTATTATCCCACTGCCCCCCTAGATGGCGGCCAAAACTCAGTCTAGAGGATTGTAGGTGACGTGTCACTTCCTGATTCTAAACCCCTCGTGGCTCTGCGGCCATTTTGACTCGGTGCAAATGGCTACTCTCTCAACAAACGGCCGCTGTCCTTCCTTCCAAGGCCTGAAAACACAGCTGTTTTTCCTCTCTTTCCTATCCATTATCAGGGGACGCTTTCTCAGACTAATACTCTTGCCTGATCGGACATAATACACACTGGTACAATCTCCTTTCGACTTTCCTTCTGTTATGAAAACAGTCCCGCCATAACAATTTTTCGATCTGATTCAAGCGCCCCCCCCCCCCTTTCCTCATCTCGCATTTACCCTCCTTAAACCAAAACTGTGCAGCCTGCCTCGTTTGCTTTTCATTCTCTGTAGATAACACCCTCGATTTTCACCATGGCTCTCTGCTCATATTATTACAGCTGGCATTCTCTCTGTCGAACTAGAAATGTTTACGTTTACGGATTCACTATCTGTTCGTTTTTATTTGGCTTAAAATCAAAACAACCGTGTGCACAGTGAACTCACATTTTTGATCGGAGCGCTGTTTCCCCTACAGCGCTGGTTCGCCTCCTGACCGCTCGACTCGCCGCTCTCTCCCAGGGCTGGCCGGCCTTGCTTCGATCATGATTCTCCCACACATTGATGACTGTTGTCCACTGTCGCCCCATTATTGAAAAAGTCTTTATCCGTTGTTCTTATCTCTTGCATATCCGGCTGTCATCAACAACCAACAACAACCAACTGTTCCCGTTGTTTTAATCTCTTGCAAATCCGGGTCACGGCACCAACTGTAAGATTCTGATCAAACTGGCCAGTATCACGTCTTCGTCTGTTTGGCTCTCCATCCAATTCCTCTGCGTTGTGTACTTTTAATGGTCCTGACGTCTCCGATACTGGTAGATAAGATCCTTATCTCCCCCCCGTTAGTGCAATCCGTAAACCATAATACTTCCCCACCTCCGTAAGAATTCGACACTTCGACAACGTGAAATACCTTACAAGGAAAAGCATGGTTTTATTTCTCTAAACAGAAACCTCAGCTCAGATGTTAACAGATTGTATTGTCCTTGAAGAGTATATTTCTAATGATCTTTCGGTGTGTTCATATTATCATCCTTTTGCTGTTCAGTCCAATAGTGTTCAGGCCTGTTCGTTAGCCTAAAACCATCCTCGTGGTAGCCGAAGCTACTGGTGATGTGCCATTCTCCCCCCCCCCCCCCCCTCTCTCTCGTCGAGAGGAGAGAGTCTCTTCTGGTATCTTCCCTCTTAGTCTCAGTCAGATTTTAGTCTGCCCTACCCGGAAACACCGTTCGACTTATAGGTCTTCGTCGTAGCAACGACGGCCCCCCGCCCCTCTCCTGGTTGTCATGCGACGTGCTGTCATGACGACTGCTAACCTTTCACACATTAAAGTTTCATTCACTGTTGCATTAAGATGAACCTCTCTCCCTCCTGGGAGACAGTACACTCTAATCTCAGATGTTCTTCTAAGGAATTCATAACAAAACCCTCGCTGACGCGGCCTGTGCCTGTGAAATCACTGGTTCCACCACTGTCACCGTCTTCCATGCACATTTCAATCACCGTTTTAGCTGTGGTCATCTCTCCCCAATCTATACATCACATACATTGAAAAAGCACCGTTTTCTCTCAATCCCCCCTTGATTCTTATCCCCCTTCAGAATCATAAATCATTATTTGGTTTTTCAATTAATTATGCCAAAAATAGCCTGTGGTTGAAGTAAACCAACCTCGTCTCTCGTGCACAAGAAACGAAGACGGCCCACGGTCAACCCAGTGATCCTGCTGCCTGATGTCTGTTTGCGCCCCCCTTCGTGCACAAAGGGAACCGAAACCGACCACCAAAACCAACAACATCCAACGACTCATAACCATTGGAGCCCCCCTGTCTGCTCCCAATAATTATATCCTGTTGTTCTACTGTTCTCCCTCTTATCTACCTTCTATATATATATATATATATATCCTTCTATACATATATCTTATATATGAATCCTCCATTTATATCTCATACTCCTAATCAATGAACACAGGACTTCTCGCTGTTGTCTCGTCTCTCGATCTCCTGATTGACTCTGAAAGGAAGTCCCTGTTTGTTCATGATTCACCGCCCGTGCTCTGTTGTTTCAAAACGCTCTCTAAACAGCGTCTCCGCAGGGAAACCCCCTCCGATGTCCGCCTCGTTCTCCCCTGGGCAAACACCGCCTGCGACCGCTGGACTCCGCCTCGTCGGCCGTCTCCGCCCCGTCGGTCATCTCCGCCTCGTCGGTCATCTCCGCCCTGTCGGTATCTTGGTTGAGGCTCAACTCCACCGCCGTCGGCCCTCTCTCTCGTCGTGGACGATCTGTGTACCAGGCTGCCGTGCCTGGCCCCTGCGGCTTCCTCCTCCTCCAGTCTGTCTCCTGGCCATCTCCATCGCTGTCGGTGTCATTCCCCCCTTGAAAGCAGAAACACAACACCGGCAGTCTTTCTGTACACTCGACCCTGTGTTTTCTATTAGTCTACCGTGGCTTTGGGCCTGCAGCTCGTTCTCTATATATTTTTTTTTCCCTCTGCAAGCCCCTGCCATGGCCACGCCCTTTCAGACTGTTGGACGGTGTGAGTGTCCTACAGCCCATGGCGCTATTTGTTCTCTATTAGTCCCCCACCTTCTCAACACCCATATCTAATCCTACAGGGCTGTTCCCTGTTTTGTTGTCTTCCGGCGTGACACCAGCAGCTAAACGATACCCACTCGGCGCTCTACGTTTGTCCCACGGGTGACCCCCAGCGCGCGCCAGTTCTTTCTGGTGACGTGTCCCCTCAAGACTCTGCCTATTTATTAGGTGTGAGAAGGCCCCACTGGAGATCGAACTCCCTCTTATTTCATAATTAAACTTATTTAATTAACCTGTATATCGATCTTATTATTATGATAATAACATACAACCGAGCATCGCTCTAACATACAACAGAGCAGGTTGGTTCCCTGCTCCTAACTCACATACGTACTCGTACTATCATCTAACATACAACAGAGCTGTCCGTCGCCCTATACCCTACGGGGCTGTCTACCGTCGCCCTGGAGCTGTCACCGTTGCTCTATACCCTACGGGGCTGTCTACCGTCGCCCTGGAGCTGTCACCGTCGCTCTATACCCTACGGGGCTGTCTACCATCGCCCTGGAGCTGTCACCGTCGCTCTATACCCTACGGGGCTGTCTACCGTCGCCCTGGAGCTGTCACCGTCGCTCTATATACCCTACGGGGCTGTCTACCGTCGCCCTGGAGCTGTCACGTCGCTCTATATCACACTTTGAGTTCCTTTACAAAGTTCTCACATACACCACCGTGTATACACACAAGCAGTTGGTAATTTTGAAAAAATTAAACTCCTTAATTAACTTAAACTCTAAATATTCCCCTATGGGTAATGGAAACTCCCCAGCACTACCCCCCCCTCCGCAATTAAACTCCTTAATTAAATTAAACTCTAAATATTCCCCTATGGGTAATGGAAACTCCCCAGCACTACCCCCCCCTCCGCCACTAGGTGGCGACCTACTCCTCCTCCATTTGCCTGTATTATCCCACTGCCCCCCTAGATGGCGGCCAAAACTCAGTCTAGAGGATTGTAGGTGACGTGTCACTTCCTGATTCTAAACCCCTCGTGGCTCTGCGGCCATTTTGACTCGGTGCAAATGGCTACTCTCTCAACAAACGGCCGCTGTCCTTCCTTCCAAGGCCTGAAAACACAGCTGTTTTTCCTCTCTTTCCTATCCATTATCAGGGGACGCTTTCTCAGACTAATACTCTTGCCTGATCGAACATAATACACACTGGTACAATCTCCTTTCGACTTTCCTTCTGTTATGAAAACAGTCCCGCCATAACAATTTTTCGATCTGATTCAAGCGCCCCCCCCCCCTTTCCTCATCTCGCATTTACCCTCCTTAAACCAAAACTGTGCAGCCTGCCTCGTTTGCTTTTCATTCTCTGTAGATAACACCCTCGATTTTCACCATGGCTCTCTGCTCATATTATTACAGCTGGCATTCTCTCTGTCGAACTAGAAATGTTTACGTTTACGGATTCACTATCTGTTCGTTTTTATTTGGCTTAAAATCAAAACAACCGTGTGCACAGTGAACTCACATTTTTGATCGGAGCGCTGTTTCCCCTACAGCGCTGGTTCGCCTCCTGACCGCTCGACTCGCCGCTCTCTCCCAGGGCTGGCCGGCCTTGCTTCGATCATGATTCTCCCACACATTGATGACTGTTGTCCACTGTCGCCCCATTATTGAAAAAGTCTTTATCCGTTGTTCTTATCTCTTGCATATCCGGCTGTCATCAACAACCAACAACAACCAACTGTTCCCGTTGTTTTAATCTCTTGCAAATCCGGGTCACGGCACCAACTGTAAGATTCTGATCAAACTGGCCAGTATCACGTCTTCGTCTGTTTGGCTCTCCATCCAATTCCTCTGCGTTGTGTACTTTTAATGGTCCTGACGTCTCCGATACTGGTAGATAAGATCCTTATCTCCCCCCCGTTAGTGCAATCCGTAAACCATAATACTTCCCCACCTCCGTAAGAATTCGACACTTCGACAACGTGAAATACCTTACAAGGAAAAGCATGGTTTTATTTCTCTAAACAGAAACCTCAGCTCAGATGTTAACAGATTGTATTGTCCTTGAAGAGTATATTTCTAATGATCTTTCGGTGTGTTCATATTATCATCCTTTTGCTGTTCAGTCCAATAGTGTTCAGGCCTGTTCGTTAGCCTAAAACCATCCTCGTGGTAGCCGAAGCTACTGGTGATGTGCCATTCTCCCCCCCCCCCCCCCCTCTCTCTCGTCGAGAGGAGAGAGTCTCTTCTGGTTTCTTCCCTCTTAGTCTCAGTCAGATTTTAGTCTGCCCTACCCGGAAACACCGTTCGACTTATAGGTCTTCGTCGTAGCAACGACGGCCCCCCGCCCCTCTCCTGGTTGTCATGCGACGTGCTGTCATGACGACTGCTAACCTTTCACACATTAAAGTTTCATTCACTGTTGCATTAAGATGAACCTCTCTCCCTCCTGGGAGACAGTACACTCTAATCTCAGATGTTCTTCTAAGGAATTCATAACAAAACCCTCGCTGACGCGGCCTGTGCCTGTGAAATCACTGGTTCCACCACCGTCACCGTCTTCCATGCACATTTCAATCACCGTTTTAGCTGTGGTCATCTCTCCCCAATCTATACATCACATACATTGAAAAAGCACCGTTTTCTCTCAGTAGTGAACCTGTAATGAATGAATAAGCATTTTAGAAAAAATAAAAAGGGAGCAATGCAGTAGTAGTGTCCCTCTCAGGGGACGCATAAGCATTTTAGAAGGAATTAGGGTTGGGTTGTCAAAGAGCGTATCAGAGCTTGGTGTATTCACCTTTTGAGCGAAGTCGAAACTGTAATGTGTCTTCATGGGCCTGCTTGCAGGTAGCACATGACCACCCAAGAGTGCATTACCATCTGGGAGACGATTGGGGGCGCTTTTTCACATCTGAGCTCCTGATGGGGCTGGTTTCCCAACGGTAGACTCGGTTGATGAAATATGAATTCAGATCGCTAATAATAAAAAAAATCACGATAATTGTCGTGCTGGACATTCAGGGGGCGGGCTGATAACACGTGTTATGTCATGGCTGGCATCCAAAGTGTTAACATTCTATTTATTTGTATTTAAAAAAATATATATTAAAGAAATATATATATTATTGCACCCAAATAGGCTAGCAATGGTAGCTTGTAAAGGTGGGAGCTATATACCATGTGGGCAGGAAGTGACATCATTGAGGTGAGCTTGGGAATGCTAGTCAACTTTGACCTCCATAGTAAGGACTTTATAATGTAATATGTTAAAAACTCAAATTAAATACAAATATAAACCAGAGACTAAATAAGTCAATTGCAATAAATGCAAAACAAAATTCTATAAGAAAAGAACCACAAAAACAGAAGGAAAACAAGAGGAAAACATTTCACCATACGTAAAAAATAAATAATAATAATAATAATAATAATAATAATAATAATAATAATAATAATAATAATAATAATAATAATATAATAATAATAATAATAATAATAATAATAATAATAATAATAATAATAATAATAATGATAATAATAATAATAATAATAATAATAATAATAATAATAATAATAATAATAATAATAATAATAATAATAATAATAATAATAATAATAATAATAATAATAATAATAATAATAATAATAATAATAATAATAATAATAATAATAATAATAATAATAATAATAATAATAATAATAATAATAATAATAATAATAATAATAATAATAATAATAATTAATAATAATAATAATAATAATAATAATAATAATAATAATAATAATAATAATAATAATAATAATAATAATAATAATAATAATAATAATAATAATAATAATAATAATAATAATAATAATGATAATAATAATAATAATAATAATAATAATAATAATAATCATAATCATAATAATAATAATAATAATAATAATAATAATAATAATAATAATAATAATAATAATAATCATAATCATAGTAATAAAAGTAATAAAAGTCACTTATTAAAGGAAACAGGATAACACTCTTCATTCATTCCCTTTGGTTCTGTACCATTAAACAAATGAATATAGTAGCATGTCTCCCCCTCTAGAGGGCATTGTTGACTAACTCTCGAGTCCCATAAACAGTAAGATTGCATTTGGAGAAATGTACCAATGACAGTCAAATAATCTACAGAAAAGCATTACATTGCAAAATAATATGTCCAAGACTAGTGTCGCATGCACACACAATTGTAGAATAGCTCCCTCTCTCCACCGTGTAACTCGACTCCCCCTACTGGTTGAACCAGGCAGAGCAGCGTCAAAAGACGTCATCTTGCGTCAACCACCGGCATCTAGCTTGCTACCGGCGGGAGACGCCTCGTTTTCCAGTCCCACATCTGTACTGAGAGCGCGGTCTACCTTGACTTTCATTCATTGAGATAATCCAAATAAATTGGCCAAACTCACTTCTGTCTTCTTTGCCGTGAACACAGAATTCGCCAATCCAATTAATAGCTGCTGCCAACGCTGATGCTGTTTTCTCCATGGCTTTTCTCCAGAAATAGAGCCACTGTCACAGTGTTTATGGAGATCAACAAGTGACGTCATCAAAACTGCGGACCCAAACTATACTTAGCCACTCCCCTCGACATTGTAGTTCTTTCACATAGAGTGGGGGACAATACTGCCGCACTATCTAACAATAATTAACATATTTACAAGTTGTATTAAGTTTAGCAAATAAGGAGACAGAGAGAACATTTCAAAGCACTCAATATTGGCCAATATCACCATTTCGACCTATTTCTGAATTGCGTGACATTTTGAGATTTTCTGACGAATCCTAGACGACCGAGTCACATATCCTTTTCAACTTTTACTAGAATTTTGAATGAAGCATTTCTACTTTTACCAGAGTACTATTTTATCTAGGTATTTCTACTTTTAATTAAGTAAAGGAACTGTGTATTTCTTCCACCATCGACCCACTTACACATAAACACAGGCAGACACACATACACACATCCATACATTCACACAAGCAAATGTTTGTATGTGCCACACATCCACCCACTCACATGCACATATGCACACACACAAAATATACTAGATAATAACAATGTATGGCACACATACACACACAAATACACTAATTACAAATACAAATACACTAATCTTGCACTGTTACATACACAAGCAGACACACACCGTCACCCACACATGTATGCAAACACAAGCAAATTGCTGTAAGTGGTAAACAGACTGACACAGACACATACACTAGCAATTTACAATGTCTGGCACACACACACACACACAAACACACGGCAGCAAAAAACAATTTGCCTGAAGCCTGCAGCTGTCAAACAGATTCAGCAAAAGTATTTACAGCATCAAGATTTAGCTGAAAACTTTTCCCAGCAAACAGCAAAAAAAAACATTCATTTTCCATTCTCATTACATCCCCCCTCTTTCTTTCTATATCTCTCATCTCTCTCTCTCTCCTCTCTATCTTTCTCATCTCTCCATCCTCTTGCTCTTGTTATATTTTCTTCTCTCCTGTCTCTCCCTCTCTCACCCCTCTCTCTGACCCCCTCTCTCCTGCCCTCTCTCCTGAAACTTTCTCTCTCTCCTCTCTCTCTCCCTACCTCTCTCACACTCTCCCTTCCTCTCTTTCTCGCCCTTCCCCTCTCTCTCTTTCTCTTTCATTGTATCCTAGTTGTTATTCTCACCATTACAACACCCATTGGGAAGAAGACTGAGGCAAAGAAGAGAAGTACAAATTGCCTTTATATCACAGAGGACACTCCCTCACACACACATGCTCACACACACACACACACACACACACACACACACACACACACACACACACACACACACACACACACACACACACACACACACACACACACACACACACACACACACACACACACACACACACACACACACACACACACACTCACATATACACATATACACATACTCTCTCACTCACACACTCACAGAAAATAGGACAACAGTTGTCACTTGCAAGAAGATGCAAGGAAAATTAAATTACTGAAGCAGAAGATGAAATACTTTCACAAAGTGCATTGATGCGTAAGCGGTCACATGGAAAGCAGGAGTGTTCTGACAGTGGGGCAGTGGCTGATAGTAGCTGATAGTTCATGTAGCGTGTTTTGAATGAACTGATTGGTGGGTTGTCCTAATTGTGCAGGGACAGGGCTTCAAATTATAATTGATCCTCAGAATCAGGGGTTTTGGATAAATATGCCTTGTGTATACAGAAACAATTCCGTTGCTTTTGTTGATAATATTCATTAATTTCATTGATAACATAGTGCTGTAATTTCATTTTCTAATAAATATGCATGATCAAATTCAACAACGTCCGCTTTTATTTTGATATTCCTTATTTCAACTACGCGATACATTAAGTGTGGGGTCTCCAACAAATATCCTAAATAAAATGGGGTTGTGGTATAAAAAAGTTTGAGCACTCCTGGCATGCGTGATTTATTTTCGTAGCCGCAGTTTGCGAAGACGCTCTCTGATTGGCTAACCCACGTACAGCGAAGACCCTCTCTGATTGGTTTAGCTCCGAAGGGCTCTGGGATAGAAATGTCGAAAGAGGGCCAAAGCATAACCACTTCGAAGCAGAGAATATATATGTACAAGGCGGAAGAGCCCTTCGGAGCTAAACCAAACAGAGAGGGTCTTCGCTGTATACGCGGGCTAGCCAATCAGAGAGCGTCTTCGCAAACTGCGGCTACGAAAAAAAGCCACGCCCCTGGCAAAGAGTCATTGAGCATCCTGATCAGTGATGGGAATAACGGCGTTATAAATAGCGGCGTTACTTTTTTCAGTAACAAGTAATCTAACCGATTACTCTTCCAATCTTAATAACGCTGTTACCGTTACTGCCAAAAAATGCGGCGCGTTACTATGATTGAAGCAGTTTTTTCATCAGACCAAGTAGATCTCTGCACCGAGAGGCAATACTTTTTTAACTGTTCTTCCTTGGTTAGTGGGCAGTGCGCGAGACAAGCGCATACATGCTGACGATTGGCTGAGGTTGAGTAAAATGTCCTGGTAAGCCAATCAGAGGTAGAGTTGGGCGGGTGTTCGAAAGCACGGATAGTCGGACACACAACGAAAACACAAGCGAGTCAGTCAACGAGAGACCGCGGGTCCGTGTACGTTTTGATAGTTTGTTTGGCGAGCCCAAATAATCCAAAACGAATCCAACGAACAGCACAAGTGAGTCAGTCAACGAGAGACGGGTCCATGAGCGTTTTTTGATCGCGTTTAGTCTTGTTTGTTGTGTTGCAGCGCAGGGCACTACAGTAGTGGAGGCTCTACTGACAGCCTTATCAACATAGTGCTGCACTTCCTGGTTTAATAGCACAGTCTTCAGGTGCTCAGAGAGAGAGAGAGAGAGAGAGAGAGAGAGAGAGAGAGAGAGAGAGAGAGAGAGAGAGAGAGAGAGAGAGAGAGAGAGAGAGAGAGAGAGAGAGAACTAGAGAGAACTAGAGAGAACTAGAGAGAACTAGAGAGATACAGAAAGAGAGTGAGAGACACACACGACACATCTGTTTTTTTGTTTTATTTGCACTACAAAGAGTGTATATATTTGTTATTTATTTTTGGTATAGTGCTTAACAAGCATAATTTAATGTTGCCCAGTTGTGGCCTGTTGAGGGGCAATACATATCAAAAGTTCCAAAACATCTATTGTGTTTGTATTTGTATGATCCACTATATAAACATAGTAATTATAATATCTACATACATGGCATTTGATTGGAGGCTAGTCTCACTTTGTTCCACAGCAACATTAAAATAGTTTAGATTTGTGTACGTTGTTTATGTTAAAAATGTACTTGAAATTAAGGCAATAGTTACTTTCTGAAGTAACTAGTTACTTTCATAATTTGTAACTGAGTAAGTAACTTTTACTTTTTGGAAGAAGTAACTAGTAAATGTAACTAGTTACTTTTTTAAAGTAACTTGCCCAACACTGGTCCTGATGGCCTGGGGACAGAAGCGGGATCACAAGTCATTAGACTAACAAGGCAGGGCTGCGCTGAGGGGGGGGGGGGTACATTGCTTTCTGGGTAAAGTATAAAGTCATTAAGCATAGCAAGAGAAATGGCTATAGTTTCTTTGAAGCCCCGTAGCTCAGGAATGAGTAGTGTCTTATCAGCATGATTCATAAGACATAGATTGAAAAGTATCCGCTCGATGTGATGGCTTATTTTGAAGGTATCAACCTGTACTTTCATATCATTCTTAAAATGTGAAGACTCTTCTAAAGGACCCAGAGGCTGTGCCTGGTCACATATACACATATACACAAATTCACATATTCACTCTCAAACACACACTCACATATACACATATTCACTCACACACACACACACTCACATATACACATTTTCACTCTCACACTCTCACACATATATTCACTCACACTCACATATTCACTCACATATTCACTCACTCACTCACTCACACACACACACACACACACACACACACACACACACACACACACACACACACACACACACACACACACACACACACACACACACACACACACTTACAAGACAACCTGTGTGTCCTCCGAGAGGCAATTTGTGGTGCAGCACAGAATGTATAGACATTAAAGAAACATCAGATACACATCTGATGAACGTCCTACAAACAGCCTGAGGAGACAGTGTTGGGATGGATGGATATTAAAAATGCATTGTGCCGTCAATTTGTACTCCATATGGGCCCTGGCAGGAGTGAGGAGGGTGAGGGGAGTGAGGAAGGTGAGGAGGGTGAGGAGGGTGAGGAGGATGAACAGAGTGAGGAGGGTGAGGGGAGTGAGGAGGGTGAGGAGAATGAGGAGGGTGAGGAGGGTGAGGAGGGTGAGGAGGGTGAGCAGAGTGAGGAGGGTGAGGGGAGTGAGGAGGGTGAACAGAGTGAGGAGGGTGAGCGGAGTGAGGAGGGTGAGGAGGGTGAGCAGAGTGAGGAGGGTGAGCGGAGTGAGGAGGGTGAGGAGGGTGAGGAGGGTGAGCAGAATGAGGAGGGTGAGCGGAGTGAGGAGGGTGAGGAGGGTGAGGGGAGTGAGGAGGGTGAGGAGAGTGAGGAGGGTGAGCAGAGTGAGGAGGGTGAGCGGAGTGAGGAGGGTGAGGAGGGTGAGCAGAGTGAGGAGGGTGAGCAGAGTGAGGAGGGTGAGGAGGGTGAGGGGAGTGAGGAGGGTGAGGAGGGTGAGGAGGGTGAGCAGAGTGAGGAGGGTGAGCAGAGTGAGGAGGGTGAGCAGAGTGAGGAGGGTGAGGGGAGTGAGGAGGGTGAACAGAGTGAGGAGGGTGAGGAGAGTGAGGAGGGTGATTAATTTTGTATCAGATTTTCTTTTTTTATATATAATTTATTTATTATTATGTGAATATGTGGAGTATACATGACAAAGCTACGGTATGTATTATAGTGGTACGGGTATGAATACACTACTATGGTAATAAACCATACAACTTTCTCAAGGCAACAACTACATGTTTATCATAATTAATTTTGTATGGAAAATCAGGGTAAACAAACTTAGATTTAACTTTTTAATTGGCCATCTGGAAGCCTACTTTACAATTTGGTTGCGCGCAATTAAGAGTTCCTGGTGGTTTCAATGCAAACATGGCTTATGATTAAGCAAAATTATACAACGGCATGCACATCTCTGGATTCTGATTGGCTGAAACAGTCAACTTACACGTGGGTATTTTTCATAACCCAACGCTCTTGGTCCCTGGACCCGCCCACAACCGCATTACTATCAATGCGAGTTCGTGGTTTTAGGAATGAAAGCAAGATGGCGGACAAGCCGGACAGGAAGCGTGAATATTAAAGGCAACCAACTTGTGTTCGGCTTTTCTCTGATTGGCCGCGCCCCCACGCGCAGGCAAGCGCAGCCGTCCCACGTCCCAAATGAAATCCAAAGAGCAAGCGCGGCAGCGCGGGCAACCAACTTGTATAGTGTTGGGCTGCTGTTCCAACGCACTTGTGTTGGGCTGCGGTAGCAGTGGAGCGCTGCTGACTGATTATTATGTTTCACGTTTTTATACAGTTATGAAATAATAAACACTGTTAGGACTCGCAATAATAAACACTGTTACGACTGTCTGACTCTTAATAATAAACACTGTTAGGACTATCTGACTCTTACTAATAAACACTGTGTTAGGACTATAAACACTGTTAGGACTATCTGACTCTTAATAATAAACACTGTTACAGTGTTAGGACTATCTCGAGTCACGCGTCACTACTGTAACTAGAAACTCTGGGTGTCACTGTACATCAGTAACATTATTTCGCGTTTTTAACGTCAGCGGGGCGATGCGGTGGTTTGTCCCCGGCTAACGTGCACCGCCGCCGGCTCTACTCGGTCCAGCTCCAGCAGCAGCGGCCGTTCCTCCGTTGTAGAACGAAGCCCTTCAATGACCGCGCTCTCATATTTTGCGAATGCATAAACTATATCTTAAATTATGGCTATGTGTCTAATATGGCTGTCGCTTATCAATGACTTCGCGACAGCCATATTAGACACATAGCCATAATTTAAGATATAGTTTATGCATTCGCAAATATGAGAGCTCTGTCATTGAAGTGGGTGGTGGCAGTGTAACAGCGTTCACCCTGATGTAAAGTAGCGATTTTTATTGTTTTGTCATGACAACCCAATTACATAATCCAACATATGTGTAAAGAAACAACATATTCCAGTTAACGGTATATTTTTTAATGATTCATTACGGTATAAATTAGGTTAACTGGAGCTGTAGAGGCTTCTTGCTGAAGAGCCAGCGGGGCGACGCGGTTGTTTTTTCCCCGGCTTGTGCGCCGCCCGCGGCTTGACTCGGTTCAGCGTTCACCCTGATGTAAAGTAGCGATTTTTATTGTTTTGTCATGAAAACCCAATTACATAATCCAACATATGTGTAAAGAAACAACATATTCCAGTTAACGGTATATTTTTTAATGATTCATTACGGTATAAATTAGGTTAACTGGAGCTGTGGAGGCTCCTTGCTGAAGAGCCAGCGGGGCGACGCGGTTGTTTTTTCCCCGGCTTGCGTGTGCCGCCCGCGGCTTGACTCGGTTCAGCTCCAGCAGCAGCAGCGGCCGTTCCTCCATTGTAGGAAGCCCTTCAATGACAAGCGCTCTCATATTTTGCGAATGCATAAACTATATCTTAAATTATGGCTATGTGTCTAATATGGCTGTCGCTTATCAATGACTTCGCGACAGCCATATTAGACACATAGCCATAATTTAAGATATAGTTTATGCATTCGCAAATATGAGAGCTCTGTCATTGAAGTGGGTGGTGGCAGCTTACTAACAGTAGCGATTTTTATTGTTTTGTCATGACCAAACATAATCCCAACATAGATAGGAGGTGTACTACTGTATGTCAAATGTCGGTCATGTGGTGGAAGAGTTTAGCACAGTTGCACAACAGAACACCAGTGTTTCTAGTAGATATGTTTATACATATATATATATACATACATATATGCGCATGCGCAGCCACTCTGCCGAGACTGCCGCGTCTCTCTTGTCTCTCTTGTCTCTCTTGCCGCAAGGCCGCGTGCTAGTGGATTGATTGATTGGCCGTGTGGCCAATCAGAGAAACGCTGAACGAAAAGCTGAACACAAGTTGGTTGCCTTTAATATTCACGCGGACAGCAAACATTACGAAAGGATAATGGTGATAGGGTCATAAAGACTAAATGAAAAACGATTCTGTCACGGCGAATGTCTTAGTTGCTTAAACAATGTTGGATGATGTAATTGATGGGTCATGAGTCATTGTGGAACAAAATAAAAATTGCGCGAATTGATTGATTGATTGATTAATTGCAAAAAAATATTAAAAAAAATGTTTACCTACTTTCTATAGAAGCAGCTGGGAGGTGCGCTGTTTTAAGTGAGCGTGGACTATTGAATTGATTGATTGCTAATTTTATTACTGTCCGCCTTGTTTCCTGATTCCAAACTCTAACCTTAACCAACTTCGAAAGAGGGCCTAAACTTAACCAGTTGGAAACAGCTAATTTTATTACTGTCCGCCTTGTTTCCAACTGGTTAAGTTTAGGCCCTCTTTCGAAGTTGGTTAAGGTTAGAGTTTGTGTTTAGAGCATGGCGATAGACCACCAGCCCTGATTCCAAACTCTAACCTTAACCAACTTCGAAAGAGGGCCTAAACTTAACCAGTTGGAAACAAGGCGGACAGTAATAAAAATAGCAATCAATCAATCAATCAATCAATTCAATAACCCACGCTCACTTAAAACAGTGCACCTCCCAGCTGCTTCTATAGAAAGTAGGTAAAAAGAATTAAAAAAAAAACTCTTATAGGGCAAAGAAACCCCCCCCCCCCCCTATACAGGGCAAAGAAAACTAGTTGAAAGACAGTTGGATGTCTTAGTTTGTTGGATGTCTTAGTTGAGAGACAGTTGGATGTGTTAGTTTGTTGGATGTCCTACTGAGAACAACAGTTGGATGCACTTCTGAGCTGCTTCCACATGGAGGCAACTTCTCTTAAATTTTTTTTGGGAACTTGTTGAAGGCAGAGGTTCTGGGTAGGATTGTTAGTAACTGTCTAACTGCATATATATAACTGTTTACACTAGTAACTGTCTAACTGCATATATAACTGTTTCCACTAGAGGGAGCTCTAGGCGGAGACACTCAGAAACACCACCAGGTGGCGAGTATAAATAGAGATGTCTCCTCCCACTTCTTTCTTTTCCCCCCAGCCTCTCAGTGAGAGGAGACCTGTAGTGTTACTGCTCTGCCATGTGAATAATAAACCACGCCAGTTAAAGCTCAAGATAGAAACCATGCCTCTTGACCACATTATTGTCGCCCTATAGCCGAATTCTGTCAACAGAACTACTTTTTCTGGTGGATGGTTTTTTCAATAAATCTTCAATTAATGTGTGTTTATTGTATAGCAATAAGGTTGGATGAATGTGCCAGTTGTATAAAAGCCATTACACCACAGGCATGGTCTAATTGTCACAACCCACTCCTGCGCGTGATGTAATACTTAATGATCCACTACTTCCCAGCTAGAATCTCTCTCTCTCTCTCTCTCTCTCTCTCTCTCTCTCTCTCTCTCTCTCTCTCTCTCTCTCTCTCTCTCTCTCTCTCTCTCTCTCTCTCTCTCTCTCTCTCTTCATTTTTTCTGACTGCTTACACTTAAACAAAGTCAGTTTTGTCCTTGACAACTTTGAATGGAATTAGATGACTCTACCCGATGCCTCATTGACCACCATTACCTTGAATTTAGCATCGTAACACATCCTGAGCCGCACATCCTTTGGTGACTTGAAACACAATAATGATGGAAATACCACAATAAATGGTATAGATGAATGTATTTGACAGTGTGTACAGTGTAATTGTACATTCATATTACACAGTGGTATATGGATAGACTATAGATTGGATATAGTGGTATAATGAAAGTAGGTATAAGTCCAGTGTAAGACACTTCTACACAGCAGTGTAGACCGTAGATTAGTATGGGTTCAGACAGTAGAGCAGCATGTGGTAGTCTACACCCTCCCCAGACCGACAGTAGGGCAGCATGTGGTAGTCTACACCAGTGGCGTCGTTAGCCCTGGGCTTCCGGGGCTTTAGCCCCGGATGTTTTTCTCCTAGCCCCGGATCTAAAGAAAAAATAAATAAAAATTGTTTAATTTTTTTTTTTTTTTTTTAATGTCAGCATCCCCATTGTCTGTGCTGAATGTTTGTTAGTGTTTGGTATTTTTTGTTGGTTTTTAGTACTTTTAAACATCCATTTTTAGTAAGTAGTTTTCATTTGATCCTATAATCTTTTCATTCACCGATTTGTGGACTTTTTTTTAGTGTCCTGAAAGGCGCCCTATAAATCAAATGCATTATTATTATTATTATTATTATTATTATTATTATTATTATTATTATTATTATTATTATTATTATTATTATTATTATTATTATTATTATTATTATTATTATTATTATTATTATTATTATTATTATTATTATTATCATCCAGGAGGGAAATACACTTTGGATAGTAGGGACTGCATCTCTGCCTGTCCTGACCAGGAAACACTTTGCAACTGTGATCTCCTCTGGCAATAGTTGGATATTGTAATGTGTGGGGAGGGGTTGCAGCAATTCCACTAAGAGAAACTGGTCTGAGGCTGGATAACATGCCTGTATGCCTCTCATAAGTTGTTATCCAACTCATGAGAACCTGCTCTCAAGCTCTTGCAGCATTCTGTCGACGACTGGATAGAACAGTCTCTGTCTCAGCTGATTTCCTGAGCTGAGGTCTGAGCTTGTGCCACAAGATGACTCAACTATAATAATAATAATAATAATAATTTAGGACCTGCTCCGAGGTCATCATTTGGCACACATGCGAACCATGCATACAATGCGTATCTGCGATTAACCCATCCCGTCGTCCTTCCCCCCCAAGGGCAGCCGGGAGCAGACAGGCGCCACGTGAGCCGCGCCAGGGGACCAATCCAAGTGCTCCTGTCCGTCTTCGTCAAGGACGCCACAGCGTTAGCGATCTTGTTGTTGTGCATGTTTTTCCATTGGGTTTATCTTATCGGGGGGGGAAACCCTTGCGAGCACGGGGAGAACATGCAAACTCCACACAGAAAGGCCTGGGAGATACCCCACCTGGGTAACTGGCATCATGGAAACCTGGTCCCCAAGCGGGATTCGAACCCTGGACCTTCTTGCTGTGAGGCGACAGTGTTAACCACTACACCACCGTGCCGCCTACATACTCGTCCATCCTTTTCTGCTTCCTCCTTTGGCTGGTAGTATGTTCCTCAATCCAAAGGCCATTACATATGGCCTTTGTCCTGTCATACATGTCCACTGCCATCTCTGAGGTGCGATAACGATAGGTTATGACTATAACCAAGTTCTGTTAATAATGGTGACGCTCGGCATCACTACTGCACAGCACTCCGCTCGTGCACGCGCACTGAATAAAGATTCCACAAGTGTACCTTTATATCCCAATATTCGTCTGACCACACCCCTATCAGCTTACCTATATAAGCAGGGGTGGGGCCACATACTCGCCTCCTTCCCAAGCTTTCACCACAAGGTGAGATCAAGGGCAGCAGCGGCGTCTGATGCCGAGCGTCACCATTATTAACAGAACTTGGTTATAGTCATAACCTATCGTTCTGTATCATAAGGCTCCGCTCGGCATCACTACTGCACAAGGGAGGCCGAGCGAGAGCCCTCGGCCGACAAATACACCCCGCTGAGGCCCCCCACAACCATCAGATCAGGGAGGACCGAGCCCCCCCGACCCCCCCTAATGGAGGGCACCCCCCCTATTGGAGGTTCCCGGGAGGGCGACGGACCCGACCGTGCGAAGAGGCACTCAAGCAACTCAACGCACAGGGTGAGCAGACCGTGCCCTGACCCCACGACTACACACACGCACAACCCGCATGCCACCCGGGAACGAACGGAAGGAACAACCTCGTTACTGCCCCCAGAAATCACGGGGTCAAGAGCAAACCCAACCCCGTGGCAAGGCCGTAGCAGCGGAGCACGAAGGAAGACCCAGACCCACTGAAGGGACTGGATCCCCTGGAAAACGGGGGCCCGGAGAGGTCAATGACGCCAGGCATCAAGACCCCACCAGGCGGTCACTTAGTGACACCGCCCCCCACATCGCCAGCGTATTCGGATAAGGCCCCTCCAAGAGCGGGCCCTTTCCCCCCAATAGCACACCGCCTGGCACACTGACCCTGCAGAACAGGCAGTCAGCATGGCCGTAAGCACACAAAAAGGTTAACCAACGGAAGCAGGCAGCGCACCGGGGAAAACCAGGCAACAGGCTGTAACCTGAGCCTGGAGCACTGCGGACGAGACAGGCGCCAAAGGAGTCAGCTGAGAACAGCCCCCCCGGCGGAAGGGGCGTATGCTGGCGTTGTTGCATGACCAAGCCTCCATTTAAAAAAAAAAAACACCCAGAGGGGTTGAGGCAGAGAAGGCTGACATGATTGGCAGACGTCATGAACGTGCAGGGGCACCCTCAACCAGGTAACCCGGGAGTTGACACTGCTCCAACACACCAGGGAATCAACCACCTTGTCGTTACCCAATGCGGTGGTTGTTCCTATAACCCCTCAAGAAAAAACTCCAAAACACACCTGCGGGCATACACTGACTATACCGCAGTACAAGTGTTTCAGTTTTCAAAAAAGGGTTATCCCAGGCCTACGGGTCGACGAAACATTACTTCGGACCGGGCCCGGCGATACGGGAAGCACAGGGTCACCAGAGGAGGTCAAAGACCACCCCAACAGGCTCCTCTTCGCCATGCGTGAGAGAGGAGCGAAAAGAATGGAGAACCAGCCCCAAGCACACCATACTTGGTATTCCCAGGCGGTCTCCCAACCAAGTACTAACCAGGACCAACCTGCGTAGCGGCCGAGATCTGACGAGATCGAGCGTGTACAGGTTGGCATGGCCGTAAGCCATTACGACAGTGCAGAGTACAAAATGTACCCAACCAGGGTCTCCATAGCGCTTAACCCTGTGAACACGGACCGACCTAGCAGACATAGTGGTGTGCTACATAACAACAATAGCTGATGGTATTGTCCTCAGGAAAACGGTGCGGATTTTCCCAAACCAGAAACCGTGGGTGGATAGCACTATTAGAGCAGCTCTGAACTCTCGTACCACCGCCTACAACCTGGGTAGAGAGTCAGGAAACATGGAGGAGTATAAGGCTTCAGTCTATACTCTACGCAAAGCTGTCAAACTTGCTAAGAGGACATATGCTGACAAACTGGAGACACAAATGGCACAAAACGACACAAGAGGATTATGGCAGGGACTGAAGACAATAACTGACTATAAAGTCAGCGCCCCCTCAATGGGGAGCGACGACGCCTCCCTCGCGGACAAGCTCAACACCTTCTACGCTCGGTTTGGTGTAGACAGTGGTGCTGCTGGCTCTCCGGCTAGTGACGTCACTGGCGCGCCGGCTGTTGTGGAGGGGGGGGGGCAACCGCGAGGGGGGGGGGGGGGGGGGGGGGGGCGCTCTCTCGTTGTCGGAACACAGTGTGAGAAGAGCATTTATGCAGGTGAACACCAGGAAGGCTGCTGGCCCAGATGGCATAACAGGACGTATACTCAAGACCTGTGCCAACCAGCTGGCCCCTGTGTTCACCGCCATATTTAATCAATCACTGGCGGAGTCAGTGGTCCCTGCCTGCTTCAAGAGGTCTACCATCATCCCTGTGCCGAAGAAACCCTCCCCAGCATGTCCAAATGACTACAGACCGGTGGCACTCACCTCTGTGGTCATGAAATGTTTCGAGAGGCTGGTCAAGGACCACATTTGTGCCTCCCTCCCCAGTGATATGGACCCTATGCAATTTGCATACAGGACAAACAGGTCCACCGACGACGCGGTCTCCCAGGTACTGCACAGCACCCTCTCGCACCTTGACCGTCAGAAGGGGGGCTATGTGAGACTGTTGTTCATTGACTACAGCTCAGCGTTCAACACCATAGTCCCCACCAGACTGGTGGACAAGCTGATCGAGCTAGGTCTGAGCTCCGCCCTGAGCGCCTGGGTACTGGACTTTCTGAGCGAAAGACCCCAGGCGGTCAGGGTGGGGGGTCAGACCTCCAACACCATCACCCTGAGCATCGGGTCCCCCCAGGGCTGTGTTCTGAGCCCCCTGCTGTACTCACTCTACACACACGACTGTGTGGCCAAGTTCAGCTCCAACTCCATAGTGAAGTTCGCAGATGACACGGTGGTGGTGGGGCTGATCTCGGACAACGACGAGAAGGCCTACCGGGAGGAGGTTGAGGTACTGGAACGCTGGTGCCAGGACAACAGCCTGCTCCTGAACATTGGCAAAACCAAGGAACTGATCGTGGATTATAGGAGAGGACAGCAGGAGACACACACACCACTGATGATAAACGGGGCTACCGTGGACAGGGTGAGCAGCTTCAAGTACCTGGGGGTCCACATCTCAGAGGACCTGACATGGTCAACACACATAGACACAGTAGTAAAGAAGGCGAAACAGCGTCTCTACCACCTGAGACAGTTAAGGAAGTTCAGAGTATCGGGGAAGATACTCCAGTCCTTCTACTCAGGAGCTGTAGAGAGCATCCTGACCGGAAACATCACTGCCTGGTATGGAAACAGCACGGCACAGGACAAGAAGGCCCTACAGAAAGTGGTGCGCTCAGCCGAGTGTACCACGGGTATTGCACTACCCCCCCTGCAGGTTCTATACAACAAGAGGTGCAAATCCAGAGCCTGCAGGATAATGAAAGACCCTCACCACCCCAATAACAGCCTGTTTCAGCTGCTGAGGTCAGGCAGACGCCTGCAAATCCCAGCTACTAGGACAGAGCGGCTTAGGCTCAGCTTCTTCCCCCAGGCCATCAGAGCCATGAACAATGTACATTGAGTGCTCAGAACATTGAACTGTCCACACACAAGCACACATGAACACACACACGACACGCACACTGTGCACGCTCACACACGAGCAGCCACTTAACACTTTAACATGAGCGGGCACACACTCATGTCGCACACACGCACACTTATGGCCAAAGGAAAGGACACTTTAAATTAGAATAACAGGAACAGTGTATTGCACTACCAAAGCTAACTAGCATGTCACACATGCGCTGTAAATAACTATGTACAGATACCGAGATGTCACTCCATGTTACCTGCTACCTGTTACTGCACAATGTTGTTTCTTCTTTTGATTCTATTATATGTACCACTGTATTGCACATCGTTGCGGGCAAGACCACCCGCATTTCATTGTATACCTGTATGCCGTGACAATTAAAACTCTTGACTTGACTTGACTTGACCTGGCATTTTCCCCCCTGAAAAAAGCCCAAGTCCCTCAGGGTACCAGAACAGCAGATCTGCATCCGCGGCGGACAACGGGTTTAACTGATCCGGACCAGCGTGACCAGAACCAGTCCCGTGCCCTAACCACGCCGACATGTCTACTCCAGGAGAAGGGGCAGATATGCGTGTTGATCTTAAACATGAAAGAAGGCGCCACCCAGACGTTCGGTGCGAACCGCGCCCCGGTGGCCCACCCCCAGGGCGTGAGACCCTCTACATATGTTCAGATCCATTCCGTCATCATCCCCCAGATATGAACAAGAATCCGTCGACATCCAAAACAGGTCGTCGGAAGAGGAAAAACCTCCATCCCAGTTGCTTTATAAAAACGCTGTTTTAACCTCAAGCAACCAAGGCGTGCCAGTCATTCGCCTGATCTTCAACAGAACACCCGAGCTAGCACTATGCGTGCGTCGGGACACAACCACATCAATGAACAGGCTATTTAGACCTGTCATTGAATCCCAAGGCGCCCAGGGGAACGACAAGAGGGGTGTGATGCTTCCTAACTCCAACTCTTTTTAATAGAAAAGAAGGAAGCACCAACAGCATGTATCCCAGTCTACACAGCCGGGGGTAAATTTTTTTTTCATTTTTACATCCCACCACCCTCCCATAGGGAGGAGACGGAAATCCCAGAGAGACTTCCACGCGAGCTGTATAGATTGAAAAGAATATATTGCAACCTTGAGCCATGTAAAAGTTTGGTTTTAGGGCTCTCCGGGGAGGAGGCACTGAACCCATACACACTCAATAATCGAATTGAATCGAATACACACACAATAGAGTAGGACTCCTTTTTGAGGTTCCACTCACCTTGACAATCTGAGGAGAGGCTCTGTACTCTGAGGAGGCTCCCTCACATGGAAGGAGAGTCCTAACTCACAGAAGGCCCGAATAGGAGCTTCGTGAGGAGGAGCCCTGACCACCCCCCGAAACAGATCCATCATATGGACCCGAACAGCACACGGAAGTCCTACCAACAGAGACGCGCACAGTGACATACTCTATGGCGGGGGAATTTCTGCGGTGCACACGCCCAATATTCCAGGGCGCGGGACCAGGAAACTCCCCCCCCCCACCCCCCCCCCCCCCTCTTACCCTGTAACGTGCCGAACAGCAACGTGACAGGAACCTTGAAGGACAGGAGGTTTTAACCCCTGCCCATCAAAGAAGGGGAGAAAAGGATTACCAGTTCACCCCTTTACGACCCCACACCCATGATACGATGTAATGACAAAAAAGAGAGTATGACAAGTCATATTCTGCTACATGAAGTGTCTTTTTAACAGCTTCACACAGCTCATGTGCTAACCTGCTATCTGATTTTTACTAAGGAAAAAACACAGAATAGAGAGGGCCCCCTTAAGAGCCCGGTACCAGACTTACACATGTGCTTCTGTGGCCAACCCAACCCAGCTGTAGGTCACCCGACACACACAACCCATTATCACCTACAAAAAATGGCAAAAACACTCTACAGAGGAACGCCGTTTTTCATAATGAGAGAATACATAATTCTCGATTAGTATCGGCCACAGGCCTTGCTAAGCACACACGAAAAGTTACCAAACAATCTTTTCTTTTAGGAAAATATAGTTTCTCAAGCTGTTCTAGCACAACCCCAGCAATCAAGCTAAGGGTTACATCGTATCCCTACCACACAGTGCACAATATATTGTAACAACACGTCTGAGAGGAGGGTGAAGAAGTCCCCAGGGAACCGGGGGGAAAACACCCCTCCTACTTTACCCTTAATACGGCCAGTTAAACAGGTAAACCTGTTAATATGTGAACACACTGTTCATTGTCATTACAGGCTGAGAAAAGAATTCATTCTTTACTCATATGTCACTAAGCATAGCTTTATAGGTTAGTTTACCCCCCTTAGTTGTGAGTACATGGTACATAAACACACATGATGTTTCTCAACACAACAAACCAGATCATTTTCACATCTGTAACAAACAACCCGATTTGCATGGAGAAGCTAAATACCAGTGACAAGACAATTCACACATAACTCGCGTCGTATCCTAAATGTAGTGCAGCAACACTCGTTTTGGAAAACATCGTTATTTACAAAACATTTAGAAGGGAAAGCAAGAAGAAGTGTTCAAGGTCTGGTCAAGACCCTTCCTACCGTGAGCGCAGATCAAGCGAAACTGCAGTCTCTAACAAGGCACGTAGTAAACACAGCCTTCCTGTGTTGTCGACATGGGCAGCGTCGCCGCTCCATCCCGCCGCTACGGTCCCCCTTGTTGACGCAGTCCTCGCCGGCCAGCCCCAGGGTAGGTTCGACTAACATCCTCTGTCAAAGATGACGTCGTAGTCAGAGTGTTTAAAGCATGTTATAGTCTCAGAACGTTCAACAGTGTAGCATTAAGCTAACGGCCGCTCTCGGCCGATAGCAGCAAGCTAACGTTTACCTAGCCTAGTGACACAACAGGCTAGCGCCTGCAGCTAACAGCTGACTGGCTAACAGATAGGCCACAACTAGCACGCAAGCTAAGCAGCTATCACCTGAACTTGTACACAACGATAACAAGCCACACTCAGACAGTTCTGAAACCCTCCTCACCTTTTAAGAGAGAAGAGAAACGAGATGTTAACACAGTTTTACAACAGTGATTTTACCATCCGGCGGAGCCAGCACAAGTCCCATCTGGGCTGTAGCCGACTTGAACATGGATTTTCCGATAACGATCATCCATGCCCACATTTCCTCGTTTAGGGTATACTCTCATTTGCATATGAAAGACGGGGCCTATACGGTGACAGAGAAGTACCCACGCGTCCAGAGATCCTGGGATCACCAGCTCTACTGGCCGTGGCCCACTAGTTGCTATAATGGGCTTCAAACCAAGATCCTCCGCCGTCGCCTAAAAAGGCTGAACAAAGGACCCTAATCTGGGGCCGGTTTTCGTAAACATTGTCAGCTAGCCCCCATAGCACTAACAGACAAGTGGAGCTCGCAAGCAAACATTACTCACCAAACCTGGAACCCACCGCTTCTCACAACAGCGGCGCGTCCTACAGTCCAGCTGTGTCGCTGGAGGGTTTTACCCCAACCAGCCGCAGCAAGGAGGACTGCAGTTGGGAGGCATGTAGCAGCGTGAACTCCCAATACGAAAAAACCGGCGGAGGTGTAGAATGATCATCATCTTCCAGACACTCCAGTACGAAGACAATATCGCCGTATTCTCTCGAATATAGTGAGAGAGAAAATAAAGATATGATGTCAACGTATCTCCTTGTTTTCCAACTTTCTCCTACTAACAACTTCGTCAAGTGGGGATCTACCAAGGCACTTCCTTGTGGTGAAGCGAAGAAGGAGGCGAGTATGTGGCCCCACCCCTGCTTATATAGGTAAGCTGATAGGGGTGTGGTCAGACGAATATTGGGATATAAAGGTACACTTGTGGAATCTTTATTCAGTGCGCGTGCACAAGCGGAGTGCTGTGCAGTAGTGATGCCGAGCGGAGCCTTATGATACAGAACCTTTGAGTGTGTCCTGCACTGTGCTTTTAAATAGTACAGATATTGAAGATGCGCACTTTAACGCAGCAGCACCTGGAGCCATCCATACCCATGTCCAGTGTCCTATAATAAGCTTTAATCGAACCCTGGTTCATTTCCTCGGATAGTCCGGTTGGTTTGGGGTGGTGTGAAAGCTCATTCACTCTTGCAAGTGAACCCTGCTGCGGTTCATTTGAGATGTGAATGCAAAGCGGACCAAAGGCAGGAAAAGACCCAAAAATCTAATATTTTTTTTATGAGAAGACTGAAACATATGTATATAATGAAACACACAATACAGATTTTTTCCGATTGCCTAAGCATGATTTTGAAAACGGGGCCCGGTGTTTCAAAACACACAATTAGCACAACCACACACACAATTATCAGAACACCTCAGATCCTTTGCTAAATTAAACACTTGTCAAAACCATACACTAATTTATAAAAACTACATTTTGTTACCATATGAAACACGTTTCATACAGTGGAGGTTTCTCTATGACAACACGTGAAACACAAATTCACTCATAATTCATAATTATTATTAATTTACATATACATATATATATATATATATATAAATAAAAAAAAATATATATATATATATTTTTTTTTAATTATTATTATTATTATTATTATTTTATTATAAATGTTTTCCTCTGTAAAAAAAATGCCAGTGAATTATTTCTTTCTTCAAAAATGGCCAAAATTGACAGCTCTGAGCAGGCCTGCACTGCAGTATTGCCTGCAGTAATTATTCGTGAAGAAAACTTCACAGGTGTGACCCATTGTTAAATAAATAATAAATAACAGCGAATCAAAATAGGCTATTAACTTCATCTAAGCACGGTCTGTGCAGTTAAACTCTTGCCATTGAATGGAGGGTTGATTGATTGACAGCCCTTGACATCCAATACACGGAGGTTGAATATGATTGGCAGCCTTGCAAATCCAATCAGAGATTGCTGCATTGCAACGTCAAAACGGGTCCAGCTGCATGTCCGGAGGATAGGTTTAGCTCGGGCCAATCTCCAGTTTCTCAAGTTTCTTTATTAGTTGTCATACAGAAGTACAGAATACTTTTATACAAAATGTAACATAAAGAAGCATTTTGTATAAAAGTATTCTGTACTTCTGTATGACAACTAATAAAGAAACTTGAGAAACTTGAGATTGGCCCGAGCTAAACCTATCCTCCGGACATGCAGCTGGACCCGTTTTGACTATGTGAAAGTTGAGACTATGAGAAAGTTGTTGTTTAGTAGTTAGTAAGATGTACAGCTATAACAAGTCAAGTCAGGCTAAATTAAACTTTGCGCCAACATTAGGACCGAAGTATAAACCAGCAACTGAGCAAAATGAAGAAGTGGACTTATGCATCTGGATCAGAAAAAACGTTGTGGATGAAAAAGTAAGTAGGCTATAGTGCTTGTATGCTAACAGTAGCTAGCCAGCTTAGCCTACATCACAATGATAATCACCAAGCTAACTTACTGTACACTCTGTAGGGCTGGGCAATTAATAGAAACAGAATCGCGATATCGATTCATAGACCTATGCAATCTCATTTCTAAGTTATGACTATTTTCTTTTATTAATTTTTTTTTTTTAATTCTTTTTTTAACTTTTTAAATTATTTTATCTGGGTTGAACATGATTTGTGGAACTCCCTCTGGTGTTGTGGTCGTGGTATTCACTGACCTTTGGGAAGTATTTCGACATGCACATGGGTATCTTAGTGGTGTAGTGTATCTTGTAGACCAGGCCCATTGCAAGTTGCTGTACTCTGTCGTCTACTCTAAGCCATCCTAGGTTGTCAAAGTGGACAGGGGTGAGGTGGGTTTTAGGAGTAAGCTCAAGCAGTAGTCTGACCAGTTTGTTTTGTGATGTTTGTAATCTTGTTTTTAGTGCCTTTGAGGTGCTTTGGTACCATGAGGTGCAAGCATAGTCGTAGTACCCTTGAATGAGTGCTCCTGTTAGAGTCTTCAAGGTATTCTTGTTTACCAGAGAGGAGATCCGGTACAGGAATCTAGTTCGTTGGTTGACTTAGTTTTATTACATTGGATCCCATTTTGTCACAGGAAAGATTTGCCTCTATAGAATGGAACCCAGGTAGGTAATTTCATCTTTCCTTTTAAGATAAGATAAGATATTCCTTTATTGATCCCCTTGGGGAAATTCAGGCATCATAGCAGCATGGGGGAAAGGGGGGGGGGGATACAGGTAGTGAAAACAACACAAGCAGTGTAAACAAATAGGTCAATATAATTTACTATCTAACTAACTGAAATATACATTATTCATTATTCACAGTATCACAGTATCCACATAAGGTGCAGTATGCATAAGGTAGTGTTATTGTCCTACTTGGGTTCCTATTAGTTCTAGGTCGATGTCTGGCAGCAGTCGCTGCCCACTGTTGTGGAGCCTGATGGCCACTGGTATGAAGGACTGTCCGAGGCGGTTAGTTGAGTGTCGGGGGGGTATGAGTCTGTGGCTTCCTTGTCACCTTCACCTAATATGTTTTGATCTAGTCAGGTGCGCTGTCACCTAAAATGTTTTGATCTGATCAGGTGCGCTGTCAACTAATATGTTTTGATCTGGTCAGGTGCGCTGTCACCTAATATGATTTCATCTGGTCAGGTGCGCTGTCACCTAATATGATTTCATCTGGTCAGGTGCGCTGTCACCTAATATGTTTTCATCTGGTCAGGTCCGCTGTCACCTAATGTTAATATGTTTTCATCTGTGTCCACTGACCACTGACACACAGTGGGGGATGTTTTAAAAATATTATTTAATATATAATATAATATAATAATTTGTGCTTCACCTAAAAATTTGGTCAGCAGCCTCCACTGGTTTCATATGACTTAATTCTGTTTGAACCAGTTACACACACTGATGTGCTTAACCTAAAACACATTTAGCAATTCTACTTCTCAGTGATTAGAGTACTGTAAGTGAAGTATGCAGAGAATGTGCAAATATACAATAAATTCACCAAATGCTACACAAGACCAATGCTGTAGACTGATGAAAATATAAATAATTTATCTACATATACCCAAATCAATAGGGATGTCCGATATTATCGGCCTACTGATATTATCGGCCGATATCGGCATTAAAATGTGATATCGGAAAATATCGGTATCGGTTTTCAAAACAAAATTTTTTTTTTTAAATTTTTTTACATTTCTATAACCTTTATTTACCCAGGCAAGCAAGTAAGAACAAATTCAGATTTTATTTATTGTCAAAAGTATGCATAATGTTGTGTTAATTCCACAACAAGAGATATGTAATGTTAATTACCTGAAATTATTAAATTTTTTGGGGGGGGAAACCCTGCATATATCGGTATCGGTTGATATCGGTTGATATCGGTATCGGAAATTAAGAGTTGGACAATATCGGTATATCGGTATTGGTAAAAAAGCCAATATCGAGCATCCCTACAAATCAATGATGCAGACTGATGAAAAAAATAACATTTTCTCTCCATATACCCAAATCAGTCAACATTTCAACATGGAGAATCACAACAATACATGTCCCAGTTTTCATGCTACTATGTGCATAACACTGTAAGCTCAGCAAATATCAGACAAACATAAAATACTGTATCCAGTACAGGTTAAAATTACAGTAAAAGATTTTTTTGGAAAAAAATTAAACAGAAAATACTAGACATTATCTCTTTGCCTAGCTGGATCTGGCAAGATAATTTTTTGTTGTGATTCTCCATGTTGACTGATTTGGGAAAATGGGAGAAAATGTATATTTTCATCAGTCTGCATCATTGGTTGTCTTGTGTAGTGTTTGGTGAATGTATTGTATATTTTCACGTTCTCTATGTACAGTACTTCACTCTCCTTCCATTTTGGTTGAAGACAGGTGAACTCACCTGCTGCATTTTTATAGTGCTTAAACCTGATTGGTGTATCTACAATTAAGCAATGGTGTGTTTGTGCATCTGATGGCTGTGTTTAACCAATTGGCTCATATGTGTGGTAATTTGACATTCTGTGTCTAATGTAATGCAAGTGTGTTTAGTGTTTTGCAAATCACTGTGTGTATTGTTTTGCAAAAAGTGTGAGGCTGACTTTGTGCTTATAGGGGTGCAAATCTGGGCCTATATTTTGCTCCTTGAGTGTAAGGTCTTCAAATACTTTTGATTTGAGTGTTTATGCAATTGAAGAAAACTGTAAAGACTAGAGATGAACTGTTTATTTCTTTTGTACATAGGCTGTGCATATGTTTGTTTGTTTGTTTGTTTATTTGCTTATGTGTATGATTCTTAACTGTGTTTTTATTTTGTTATTGGTGTATATGTGTGTATGTATGTACAGTATATGTATATATATTATATATATATGTATATGTGTAAATATGTATATTTGTACTCCTGTTGGGGCTTTTTGGACTAGATCAATGTTTTATCTGGCTAAATAAAGGTTAAATAAATAAATAAGAAACTGATGATTTGGTCCTGTTAACTTTGAATTTTCTATGGGGACTGCCCAGATCCCTCTCATGGACCTCACTTTGAGAACCTCTAATGATTCTAGTTATTCAGTATGCATCTCTAAATACCCCCCCCCCCCCCCCCCCCCCCCCCCCCCCCCGGCTGAAGCCCCCAATGTTTTCTAACCCTAAAAACGCCCCTGATCTACACCCTCCCCAGACCAACAGTGGGGCAGCATGTGGTAGTCTACACCCTCCCCAGACAAACAGTAGGGCAGCATGTGATAGTCTACACCCTCCCAGGGCCAACAGTAGGGCAGCATGTGGTAGTCTACACCCTCCCAGGGCCAACAGTAGGGCAGCATGTGGTAGTCTACACCCTCCCAGGGCCCAGACCAACAGTAGAGCAGCGCAACAACTAGGAAGGGAATTGGTATAACGACTAAAATGTGTTTTGGGAGAAAAGGTTAAGACAGTGATAAAATGAGTGAGGGTAATGGTATCTGAAGGGTAATGGTATCTGAAGGGTAATGATATCTGAAGGGTAATGATATCTGAAGGGTAATGATATCTGAAGGGTAACGGTATCTGAAGGGTAATGGTATCTGAAAGGTAATGATATGAAGGGTAATGATATCTGAAGGGTAATGATATCTGAAGGGTAATGGTATCTGAAGGGTAATGATATCTGAAGGGTAATGATATCTGAAGGGTAATGATATCTGAAGGGTAATTATTAGGGATGTTCGATATTGGCTTTTTTACCGATACCGATATTGTCCAACTCTTCATTTCCGATACCGATATCAACCTGTTAGGGTTGAGGGTGATGATGAAGTGAGATGATGATGTGAGAACACAGTTTGCAGACCAGGAGGAAGGAACGGAGGCAGAGACGAGGGGTGATGCTTAACGAGGAGAAATGTACTAACACAATCAGAATACAAAACAAACGAAAGGACCTAGGACTACTAATACAACGAAGGAAAACAAGAAAACGACAGGGAAGGCAGGTACGACACGGGTAAAACGAGGAGACAATGACGCCACAAAGATCCCAACAAACCACAAGCAATAAATACAGACACTAATTAACACTGATTACAATGGAAAACACCTGGGGGAAGAAGACACTAGAACAAATACAATAAACAACAATCCCGAACAAGGACTAAACTAAAACAACACACATAATCAAAATGCCAACACAGAGAAAACCTAAACAAACAACACTTCTAACATAGACACTAATTGCCACACTAAAATATGATTAATCTGAGCAAGCAGGGTCAATGTTGACTGCAGCTTCTGCAGATGACCGCTAGATGGCGGCATGACCCTGGGGCATTGATTTTCCCAGACCTGTAACATCAACCGATACCGATATATGCAGGGTTTCCCCCGCCAAAAAATTTATAATTATTAATTAACATTACATATCTTTTGTTGTGTAATTAACACAACATTATGCATACTTTGACAATAAATAAAATAATAATTTGTTCTTACTTGCTTGCCTGGGTAAATAAAGGTTAAATAAATGTAAAAAAAAAAAAAAAATTAACCGATACCGATATTTTCCGATATCACATTTGTATGCGAATATCAGTAGGCCGATAATATCGGACATCCCTAGGAATTATATCTGAAGGGTAATGATATCTGAAGGGTAATAATATCTGAAGGGTAGGGGTGTAACGGTACACAGAAGCCACGGTTTGGTACGTACCTCGGTATTGGGGTCATGGTTCGGTACGAGTTCGGTACAACAGAAAAACTAAATTTATAATAATAATTATTAATATACATTAAAAAAAATCAATTAAAAAAAATATATATTATATTTATGATTATTATAATTATTATTATTAAATAGAATAATTTTCTATAGGCTTGCCGTGGTAGTCAGTGATACTGGTGTCATTCTGTGTTCAGGCATTTTGCCACTTGCCTACTGCCCCTTTAACAACTTATCCTTGCTAAGTTTCAGTTTCACTTCTAGAGAGAATTTAACTTCACGACGAGACTGAATACTAGAGAACAGATGACATGTTACAACAATGGCAGAGGATTATTTGGATTTAAACACAGTGGAGCTCAGATGAAGTATGTTTCTTTTTTTTATTTGATTGTGCCTGTGAGTCCGGCGAGGGAGAATGTTTAAAAAAAAAGGTCACGCTGGCTTCATCAAGTCCTGCCTCCGCTGAGCAAGCGCCTAAGACCTGACCTGCTGTCCACAACGCCAGATTCCCACCCATGACTTGCCCTCCCCCTAACCCAGCCAAACGAGTTAGTATGACGATCAGCCCAAGCCTCAAGCAATGCTGACGCCGGGAGTCGAGACTGCAGCCTCTTGCATTGGTGATGAGCGCAATCTCCGCTACGCCACCTGACCGCCCGGCGAGGGAGAATGTTGATGTGTTTGTTGGCGCGAGTGTGTGTGTCGGCGACACGTGTATGTGTCTTTCCATTGGTTTCATTTGGTTAAGGTTATTGGGCGAACAAGAAAACGAAAGAAAACTGTAAAATTGTAATGACCCTGCAGCTGTTCCAATGTAAATGTGTCTTTCTCTGTGCACTTTTGCCCGCTCTGAACTGAAGTCGGGGACTCGGTGTGCCGCGCGCTGTTCTCACACGGAACCTTGCGAGTGCCTGCATGTGCGATTGGTGTGTTTGCGCTGTGGGGCGTATTCGTCGTATGGCTGCACGTACCGCACCGTGATGGCCGTACCGTAAATTTGCGGGACGAATACACGTACCGTTACACCCCTACTGAAGGGTAATGATATCTTTTTTTGATCCACTTTTTTCTCCTTATTTTCTATTTTTCTCCCATCCCAATTTCGCTGTTTCCAATTCTCTCCTCCCCTGTCTTGAACGTTGCTCGCATATGGCCCCCACAGGTCAATCGTAGGGAGGATAGAAGCCTTGCATCACGTGTCCCCTCCGGTACATGAGGAGGGAGCCTGTCACATCTTTTCACCTGCCAGCGTGGACTCTCATTGGTGAGGTATAACGTGTGGGAGGCTCACACTACCCCCGCTATTTCCTGTCTCTGCTGTGCAGGCGTCCCCCAACCGACCTGTAGGAGTCGCTGTCCACAACGTCCAGATTACCACCCATCGACTTCCACCCACTGACGCTGCCAATTGAGCCAGTATGACGGCCGGCCCGAGCCGGAGGCAACGCCGACAGCCGGATTTGAACCCGGTGTCTCTTGCGTTGGTGACGAGCGCAATGTCCGCTGCGCCACCCAGCCGCACCTAAGGGTAATGATATCTGAAGGGTAATGATATCTGAAGGGTAATGATATCTGAAGGCAGAAACTAAAAACTAGACTATACTAAAACTTTCTCAAGGCAATAACTACTTAGATTTTTAACTGGAAAGCTGGATGGCTACTGAGGTATATTTGTATCTGTGTATACGGAATTATAAATTAATACAGTGATAAGAATGTTAAATGTCAATTACTTTAATGATTAATTCTTCAATACAATAGACAAGAGTGTGTCAGTGGGAAGTTGGGATCATAAAAGAAGAAGACTGTATCCTGTCTCAGTGTTGTATTTGACCCAGGGGTGCAGTTGTAATATGGGCGGAGGCCAAACGGTATCCTATTATTATGCAAAGTCTAGGCACTTATCACCTAGACTTTGCATAATAATAGGATGCGCGCACTTCGAAGCCCAAACGCCGTTTGACCGCGGTTGCCCAGCACTGCACCACTGATTTGACCACAGCTGAGGAAGAATTAAGAAAATGCATACACTGTATTGCTGCAACAATTACTGTTGTGAAGGGCCAGATTAAACCGAATATATATATTTATTTATATATATATATTTAATTGTATTTGTATATTCTCTAATATTCCTTGATATCCCTTGTATATTCCTTGTACAATATGCATTGAATATCCATTCTAGCCTACTGAACATCCCATAATAGTCTCCATTCTACTATTGGTCGAGACCTTGGTGCCAGGCTGCCATACCCCCCAGACCCAGTTCAAACGTACCGCTCAACATGTACGAACAAGTCCTAGTTCCGCGTAGGAATCTGGCTACCGCACCACTAATGGGACTATTTGTTCATAGTGCGTATATATACTGCGCTACTAAAGTAGGACTTCCTTTTCAGTCCAGTTTCTTACCCTCCAATAGAGTGACAGACGTAAAGCCTCCCCGCGACGCCACGTGTGGGAGTAAGGCCAAGTTCGGCCTACCATCGGTATTGAGACATCGTGTATATTAATATTTGAATAGTCATATTTGGCACTATATCGTCGAGTTGGACGTAGTCTATTAAGCTAATAATAGTCTGTTAATATATAGTGCTTCGTGCGGTGAGAATACTACCGTAGTCAGTACCCCATCGTTTCGGGCAGAGAACTGGCTGCTTATCCAGGATGATCGACCCCATGTGAGATTGCACCCGAGGAGCCCCAGAGCCGACGAGCGAGTGGACCTGTATACCGGATTATTCTACCGACGACAGCCCGCCTTCCCAGGCACGGATTATGCTTTGTATACGTTGATTATTCCATGGATAAAGACCCCCGACACTGCCGTGTGTTGGAACCCCCCCCCCCCTGGAGAGGACGCAAGGTGAGGAGACGCTCTGCAAGACGAGGTCGCTTCACGTCTCTCCCCCGTGGACCGGAGAGAGCCGGCTCACAGAGAGTCCACCTGCTTTCATCTGTGGTCCAAGGATCGCCGGCGCATTGAACGGCACTACAGTGGGTTCACCTGGGATACCCTTGGCCGGATGAGGCAGCCGGACTCTACCCCCCCCCCCTTCCTACTCCTGTCGGCTTACAAGCGACCGGATTAACCCCCCCCTAGTGTATCCAGTCTATAATCATTAAAGTATCATTGCTGTTATTCCTTAACTATTCCAGGTCGTATATGTACCACCTGCGCCTTCAGAGATTGGACATTCTCTATTGATATACCGACGAATACTCTTGCCATAAAAGTGCATACTAATTCCCATTCATAAATGTGATTGATTTGATTAAGTGCTTGCTCTACACACCATCGCTGTGTAGAAATAAAGACCTATTTCTAATTCGTACATTTGTGTTGGATCCGTTTCATCTACGTGACAGTGTTCATCATAATATATTTATGCCGAGTACTGGGTGGCCGAATATTAAGTACAAAGGTAGTGGTAGTAAGTATCATATCTAGTAATACAGTCAGGGAATTGTACCCCTCAGTTACAATTGGTCCTTCGAGCCGGATGGTAATTAGTGTAATATTAATATAGTGTTATTAATATTGAAATGGCCTATGATGAACACTCCACGAAACGATCCTCCTAACCAACGCCCGCAGCGCGAACGACGGCTCCCTCAGTACTTAGAGGCTTACGCTGTCAGTCAACAACCTAGTCTTCTACTAACAGTAAACGCGGTAAAACTAGAAAGTAAAAGTATGTCTAACCCCAACGCCCAGACTACCCCGACCATAGAGGCCCCTACGGGTTCTAATGTAACTGACCAAGTTCACGGTGGGGACCAGTGGGAACCAGACATGACTTCACACCCCGCCAGTACTGAAGAAGTAGTCCCCGATGAGTCCCGGGAGGATTACAACGCTACCGAGAGAGAACTCGGCACGGAAGAAGACGGGGAGAGCACCGTGGAGATAGAGCTCCAAGGCTCCGCAAGGAGTACCCCGAGGGAAGGCTCCCCTATACAACCGCCTTCTCCCAGCGAGGCAGAGAGGACCCTACAGCAGGCCTTCCTCATCAGCCTGAACGCCGCTGCTGAACGCGACCGACTGCAGATCCAGCAGCGGAGCGAAGAAGAGCATATACGTCTAGAAATAAGACGCATTCAGAGGGAAGAGAATGTGGCCCGAGACCGAGCAGACAGCCAGCGAGCAGCTGCTGGTGCTCTACGGGACGCAGAGCGCGACAGACAGCAAGCGCAACTAATAGAACAGCTGATCAGACGGACAACACCCTCTCCCTCCGCCAGAGGCTCCAGGAACTCGTCTAGACACACCTCCAGGGCGGCATCCCCTAGCCGAGTAAACAACCCTGAACTTGACCAACAGACGAGGTCTATACCCCCCACAGACCACCTCCCCCCACCGGTCCAAGCGAGACCTAGCAACCGGGAAGGAGCAGCATATCCTGTGGAGAGGCTAAACCAGAGACTACAAGCACTGGATGACCTAACTGAAGACGAAGAGGAAGAGGAGGAGAACCACGCCCGACGACAGCACAGTACTCTACCGGACCAGGAGGTCCGGTACAGCCCAGGCTATACTCCCGCGGAGCTGCGCTACAGACCCCCGACTCTATACACGGGTGAGCACGACGCACGACCCGCACCGAGGAACAGCACCTGGACAAGCGGGCCATGGTACACTGCCGGTACCAGCCCATACCAAGGAGCGGGAGGAGACTCGCCTAGGAGGCCTCTCCCCCAACGCTCGCCGATGTATCCACAGTCAGCGTCATACATTGGCACGCCTATGGTACCCGACTTCACCCAAGAGAACCGGGCCCAGTATACAGAACTCCGCATGTGTCTGGAGACCATGTTGGTGGATGTATTGGATGAACGCCATAAATACGCCATCCTACTGAAGCACTTAAAGGTACCCCGCGCACATAATATAGCGCTCGCCTACGCGACTTCCACCACCCCATACACAGCAGCGCTGGTAGCATTGGACCAGAGGTATGGGCGCATATGGGATTACGTGATCCAGGAGATCCGACACATCGACCGCTTACCCCCAGCAATAGACAATCGAGCACTGGACGACCTGTCCATCAGAGTGCAGTCCCTGGTAGGGATGTTGGGAGCGCAGAGAGAGAAGGGGAGGCATGAACTTTACGGCAACTCAAATGTGGAAAGGATCTTGGAGAAGCTGCCGCCCGCTCGACAGGAGCGTTTTAGGCGGCAGAGAGACCACCGAGACCCGAATGGCCCCGAACCGAACCTCCTCGATCTAGCAGACTTCCTGGCGAGAGAAGTCAGCAGCCTACGGCTAGATACATTCGGACGGAGCACCCCTGGCTCCAGAGAAGGAACCAGACGACTAAATGATGGAAGAAGATCGGTGACTGTGATGCACCAATCGGAGTCAGTACCGAGCAGCAGGAGCCACAGTACCCCCTCCAGAACGGAGAAGTGGAAGATAGTGTGCCCCTACTGTGAGAAAGAACACTGGCTAGCGCAATGTGACTCCTTCCCCAAGCTGAACGCGGAGGAAGCAAGTCAATGGATAAAGTCCAACAAGCGCTGCTTTCGCTGTGCGCGCTCACACATGGCAGCCGAATGCCGCTTAAAGAAAAGGTGCACCAAGTGCGATGGAGCCCATCTGGACATACTTCACGACAGTAACAGACGGCGCCCTTCACCCGCACCATCCAGCAGCAAAGCGAGCGTCATGTACATCGATCCCGCCAGCAGCAGTGGAGCCCGAGTACTCCTAAAAGTAGTGCGTGTGACACTAAGCTACCAGAATAAAGTCCTGGACACCTACGCCGTCCTCGATGACGGGTCAGAGAAGACCCTTCTGCTCGCCTCCGCTGCGGCCCAGCTAGGGCTGCGGGGAAGCGAAACCCAAATGACAATTCGGACAATAAGACGAGATTTGAAGACGATAAAGGGCGAGAATGTCTCATTCTCTATCGCAGCAAGCGGCCAGCCTGAGCGACGGTACCAGATTACAGACGCTTTCACCAGCCAAGAAATAGGACTGTCGCGGTACACATACCCCGTCGCCAAGCTGATGGAGAAATATGCACATCTGCGCAAGTTACCGATCCCGCTCATAGACAATGCTATGCCGACCCTGTTGATAGGCTCCGACCATGCAGACCTCATTGTCCCGATAGACCGGGTTCATACCGGACCCCGAGGCTGTCCTGCAGCAGCCGAGACCCGTTTGGGATGGACTCTCCAAGGCCCGCTCGCCAAATCTCTCAACCGAAGTACAGCCACTAGATGTCTCCACTCCCGAGTCACGGAGGGAGAAACCGCACTCCTGCAACACGTAGAGCGGGTATGGACCTTGGAACAAATGCCCTTTAAGAACGGAAGGAAAGACATTCGCTCTAAAGATGACATTTACGCCATTCACCTCCTCGAGACAGGGACCAAGAGAGTCCCGGTCAATGGCGTGTTGAGATACGCCACGCCACTCCTGCGGCGAGAAGGAATGCCTACTTTCCACGCCAAGACAGACGCCACAGAACGGTACCTGCAGAACACGGAGCGCCGCTTAGCCAAGAACCCCGCCCAAGAGAGTGTATACCTCGCTGAGATTGAGAAGCTCATCACAGCGGGACACGTCACAAAGATGGACATTAAAGAGGCTGACCAGACCACTGAATCGTGGTACGTGCCTCACCACAAGGTCCATCACAACGGTAAAGACCGCATAGTATTTAACTGCAGCTACCAGATCGGATCCCAAAATCTGAATAAAGAGTTACTGCCCGGTCCCACACTCGGCCCCTCCCTACTCGGCGTTCTACTCCGCTTCCGCCAGGAAAAGGTGGCCATCAGCGGGGACATTAAAGGAATGTTCCTGCAGGTGAGATTAGTAGAGGAGGACAAGCCCCTGTTACGGTTCCTATGGAGAGAGAAGCCAGGAGATGAGCACCCAGCCATCTACCAATGGGAAGTCCTCCCCTTCGGAACGACGTGCAGCCCCTGCTGTGCTACATTTGCACTACAGAAACATGTAGCAGAGGACCCAGCAGCGGACGAAGAGGTCCGACACAGCGTAAAGAACAGCTTCTACGTAGACAACTGTCTACAAAGCCTTTCAACCCAGGAAGAAGCCGAGGCTCTCCTGATTAAACTCCGCGCCTCATTGATCAAAGGCGGCTTTGATCTCAGGCAGTGGGCCAGCAGCGATCCGCAAGTACTGCGCAGCCTCTCCTCCGAGGACAAGGCAGCCAGCAGCGAGACCTGGATGGCTACAATCCCGGGAGAAGCCCAGGAGATGACCCTGGGATTGGTGTGGCGATTCAAAACAGATTCGCTTCACTACAGACACAAGCCCCTGACTACGGAGCAGGGAAGGCCGGCGGCGGCGCCGACCACCAGACGGAGTGTGTACACAACACTCGCCCGACAATATGACCCGCTAGGATGTATTCTACCGTACACCACCAGGGCAAAAATTATTGTACGAGCATTGTGGGACAAGGACCAGGGCTGGGACGACCCCATTCCCGCACACCTTGCATCCACCTGGAGAGAGTGGGAGATGGAGCTCCACTCACTCCCAGGCGTTAATATGCGCCGAAGCTACTTCCCACCCACGGTGAGGCCAGAGACATGTAAAATGGACTTACACGTCTTCAGTGACGCCTCAGAGGTCGCATACGGATCAGTAGCCTACTTGCGGGCCCAAGAAAAGGGGGGAGAGATCTACACAGCATTTGTCCTCGCCCGCTCGAGAATAGCCCCACGCAAGCAACAATCTATCCCACGCCTAGAGCTCTGCGCAGCCCTAGCCGGAGCGCACCTAGCCACGCTCATCCAACGAGAGCTCACCATACCGGTGTCTAGAACAATCCTGTGGTCAGATTCCACGACAGTACTCGCCTGGATCAAATCGGACTCATGCAAGTACAAAGTCTTCGTGGGAGTCAGAGTCACCGAGATTCAAGACTTAACCGAAGAGTTAACCGGAGAAACAGAGTGGCGCTACGTTGATACAAAACAGAACCCAGCTGACGTCATCACCCGGGGAATGCCCCTAGATGACCTCACCCGTCACAATGTCTACAGTGACGGCCCAGCATTCCTAAAGCTCCCGGAAGGAGAGTGGCCCACGCCTATCCCGAGGGAAGCCAGTCAGGAGGAGGCTGAGAATAAGAAGCCTGTGTTCTGTGGATTGAGCACTGTTATCTACCCAGTTACCCCCAACACACTCCTGATGGGGCGGCTAGATCCTGCATTACCCCAGACAATGTACCGGCCTGAAGAAGCGAACGGCCGACGAATGTGGAGGTACAGCCAAGTATTAGCCGACAAGTTTTGGAGCAGTTTCCTACTGCACTACCTACCGTCTCTACAGACCCGCCAGAAGTGGGTAAAGGAGAGAGACAATTTGACAGAAGGAACAGTCGTCATGATTATTGATCAATCACTGCCCAGAGCTATGTGGCCGGCCGGCCGCGTAAGCAAAGTGATCACCGGTGCCGACGGCAAGGTCCGAGCAGCTGAAGTGCTTGTCCAGGGTCGCACTTACACCCGTCCCGTGGCGAGGCTCATAGAACTGCCCCGACTCCCAGACACAATCGATGATGACCATGACCCTATAACCCTATGACTTTGTGAAGTTGACTGACCCTACAGCAAACCCTTATGTGTAAATAGACAACGCGATTAATCTGTCTCTGCTTAACTGATTAGGTCTGGGACCAATCAGGGGGTGGCTGTTGTGAAGGGCCAGATTAAACCGAATATATATATTTATTTATATATATATATTTAATTGTATTTGTATATTCTCTAATATTCCTTGATATCCCTTGTATATTCCTTGTACAATATGCATTGAATATCCATTCTAGCCTACTGAACATCCCATAATAGTCTCCATTCTACTATTGGTCGAGACCTTGGTGCCAGGCTGCCATACCCCCCAGACCCAGTTCAAACGTACCGCTCAACATGTACGAACAAGTCCTAGTTCCGCGTAGGAATCTGGCTACCGCACCACTAATGGGACTATTTGTTCATAGTGCGTATATATACTGCGCTACTAAAGTAGGACTTCCTTTTCAGTCCAGTTTCTTACCCTCCAATAGAGTGACAGACGTAAAGCCTCCCCGCGACGCCACGTGTGGGAGTAAGGCCAAGTTCGGCCTACCATCGGTATTGAGACATCGTGTATATTAATATTTGAATAGTCATATTTGGCACTATATCGTCGAGTTGGACGTAGTCTATTAAGCTAATAATAGTCTGTTAATATATAGTGCTTCGTGCGGTGAGAATACTACCGTAGTCAGTACCCCATCGTTTCGGGCAGAGAACTGGCTGCTTATCCAGGATGATCGACCCCATGTGAGATTGCACCCGAGGAGCCCCAGAGCCGACGAGCGAGTGGACCTGTATACCGGATTATTCTACCGACGACAGCCCGCCTTCCCAGGCACGGATTATGCTTTGTATACGTTGATTATTCCATGGATAAAGACCCCCGACACTGCCGTGTGTTGGAACCCCCCCCCCTGGAGAGGACGCAAGGTGAGGAGACGCTCTGCAAGACGAGGTCGCTTCACGTCTCTCCCCCGTGGACCGGAGAGAGCCGGCTCACAGAGAGTCCACCTGCTTTCATCTGTGGTCCAAGGATCGCCGGCGCATTGAACGGCACTACAGTGGGTTCACCTGGGATATAATCATTAAAGTATCATTGCTGTTATTCCTTAACTATTCCAGGTCGTATATGTACCACCTGCGCCTTCAGAGATTGGACATTCTCTATTGATATACCGACGAATACTCTTGCCATAAAAGTGCATACTAATTCCCATTCATAAATGTGATTGATTTGATTAAGTGCTTGCTCTACACACCATCGCTGTGTAGAAATAAAGACCTATTTCTAATTCGTACATTTGTGTTGGATCCGTTTCATCTACGTGACAGTGTTCATCATAATATATTTATGCCGAGTACTGGGTGGCCGAATATTAAGTACAAAGGTAGTGGTAGTAAGTATCATATCTAGTAATACAGTCAGGGAATTGTACCCCTCAGTTACAATTACCAATGTGTTTTACACAAATAGCTCAATAAAGGAATCGGAATCTGAATCTGAATCTGAAGCAGATGGCTTTTTCAATCAGGTTGAGAATCTATGAGCAAACAGCTCTTTCTTTTTAAGGTCCATAAGGGCCATAAGGATAGTTCACATTGCAGGTTATCGTCTTCTACAGTATGTACCCAGTAAGATACTTGAATCTCATTGATGACATATTGATTATAGTTGAATCACTGATGGTTCTCCTGTAAAGAAAGATGGTTTAAAGGGTAAATTCACCTAATAAGGTATTTGCATTGCTATAACCTGGAATATTTCTATTGGTACTTAATAGTTTAAAGGGGCATTTCACCTAATAAGGTACTTGCATTCCCTGCATACTTAAAGGTTTAAATTAATATGTTTAAACACTTACCTATTAAAATGATAAACTAATATAGAGTTTACTGATCTGCAATTGCAGAGGAAAAGATAACGAGTTACTCATGATAAAGGGATACATCCAATATCCAACCTTGAACCTAGCTTTAGCTAGAGATAACCTCAGAGACGTCTGAACCAACCCTAATGTGTTGATCCAGTCAACCTAGGATTTGATATCGAACTAACCCTCCCGAAAGAGGGAGTGGTTAATGAAAGAGCCTAAAAGGGATACTTCGCACTACTACCTTGTACTTCGTGTCTGTATGTATTATTATTGTCTAGCTAGCGCGCTTGAAAATAAACCACAGGTCATTGTTATAACTCTGTCTCTGGTCTACTATTCCTTTAATTGTGTATATCACTCTCTCCTCATTCGAATCTAGAACTGTGCCCATGGCGAACAGCTGTTACTGTTAGTGACACAGGTGCTACACATGCAGGAGTCTCTTGGTTTCAGTCCTGCTGAGCTCGTTTATCGTGCACAAAGTTCTTAAAGAACGGTTCATGTCAAAGGGTGCCAGCACACCCACTAATGTTCTTGATTTTGTTAGCCAGTTTCGAGAGCGACTGCATCAGGCGTGCTCTCTTGCAAAATAAGTGCTCTCTTCTTCCCAGAGAACTATGAAGCGGCACTATGACGAGAAAGCTGTTTCTCAATCTTTCCAGCCAGGTGATAAGGTTCTAGTCCTGTTACCTATCCTTGGCTCTGCTCTTTCCGCTCGTTTTTCCGGACCGTATGCAATAGACAAGAAAATAAGTGATACTGACTATGTAGTTCGCACCCCTGATCGTAAACGTCACTCTCGTGTTTGCCACATCAATATGCTTAAACCATATTTCTCCAGAGATAGTCTGCAGGTGAAGACCTCAGACCAGACAGCAGGACTGGCCGTCTCTGCTGTTGCCTCAACTCCTATAGTTCCGGACTCTCCTAACGTTAGTGGTGAGGATGTAGATGGCTTAGAGTTGCGCAATGCAGCACATCAGTGTGCTAGATTGTCCAACACTGAGATGTTATTGAACCTGCCCACTCACTTAGCACACTTACCTGAGGAGCAGCGAGAGGACATCACAACTTTGATTCAGGCCTACATGGCTCTGTTTGGTGATGTTCCCTCCTGTACTTCTGTATTGGCCCATGATATTAATGTTAACAATGCTGTGCCTATCAAGCAACATGCATACCATGTTAATATCACCAAGAGAGCCATGATGCAACAGGAGGTTGACTATTTGTTGAAAGATGGTTTAGCCAAGCCAAGTTGCAGTCCCTGGAGTTCACCTTGCTTGTTGGCTCCCAAATCGGATGGAACTCCTAGATTTTGTACTGATTTCCGAAACGTAAATGCTGTCACCGTGCCTGATTCCTTCCCACTGCCCCACATGGAAGATTGTATTGACAACCTTGGATCTGCCACCTATGTTAGCAAACTAGATTTGTTAAAGGGTTACTGGCAGGTCCCTTTGACCCCCCGTGCCTCGGAAATCTCTGCGTTTGTTACTCCTGAATTTTTTTTGCAATATACTGTGATGCCTTTTGGAATGCTTAATGCCCCAGCCACTTTCCAGCGACTGGTGAACTTAGTCCTGGCTGGTGTTCCAAATTGTAATGCCTATCTTGATGACCTAGTTGTCTATTCGACCAACTGGTGTGACCACATGACAACCTTACAAACTGTCTTTGACCGCTTAGCTGAAGCCTCCCTGACCCTTAAGTCAAGTCAAGTCAAGAGTTTTAATTGTCACGGCATACAGGTATACAATGAAATGCGGCTGGTCTTGCCCGCGACGATGTGCAATACAGTGGTACAACATATAATAGAATCCAATCAAATACAGTGGTACAACATATTAATAGAATCCAATAAAACAGTGCAATAAACAGGTACATGGTGTGCCATCTCGGTATCTGTACATTAGTATTTACAGAGCATATAGGACATGCTAGGTAGCTTTAGTAGTGCAATACACTGTTCCTGATGTTATACTATTTAAGTGGCCTTTCCTCTGGCCATAAGTGTGCGTGTGTGCGGCATGAGTGTTAAAGTGGCTGCTAGTGTGTGAGCGTGCTCAGCGTGCGTGTCGTGTATGTGCTTGTGTGTGGATAGTTCAGTTTCTGTGTCTCTCAATGTTCATTGTTCAAGGCTCTGATGGCCTGGGGGAAGAAGCTTAGCCTAAGCCTCTCCGTCCTAGTAGCTGGAGTTCGCAGGCGTCTGCCTGTCCTCAGCAGCTGGAACAGGCTGTTATTGGGGTGGTGGGGGTCTTTCATTATCCTGCAGGCTCTGGATTTGCACCTCTTGTTGTATAGAGCCTGCAGGGGAGGTAGCGCAATACCCGTGGTACGCTCGGCTGAGCGCACCACTCTCTGTAGGGCCTTCTTGTCCTGTGCCGTGCTGTTCCCATACCAGGCAGTGATGTTTCCGGTCAAGATGCTCTCTACAGCTCCTGAGTAGAAGGACTGGAGTATCTTCCCCGATACTCTGAACTTCCTTAACTGTCTCAGGTGGTAGAGGCGCTGCTTCGCTTTCTTTACTACTGTGTCTATGTGTGTTGACCATGTCAGGTCCTCTGAGATGTGGACCCCCAGGTACTTGAAGCTGCTCACCCTGTCCACGGTAGCCCCGTTAATCGTCAGTGGTGTGTGTGTCTCCTGCTGTCCTCTCCTATAATCCACGATCAGCTCCTTGGTTTTACCAATGTTCAGGAGCAGGCTGTTGTCCTGGCACCAACGTTCCAGTACCTCAACCTCCTCTCGGTAGGCCTTCTCGTCGTTGTCCGAGATCAACCCCACCACCACCGTGTCGTCGGCGAACTTCACAATGGAGTTGGAGCTGAACTTGGCCGCACAGTCGTGTGTGTAGAGTGAGTACAGCAGGGGGCTTAGAACACAGCCCTGGGGGGACCCGATGCTCAGGGTGATGGTGTTGGAGGTCTGACCCCCCACCCTGACCGCCTGGGGTCTTTCACTCAGAAAGTCCAGTACCCAGGCGCTCAGGGCGGAGCTCAGGCCTAGCTCGATCAGCTTGTCCACCAGTCTGGTGGGGACTATGGTGTTGAACGCTGAGCTGTAGTCAATGAACAACAGTCTCACATAGCCCCCCTTCTGACGGTCAAGGTGGGAGAGAGTGCTGTGCAGTACCTGGGAGACCGCGTCAAGTGTGAGTTCGGCAAGGCTACGGTTACCTATCTTGGTAAGCAGGTAGGACAAGGACAAGTGCGTCCGGTGGATGCAAAAATATCTGCAATCACAACTTTTCCAGTGCCTACTACTCGGCGGGAATTGCGTAGATTCCTTGGGATCGCTGGGTATTACCGTGGCTTTTGCCGACATTTTTCTTCTGTCGTCACTTCTCTCACTAGCCTGTGTAGCCCGTCCAAACTATTCATTTGGACAGCTGATTGTCAAAATGCATTTGAAGGTGTTAAAGCTCTCTTATGCAGTTCCCCTGTTCTCTCTGCTCCAGATTTCTACCTGCCGTTCGAGCTGGAGGTGGATGCCAGCGGGGTGGGAGCTGGAGGAGTGTTATTACAGGAGGATCACGATGGTGTCAGTCACCCAGTTTGTTATTTTTCACAGACATTTTACAAACATCAACTAAACTATTCCACTATTGAAAAGGAGACTTTGGCTATGTTGTATGATTTGCAAAATGTTGAGGTATATGTCGGTTCAAGCGCATTACCAGTGGTAGTGTACACCGACCACAACCCATTGATATTTCTGTCGCGGATGTACAACCACAATCAGCGCCTCATGCGTTGGGCGCTCATAGTCCAAAATTATAACCTCGAAATAAAGCAAATATTTGTTGACTCGTTCATTGTTGACCCGAGTGGTTGTTGTACCGACTGCTTGTTGTTTTCTTTTTTTCATAGCTCTTTACTTTGATGTTTGATATGTTTGATATTATCTCGGGGATGGGAATCTCATTGTTAAAAACATGTTTTGTTGATGTTATGTGTTATATGTCAAACATGTTTTTGTCTTATGTGTGGGGGTGTTACATCCCAATGTATGTGCTTCCCCAGTGTGTCTTGTTCTCCATTTTGTTTCCTCCCTCCAGCCAGAACCCATCCTCCACCATTGGTCCCTGCTATGCCTGCCCTTCCATTGGTGGACTACATAGCAGCACAGCACCGATTGGTGGATGGGTTTCAAGACTCCAAGACCCAATCAGAAGCCATCACCCACCACCCAATCATGGATCACCACACCCTGTTAAAACATGGCTTCTTACTTCAGTCACTCTCTCTCTCTGGCATGAGGCTAGGCCTGGTGATATTTTGTAACCTTGACTTCATTGATAGTATTGCATTTGTTTATTGGCCTTTGTGAAACTGCCTTTGTGTGTGTATGGCCACAGAGAGAGAGCATTGTTAGCTATAGATTGTTTTGTTATATGTTTTCCATTCTGGTATGTATCATTAATGTGTTTTTCTCTCTTTTCAGGAAGCACAGATGGGGTGAGCTGCCATTTCATTTGGATATTGTTTTCTCCTGTTTTGGTTAGGTAAGGGTAGTTTAGGTAATGTAATTTCTTTTACCATAGATTAGTTTGGTTTATTTGGAGAATAGTGGTGTTTGTTTGTTGTTTTGGCCTTGGCTCACCCTTGAGCTACATATGCTTCCTTTGCATTTGTTAATAAATATCATTGTGTTTACAAACGTGGTCCATCATTTCTTTCAACCAACTGTTATGTTACAGCCCTTTACCCTTAGACCCACATGGGTCGTAACAGTGATCACACAAACATATTATTTTTAAGTCAAAAACATTAAAGTTAAAATGATCTTGTTGAATTTAAAACAGCACAATTAATGTATAAAGCAAAAGGTAATTCCAGGAAACATTCAAGAACTGTTCTTTGATAGAGAGGGGCGTTATAATCTGAGGGGGGAACTCAATTTAAAAGTTCTTAGTGTACGCACTACCAGGAGAAGACACTGCATTTCAATATGTGGAGTGAAACTGGAACAGTCTGAGATGAATGTGGTGCTAAAGCAATGTCCAAATATGAGACAATTCAAACTGAATTATAAGGAAATGATGTTCACGAGGTATAGGGATGAGGAAGGGATTTGACATTCACAGGTGTTTACATTTTTATTTTATTTCTTTCATGTTTTACATATATAGTTTTTGTTTTTTGTTTTGCATATATATTTGTTTTGTAAGGTTTTAAATTAGTTTTTTTTTTCATTTGAGTAGTGGAAAAGGGGTAGGATTAAATAAGTGTATAGTTCTTCCTACTCCTTTTCGAACATGTACATTTAGTTATGTTTGGCTTTTAATTTTTTTCAATAAATTTTTTTTCAATTAATTTCTTGAGATCGATGATTTGTTTAGATTTATTTATTTTAAATTTTTTTTTATTATCTTTTTCCCCCTCTTTCTTTTTCCGATTTTTCTCCCATCCCACTGTTAGTCGTTATGCCAATTCCCAACCCCCCTTCCTGGTTGTTGCGCACTTTCCCCTACTGTTGGTCCGAGAAGCCGGAGACTGTCACATGCTTTCCTCCGACGCATGTGCAGCCAGCCGGCAGGCAGCCTGGCCGCGCAGATTCTCACCGGGAGAGTGTAAGGTGTGGAAGGTCGCACTACCTCTCTCCAGATCCTACCCTTGCTGAGCAGGCGCCCTGACCGAACTGTAGGGGTCGCTGTCCACAACGCCCAGGACCCACCCACGGCTCCCCTCCCCCTAACTCAGCCAAACGAGTTAGTATAGCGATCAGCCCGAGCCAAGGCAATGCTGACTCTCCGGGAGTCGAGACCGTAGCCTCTTGCATTGGTGACGAGCACAATCTCCACTACGCCACCTGACCGCTTGTTTTGATTTTATATTGTTTGTATTTATTTACATGTTCGAAATAAAGATTTCAAAGACAGAGGTAAGTTAGCTGGTTAAAATGTAATTAGATGCAAATGAGAGAAGGCTGGATGTGAGCCCTGAGTGGACAAAGATACAGGGAAGTAATTCATATATTTAGTAATTAGACCAATCAGTATAGGAGGGGTTATATTTTAGTTTATAAGTGCTGTTTATTTATAGAGAGGTCATCTTGCTAGGCGGCTAGGTGGTGTAGTGGTCTAAGGCACTCGCCACCAGTGTGGAGACGCTAGGATTCGCGTGTTCGAATCCAGCTCTCCACATTGTTTTTCAGTTTGGCTGGTCGTCCGCAGTAATACACATTGGCCGTATTACGGGGAGGGAAAAACTGAAGGGTGGGGATCGAACGTTGTGAACAAGCGACTCTTATACAACGGCATGCAAATTTCTCTATTCTGATTGGCTGAAACAGTCCATTTACACGTATGTATCCTTCATAATCCACGCTCCTGGTCCCAGGACCCGCCCACCACCGAATCACATCACTCCGCCGGATCACTCCGTCGGAAAAAACAAGATGGCGGACAATAATCTTTAACAAATGGATATGTTGATAGCGTCATAACGACTAAATATAAAGCGATTCTGTCAAGGGGAACGTGTTAGTATTTTAAACAATGTTGGATGATGTAATTGATGGGTCTTGACTCAATCTAGAACAAAAGAAAAATCGCGGATTGATTGATAGATTAATTGATTGATTTAAATTTCTTCCTTCCTACTTTCCGACTGCAGCGTTCTCTCTCACACTCTCCGACGCTGGCGTACCCACAAACACACACATACACACACACACACACACATACACACACACGCACACACACACTGTGACACACACACACACACACACACACACACACACACGCACACACACACACACACACACTCCTGTCTGCAACAGCGGGGCGGGGGAGTCAGACTGAGAGAGAAGCAGCGCTGTTTTAAGTGAGCATGGTCTATTGAATTGATTGATTGGTTGATTGCTAATTTTATTACTGTACCCCTGGTTTCCAACTGGTTAAGTTTAGGCTAAAAGAAATAAATAAAAAAATAGGGCGAAGAAAACGTTTTTTTCCTATAGGGCAAAGAAAACGTTTTAATAAATTTTCAATCAATCATTCCAATAATACACAGTTGGATGTGTTAGTTGGTTGGATGCACTTCAAGCTGCTTCCACATGAGGCAACTTCTCTCAATCATTCCAATAATACACAGTTGGATGTGTTAGTTTGGTTGGATGCACTTCAAGCTGCTTCCACATGGAGTTGTGGGAACTACTTTTTCTGGCGGATGGTTTTTTCAATAAATCTTCGATTAATGTGTGTTTATTGTATAGAAATAAGGTTGGATGAATCTGGCAGTTGTATAAAAGCTTTACACCACGTGCAGTCGTGATTTGTGACCAATAAACCATGCCTAGGGGGGTCTAACGACCCTCGGCTGCGCCTCGGGCCTAACAACCACCCCTAGGCATGGTTTATTGGTCACAAACCACTCCTGCGTGTGATGTAATGCTTAACTACAAGTCGGTTGGTGCGCCTGCGCAGTAGAATCAGGAAGTGTCGGGGGCAGCGTGAGCCTCCCACGCGTTACTCCTCGACACTGAGAGGTCGAGCTGCGCAGGTGAAAAGATGCGACTGCTGTTACCTCGGGTACCGGAGGGGACTTGTGCTATGTATGACTTAGTCCTCACTGCAGCCGGCTTGTGGGAGGCAAGAAACAGCGTTCGTGACAGGGGAGGGTTGAATTGGATGATACGAAATTGGGATGGGAGAAAAATATAGAAAATGGGAGAAAAAGTGGATCAAAAAAAAAAGAGAGGTCATCTTGCTCTTGCTTTTCTACTCTGATGCCATTCTGTGAAGGAAGATACATTGTGAGTGTGTTAGAAGGAGGACGGAGCCAATCGTGACTTAAGTTTGTCAATTGAACCTATTTTGCAATAAAGCATCATTGAAAATTAGAAGTATACAGAACTCGTATTTCCTACAACGGTATTTGACCATCTCATCGACTGAACAGAAGAGACCACAATACTTTAATTAATGAAGCCGACCAATCATGCTCTCACTGGACTGAAACTGTCCAGTATCTTGTTCTGGCTGTGTTAAACCCCCCTTCACCCCACTCCCTTACTGAGTCTGGCCATGTTGCATTAAAATGATTTACCAATCAATTAGTCATACAGTTCAGGCTATGACTAAGCAAAACGATCCACTACATCCTGAGTCGTTTGGTTGACTTGAAACACAAACATTATGGAAATACCATGATAATTCCTCCAGTATCACAGTTTGAATTGAATTATACCATGGTAGCTATTATTTAAATACATAAGTGGTACCATGGCCATACCATGTGGTACATGATTTCTATAATGGGCAGTGTCATGTGATATGTCTTGGTGTCATGTGGTATGTCTTGGTGGTATGTATTGGTGTCATGTGGTATATCTTGGTGTCATCTGGTATGTCTTAGTGGTGTCATAGAGATGTATAGCGTGACATCATAGATATGTATAGAGTGATGTCATAGAGATGGATAGAGTGATGTTATAGAGATGTCTAGAGTGATGTCATATAGATGTATAGAGTGGTGTCATAGAGATGGATAGAATGATGTCATATAGATGTATAGAGTGATGTCATATAGATGGATAGAGTGATGTCATAGATATGGATAGAGTGATGTCATATAAATGGATAGAGTGATGCCATATAGATGGATAGAGTGATGTCATAGAGATGGATAGTGATGTCATATAGATGGATAGAGTGATGTCATATGTCATATAGATGGATAGAGTGATGTCATATAGATGGATAGAGTGATGTCATATGGATAGAGTGATGTCATATAGATGTATAGAGTGGTGTCATAGAGATGGATAGAGTGATGTCATATAGATGGATAGAGTGGTGTCATATGGACAGCAGGAACATACATGACATGCTGATCATCACCGGGGATATGAACGCCAAAGTGGGAGATGAAAACCAGGGCTACGAAAGAGTGATGGGCAAGCACGGGATCGGAAAGCGTAACGACAACAGAGAAAGACTGTGTGAAATGTCGGACATGAACGAGCTAGTCATTACTGGAACACTATTCCCACATAAGAATATACACAAGGCCACGTGGGTATCTCCGGACAGGAAGACCAAGAACCAGATAGACCATGTGCTAATTAACAAACGATTCAGGAACTCAGTGAAAGACACAAGAGTATGCAGATCTGCAGACATTGGAAGCGACCACTACCTCGTGTGCACAACGGTCAAGTTAAGACTGAAGACGAAGCAGAAGGAAAAGAAAAGCACCAGAGTCAAGTACAACACAACAAAGCTGAAAGATGAAGCCATCCTGAAGTCTTTTACCATCAACCTGAGAAACAGGTTTCAGGTGCTGGAAGATGAAGGGCGAGGAATAGAAGACAACGAAGAGGTGGAGCGTGACTCTCAGGTTCTGGAGAAAGCCTACACAGAAGTCGCTGAAGCAATCCTGGGTAGACCACTATTACGTAACCATTGACTACAGGAAGGCTCGTTATCTGGTCAATGCTACATAATAAAGAGACGGCAGCCAAAGTATCTAAATAAAGAATATTTAATTTATAATTACCATTGTTTTGTAATAGAAATTAACAACAAATAATAAACAGACAAACAGAACTATACAGACAGGATCAGCACCAGACGGAAGGGATGACAGACTACTTATACACAAGGGAATGACGAGACAACACACACCTGGGGTAATGGTAATTGGGTACACCTGGGGGAAAACAATAGGGACTACACACCATGACAGAGGACTACATCTAGACATGACGACTCACATTAGGAGCGCCTGGGCCCCGTTCCCCGTACCTGGCTAACTGAGTTAGCCGGATAATTTCCAGCATAGCCTGACTTAAGCCAGACCTTTCCATTCCCCGACGCTCGATTGTCTAAATCACCATGACAACAGATCAAAAAGTTTGAGCCTGGTCGGGAGCAGGGTTAAGTTCAGTTAGCTGGATGAACCATGGCCACGCCCCCGCAAAGAAATGCCAGCTCGCTTCCTGAAATATTTCTCACAGTCTAGATCTCATTATACCATTCTGAATTATGTTTTTGTGCTTCGTTTTCCTAGAGGGGGCTTTTGAAATGTATAATAATAGAACTAAATGCTGATAATAAATCATATTGAGCCTATAGATTTACTTTGTCCTAAATAAAATAATGCACGTCATATACGGCGCTCGGAGTCGCGATACACACTGCATGTGGTTATTTTAATAACGGCGCATTGCAAATGTGAATCCCGCGGGGATATTTTTAATGAATGAAACCTATCGGCCGTTTGGCTCTGATTAGTTTCATATATTCTCCGCTGTAGATTTGCTTAACGGAGCGCCCGGATTGTGTTTCATTCAAGCATAAAATTGAAGTGTCTATGCGTGGATTGTGGTTTTTGTGTGATATTGTAACTGGGATTAAAATGTCTGATGAGATGCACTGTTTGACGGATTTGAGAAATTGAATGAGCCGTTGACGTCACATTAATGGATTTGAGAATAAAGAGATAAAACTTCATTCAAAAGAAAAATATTCGAAACACGGGTTTCTTGTCCATTGATGGATACACAATGAATATATCCCGTCTGGCACAGTGGTGCAACGGCTAGTGCTCAATCCTGTCAACCGGGCGACCCGAGTTCGAAACCCTGCGTTTCCAATATAATTTTTTTGGAATATAATATTAATGATTATACGCAAAAGTAGCCTAGTTTTAAGTTAAAATATTATAAATCTACATGCATTGAGGATGTCATTCTTTATATAGCTCTCAACGTGCACCAAATTGATGTATTTACATTGCAAAAAGAAGAAAATGACTAGAAGAAGGGGGATTCGAACGCAGGTCGTCTGCGTGAAAGGCAAAAGGACAAACCGTCACACCACAGTGCAGATAAGTAAAACATCCACCATACATCAATCAATGGATAAGAGAGCCGTATCCTTATTCTGAAACAGTTGAACTAATTATTTTCGCTAGCAAGATCTCATTTGATTATTCAATCCATAAACCTACTGCCAGCAGGAACGTTTAAAGAAATATAATCTGATTGATTGGGGTAATGAGGGATTTAAAATTAGCCTATAGATTATGCATTTAACTTGTCTGCGAGGCTATTGAGCCGCCTGCAATCTGTTAATAAAGTTTTAAAACAATCAATCAATCAATGCCGTTAGAAGATCAGGATTTCTGCTATCGACACCTGCTGTCTTTTCAACTGAAGTGGCCGCGCGCAATTATCCAGAGTCTCAAGTCTGGTTCGAGTTAACGAGACTGAATCAGCGTTCGAGGAACAGGAAAATCCCGGCTTCAAACATCGGGTTAATTGAATCTGGATAATGGGACTCTTGATCGACTTAGTTGAACCAGGTACGGGGAATAGGGCCCAGATCAGGGCACAAACATACCCCCACATAACACCCCCCCTCTCAAATTTATGGCCATAACCCCAAAGTGAAATGGGGAAATGGACATAAACAAGGAAAACCGTACATAAATAAATAAAGGGGAGAAAAGAAAAAAAAATAGCGGTCGATAAATGGGGAACCCTGATGCAAACAAGACGAAAGTCGCCCTCCGGTCCGCATCCCCCCAACAACCGTGCATATTGAGCTGCACCGCACTGCACCCTGCAATCCGTCAATAAAGTCCTTGATCAACCAGGTAAGGAGAATGGGCAGCCTCAGCCTTACTCCTCATCACTCCCGACTCCTGGAACACAGAGCAAAATCAACAAAAAGCAAAAACAAAACAACAACACCTCTCACACAACCCCCCCCCCCCCCCCCCCCAGAAACACAGCACAAACCCCACACCCCACCACTGACTACAGTCGTGACAACGCGTCGGCCAACACATTGTCCTTGCCCTTGACATGTACCACCTCCACATCAAAGGCTTGCAGGAAGAGGCTCCAGCGCATCAGCCGCTGGTTCGAATTCTGCATCCTGCCTATAAAGACCAATGGGTTGTGGTCCGTGTAAATTCTAATAGGTGATTGAGAGGAGCCAACATACACCTCAAAATGGGAGAGGGCTAGAATCAAAGCCAATGCCTCCTTCTCGATGGTCGAGTAGCGCCTCTGGTGTATATTAAACTTCCTGGAGAAGTACGACACCGGGTGCTCAATACCCCTGTCATCATCCTGCAAGAGCACTGCGCCAGCGCCCAACTCGCTAGCATCCACCGCCAATTTAAAAGGCCTCATGAACACAGGCGCCGCAAGGACAGGGGCACTGACCAGAATGGACTTCAACTGTTGAAACGCGAATGAACACCTAGGCGTCCACTGAAACGGGATCTTCGGGCTCAGCAGATCTGTAAGGGGAGAGGCTACCGCCGAAAAGTTCCTACAAAACCCCCTATAATACCCCGTCATCCCCAGAAAGCACCGGAGATCCCGACGTGTACAGTAGCTGGCTCTGGGAAACCAAGTATAGCCTCCACCTTAGAATGGACAGGGCGGACCTCCCCCCGCCCCACTACCTTGCCAAGATAGGTGACGGTCGTCCTGCCAAACTCGCACTTGGCCAGGTTCAGTGTCAAGTTCGCCCCAACAAGCCGACCAAACACCTCCCGCAAACTAGCTATGTGCCCCTCCCAATCGTCAGAGTAAATGACGAGGTCATCGAGGTAGGCCTCACAACAAGCCACGCCCGACAGCACATGATTGACCAACCTCTGGAAGGTCGCAGGCGCGTTGCGCATCCCAAACGGCATCACCGTGTATTGCAGGAAACTGTCAGGTGTCACGAATGCAGAAATTAGTTTAGCCCGGTTCGTAAGTGGCACCTGCCAGTACCCTTTTAGCAAATCCAACTTAGTTACAAAAGACGCGCCCCCCACCCTGTCGACACAGTCCTCCATCCTGGGCAACGGAAAACTATCTGGCCTAGTCACATTATTTACCCGACGAAAATCAGTGCAAAATCTATCTGTCTTATCAGATTTATCCACCAATAAGCACGGCGAGCTCCACGGGCTGAAGCTGGGCTCAGCGATGCCATTAGCGAGCATATATTCCACCTCTTTTTGTAACCGTGCGCGTTTGTGTGGATTCACGCGATACGCGTGCTGTTTAATGGGCACTGCCTCCCCCACATCAATGTCATGGTACAAGACACTCGTGCGCAAAGGGATATCAGAGAAATCAGACGATAGCCAAGAGTGACCAAAGACTCCGTGTTTGTAAGACGGCCCTCCACAACCGCTTTAGACGGGATAATCACGTCATCCTCCAGCCCACCACTGCCGTCTGAAAGAGAAAGACTGTCATTACTCATATCGACACTAGATGGGGCCAACACACAAGCCGACACCGGCATAGCGGCCACCACAGTACTGGCCACAGGACCCCTTGTATGAAACGGCTTAATCATATTAATATGACACAGGCGGGTCTTCCGCCCACGATCCGGTGTCTCAATAAGGTAATTCAGCTCCCCTACCTTTTCCCTAACCCGATACGGTCCACTAAACCGAGCCTGTAGACTGGACCCTGTTACCGGTAGTAATACCAAGACCCTCTCCCCTGGCACAAACGTCCTAACCCGAGCCTTCCTATCATACCACCCCTTCATCCGTTTTTGTGTGTCGATCAGATTTGTTCTCGCCAGATCACATGCCCTCTTCAGCTTCTCCCTAAAACCACAGACATAGTCCAACAGGTTTTTCGGCTCGCTCTCCCCCAACCACTTCTCCCTCAACAACCTGAGCGGCCCCCTCACAGAATGTGCAAACACCAACTCCGCAGGGCTGAAACCCAAAGATTCCTGTACCACTTCCCTTGCGGCAAACAACATCAAATGAACCCCCTCATCCCAATCATCCTCTGTATCACGACAGAACGCCCGAAGCATAGTCTTTAACGTGGAGTGGAATCTTTCTAACGCCCCCTGTGACTCCGGGTCGTATGGACTAGAGAAGCTATGTGATATATCCAGCTGTTTCAAAACCTGCGAGAAGATACGAGATAATAAATTCATCCCTTGATCGGATTGGACCACGCGAGGTAAACCGAACACAGAGAAAAACCTCACCAAGGCCTGTGACACTGTCTTGGCCGTTATCCGCTTCAATGGAATCGCTTCAGGGAAACGTGTGTTGGCACACATAATGGTCAAAAGAAAACTATTACCTGCCTTAGTTCTAGGGAGCGGCCCCACACAATCAATAATAACCCTCTCAAAGGGTTCCCCCATTGCCGGGATAGGATAGAGTGGCGCCCGTGGAATGACGTCATTGGGTTTCCCCACCATTTGACATGTAGAACACCCCCTGCAGTGCTACGCCACATCCCGTTTTAACCCTGGCCAAAAAAGATTACGCAGCACCCTATCAAATGTCTTGTTGACCCCCAAATGCCCTGCGAGCCTATGATCGTGAGCAAAACAAAGGATATCATGACGGTACTTAAACGGAACCACAACTTGCGTCACCACATTCCAAACATTCCCCAATGACGCATCCGGATCAGGGGACCATTTACGCAGCAACACCCCGTCTCCCAGGACATAACAGCTTTTAAGGCCCTTACTCTCTCCTTCCCCCACAGCGGACGCAAAAAGCCCAGACAGGCTTGAATCCCTACCCTGTTCTGCGATAAGTTCCTCACGAGCGAAAGAGAACCCAGCCGCGCTACTGGCAACTTCAGCCAAGGAAATAGTGGGCAGCAACGAACCGGCTGAAACAGAAGAAACAACATCATCAGACTCAAGTTGGTCAACTGTAGGGGCAACTTTCGCAGCCCCAGAGAGCCATCAGAGGCTCGGTCTGACTCCTCATCGTCATCGTCATGCAACACCTCTTGGGTGGTCAGAGCCTCTACCAATATCTCCCGCTGCTGTGCCTTCCTACCCGGGGCCAGCTTAACCCCATAATGCTCTGCTATCCCCACCAGCTCATCTTTCGTGCACACGCCTAACAACCCCACTGTCGGCCTATGCACAAATTCTGCCACTGTCACTGGCATTTTTGAACAGGGGAGGAACAGGGGAGGAGAAAGAGATAGATATCTATAACCACCATATATAAAAAACGAAACAATCAACCCCTAATAAACAACAAAAAAAGAAAGAAAAAAAAAAGGCTTCACCCTATGTGTCTGTATAGTCCTGGTCCCTACCTACTTCGGCCACCGCTCCACTACCAAAACACTGGTACTGTATGTAAAAAAATATAAGCGAGCACTGGCATGACCGCCTAACGCCTCCGCACCTAGAGATATTCGCAGATCAACCGCTGTCATGTGTCAAAAAAAAAAAACCCATCCCCAAACGTTCTCAACCCTCACTATAGCACCCCTATATAAGTAAACACTATACACACGCCGGCCTAGGAGGAGCCTGACAGGGTCCTTCTAATACCCTGACCGCATGTGGTGTGTCCCCAGGCGATGGAAGGCACCATATATAAAATGGTCCGACTGCCCTAGCTGGTTGAGAACGCTCCCTATTGGAGAAGTATTTGCCAAGGGGGTCTAAAACATGGGTCACACACACGACAATGTCAACCATACCTCACAGTGTGGATCCAGCCCAGCGGCCACCACCAAATGTTTGCTCCGAGTCGTTTGGCCGAGCCCCCATATTACGTAACCATTGACTACAGGAAGGCTCGTTATCTGGTCAATGCTACATAATAAAGAGACGGCAGCCAAAGTATCTAAATAAAGAATATTTAATTTATAATTACCATGGTTTTGTAATAGAAATGAACAACAAATAATAAACAGACAAACACAGAACTATACAGACAAGATCAGCACCAGACGGAAGGGATGACAGACTACTTATACACAAGGGAATGACGAGACAACACACACCTGGGGTAATGGTAATTGGGTACACCTGGGGGAAAACAATAGGGACTACACACCATGACAGAGGACTACATCTAGACATGACGACTCACATTAGGAGCGCCTGATCAGGGCACAAACATACCCCCACATAACACCACGGAAGAATAAGAAGCCATGGATCAGTGAAAAATCATGGAACCTTGTAGACCAGCGGGAAACAATAAACAAGAGGATCCTTGGCACACACTCGGAAAGAATCAAGAAACAGCTAAAAGCAAAGTACACAGAGAAGGATAGAGAAACAAAGAGAAGTATAAAGACGGACAAAAAGAAATGGATGGAGAACATTGCAAGTGAAGCAGAAGAAGCTGCAAGGAAACAACAAATGAAGACACTGTACGGTCTTACGAAGGCACTGTGCAACGAGAGACCTAGACAGAGCACAGCAGTACTGGACAAGAATGGCAACCTCATCAGCGGAAAAGATGCAGTGCAGGCAAGGTGGACAGAACACTTCAAGGAAGTACTGAATAGGGAACCACCAGAAACCCAATAACTGATGAGGAAGAATGTGAACTCACTAACATGATTGAAGAGATTCCTGTACATGAACCAACACTAAGTGAAGTAAAGGAAGTGATTAAAGGACTTCAGAATGAGAAAGCACCAGGAATCGACAACATCACATCCGAGTTATTAAAAGCAGACATTGAGTTTTCAGCAAAGAAGGTACATCAATTGTTGGAAAAAATATGGAGGCAGGAGAAGATCCCGAAGAACTGGAAGAGGGGGATTATCATCAAACTAGCAAAGAAAGGAAACCTCAAAGAATGCAAGAACTCAAGAGGCATCACCCTACTTCCAGTCGTAGGCAAGATACTTGGCAGGATCATCATTGACCGAATCAGAATTGGAATCGACTCACGGCTAAGAAAAGAACAAGCCAGTTACAGAAGAGGAAGAGGAACAACAGAACAAGTCTTCATACTGCGGAACATCATTGAGCAAGTAAACGAGTGGCAAGCAACACTCCACCTGAACTTTGTGGATTTTGAAAAGGCTTTCGACTCAGTCCACCATGAAAGCCTATGGCTAATTATGAAGAAATATGGAATCCCAGAGAAGATTGTCCAGATAGTGAAAATATTCTATGAAGACTTCCAGTGTGCAGTAGAAGACCAAGGAGAAATATGGGAGTGGTTTAACATCAACAGCGGTGTCAAACAAGGATGCAACATGTCAGGTTTTTTATTCTTAATGATCATGGATTGGATAATGAGAAGAACAGTTGGACAAGGTGAGAATGGAATCAGATGGAAGTTGACATCAAAACTCGACGATCTGGATTTTGCAGATGATGTAGCATTACTCTCCTCTACCAAACACCAAATCCAGGAAAAAACGACAAGAATGGATAGAGAAGCCAGACGAGTGGGACTCAAGATTAACACCGGAAAGACAAAAACCATGAGAATGAATGCAAGAAACCATGACAAAATCAACATCAACGACGAAGAGATTGAGGATGTAGACCAATTCACATACTTGGGAGCCACCATCTGTAAAGAGGGAGGGGGTATGAAAGACCTAAAGAACAGACTATCCAAAGCAAGAGGTGCATTCATCAAACTCAAAAAGATCTGGCACTCCAACAGCATCTCAAGAAGAACAAAGCTGAGATTGTACAAAACACTGGTTGTGCCAGTCCTACTGTATGGATGTGAAACATGGAAGATGAACAAGGGAGACAACAAATCAGTCGACGTGTTCTATAACAGATGCCTCAGAAGAATCCTCAAAATCCAGTGGCAAGACCGCATCAGCACCATAGAGCTACTAGAAAGAGCCGACATGAAGCCGTTGAGCAAGGAAGTGAAGTGGCGAAGATGGAAGATGATAGGACACATACTGAGGCAAGACCACAACAACGACTGCAACATATCAATGACTTGGGCACCAGAAGGGAAAAGAAGAAAAGGAAGACCAAAGACTACCTGGAGACGCACAGTAGAGAAAGAAAGAAAAGAGGCAGGGTGGAGCTCATGGCCTGAAGCAAGAACAATGGCAGCTGACAGAGAGAAGTGAAAACGCTCTGTGAAGGCCTTATGTGCCACTAGGCACGAAGTGGATAGGTAACAGGTAACATATGGATAGAGTGATGTCATATATATGGATAGAGTGATGTCATATAGATGTAATAGAGTGGTGTCATAGAGATGGATAGAATGATGTCATAGAGATGGATAGAGTGATGTCATATAGATGGATAGAGTGATGTCATATAGATGGATAGAGTGATGTCATAGAGATGTATAGAGTAATGACCCGATGGTATCTTGTCCTACACTCCTACAGTGTCTATAAGGGGAATTGACTGTTCCCACATGTAGGCCGTCACTGAGCTTACTGATCCCCAGCACTCGTTCCACTAAGTGGCAGTAGTAATGCTCCAACCACCACTGAATCTCAAATAAGGAAGAAGCAATTTCTTCTGGGTAGGAAACATGCAGATATTTTTAGATCTGCCTCCATCACAGTCGAGAATGCAGCTGTGACCGCGTCGCCGACCGCCAAGAACCTTGGTGTTGTCCTCGACGACCAGCTGAACTTCTCTGCTCACATCGCAGCGACAACCAGAACCTGCAGATTCCTCCTGAGCAACGTCAGAAGGATACGCCCCTTCCTGACAAAAGAAGCCACCCAACTCCTCGTCCAATCAACAGTCATCTCCCGCCTCGACTACTGCAACGCACTGCTAGCTGGCCTCCCGGCCACTGCCACCAAGCCTCTTCAACTCATTCAAAACGCAGCGGCCCGCCTGATCTCAAACCTACCGAAGTCGGCCCATGTCACCCCACTTCTTAGGGACCTGCACTGGCTCCCCATTGCTGCACGTATCCGCTTCAAGGCCCTCGACCTAGCATACCGTGCGGCAAAGGGAACCGCTCCCGCCTACCTCCGGTCAATGGTCTCTAACTACACACCCTCAAGACCCCTACGCTCTGCATCTTCTGGCCGCCTCAGATCTACTCCTATCCAAGCTCCCGGAGGGTCATCAAAGAGAAGCCGCCTATTCTCAGTCCTTGCCCCACAATGGTGGAATGAACTACCCATCCCAGTTAGGACAGCCGAATCCCGTCCAATCTTTCGCCGTCGACTAAAGACTCACTTCTTCAACCATTATCTGAAATGATAAAAAAAAAAAAAAAAAAAAATCTAACCCCGACTAACCTTAATGTCATGCACTTGTCCTAATAAACTAACCTACACTGTAACACGCAACACTTTGATGAACATTGTTACTCAGCTGATAGAGTTATACCCTTCTTGCTGTCTTGTCGCACAGAACTTGTAAGTCGCTTTGGATAAAAGCGTCAGCTAAATGACTAAATGTAAATGTAAATGTAATGGCGCTGTAGCAGTGGGATAGGAAGTGCTCACTATAACTTCAGTGTCTTTGGCTGTACTGTGTAGATAGGAAGTGCTCACTCTAACTTGAATCTATTTGGGCAGGAGTAGATCCTTGGGGATATTGTTTTGTAATATATATCATATTTATTGTAAATTTGGATTATATTTAGGTTTGATATTCTACTCATTGTATTTATGTATTCACCAAAAGTGGGCAGGAAGTGGTAGAATTATTATTATTATTATTATTATTATTATTATTATTATTATTATTATTATTATTATTATTATTATTATTATTATTATTATTATTATTATTATTATTATTATTATTATTATTATTATCTTAACACTTTAATCGCCGGAAACGCCGTAACTCGTCTTTGCTCGCCATGCTCATTCTGCCGAAGACGCCGTAACTTGTCTTTGATATCAATATTTCAAAAATCTGTGATCGAAATCATATTTCTCCTCCGGAGACATGAGATGTACTGGTGAGCTCCACTCAACTGTCTAACGGTTCAAGAGTGCCATCTGGTGGCCGATCGGCAGATCGGCCAACAGGACGTGACGCGCCAAACAGGAAGTGCTCATCCATATTTCGTCCGGGTACTCGCGATCGTTAGCCGGACTCCATCTCAACACACTGGATAATCAATCGCTCGCCCTAACTCAATAAACAACGTTATTTGGACGTATATAGTATTATACAACCTGGAAATGGTTCATCTAAATCAACATCCCATAATCGAAAACTGTCTACTCCAAGCTGATCGTCCAACGGCGCGAGGAAGATACGGTGAGTTTCAACGTTATTTTCTAACGTCTTCTATACTAACTGATCTGATGACCATATGACCCACACTAGACGAATGATATAACGTTGCCCACGGAATTATAAACGACCCCCCGCCCATCCGGTCAATATCAGATGATACGTAGTAACTTCTAGAAGTACCTCCAGTTGAAATTTTTCATCTGGCACCGATCGCTACCAAACTGTATTTGATCATCAATATAATGCATTTGGGGCTATAAATCAAGTTCTGGAGAAAGCTGCAGAAAACGATAAAAACATACTTATACTTTAGACCATATTTTAGTATGAATATGTGAATGAAAAAGTATAACGTTGCTACACCCTGAACAATGGATATAGGACATTGAATGGGCCATAATGTTAGGGTTTGTAACCGACCCCAAGCGCAACGGCACAGAGAGAGTTGTTTCAGAGTTAGCCAAAGCAAGGGCGTATTTATTCTCAGAGTCACAAGATAGAATTAGGTTGAGCAACAGAACAAACGGGGAATCTGGCATGTGAAGAATGTTTGCGGCTCTGCAGATTCTCCCAGTAGGTGATGGTGAGGAATTAGCTTGTGACGTCTGAGCCGCTCTGAGAGAGAAATCCCAGTTAGCTCAGCGCACAACAGAAACAGAGAGGTGACTGATCCAAACAAATATCCAAGTGACTTGATCTTCGGTGTGATACACACAGTTAGCAGAGTCCAGAGAAAAAACAATACGGTAATCCAAGGTGTAAATCCAACAACAAAAAATAGGTGAGAACAGTATAACAAAAACGGGATCTCTTCGGTGTTTCACAAACACACAAAAAACGGGTGATCCAAAAAGAACTGTTTCCAAAAACTCACCAGAGCGCAACGCGTAAAGCGGGTAGATAAACGAGGCGCAGCTTCGTACGGGGAAATCAGGTTCTCCAACAGGGATACTTCACGAGAGTCCTGGGGAGCAACAGACAGGGAACAGCGACGGGATAGACAGGCAGATGCAGGGAATATTCAAAACGATCCAACCTCGATATTAGGGAGATCAGGGTATATAAAGCCACGGGGCGCTAATGACAAGCTGTGACAGCTGCGGGATGAAATTGATCATTGCTCCAGAAGAGTGTGGTGGGGAGAGCACCAATCAACACGGCATCTTACAGGAAAGAAGCGTGTGGCGGGGAATGCAATTAATTAACAAAATACCTTAAAGGAACGGAGCGAGTGGGTGGGGAGCGGACAAAACCTCACAGTACCCCCCCCTCCACGGGAGCCACCCGGCGACCCACTCGGCCCCGGCCTGCCCGGACGGGACCGAAGGAAGCCGGCGATCAGGGGCACTGGAGAGGGGGACAAAGACAGAGGCCCGGAGAGGGGGACCGGAGACGGGGACAGAGGACCGGCGAGGGAGGCCGGAGACGGGGACAGAGGACCGGCGAGGGAGGCCGGAGACGGGGACAGGGGCCCGACAGCGGAGGCCGGGCACGGGGACAGAGGACCCGCGAAGAACCAGGAGGAACCATGTAGTCCAGGAGGAACCATGTAGACCAGGAGGAACCATGTAGACCAAGAGGAACCATGTAGACCAGGAGGAACCAGGAGGAACCATATAGACCAGGAGGAACCATGTAGACCAGAAGGAACCAGGTAGACCAGGAGGAACCAGGAGGAACTATGCGGACCAGGAGGAACCAGGAGGAACCATGTAGTCCAGGAGGAACCATGTAGACCAGGAGGAACCATGTAGACCAAGAGGAACCATGTAGACCAGGAGGAACCAGGAGGAACCATGTAGACCAGGAGGAACCAGGAGGAACCATGTAGACCAGGAGGAACCAGGAGGAACCATGTAGACCAGGAGGAACTATGTGGACCAGGAGGAACCAGGAGGAACCATGTAGACCAGGAGGAACTATGTGGACCAGGAGGAACCAGGAGGAACCATGTAGTCCAGGAGGAACCATGTAGACAATGAGGAACCAGGTAGACCAGGAGGAACCATGAAAACTGGGTTAAATCAGATGCGTCCAACAGATGAGTTTGGGTGTTTTACTCGACGGTATCCAAGGAAACAGTTATGGGGAGGGGTCAAATTCTTCGGAGGTTCTAATAGTCCTGGTGGTGAAGTTCACCCCCCCCCCCCCCCCCCCTCGGAACTCAACGACATCAGGGTTTCTTCTTGTGCAGTGCTCTCTCTGTGTCGGCTGGGGTCGTCGAGGTTGGATCGTAATGTTAGGGTTTGTAACCGACCCCAAGCGCAACGGCACATAGAGAGTTGTTTCAGAGTTAGCCAAAGCAAGGGCGTATTTATTCTCAGAGTCACAAGATAGAATTAGGTTGAGCAACAGAACAAACTGGGAATCTGGCATGTGAAGAATGTTTGCGGCTCTGCAGATTCTCCCAGTAGGTGATGGTGAGGAATTAGCTTGTGACGTCTGAGCCGCTCTGCAGATCCTCCCAGCATACACTCCAGGTGGAAACGGAGGGAGAGAGAGAAATCCCAGTTAGCTCAGCGCACAACAGAAACAGAGAGGTGACTGATCCAAACAAATATCCAAGTGACTTGATCTTCGGTGTGATACACACAGTTAGCAGAGTCCAGAGAAAAAACAATACGGTAATCCAAGGTGTAAATCCAACAACAAAAAATAGGTGAGAACAGTATAACAAAAACGGGATCTCTTCGGTGTTTCACAAACACACAAAAAACGGGTGATCCAAAAAGAACTGTTTCCAAAAACTCACCAGAGCGCAACGCGTAAAGCGGGTAGATAAACGAGGCGCAGCTTCGTACGGGGAAATCAGGTTCTCCAACAGGGATACTTCACGAGAGTCCTGGGGAGCAACAGACAGGGAACAGCGACGGGATAGACAGGCAGATGCAGGGAATATTCAAAACGATCCAACCTCGATATTAGGGAGATCAGGGTATATAAAGCCACAGGGCGCTAATGACAAGCTGTGACAGCTGCGGGATGAAATTGATCATTGCTCCAGAAGCGTGTGGTGGGGAGAGCACCAATCAACACGGCATCTTACAGGAAAGAAGCGTGTGGCGGGGAATGCAATTAATTAACAAAATACCTTAAAGGAACGGAGCGAGTGGGTGGGGAGCGGACAAAACCTCACAGTACCCCCCCCTCCACGGGAGCCACCCGGCGACCCACTCGGCCCCGGCCTGCCCGGACGGGACCGAAGGAAGCCGGCGATCAGGGGCACTGGAGAGGGGGACAAAGACAGAGGCCCGGAGAGGGGGACCGGAGACGGGGACAGAGGACCGGCGAGGGAGGCCGGAGACGGGGACAGAGGACCGGCGAGGGAGGCCGGAGACGGGGACAGGGGCCCGACAGCGGAGGCCGGGCACGGGGACAGAGGACCCGCGAAGAACCAGGAGGAACCATGTAGTCCAGGAGGAACCATGTAGACCAGGAGGAACCATGTAGACCAAGAGGAACCATGTAGACCAGGAGGAACCAGGAGGAACCATGTAGACCAGGAGGAACCATGTAGACCAGAAGGAACCAGGTAGACCAGGAGGAACCAGGAGGAACTATGCGGACCAGGAGGAACCAGGAGGAACCATGTAGTCCAGGAGGAACCATGTAGACCAGGAGGAACCATGTAGACCAAGAGGAACCATGTAGACCAGGAGGAACCAGGAGGAACCATGTAGACCAGGAGGAACCAGGAGGAACCATGTAGACCAGGAGGAACCAGGAGGAACCATGTAGACCAGGAGGAACTATGTGGACCAGGAGGAACCAGGAGGAACCATGTAGACCAGGAGGAACTATGTGGACCAGGAGGAACCAGGAGGAACCATGTAGTCCAGGAGGAACCATGTAGACAATGAGGAACCAGGTAGACCAGGAGGAACCATGAAAACTGGGTTAAATCAGATGCGTCCAACAGATGAGTTTGGGTGTTTTACTCGACGGTATCCAAGGAAACAGTTATGGGGAGGGGTCAAATTCTTCGGAGGTTCTAATAGTCCTGGTGGTGAAGTTCACCCCCCCCCCCCCCCCCCCCCTCGGAACTCAACGACATCAGGGTTTCTTCTTGTGCAGTGCTCTCTCTGTGTCGGCTGGGGTCGTCGAGGTTGGATCGTAATGTTAGGGTTTGTAACCGACCCCAAGCGCAACGGCACATAGAGAGTTGTTTCAGAGTTAGCCAAAGCAAGGGCGTATTTATTCTCAGAGTCACAAGATAGAATTAGGTTGAGCAACAGAACAAACTGGGAATCTGGCATGTGAAGAATGTTTGCGGCTCTGCAGATTCTCCCAGTAGGTGATGGTGAGGAATTAGCTTGTGACGTCTGAGCCGCTCTGCAGATCCTCCCAGCATACACTCCAGGTGGAAACGGAGGGAGAGAGAGAAATCCCAGTTAGCTCAGCGCACAACAGAAACAGAGAGGTGACTGATCCAAACAAATATCCAAGTGACTTGATCTTCGGTGTGATACACACAGTTAGCAGAGTCCAGAGAAAAAACAATACGGTAATCCAAGGTGTAAATCCAACAACAAAAAATAGGTGAGAACAGTATAACAAAAACGGGATCTCTTCGGTGTTTCACAAACACACAAAAAACGGGTGATCCAAAAAGAACTGTTTCCAAAAACTCACCAGAGCGCAACGCGTAAAGCGGGTAGATAAACGAGGCGCAGCTTCGTACGGGGAAATCAGGTTCTCCAACAGGGATACTTCACGAGAGTCCTGGGGAGCAACAGACAGGGAACAGCGACGGGATAGACAGGCAGATGCAGGGAATATTCAAAACGATCCAACCTCGATATTAGGGAGATCAGGGTATATAAAGCCACAGGGCGCTAATGACAAGCTGTGACAGCTGCGGGATGAAATTGATCATTGCTCCAGAAGCGTGTGGTGGGGAGAGCACCAATCAACACGGCATCTTACAGGAAAGAAGCGTGTGGCGGGGAATGCAATTAATTAACAAAATACCTTAAAGGAACGGAGAGAGTGGGTGGGGAGCGGACAAAACCTCACACATAATAATATCAATTTAGCAATAGAATTTAAAAAGTTATAGCTCTGCAAAGAAGGGGAACTTCTCCATAGACAAATAGAGCTGGCTAGGGATAGTAAATTATGAATTTAACCATGGCGATCAAAGTGTTAATTTCACTGTGAATGTATAATAAAACACAAGATACTTGTGCCCTAATGATAAGGGTAAGCACTCAATGAAGAAACCCACTCCCATGAAAAAAAGTCTAACATGCTTATAAATACTATGGAATTACACACTATGAATGTATTACTTGGCCCATAACAGCCCCCAAAACAGCCAACTTCAAGTTCAAGTTTCAAGTTTCTTTAATAGTTGTCATACAGAAGTACAGAATACTTTCATACAAAATGCTTCTTACTGTTACGCTCCAGAGACTGTGCTAGACAAGATAGTATCAAATAACATAGTATAGCATGTAATTTAGAAGTAGAAAATGAGGTCACAGTGTTCAGTATAGACATATGTACAATGTTCGATGCAGAATAGACGTAACTGAGTTACCATATAATATACAATACTATGCAGTGTACTAATGTACAGTACTATATAGTGCAAAGCAGAAATGGGATGAGGTACAATTTAGGTACAATTTACAGTAAGGTGTACGAGTTGTAGTGCAATCCTTCATCAATAAATATAAAGTGTGGGGAGTGGGTGCTACAGTGTGTTTGTTTAAAGTGGGTGTGTGCTATAAAGTGTGTGGAGTGGGTGCTACAGTGTGTTTGTTTAAAGTGAGTGTGTGCGTGTGGATGTGTGTGCTATGTGCGTTTGGTGGTTGTTGTTGTGTAGTGTTCATTGTTCGTTGCCAACTTCAACAGACACTTTGATGTGAGCTCCAGCATATCACCAGGGTTATCAAGTGGGCACCTCTCTTCACTGGAGTTTCGTCAAGTAAGGCCCTTTCTTTGTTTTCATGCATTGATCGGGAGGTCTAATCATTTTATACCCTTTGAAATATCCATGTGATCATTACAGAAACTGACAACCTCGTTATGCAGTCAGCAGTAATATCTGTTAACAGAAGCACAACTCTTCGTTAAAATGTCAAAACCGGATCCGACTCTCCTGCGTTTTCATGGACTGAACTGCTGACTGCTGAACCTGCCAGAAGAGCGAGGAATAATAAACCCTCTGTGATCGCTGGGTCTCTCCATTTGTCAACCTTGCAGACTTTGGGTCGGACTAAGAGAGAAAACACAGCTGGGAAGTGTAATGTTTCTATTCTGCCTGTCACTCTTAGTGTCTAGCAGAAAGAACTGAATGTCCACACAATGACATTATAGCTGAAGGTTTGTTTACTTCCACTTTGGGTTGCATACATGAACTGACAGGCACCGTATCTGACGTCATTAACAAGAGTCTGGGCTAAACCAACTTATGGGTGAAACCATTATTCCAGGATACCACATTTCCCTTCTTTTAAAGGAGAAGCATGACACATAGCTGAAAATCAAAGCACAAAAATTTATCAACTTTTCAGACAGTCTTCTGTACTCACTGGGGAAGAACGAATTGATTAGGCAACAAAATAAGTGCATTCAATTATAACACCATATAATTATAATTTATACCACCATATAACACCATAAGTGCAAATCACATCTACTTTTCCTACTCTTTTCTTCCAATTTTTTTTTCAGTCACAGGTCTAGAATGTCTCTCCGCTTAACTAAGCGGCCTGACCTGGTAGTAATGCCTTGTGGTGGCACAGTTGGAAAATTTGCAACAGTCTGCTGTACAGTCTCAGTGGCCTGAGGCTCGACCTGTTGACCATCCGTTGCAACTCCGTGACGTGCATCTCCCTCGGTGGTCTGTAGGAGGTGACGCCGATTGCGCCAGAGCGTGTGGCCCTCATCCGTGATGATGTTGTAGGATCGCTGGGTCCCTGCTGATCCGACGACTGTGGCGGGTTTCCACGACCCTGTTGGTTGCTGGAAGCGGACCGTGGCTCCTACTGGCAGTGCAGGCTGTGGTTTGGCATTTCTGTCATAGTATTACCTTTGTCGTTTTTGGCACAGTTCTCGTCTGCCTAGAACTGCACTGCGACAGGCAAGTTCTGGTCGCAGCTGTTTCTCAGTGGTTGGAAGGCTTGAGCGCAAACATCAGCTCATCAGCAGCTGTGCTGGTGACTTGAATCCGTCCACTGGTGTGTTTCGGTATTCCAACAGGCTGAGATATGGATCTGACCTCTGTGCATGTGCTTTGTCCATGATGGCTTTAGCTGTTTGCACAGTTTTCTCAGCCAGCCCGTTGCTCTGCGGGTACAGGGGCCAGTGGCGGCTGGTACTATCTTCCATTGGTGGGTCGCAACTCGACGTTAGGTCGAGTTGAAAATGTAACGTAACGTTAATAAATGCTCTGGAGCAATCTCTCTCTCTGTCTCTCGGATCAATCCAATAAATAATTAACACATGTATATGTTGTCATTTTAAACAACTCACCATTCATTCATTCATACATTATGCATCAGCAGCAGCGAAATTAATGTTATAGTTCACAACACAGCAGCGCGTTTTGAAGTGCTATTATCATCTCAGCATTTCATAGCCGCATTTCTCGGAGAAACAGGATTGTGAGAGAGAGAGAGAGAGAGAGCGCGAGAGAGAGCGAGAGAGAGAGAGAGGGAGAGAGAGGGAGAGAGAGAGAGAGAGCGAGAGAGAGAGAGAGAGAGCGAGAGAGAGAGAGAGAGAGAGAGAGAGAGAGAGAGAGAGAGAGAGAGAGAGAGAGAGAGAGAGAGAGAGAGAGAGAGAGAGAGAGAGAGAGAGAGAGAGAGAGAGAGAGAGAGAGAGAGAGAGAGAGAGAGAGAGAGAGAGAGAGAGAGAGAGAGAGAGAGAGAGAGAGAGAGAGAGAGAGAGAGAGAGAGAGAGAGAGAGAGAGAGAGAGAGAGAGAGAGAGAGAGAGAGAGAGAGATCGCAAATCTACCTTGTTGTTGACAGCAGGCAGAAGGGCTTGATAAAGTATATCCACTCCATTGTCCAGACTGTGTTGATGTCCATTGTCCATGCATGTCCCTCCACACTGCATCCATAGCTTGTTATTAGCCAACAAGTACTGTGTGAGCTAACAACAAATACCTGCATCACAACACAACAGCATAAACTCACATTGTTTAATTGAAACGTGGTCAAGCCGGAGGGCTTGATAAAGTGTATAATCCGCTGTTGATGATGTATATCCAGACCACTGTCCACTGTCCAGACTGCATCCGCCATATAGCTTGTTAGCCAAGTGTTAGCTGTTAGCACCACACAACAAGTACTTGATTTCTTTGTCCATTTCAGAGAGCGTCTCCGCGAAATGCGGCTACGGAAATTCTTGACGCTGCTATGGATGCTTGCCTAGACCGCTTCAAATCGCGCCCGGTTTCCAACATAATACATCATATTTCAACGCACAGCGCGTTACGCACTGATTGGCTGCGACGGATACAGCGATCAAACAGTGACGCGCACTCAGAGCGCTATTGCGTCTAGCCCGGGCCGAGAAATACGGCTAGGAGAAATGCGGCAGGAGAAATGCGGCAGGATTGAGTCACTTCCTGTTCAGGAAAACGAGTATTTTTTATTTTATATATTAACGTTATATTGTGCATTGGAAACACAAACATACTTAAAATGAGTAAATATTATTAATTTTAAACATGTTTATATTATTTATATGGCTATAAAACAAAAAACAAAAAAAAAATTTCTTCTTCTCTCATTTAACAGGTGGGTCGGCGCCCTAGCGCCCCCGGTGGCCAGCCGCCACTGACAGGGGCTGCTTGTGATGTGTTAAAAATCCCATGTATTCGCAAAGTTCTTGAACTCTTGCGAGCTATAGCACGGTCCATTATCGCTGAGCAATTTCTCACAAATCCCGAACCTGGAAAACATGGCCTTGAGTTTCTGAATCACAGCGGTGGATGTGCGGCTAGTGATTTTTTCTACCTCGAAATACCTACTATAATAGTCAACTGCAACTATATAGTCAGTGTTGTTCCATTTGAACAGATCAGTGGCTATCACCTGCCAAGGTCGCTCTGGAATGGGGTGTGACAGCATTGGCTCTTTGGGGATGGAGTTGCGTCGTTCGAGGAAAATGCTACAAGATCCAACTAGTGTCTGTATTTGTTTGCACATCCCTGGCCAGAATATAACATCTCTTGCACGCTGCTTACACTTCTCCATGCTGAAGTGGCCTGTGTGTATGCATGAAAGCATGTCACCTCTGAGTGCGTGTGGCACAATGATTTTCTCACCTTTAAGTAGAATGCCATTTGTTTCTGTTATTTCATCCCGGTGGTTCCAATTATTCAGTGATGGCAGGGGGGCATTGTCTTGCAGTGTCTGGCCACCCTGATTGGATGATCTTCTTCAAGGCTGAGAGCTGCTCGTCTTTGGCTGTAGCAGTTCTGATGTCTTCCATTTTCCGGTCGCTCACAGGAGCACTGCTTACAACTGAGTGTATTTGCGAGTCCATGCCCTCACTCAGTGAGTCATCACAGCACGCTAGCGTCCCACTTCTGACACCATGTAATGTTTCTATTCTGCCTGTCACTCTTAGTGTCTAGCAGAAAGAACTGAATGTCCACACAATGACATTATAGCTGAAGGTTTGTTTACTTCCACTTTGGGTTGCATACATGAACTGACAGGCACCGTATCTGACGTCATTAACAAGAGTCTGGGCTAAACCAACTTATGGGTGAAACCATTATTCCAGGATACCACAGGAAGGACTTGGGAAAGCTTCCCTTTGCTTGTCTCCTAACAGGGCATCTGGGAGGAGGAAGGGGGGTGGGGGGATCAGGGCGATGGGCGCCGTGCTTAATTTCTAAATCAGAAGGTGCCGGAACGCAAAGTGCATATGAGACCGGAGGGATGACGTGGCCAACGCAGGTCCCGGAACACATATAGAACATGGTGCTGAAAACAACATGTCATGTACGCAAATGCCCACTTACTATGCTGTGGGGCTTACAGGCCTCAATTTCAAATCATTTTCATGATATCTGGCAATAATTATGATTATTTAGGCTCCTCTGCACAACAATGCAAATGCCCACATCACCAAGTTTAACTGTGGGGCTTACAGGGTTCAATTTCAAAGAATTTGCATGATATCAATGTTATGGCAATAATTTAACCCAATTTATCCCAATGTATCAAAAGAACCTCCCTTCACAGGCATGCACAATTTATCCCATGTCGTTTTTGAGGCAAAACCATGCATTTGCATGTAATACAACTGATTAGTATTACTTTCACCTATCTTAAAAAATGGAAATGTAATTGCATAAATTGCCTATGACTGGGAAGCTGAGACTTTTTTTCCCCTCCCACAAAATAAAATTCCTCTGGAGCCGCAAAACCAATTTACCCTTAAAGTGAAGATAACACAGTGTATAACATTTTATATATAGTTATCCCCAAGCATACGCCACATTTAGCATAAAACGCCTGACAATTGCATACCCAAAGTAATTTGTGATTTATTATACTTTATACTTATAGGACACAGTTTGTTGCATTAATGGAATTATAAAGCAACAAAAATAATAATTTTTACTTTTTATTGCTGTTTTTACCTGTTATAACAAAGGAAAACCTCAAACTCTTATGGAGAGGAGAAAAAAGACGGGCTGTGTAGACCTACTTTGAAATAAAACACAGAAGAGGAGAAAAAACACTGGCATCTGTAGACCTACTTTTAAATAAAACCCTGAACTATCGTGAAAGAAAATTAATCTGTCCACGCTGAATTAAACCCTCTATTTTCCTCAGACTTTCCTTTTTTTGGATTTATCCATAGTTAGCTTACTGGGGGGTCGGAAACTCAAGATTAGCCACTTGCAGACGGCAGGGAGAGGCGCGCGGTGTGACGTACTGTATATTTTAGTTGATGAAATACTTTAGTTGACTAAATATTTTAGTTGACTAAATATTTTAGTTGATGAAATTTTTTTTCATTTCAGTGTCACAGTATGACATCGATCTCCAAAATAAGAGATTAAAAAAAATTATAAAAAATAAATAAATAAATAAAAAGATTATTATTATATATATTTTTTTTGGATCAGGATGACCTAGTCCTAGACCTACAACCCAGAGCTCTATGAGCCAGTCTCTACAGCATCATCCAGTACAGTGTAGACCACCACAACCACCTAGACCAGTGGAGGTTTCTCCATGACAACACCTGAAAAACAAATTCACTCATAATTCATAATTATTATTAATTTACATATATATATATATATATATATTTATTTTTTTATTATTATTATTATTATTATTATTATTATTATTATTATTATTATTATTATTATTATTATTATTATTATTATTATTATTATTATTATTATTATTATTATTATTATTATTATTATTATTATTATTATTATTATTATTATTATTATTATTATTATTATTATTATTATTATTATTATTATTATTATTATTATTATTATTATAAAAAAAATGTTTAATTTTTTTTTATTAGAAATGTTTTCCTCTGTAAAAAAATGCCAGTGAATTTTTTTTCTTCAAAAATGGCCAGAATTGACAGCTCTGAGCTCAGGCCTGCACTGCAGTAATGGCTGCAGTAAAAACTGGTGCAGAATTCTGCACGGGTTGACCTGGGATTAAATAAATAATAAATAATAGCCACTCAAAATAGGCTATTAACACTTTAATCGCCATGGGTTAAATTCATAATTTACCATCCCTCGCCAGCTCTATTTGTCTATGGAGAAGTTCCCCTTCTTTGCAGGGCTATAACTTTTTTGATTCTATTGCTAAATTGCCATTATTATGGCCCATTCAATGTCCTATATGTATTGTTCAGGGTGTAGCAACGTTAAACTTTTTCATTCACATATTCATACTAAAATATGGTCTAAAGTATAAGTATGTTTTTATCGTTTTCTGCAGCTTTCTTCAGAACGTGATTTATAGCCCTAAATGCATTATATTGATGATCAAATACAGTTTGGTAGGAATCTGTGCGAGATAAAAAATGTCAACTGGACGTGGTTCTAGAAGTTTCTACGCATCATCTGATGATGACCGGATGGGCGGGGGATCGTTTATAATTCCGTGGGCAGCGTTAGATGATTCATCTAGTGTGGGTCATATGTTCATCAGATCAGTTAGTATAGAAGACGTTAGAATATAACGCTGAATCTTACCGTGGCTTCCTCGCGCCGCTGGCAGATGAGCGTGGAACAGAATTTTTTATATTATGGGATGGAGAAATGCCCGATCCATTTCCAGGTTGTATAATAGTATACGTCCAAATCATGTTGTTTTTTCGAGTTATTTGCACCGATCGATGTTCACTGTGTCAATACGGAGTCTCTCTAACGATAGCGAGTGCCCGGACCACATATGGATGAGCACTACCGGTTCAAAGGTTAATTTCCGGCTGGCGATCTGCCGATCGGCCACCAGATGGCGCTCTTGAACCGCTAGAGAGTTGAGTGGAGCTTTGCAGTGTGTCTCAGGGCTCCGGAAAGGAAATATGATTTCGATAACAGATTTTTGAAATATTGACATCAAAGACGAGTTACGGCGTCTTCGGCAGAATGAGCATGGCTAGGAATGACGTGTAAACTCGTCCACGGCGATCATAGTGTTAACGTCATCTAAGCACGGTCCGTGCATGATTGACAGCCTTGAAATCCAATCAGAGAATGTTGCCAACTCTGCTGCTCTGCAGCTACACGGAGGTTGAATGATTGACAGCCTTGAGATCCAATCAGAGAATGGTTCCTACTCTGCGACTCTGCAGCTTTGTTTACAAAATAATTTTATCTCAGTTGAAGAAGCTAACTTGTTGGAGCTAACGTAGCTAAAGGGCTACCACCGCAGCTACCAGGCCCAGGGTGGAGTGTTTTGTTATTGTTCATGAACTTATTGTGCATCGTTTGATGATATATATATATTTTTTTATCTCAGTTGAAGTAGTGTAATTGACGTGATTGCCGGCTTGGACTGTCTGTAAGCTAACTTGTTGTAGCTAACGTGAGCTAATAGCTAAGTCATCGAAACGTTCACCCAGAGGAAGAAGAAGAAGAGGAAGATGGGATAGGTGAGCCCACAGCTTTGGTGAGTGCACTGCTTTGGCAATCGCTTGGGTGACTGTCTGAGTGACCACCTGTCGGAGTCGGAGTCCCGAAAATGGAACGTGTGTCACGCATCAACAGAACAATGTTTAGTGGATTTCGACAGCATCCTCACGCAAATGAAGGATCGATTAGATCACAAAAGATTGCTGTTTGTTGCATTGCTGGATTTGCAACTGCAGAGGAGGTCATTGAACGTTTCATCAGAAAAGAGCGAAGGATGGATTTCATTTACAAGTGATGGGAGCGACAGGGAACTATTTCCTCCTAAGAAGTAACGTTGTCAATGGTGAGTGCATTTTTTTTTTATATATTTAGTATATTTAGCTGTGTGGGGCGGGTCTGTGTTGATTATGATTTAATTGGCTGTATTTTACTGCGTGCGTTGGTATGCTTTCTGCCTTTCTGTGGGTAACGAGCGATTTATTTTGGTCCGCTGTGGCCCTCCCTCCTCCTCCTCTTCCTCTCTCTCCTCCCTCTCTCTCCTCCCCTCCTCCTCCTCCTCTCCCCTCCTCTCCTCCTCCTCCTCCTCTCCCCCTCCTCCTCTCCTCTCCCTCTCCTCTCTCCTCTCCATCTCCTCCTCCTCTCCCCTCCTCCTCCTCCTCTCTCCTATAGCTATTGATGTGATGTTTGTAAGTGAGGCGTACTCAAAGCCTTACTACTAGTGCCTGTTGTCTTTAACTGTAGTGTCTGTCTGTTGTCTTCATAACCACACTGTGTCTGTACTTCTTTATTAAAATTGTTTATCTCTCCCGTCCTCCCCAATTTTTTAACTCACCAGCCACTACTGACACACACATTGGGGGATGTTTTATAAATATAATATAATAATTTGTGCTTCACCTAAAAATTTGGTCAGCAGCCTCCACTGACCTAGACCTACAACCCTGGTTTGAGTTTTTGCAAAAGGCTATGACACTATTTTTGTAGCACTCTGCTTCATGTTGAGTATGTAAATAAAGATATATAAATGATAAACATTTGATATAATTTATGTTTTTTACATTAGTAATTAATTTTACACATCATTTTACATACTTTTTGGTAATACATTTATGCAACAAAAGAGGAGCCGCTTGGGAGCTGAAAGAAAAAGAGCTGGACTTCCCATCACTAGTGAGACCTTTGGCTTCCTATGTTTATTGACCATAAGGTTCTGAGCTGTTTCCAGAACAGAAGTGCTCACCATCCAACCGCCAAAAATGCAATTCTTGCAGAAAATCTCCAGGTGTCAAAAGTTTTCTATACCAAATCATAGCATGGCTTTTTCTATGGTGTTCCTCAAGGTAACAGTGTATTAACCCCTTATGCTGAGGGGACATTTAGCATAAAACGCCTGATGATTGCATACCCAAAGTAATTAGCAATTTATTACTTGAACCACTTATAGCCCATGCATGAGTCTGGTCTCTTTGGAAAGGTGTCAGGCCAGCAGTTCACCTCTGGGGTAAGATAGGGGAGTTTAGACGTCAGGTCAGGTCACCTCTGGGGTAAGATAGGGGAGTTTAGACGTCAGGTCAGGTCACCTCTGGGGTAAGATAGGGGGGGGGGGGGGGGTTTGGACGTCAGGTCACCTCTGGGGTAAGATAGGGGAGTTTAGACGTCAGGTCAGGTCACCTCTGGGGTAAGATAGGGGGGTTTAGACGTCAGGTCACCTCTGGGGTAAAATAGAGGGAGAGATAGACAGGCAGGTGTTACAGAAGTGTAATTGCAGCAGGACATATTGATTGTGATATTTTCAACGTACTTGATATATTGTTGTTAATGTTATGTGTTACTGTTTGTCTTGTTTTTATGGCATCGGGGACCATGTTGGAAATAAGTGTTCTTCACTTGTACATGCTATCCCTTGGATTTTATATGTCTACTATATCCATGAACAAAACCAATCAATGAGCTCTCATTTTGAAAGGTTGCTCACAGTCCAGATTGTAATTCTGGTGTCTTCCATGCCTGGTCGTAAGAAGGTATTGGATTTCAGCTGCAGTTTTGCCGTCCTGCCTGGTTTGGCCTATACATTTTTCTTGGGTCAATCAATATAGTATTACAGTAATAACAGATTACCCTGGGGAAAAGGGTGGGTGACCCTAATGTATATTTAGGTCATTACGGGTCAATGTCCGTGAGCACGAAGTGATTCCTGAATTAGAAACTCTCCAGTTTCTCTTGAGATTGAAGATAACTCAACAATAGAGCGACAGGATGTTCCTACATGATGGAATTCCATTAACAGCTGGCGGTCTGATAAGGAGGATGCAGCAGGCGTCTTTGGGGAAATCAGAAAAGCTTACGTAAGAAAGCAGCCTGTGAGATGAATGAGCTGTGGGAAGAATCTTCTCACCGTCCCCTCGTCACGTCCGTCAACTCAGCAGAGTGTGTCTCTCCACGGCATGTTAACAATCACCATTCTTCTTCCACGGCGGTAGAGATATCGATTGCTATGTATAAAACAACAGTCGCTGTGTGTTGATATACAAGAAGTTTTTAATAAATTGGGTGTTTTGTTACTGGATCTTGTAAATGAGTCATAGTGGAACAGTGATATCACGCTTTTCCTGTGTTTTACCCAGTTTTTCCGCTGCACAGAAGTTAGTAGTTTTCTTTCTAAAGTGGTTGCCAGTGGTGAAGGCAGCCATGTTGGAAGAAATAGGATGTCAAACAAGAGGCAAGAGTGAAGGAAGACAGAAATATCTGCCTCTAACCCCATACAGAAATGTATTATCATGAAATTATAGTATTCCTGTTGTAGAATATATTTATAGTGTCCTATATGTTACTTTATGTTTATATTAGATTTCTTTATATGTGTACTTGCACATTATGAGAAGCGACAATAAAGCTGACTTTGACTTTGAGAAGCCAGAATAGTTATTTTTTTCTATTTTTGTTTTTGTTCTACTAATCACTACAGTATTCCTGTAAATCTATAGTGTTGTGAAATAAATATAGAGAAATACTATAAATCTATATACTGGAATACTATGAGTTTTAGGCTACTACAGTACATTTTTGGATAGGAATTAATCTTGCAGTGCACTCTATAGTGTGTATGAAAATAAGGCAAGGAATACTACAAATGACAACAGTATTTCTGTGGTAAATCTATAGTTTGTACAAAATAATCCACAGGAATACTATGAATCATTACAGTATTTGTGGAATACTGTGGGTTTTACTACAGTTCATCTTTGTATAGGACTTGCTAATTAATCTTGCAGAAGGACAAAACCGTGTGGACCTTGCAGCAGGGGCGTATATCTAGACCAAGCACTGTACTGGGGCACAGGGGGGCACTTAAGGATGCCAAGCGGGCGCGCGAAGCGCGCATGCGAAACATTTTGTTGCCGGTTTTGGCCGTTTTTTGGGTGAAATTGGGCAGATTTTGTAACTATTTTATTTTTAACTTTATTTCGGTTTTAGGGTTAGGGTTAGGTTAGATGCATCCATCTGTATGGAGAATGGGAGGGGTTTGTCTGATGTTAAGGCCTTGAGAACATCACCCACTGCCTTTGGAGCAAGGATGTCTTTGACCAGAGCCTCTGCCTTTGTTCTTCCTAAAGTCATTTTCTTCACTATTTTGGAATCATGTAGAATCTTTTGATTATTATCATTTAGATGCCTTTATTTCATATTCAACGCAGACGGTAGGCTATATATAGCACATTATAGCACATTTTGTTTGGTTTTCAGTTTTCAATCCATAATAACAGAAGGGGAGCTCCAGTAGCTCACCGCATATCTCGGCGCTATTTCTGCATCGGGGAAAACCGTGCTGCGTCACGGATCTGGTGGACTCCGAGTTCGATTCCCGGACCCGCCGTCATTTGCCAGAATGTCTTCCCCTGATCTATATCCCGTTTCACCCTGTATCTGTCGGTCATGCTTGACCAGAAAAGCGATAAACGCTAAAAAATAAAGTTAAAAAAAAAAATAATAATAAGTTAACAGAAAAAATAAGTACACAACCACATTATTTCAACCTAATAAAACTATGTTTATTGTCATTGTTTTAAGAACACAAGGTGACTTGGTAATACTCACATTTTGAGTAAAAAGAAATGGCGTTGCCCTCTCCCTTTTAACATGTGCAATGTTAAAATGAAATAAAAAAATAAATACAATTTGTTGATTAATCCCACTGGTCACAATGGTGACCGTAATAATGTTTTTGTTATAAGGCTCTGAAAATGTTACTGAATGATGTATCAATGTATTTCCAGCTAAATTGAAATAATAAAGGGTCTCAATTAAATATGTGTAGTGTAGAGAGAGAGAGAGAGAGAGAGAGAGAGAGAGAGAGAGAGAGAGAGAGAGAGAGAGAGAGAGAGAGAGAGAGAGAGAGAGAGAGAGAGAGAGAGAGAGAGAGAGAGATTCAAGTTAACATGCAGCCCCATGTGTAGGAAAATAAACAGCTGCCTACCTGTTGCTGTCAGTGAGATCCCTGGCCCTGTTTGGCTTTACTGAGCTCCGTTATCTGGCGGCTGTAGTTGGTCCCTTTAAGCTGCACACCGGAGCATCTTTTAATCCAGCTGTTTGCTGTTCTCTGTTGATGCGTCGCTCGACACTTCAATCTGACATGGGGATATCTTGTATCCTTGATTTGATTGTCTTTTTGTTTGGCAAGCCTTCTGTCGTATATTCTAAGTCGATACATTAGATTAATCACAGTGCATACAGGTTTTGCTAACCGGATGGAAGAAGGAGAATGATAGAAACAGGTCCCCCTCTGGCCTAGCCAGAGAGGAATAATTGGTGCAGTCAGACAACAGTGTTCTAATTTAAACTCATATTTTATTGCCTCGGGGCCCAAAGGTGGATATAGCATTTACATACAGGGATGATTTCATATTAAAACAGGCTGTACAAAGGATTGTTGAGGTGTGTATCATTAAGGCCCATTCACAGTGGCTCTCACATCAAACAAGTTCTGTACATATAACAATAGTCCTGTTACATCAATGAAATAGACTACACCTTTTGCCACCACATAGTTAAACCTGGTCTAAGATACATTTTACACTATATCACAACAAACAGTGATTCCATACAGTTTACTCACGTCATGGCAAAACAGTACAGTCTGTGGAGATGGTGGAGGCCAGAACCCCTGGGGTTTCGGGTGGGGTATATCTGTCTGGCCTGCCTCTCTCTAACAATACGTTCTCATTTATACTCTGGTATCAACCAATCATCGCACATTCTAATATTACGTTGGTCCAATCAGGTTTGTCTTCTGGGGGGCCCCCTGTCTTCCTCCTCGTGTGGGCTGGTTTTCTTGATGAGTTGGCAGTTTAACACTAAAACCTTTTCTAAATTTGTACATTTAATGTAAGAAGTTACATATATATTCAGCATTAACCCAAAGTGGTGTTGTCTATATTTTAATACCAAATTGCATAATCAGGTGACATTCTAAATGACATTTAAATCATTTGATCTAATAAGTCAGTTTAATTAATATGATCTTGTTTGTGCTGGTCTGCCCTCATTCAGACCAGCTGTCCTATTGGCCCCTAGTGGGGTGTAATCACCTACATTTACATACAGTCCTCAGTCACACAGTTAACCAGTTGTCCAAGTGGGGGTTGCAATGACTCATTTAGCACTGACAACTGAAACTCAGTTTGTTCCAAACGGCACACCAGGCTTTTTGCATATATTTTCTATTTACAGACATATGGATTATGAAATACACAGTCAATGTTACCACACTTCAAACAAAACATCTGAGCTACAGAGAAAAGCCTCCTTGATATACTCGCCATCAGTGAATGGTTTTCCACATTTCGCAATGCAATGAGCAATGCGATAGCTTGCTTCAGTTGCGTGTTTTTTAGCAGTCGTGAACACTTTGAGGGTGCTGGCTTGCTTTCCATACCTGGCCATGGCACGTTTAATCGATTCTGCCTTATCCGCCTGATCTTTGAAACTTTTTTGATGCTTCGTCTCAAAATGGCGTTTCACACCTGACGTTCGGCAAACTACATTTTCTAAACATAAGTACACACAGTCCTTCTGACACACAAACCCATAGTCGTCTGTCCACGAGGGCTGGAATGCCAGAATTTCCTTTGCTTTAACTTTCTTAGCTGGCGGGGTTGCCATCATACAGAATGCAACCGCAGCACTGTGATTACCTGTGAACTGCGCGAGGGCACGGGAGGCCAGCTGACTGCTGACAGCTGAGCACCATGGTATGTACCATGTATTAGCTGTCATAGGGGTGTGCAAAACAGTCGACTTACAAAAAAGAACCTGTTGGAGGATTTCAACAAGATAAATGCGACAACAGTGCAAAATATTTCACTATAATATTTCAAAGCGAATCAGGTGACATTCTAAATGACATTTAAATCATTTTATCTAATAAGTCAGTTTAATTAATATGATCTTGTTTGTGCTGGTCTGCCCTCATTCAGACCAGCTGTCCTATTGGCCCCTAGTGGGGTGTAATCACTGGGGGCACAACTGATCAATACTGGGGCACGTTCCCCAGTAAAAGTGGTCTAAATATGCCGATGCCTTGCAGGGAGGTATCATGATAGTTTCATGGTCATTTCAGTTTTTACCGTCTTTGTCTAAATAATTGATCAGCCACTGTATAAATTATTGACCATGGTACTGACATAGTGATGATTTATGGGTATAATCCAATTTAATCCATGATACTGATGTCATTGGCATAGTTTTTTGGGTCCCTATCGTGATGGTGGTGCAGAAGAATGGTGGAAATATTTGTCAGAAATACCATACTTGAAATTGTAGAAATAATTGTACCTCCCCCTCCCTCCCACTTGTGATCCCCTCCCCCACACACCCTTTCTAACCCCCCCCCCCCCCTCCTGGCCCCCCTCCATACACCTTCAACCCTCGCCAGCTCCCCAAACCATGTCCCCCCCCCCTCCTCCTCCCAACCCCCCCCCCCCCCCCCCCCTTCCTTCACCTGATACCACATCCCCCCTCTAACTCACCCTAGCCTCCTCCAATCCTGAACCTGGGCCAGTCTACCCAGAATTCCCCTCTCTCCACGATAAAGACCTACGTCTCACTGGATTCTAGCAGCTCATCCGGGGACCCACCAGCTGGTCACCATTGAGTCATCTAGCTGTAACTCTCTGTAATAAACCTGTGTTTTCCAAATGTATTTGTATATAGCATGAGATGGTTGTACAAGTCAAGAAGAAACATCACAAAATATCAAAAACAAAAACCACCATAAAATTCAAATATGCGACACTCCCAGACTTTCCCCAATGAAGATAAGGAACGACTCACTAAAAACCTAGTAATAGGAAGAAGAAAAAAAGCACCACAGGTGGCGTGGAGGAGAGACGCCTCAGATGGGCTGTTCAAAGGGGATCCCCCAACTGGATGTTGTGATAATATAGTTGTGGTACAGGTTCATGTACAGTTTAATAGGACATGGTCTGCTCAACTGGGCCTCAATGTCGTCAGATAAACATGTTTTAAACATTGTAATAACAATTTAGAGCGCAAATCTCCACAAGATGGCAGCCACACATTTCCTCTCTCTCTCACAGAGCAAACACACCTATACTATTTTACAAATACAGACTATTACACTATTACACACTATTACACTATTACACACTATCGCACTGTTGCACTATTACACAGACTATTAGCTGGGGGCCAAAGTAAACAAAGAGTAAGAGTATTCCTTTTCTTCTCTGTTGTTGCTCTTTCATGTGTGATATTGTTACCAGAAATTGTTCTATTTTTGACATAGGATAACACAAGGAAGTTCAGCCTGTGGATATCATGGGAAATGAGGGTTAGCATGGAGGGGGTGGTTCTGGGACACTGGAACTGTTGAGCCTTCCTGAGGTGTCGTGGCCCTAACTTGAAGAAACACCAGTGAAGGGAGGTGCCCACCTGATAACCCTGGTGATATGTTGGCTCTCACTGCCTATCTATCTATCTATCTATCTATCTATCTATCTATCTATCTATCTATCTATCTATCTATCTATCTATCTATCTATCTATCTATCTATCTATCTATCTATCTATCTATCTATCTATCTATCTATCTATCTATCTATCTATCTATCTATCTACATGTTGAGTTGTGGTGGCCATTAGGGGCCATGTGGTAGGATATGTAGCATCTGCATTGTCAATACTAGGAGCTCACATCAAAGGGGCATGGCTCTGTTGATGTTGGTAATGCTATTTGGGGCCTATATGGGCCACGTAATACATTCATAGTGTGTAGTTCCATAGTATTTATAGGCATGTTAGACTTTCTTTTGGCAATGGGAGTGGGTTTCTTCATTGAGCGCCTATCCTTATCATTAGGGCACAAGTATCATGTGAAAGAAAAGTGAGTGCAGGAGTAATTTCTTTGACAAAGTTCTTACATAAGGGTATTTACTCCCTGCACCACAAACTCTTTTGCATGTTGATTGCTTCAGTGCTTAATTTGGATTAGCAATACGTTGATCTTGTTGGTTGAAAAGTTTATCTTTTTCTTACTTCCCTTCTTTGGCGCCATCTCTAATATCTCCAATCGTCAGCAGGTATAGGACAGTTTGCACACGGTACAAACATTCCCTTATATACTGTTTAGGGGGCGTTACATATGTTAACCATATACTATCAGAGTGTCAGTACGGGTGTCACTGCGACATCCAAGAATGACCATTGGCAGAGGATCAGTGATGCCATTAATGCCGTTTCGGACGCACCATAGCAAAACAAATTAAAATGTTTAGACTTAAAGATGGACTCTAAAAAAAATCTCACAAGCCAAGCGGTCCATGTCAGCGACTACTGGGGGGGGGGGGGCAGGAGGACGTGTCCCTCACACCACTTGATGAGACCATCTGGGACATAATTGGAGAAGTTTCCATAAGCGGTGTCCCATAAAACACCCCTCTGGACAGTTCTAGGTATGTTTGTATGACGGTATTGACAAGCGCATACATAACCATAGCCTATTTGTACATATCTGTCAAAACCAGTGGAGGCTGCTGACCAAATTTTTAGGTGAAGCACAAATTATTATATTATATTATATATTAAATTATATTTTTTAAACATCCCCAACGCTGCAACACCCCCATTCCTCCCAGGTGTCAGGCTCCTCATTCGCTTCCATTCATTTTGGGGACCATGTTTAAATATCATACTTCTGAAGTATAAACAAACTATACTGCTGTGACGATTTCAATAAAACAGACCATTCTGAATCAATGGTATGCAAAACTGTACATTGGAATATCTAACATGTATTTACCACCTTCCTCTGCACGAGGCCACAGATGGGTTTTATGTAACACAAGGACAAGGAATGAATGAATGAATGAATGAATGAATGAATGAATGAATGAATGAATGAATGAATGAATGAATGAATGAATGAATGAATGAATGAAAACTTTATTTAACAGATTTCAGAATGTGTACAATACAGTACGGCTCAATACACACAATTGTTAAGGGGATGCAGACCAGAGAAAGACTTTCGTCTTGTTTACATCAGGGTCCCCCATTTTCAATTCATCATAACATGACATACAGATAGACAGTACTGCTACATCTATATATGACATACAGAGATATAGACAGTACTGCTACATCCAGACATTTATGACATACCAGATCTACAAATATACATTACTGTTTAAGAGCACAACGCCTGTCATATGAATGAATGAATGAATGAATGAATGAATGAATGAATGAATGAATGAATGAATGAATGAATGAATGAATGAAAAAGTTTATTTTTGGACATGTTATTCTCCATATTTCTCCAAACAACTCACGATATCTTGTTCCGTCGAACCAAACAATCATAGCAACAAATTTAAAAAAAAACATTAAAAGAAGAACATTAAAAAAAGAAAAAAAGAAGGAATTATAAACAAAAGGTCAAGAGCAATGTGTTTGGTTAGCAGACATGTCCAAAAAAGGAGTAGAGGGAAGCTAAGCTTATTGATCCATACCCCTTTACATTTATATTTGTTCTTCCATTAATTTTACTAGATATAACATAATTTAGTGTATTACAATATAGAATATACTTTTACTTATATTAAAAGATTACAAGAAAAGAAAAAAACTTGATTCACTTGACAGCAGTGAATATAGTACAGCACTACATACACAATATAACATAACTTTGTTTATCCTCAATACTCATTTCTGTATTTTTCCAATGTGTATTTTTTTTGCTGCTTTTTAAATTGTGCCACATGTTTGATGTATTCGGGTAAATTATTCCACAACTTCACTCCACACACCGATATGCACATGCTTTTCAGCGTGGTGTTTACCATTGGTTGTTTAAGATTCCCTCTCCCTCTTAAGTTATATTCTCCTTCCCTGTCTCTGAACCATTTTTGAATGTTGCCTGGGATTAGTTTATATCTGGCTTTGTATACAATGAGGGCAGTTTTGTAATCCACTAGGTCCATAAATTTCAATGCTTGTAGCTTTATAAATAAGTTATTGGTGTGTTCATAATATCCTACATTGTTGATTATTCTTATTGCTTTTTTTGCATGGTGCATATTGGCTATAGAGTGCTTTTGTAGGTATTACCCCACACCTCCGCACAGTAGCTCATATATGGTAGGAAGAGTGTACAGTACAGTGTATACCAGGGGTCAGCAACCTTTTTGACATGGAGTGCCTGTTTGAAATATAGTTGTAACTAGTGTGCCTCAACAATATGCCATGCATCGTAATTTTTTTTTCTCATAATCAGGTCTTTTTAATGATAATTTTTACATTATTACATCATTATTGTTATTGTTATTATTAACAATATTATTATGATGGTTGTATCAACCCTAAATCTGAGTTGGGGGGGGATGCAATGCAGACAAACAGCTGCATACAGTGCGACCATTTCACTCACATTTGCCCATTCATTTTTGGACACATCACACACCATCGGTGTGTGTACTGTACGTGTGCTGTCATAGCTCCACCTACAGGCCTAATGGAGAACACCAGGAGAACACCAGGATGTGAATGGAGGGTGAATGTGAGGTATATCGTGTAAATAAGTTTTGATTGATCGCAAGACTACGCTGTAAAAAAAAATAATAATAATAAGTTACCAGAACTTAAAAATATTGAGTTCAGTTACTGTGCATTAAGGTTTTCAGTTTTCAATCCATAATAAGTTAACAGAAAAGTACACAACCACATTATTTCAACCTAATAAAACTATGTTTATTGTCATTGTTTTAAGAACACAAGTTGACTTGGTAATACTCACATTTTGAGTAAAAAAATGGCTTTTAACATGTGCAATAAATAATCAAATTAGTTGATTAATCCCACTGGTCACAATGGTGACCGTAATAATGTTTTTGATATAAGGCTCTGCAAATGTTACTGAATGATGTAGCAATGTATTTCCAGCTAAATTGAAATAAACAAATAAGGGTCTCAATTAAATATGTGGTAGTAAAAAGAACCTGTGGGAGGATTTCAACAAGATAAATGCGACAACAGTGCAAAATATTTCACTATAGTAGTTCAAAGCAAAAAATTAAAAATAAAAGATTATGCTGCCCCCTGTGCCTATGAAAATGCCCCCGCGTGCCTATGCAGGCACGCGTGCCTAGGGTTGCCTACCCCTGGTGTATACAGTGTTTTTTGGTTTAGAATGTGTTTTTATCTTGCATAGAACAGGGGTTCCCAAACTTTTCAGGCCGGGACCCAGAAAATAAGGCGTCAGAGAGCCGCGGCCCAATGCACATCGTCAGGCTTTTTTTTCCTTTTTTTTACTCAATCATATTAAGTTAGTTCAAGTTAGTTATTCATTAATATGTGCTATTTATGAGAGGGCTAACTTGTTGCAAAATAATAATGATAATAATAATAGTCTCATTAAAATACTATTGTTGCTTCGGTTGTTTTCAGCGTTTTATGTGCATAATCTGTTATTTAGTTTGAAATGTTTGTTGAAATAACTAGATTTTTCGTTTTTGTTTATTTATTAAGTTAATATAAAACCATATAGTCACATTTTAGAATACAATAGAATAGAATTTTAGAATACAACTAGAAACACTGTCCTGGCCTGCTTCTAAGTTCAGTGGCCTGACAAAAAAAAAAAAAAATTTACTTTTTTTTTTTACTTTTTTTTTTTATCATCTCGCGGCCCTCCCGTGGCTGCTCGCGGCCCACCTTTGGGTCGCGACCCCGACTTTGGGAACCACTGAGAGCACAGCACGGGAACTCGCCTATAGCAACGCCACATATAGCTTAACTACATTTCTCAATAGTGTTGCTCCTTTTTAACCAAGTAGCGTTATGTGTAGTGTAACGTTAGCTGTTTTTAGACCCAAGTAGTTACTCGCTCCTGCCGGAGAAACTGGACTGCTAAATAAAGATTAAAGATCTAGCGTTCGTTGATGCTCATTCAATGCTAACAACATTAGCTAGATAGCTAACAAACTAAATACAACGTATAGCATAGCTACAACCAGGGGCGTATTTAGGATTATAGGAGATCCGGGGCTTAGCCTGCCTATTTTTTTTTTTTTTTTTGTATCTGTTTTTTATTTTTTTTGCAGGCAAGGGGTGGTTTTCTTTTGAATTTAATTAACCTGTACGTGCAATTTCCTGCAATATAGAGCCTTCAATCTTGACCAATAAAGCTGCTCTTTTCACTATAAAACTCAGTTAACTACGTTAGATTTATATATTGGGGGGGGATATATCATATTTTTCATATGATCAAAAAGTGGTGGAGCAAGAGCATACCTTTGCTCCCCCAAGTTCAATAGTGGGAGAGCAGAGATGCTCCGAATGCTCTTATGGCCAGGCGTCTATGATTCACTGATACAAAGTAAAATAGTGCAGTGCAATAAAATAGTTAGTAAAATAGAATAAAATAATGCAATAGTGCATTGCAATAAAATAGTTATCATCGTATTTTTTCGGGAGGCCGGTAAGGAGTGCATTACAGTAGTCGAGTTGGCTTGAAATAAAGGCATGGATCTGGTTTTCAGCGTCCTTTTGATTTATAAATGGCCGTACTTTAGCTATGTTTCTAAGGTGGAAGAATTAAGTTTTTGTCAACTTGTTGATTGTGAAGGTCTGAGTCTACCATGACACCAAGACTTAACTCACTCAAATACAGTTAACAGCTGGATAGACCACAGATGGAAATTAGCTTCTGCTAAATCTGGTGCAAACATATTTTCATGTAACAATGATGCATTTTTTTTTTTTTTTTTTAATAGATTCGGGGCTTTTCAGAAAACATTCGGGGCTTGAGCCCAAGTAGCCACCCCCTAGCCCCGCCCCTGGCTACAACACAGAATAACGTTAATACAATTACATGCATCATTGTTTACAATGAACGGGTGGGGCTGGTCAAAGGACTGGACACGGGGACAAGTTAAACATGAATTAATTTATTATAACAGGTAGTTTCGAGTCGTGCCTACGCACCACAGGGCTTACTATTCTAGTATATACGGATTTGACGCTTCCTCCTCATCATTGATTGCCTGTAGTAGCTGCATCTAACGTTAGTAGCTAACGTTAAAACTAACCTAAAGTTAGTTGTTCACCAACAATCTCAACGTTTGTTTTATCATTAGCTCAAAAACACAGAACCGGACGAGACAAGTTGTTCGCGCATAGGTTCTGCTAGGATAATCACACAACAATACTTCCGGTCCGGTCGATGGGCTTCAAAATACAAGTCTAAAACACCGGAAAAGACGGAGCGGTGGGCTTCAAAATAAAAGTCTAAAACACCGGAAAATATGTTTATTTTGTACAGCGTTTTCCTCCACGAGTACTCGAGTACAATCAATCGATCTGGATTATTTTTGCCCATCCCTAGTTTATCCTGTGCTGAAGTCTCCATTCCAATAGAGATAGTATATATTTTGGTCTTTATTTGATTATGGTTTCACTGCTTTTTTATTTATTAATTTTCCAGTTTTTCCTCACACTTTATTAACATTTTGTACATGGTACTGCGGCGCAAGGTACATTGATAATACATGTACATGTTAAAAGGATGACACAAAAAGCCAGACAGAGGGCTTGTGTCCAGTTTCAGTTTGTTTTATAATAAACAATCAAACTAACAAGGTAGCTGGCCAAAAACACACTTATGAGTAAGAGTCAAAAAGTCCTACTTTTTGTAGTGTACTTAAGTACTGAAAAGTAAAGTACATTTTTTTTTTTTTAAAGGGATAGACCAGGGGTCTCAAACTCATTCCGTCATGGGCCAAGGGTTCATTTTTGCTATACATTGAGACAGGTATAATGGGAGCAGACGGAGGGGGCCTATTTTTGGGTATAATTAATTGAAAAACCAAATAATGATTTATGATTCTGAAAGGTGATTATAATCAAAGGGGGGGAATCAGAGACTTTTTCAATGTATATTTGGTTTATAAACTGATATAAAGAGACGCTTCACTATGGCAGCAAGTCATATTGTTTATTGTTGTTGTTTATTGTTTAAAAGGATCCCCATTAGCTGTCACCTAAGTGGCGAGCTAGTCTTCCTGGGGTCCACATAGAAAGACAACAGAAGACACAAAACATAACAACATGAGGTACATATGACAATCACAATTAACAATGATAATCTAAAAACAGTAAAACATTGTAGACATCATTATCAACATCAGAATATTTTGCTCACATATTTAAGTAGTGCATTCTCAGGTGGTATTTGAAAGACACTTTACTATTCAATTTACTTATGTTCAGTGGGCAGTTATTCCAATGATTGATGGCACAATAAACAACAGTCCTCTTTAAAGCATTTGATTTTGGACGTGGTAACATAATCTGTCCATCATCAGCTGACCTAGTAAAATAAGAATGAACCTGATTGCATCTGACAATTTGTTTGTATAAGAAAACAGGTTGAGACGAAAAGACAGTGTTCCTAAAAAATGTAACTGTGTTGAAAACCAGCCTATTCTCTACCGTTAACCATGAGAGTTGCCGGTGCATAGTGATGGTGTTTTTTCTCATGGAACAATGTAAAACTAACCTTGCAGCTCTGTTCTGGGCAGTTTGCAATTTCTTTAGTTGACCTTTGGATGCAGAGGACCATACTGGTGCACAATAATCTAGGTGACATCCTAGCCTTAATTGATAAAGTATCAGTAATCGAATTACCTATATCTGACCATGACCATCACTGTGTATTTAACAGAGACAATAAAGGGGGGAGAAAAGGTCAAGATAAGCTTAGGATCCTTACGGAGGATTCCCTGTGTGATGAGTGACAAAAAGCTCTCTGTGGGTAAGAACGATAGCAGTGTTGGTCAGACAGAGAGGAGCTGTAGAGATGTGTTAGGGGGGAATTAGCCTTGTGCCTTATAGACGGGGTGCTGGGGGCCTACCACGAGTATAATACAAATTTTGAGTTCAATTTGCCGTATATTTTAGTAACCCCATGTACTTATACTAAGCAGTATGGTTACCAGTACCAGTATCACCAGAATTGATATGAGGTAGCTATCACCAGAATTAGCGGCTGTATTAGCGTGTTTAAAAGAAGTTGGGAAAATTCCTGAAAACTTAAACAAGCATGTACCAAAACAAAAATAGAAGAGCCAGCTGACTTAAAATCAAAAACCTCTTTTAAAAACTGACAAAGAGAGGCAGTTTGTGGGCCGGTGAAGGGAGACAGTGTTTTGGGGGTTAAATTCTATTTTTCATTTGTTTAAGTGAGGGAGCCTATCTTATCAGACACAGGAATGAAAACAAGAAGCCACTATATATATATGGGGGGAGGTGACCGTTTGAGCGGTGAAATATTCTCTATTACTCTCCTCTGTCACTGACAGGTGCACAGTGGCTATAGTAGGACTAGAGGGAAACATAAATAAAATAAAATAGCAAAAAAGATGTATGTATTACTGTTGTAAATTAGACATTAACACATCAAGAAATTCAATGTATGTGATGTATAGATTGGGGGGAGATGGTAGCATGTAACGGTGCCAGAGAGGTCGAAGTGCATGCTGACGGTGGTTCAGTAGAGCAGGGTGACTGAATAGCAGCACACTGAGCAGAGAGAATGTTTTGAATTCCGATCTAAGACACAACATTGATAAGAGCAAGTATTTAACAGAGCAGGGCGGAGAGAGGGTCATCTTAATGAAACGTTTTAATGGTGTGAAAGGTTATTAGCAGTTGTCATGACAGCACGTCGCATGACGACCAGAAGAAGGGGCCTGTTGTTGGTATGGCGAGAGGAGACAGTGTAGCAAGCAGGGTGTTTGTTTTGAAGTCCGTGTTAGCAGGGCAGAATGTTTACATTCCTAACCAGAACATCATTCGATATAAACAAACGCTCTTCTAAGAAAGAGTAGCCATTGGATTATGAGCGAGACAAGATGGCCGCAAGGAGCCACGAGGAGGATGAGATAAGATGAGAGGAAAGGTCAACAAATTTGCACCAGGACAAGATGGCTGCACAGAGCCACGAGGAGATAACGGATAAGAGTCGGAGAGTGACGTCGGCTAAAATACTCTAGACTGAGTTTGCCACCATCTAGGGGGGACAGTGGGATAATGCAGGCACATTTTTGAAGATAGGTCTGTACTAACATCTAGTGGCGGAGTGGGGGAGTGATTAGAGTCTAGGATCTACCAGGGATTTCGGGTGGATCTATTATAATAATAATATTGATATACTGTAGTGGGCACTTACATGGGCACTTACCTGGACGGGACATAATCCACCTACACTGTCACTTTAAGGACACGGGGCATCCGGGGTATCTAGAGCGGCCATATTAACGCTTGGCTTGGTTTGTTGTGTTATCCATGGCTATGCTATTAAATGATGCACACTGATGTGTGGTCAAAGAAACTTCACTCTCTTTGGTCGTGATTTCCCGTCTCCTACATTGGTGAACCTGACGTTCTTGGATGCTTTCAAGGACGATTGAACAATGGAAGAGGCAGTCGCGCTGAAGTTTGTGGAAGCAGCAGTCACGCTGAAATTGCCAGAGTTCTGGGAAACGCAAGCTACTGCATGGTTCGTGCAGGCGGCGGCGCAGTTTGCAATAAAGAAAATAACGGAGGATGACACTAAGTACTATCACGTTGTCGCTGTGCTGGGGACTAACACGGCAGCCAGAGTGGTGAGTCTACTCACAAACCCTCCGGTGCATGACAAATATGGCACGCTGAAGGCACACTTGTTGAAGTGTTTTGAACTGTCTGAGGTGGAACGAGCTAACCGGCTGTTTTCATTGCAAGGTCTGGGCGACAGTAAACCATCCAAGCTTATGGATAGGATGCTGGCGTTGATGGGAGAACATGAGCCCAACCATTTTCTCTTCCGACAGCTGTTCTTGCGCCAGTTACCGGCTCAGGTAAGGGCCGCCTTGGCAAACACAACAATAAATGACTGCCGTATGTTAGCCGCGGAGGCGGATAAGTTATTTTTGGCCAGCCAGCAGCAACACTGTACGGCCGTGTTCTATCATGACCAACCCTCTACCTCTCACCATGGGGATTATACCGTCGCTGCTGCGGTGGCAGCCCCTCGCCAGCGAGGGAGAGACACTGGCTGGTGTTTCTTTCACACCAAGTATGGAGCCAGGGCTAACCAATGCCGTCCCCCATGTACTTACAAGGGGCCGGGAAACGCCCGGGCCGGCGCTCAACAGTGGCCATGAGCGTTGGTGGGGCCGGCAGGCTACTGTTTATTCGGGACAACATCTCAGGCAGGCGTTTCATGTGCGACACAGGGGCACAGAGAAGCGTGCTGCCTGCGTCAAGGGTGGACACCCTGGCCGACGGGCATGGGCTCCCTATGGAAGCTGCCAATGGTACTACGATCCGCACGTATGGCAGTAGGATAGTGGAGTTGTGTTTTGGTGAGCGGCGGTTTAGCTGGAACTTCATTACTGCTGATGTGTCTGTGCCCCTGCTGGGTGCTGCTTTTCTGTGTGCCACCACCTTTTGTTCATTTGAATGTACTGTCGGGGCAGCGCCTCCTGTGGGTTTGTCTAACATGTTGTCTGTTACAGATGAGTTTCACCAGCTGCTAGCCGAGTTCCCTGTCCTTACCCAGCCCACTTTCTCGTCCTCCACCAGTAAGCACGGTGTGGAGCATCACATCGCTACGGCAGGTGTGCCAGTCTACTCCCGGGCTCGGCGCCTAGATCCTGCCAAGCTGGCCATGGCCAAGGCAGAGTTTTCCAACATGGAGAACCTGGGTATTATCCGTCGTTCTGACAGCCCATGGGCCTCACCCCTTCACATTGTCCCCAAGGCTGCCGGCGGGTGGCGCCCGTGTGGCGATTACCGCCGCCTTAACGAGGTAACCACACCGGACCGATACCCGGTTCCACATATTCAGGATTTTTCCACCCACCTGGCCCGGAAGTCACCAGGTTACCACCAGGTGCCGGTCCACCCAGCGGACATCCCTAAGACGGCGGTGATTACTCCCTTTGGTTTGTTTGAGTTCTTGCGCATGCCATTTGGGCTTAAAAACGCAGCACAGACATTCCAGCGCTTGATGGACTCTGTGTTACGGGACCTGCCTTTTTTGTTTGTCTACCTAGATGACATCTTAGTCGCCAGTACCACCAAGGCAGAGCACTTGTCCCATCTCAGGACCCTTTTCCACCGACTCAGTCAGCATGGGCTCATAATTAACCCAGCTAAATGTCAGTTTGGGCTGTCTAAGATCGATTTCCTCAGGCACCACGTCACCAAAGATGGGGCAGTTCCCCTCCCATCTAAGGTTGACGCCATAGCAAATTTTCCACTGCCACCCACCATCAAGGCTCTGCAAGAGTTCCTTGGCATGGTACATTTTTACCATCGGTTTGTCCCCCGGGCTGCTCAGCTAATGCGACCTCTTTACGAGGCTCTCAGGGGTAAAATCGCCAAACATGTGGTGGACTGGACGGACGAGAGACGCAAGGCGTTTGTCGATACTAAAACCGCCCTGGCCAATGCAACCAGGCTGGCACACCCACTTCCCAACGCCCCTGTTGCCATCACCACTGATGCTTCAGACTATGCTGTTGGAGCGGTATACGAGCAGTGGGTGAGTGGGGCTTGGCAGCCACTGGCGTTTTTTAGCCGACAGCTTCGTCCTAATGAGTGCAAATATAGCACTTTTGATAGGGAGCTCCTCGCCCTCTATCTGGCCGTGCGGCATTTCCGTTCCCTGCTGGAGGCTTGTTCGTTCACGGCATTTGTAGACCACAAGCCACTCACTTTTGCTATGGCTAAAGTAAGTGAGCCATGGTCTGCCCGTCAGCAGAGGCACCTGTCATATATCTCAGAGTTTACCATGGATATTCAGCATGTCGCAGGCAGGGACAATCTAGTGGCAGACTGTCTCTCTCGGGCCTTGATCGGGGCCGTCCATGTTGGTTTGGACTATGCACGCATGGCCTCAGACCAGGTTTCCGACCTGGACGTTCAGGCCTACAGGACGGCCATCACAGCACTCAGGCTGGAGGATGTAGCATTTAATGAGGCTAACGGCACACTCCTGTGCGACGTTTCCACGGGGCGGCCGCGACCGGTGGTGCCCAGCAGTTGGAGACGTCATGTTTTTGACATCATACATGGTCTCTCTCACCCCTGTAACAGGGCGTCTCAAAAGCAGGTGGCAGCCAAGTTCATTTGGCACGGGCTGAAAAAGGATGTGAGCGGGTGGATTAAGACCTGTGTGATGTGCCAGCGCGCTAAGGTACACCGCCACATTAAAGCTCCTTTGGCCCAGTTCTCCGTGCCCGAAAGGAGGTTTGACCATGTGAATGTGGACCTGGTGGGTCCATTACCCCCATCGCATGGTTTCACATACCTCCTCACGATGGTGGACAGAACCACTCGGTGGCCAGAGGCCGTTCCGCTGTCATCCACAACGTCCACTGATGTGGCTCGGGCGTTTATATATACGTGGGTGGCCCGATTCGGTGCTCCGTCTGACCTTTCGTCGGACCGCGGACCTCAGTTCACCTCTGAGCTTTGGTCCGAGATTGCCAGAAACTTAGGCGTGAGACTGCACCGCACTACCGCTTATCACCCGCAGGCTAACGGTTTGTGTGAGCGGTTTCACTGGTCCATGAAGGCTTCTCTCCGAGCTACCCTTAGCGATGGTAGTTGGGTCGACAGGTTCCTGTGGGTCATGTTGGGTCTCAGGACCGCCCCCAAGGATGATCTCCAGTCATCGTCGGCTGAGCTGGTCTATGGCCAACCGCTGCAGGTCCCCGGGGAGTTTTTACCTGACACCACAGACCCCTGGTCTGCGACCCAGCAGCGCGTTTCAAACTTGGAGAACGCTAGGGCATTTGTGCCGGTCCCCACCTCGCAGCATGGTTTGCCACAGACTCGTGTTCCACCCGGCCTCCAGGCGACGGAATACGTGTTCATACGGCACGATGCCCACCGCGGGTCCTTTCAACCACCCTACGATGGCCCGTTTCGGGTCCTACAGGCGGGAAGTAAGACCTTCGTGGTGGACATTGGCGGTAAACCGGAACATGTCTCGGTGGACAGGCTTAAGCCAGCTCACTTGGATATGGATCACCCCGTGGCACTCGCTCAGCCCCCGCGGCGGGGGCGACCTCCCCGTGTTAAACCTCGTCACCCTAGGTCGCTTTTTGAAAATATGAGTCCCTCACCGCCCATTAGGCACCTTGCCCCTTGCCCTCCCCGCCACCACAAGGCCCCAGGGGGTCCCACGGTAGCTCATATGCCGGCTCCAGTTGTTCGGAGCCGTTATGGTTGGGAGGTCCGTCTACCGACCCGTTTTGTGAGTTAGTAGGGTGAATTCTGGGGGGACATATGTAGTGGGCACTTACATGGGCACTTACCTGGACGGGACATAATCCACCTACACTGTCACTTTAAGGACACGGGGCATCCGGGGTATCTAGAGCGGCCATATTAACGCTTGGCTTGGTTTGTTGTGTTATCCATGGCTATGCTATTAAATGATGCACACTGATGTGTGGTCAAAAAAACGTCACTCTCTTTGGTCGTGATTTCCCGTCTCCTACAATACAGCGTATTCCAACAATAGTATGGCTGACTACTTAAAACCTGTTGAATTTTTGTTTTGTATGACACTCACACGAACAGTCAGGTTGATTAATACACCAGACGATCTCCAATAAGAGTCCTCTGATCTATTTGTTTTGGTACAGGTTCAAGGATGTCATGTTTTAAGACTGTCATGTTTTGTTTTTATTTTTATTTTTTTTACTGGGATACCATACACGGGTCGAGATGGCTTTTGTACTGTTTGGCAACGTTTCAGAGCAATATTGCTGCACTGTATGATTTGGAGGAAAGAAATGTGATAACGGGCAACATTTTTTATTTTATTTTTTGCACGCTTTAACACTTTGGTCGCCAGGCTTATATTTACAATAAACCATCCCACGCCAGCTCTATTTATCTATGGAGAAGTTCCCCTTCTTTGCATGGCTATAATTTTTTTAATTGTATGGCTAAATTGACGTTACTATGGCCCATTCAACGTCAAGTATCTATTGTTCAGGGTGTAGCAACGTTATACTTTTTCATTCACATATTCATACTAAAATACGGTCTAAAGTATAAGTATGTTTTTATCGTTTTCTGCAGCATTCTCCAGAATGTGATTTATAGCCCCAAATGCATTATATTGATGATCAAATACAGTTTGATAGCAATCTGCAATTAGATAAGTCTTGAGGAAGAACAAATATGTTTGTAGAGGGGACATTGCATTGTGGGATTGTTATTTGATTTCGAAGCAAAAGATGTTAACTGCAAAAGATGTTAACTTGTACATTTCCCACTGTGGGGCCACATCGAGTTACTGGGAATGTGTCATGGTTCAATAATATATATATATATATATATATATATATATATATGGTTTGTTTTTTGGCCAACGATGGTCTAGGGGACATTTGTTTTTGTTGTCATGACCTGGGAAACTGCCCTGCTCATTGGAGCTGAGTTGAAATGTTACCGGACAGGTTTTTATTTTTTATTTATTTCTCTCTCTCTCTCTTTTTCTTGTGTGAGTTCTCGCTGGGCGTGTCTCTCTTCAGTCTTCTGTGCAGTCCAAATACCCCGCCGCTGCCCGAGGAGAGGACACTCAGCTATGGGGCGCAGAGGACCACTGACCACTGACAAGTGCTGGCCCAGCTGACCACTGAGAGAGGAAGCTGAGGCCCACTGCTCTAGCACGGGGAGACAAGTGCTGGCCCAGCTAATCTACTGAACCAGAGCTCCACTCTGCAGCTACAGCATAGACACTGAGACAGTTTCTAGCAGGCCTGTTCCATCAGGGCCACAACCAAGGACCTGAGTGGGGGAACCGACTACAGCTGATTACTGAGAAAGTAAGCTGTCCCAATCTGCTCCAGAACTAGGAGGCAGAGGGCCTATTGGCTAGTGAACGCATACACCCAGCTGATGGGACGCTAAGACCATCAACCGACAGCTGACCCCAGTCTGATAGGATCAGTGGTCCAGAGATAAAAATCTAAGAGACAGTTTCCAGCAGGTCTAAGCCATTCACCGGACAGGCTCCTTGCATCAGAGGGGAGGATCATCAGGACTGAGCCACGGCATACATGGACTGCAGACGGGGGTGTTTGGACTGCGGACGGGGGGAGGAGGAGAGACCGCTCCGGGATTCTTCAGGAGAAGGATGATTAGGCCAGTTTTGAATCACACACATACAGATATTACAGTATTCCTCTCAGAAATATTAGGTACTGAACTTGGTTCAGAATGAAGATGTTTTTGAATGTGCTGTACATTGCAATGGTAAACTTGGGTTATGTGTGATTTCCCTGAGATTATATTTCATTCTTTGTGAAGAGTCTGCTAATTTTGTTTTTGTTTCTTGCTGTTATCTGTTCTTCGCTACTGAAAGAGTTTTATGGGAATTGTTTGTTTTGAATAAGTTTGTATGGGAAATGCTCTTTTTGGCGAGATACTCTCCTGGTTTTTTTGTGATTCTATTTTTCAGCTTGGTGGTGAGAGAAATATGGCCTTGACAAAACCAGAGACTGGACTGTACTATTGAGTCCTTCGACCACCGTCTGGACATTTGCAAAGAGACACTAATGATGGTTGGCTGTTATGGCAACTTCTCTTTTGCACGTGACACAGGGTCAATCCAGAGGACCTTTGTTTTTAGATAATAAAAATAGTTTGTGCTAAGTTATTGTAATTTGTGTTATTTTTGGTTTGAGGATGATAATATTTTTAGTTGTCTTTATGAAGTGATAATGATTGTAATTAATTATCAAATGGGGGAGTTGTCGTGGAATATATTATCATGTTCTTATAGATCTGTGTTGAGACATCATGTTATACAGCGTGACTTTCAGTGTGACCAGCTTGACTGGTTAATGTGTGTGTGTCTCTTTAAGAAGACTCCAAAGTACTGACATCTCCCCAGTCATAACAAAGTTGTTGTTGCTTCCAGTGACTGAGAACCATTTTTGTTTACCTTCGTCATCATATCTGATATATTATGTTGCGTCTGACAACTGTGTATTTAACATATGTCTGAACAGCGCTCTGGGTCAGTCTATGGCCAGACGCTAATGTGTTAACATATTGTCTCTGACTATAAACTGTGCTTTCGTTTGTGGCCACAGTGAAATAAACTTTCTTATTATTATTAATAATGACTCAGAATGATTTGTAAACGGCTCATCGTTTAGTCCTTTAATATCTCCCATTACACTATTTCTCTCTCTCTCTCTCTCTCTCTCTCTCTCTCTCTCTCTCTCTCTCTCTCTCTCTCTCTCTCTCTCTCTCTCTCTCTCTAAATGTAACTCTGAAGACAAAATGGTACACACTTGCATATATATATATATATATATATATATATATATATATATATATATATATTTTTATATTTTTTTTATTATTGCAAAACAAAAAATTATTAAAAGTCAGTACTCAACACACAATGCATAATGAAACTTTCAGTAAAGGTGGTTATAATATATGCAAGTACAGAAACAGGATAAAACAAAAATAGTCTATAATAACATTTTAACCGTATACAGTGTATATCCAGCGAAATTACAATTATATAAATGTTAGTATATAATATACCCCTAATACCTATTTTCTAAAACCCTACACACATATGCTCCAGCTCAAACCCCCCCTCCCGGACCCCCTCTTGGATAGTACCTCCATTATCCCTCACTCCTAACCAGACACTACCATTATAAGCTAGCTTTTATTCTCTCCACCACTTCTAACCACATTGACATTTTGGATTCATTGAGCCCCAGAATTCTTGCTGTAGATATTTCTTGATATATCACATCGAGATATGTAAGAAACCACACTTTTCGGCACATTTTTTCCGGTTGAAACCAACGTGATGCGATCAGTTTTTTAGCTACTGTGATACCCGATAAAACCAATCTTTTTAGTTGTGGATTCACTGCAAACTCAAAAACATCATTCAATAGTAATACCGCGGGGTGTACAGGTATATTCCAAAATACGAGTATTGATAATTGTTGGGACACATCTTTCCAGAATGCCTTAACTGGTGGGCAGTCCCAATACATGTGCATAAATGTTCCTTCGTCCCCATTTGTACATTGGGAGCATTTGGAGTCTTGTATAAGCCCCATTTTGCACAGCCTTATAGGAGTCAAGTATGTCCTGTGAATATAGTTCAGATTGATTTGTTGATGATCCGGGTTCCTTGATGTAAGTCGGACATTTGCCCAGGCTCCTTGCCAATCAAAGTCATATTCCAGGTCTGGTATATCCCTCCTCCAGACAGTGTCTAGTTGAAGGGTTTCATACGAGGACGTTAGTAATTGATAATAAAAACTTGATACAAAACCTCCCAATGTATCTCTTTCATAGAAGAATTTGTGGTATCTGTGGTGTTCAATTGGTACGAGTAATGGAACACTGTGAGATATCATACAAAGTCGTAACTGTATGTAAAAAAGCCATGTGGACTCGGTGAGGTTAAACTTTATGCATATTTCGACATAACTACAGAGGCCCTTGTTATTAAAAATATCCCCTAATGAGTGTATGCCTTTCTCTTCCCATATAGGGAATCTTATAGGTCGTTTTCCCATTAAGAGTGCATTGTTATTGAATATGGGAGTGTGATTATGCCATTCTTGAGGGTTAGGATATTTCTTTTGTGTTTCCCGCCATGTTCTGATTGCATGGGTAATTATTGGGCCAAATTCTCGCTCACAATGCTTGATTGAAAGTTTAGTGTGTGCTATGTCTTTCAGTCTCTGTGGGGCTACCATGTTTTCTTCTAATTCTCTCCAAGATACCAAAGCCTGGGGGTCAAACCATATCTTCAATGGTCTTAATGTGAAGGCCTTAAAATATTGTAAAAAATCTGGGACTGCCATGCCACCGTCTGCTTTATTTCTCTGTGCGGTGGATCTTTTTATGCGAGGTGGTTTGTTATTCCAAATAAATTTGTATGTGGAGGTTTGTAATCTTTTCCAGTAGCCCTCTGGAGGAGGTAACGGAAGCATTGAGCTGAAGAAATTGATTCTTGGTAATACATCCATCTTAACTATTGATACCCTTGCCTGTACTGAGTTTTTAAGTTTTGCCCACCTGTCCAGGTCGTCTTTGATTTTGTTCTGTATTTTTGTGTAATTGTGCTTCACCGTTTGTCTTATGGTGGGAAATATTTCCACACCCAAGCATCTGAAATGTTTGACCATGGGTATCGCACCTGGGAGGGTTGTGTCTTTTTTTGCACTGGTGTTAAGAGGAAGAAAAGCCGACTTAGGCCAATTTATTTTAAATCCCGATAAATCACCAAAGTTTTCTATCAACTTGAGTATATGCGGCAATGTGTTGTTGGGGTTTTGCATGAACAATATTACGTCGTCCGCATATAAACTAATTTTATGATGTGTGCCCTTGATTACTATTGGTTCTATGTGTTGGGATTGTCTTATAAATTGTGCTAAAGGTTCTAATGATAGATCGAATAGTCCGGGACTAAGAGGGCAACCCTGTCTGGCTGAGCGTGATACCGGAAAGATATCGGAGATGAATGTGCCTGTTGTAATCCTGGCCGATGGGTCCTTGTATAGTACTTTAATCATATCAATGAATCCTTTTCCTAACCCCATCCTTTCTAATACTGCCCATAGAAACGACCATTCCAACCTGTCAAATGCTTTCATAGCATCCAGGGATAGTATCGCCTTAGGTGTGGTGTCCTCTTTGTCTGCATCTAGTACGTGCAGTATTCGCCTTATGTTATCATTGATCAGGCGACCTTTTATGAAGCCTGTTTGGTCCGGATGAACTAAAGACGTCATATGCTTTTGCAATCTGATGGCTAATATCTTAGAGTACAGTTTGACATCGGTTCCGAGGAGGCTTAAAGGACGGTAACTACCGCACTCAGTGGGGTCTTTGTCTTTTTTGTGAAGAACTGAAATGAGTGCGGTATTTTGGTGTTTATGGAAGCTTCCCTCTTTGACTGAGTATAAGATCATATTTAGTAATAAGGGTCCAAATATGTCCCAGCAAGAAATGTACATTTCTGATGGGATACCGTCAATTCCCGGAGCCTTGCCGTTTTTCATTCCGGATATGGCCTTCTTGAGTTCTTCTAATGTGATCGGTACTTCTAACTGTTTAGCGTCGTCCTCCGTAAGTTTAGGGAGAGTAATTTGATTAAGATATGTGTCTAATTTGTCTTGATCAAAGGTCGTTTCTGAATTATATAAATCGGAGTAGAATTATTTGAATGTATCGTTTATTATTTTGGGTTCTGTTACTAGAGCTTGTTGTTTCCTAATGGCAGTTATATCTGCAAATTTTGCATTAATTCTTAGTCGCATGGCTAATAGGTGACTAGGTTTAGAGCCTTGGAAGTACTGCTGTTGTCTTGTGCTGCGTATTTGCAATTCCGATTTTTGTCTGTATATTGCTTTGATCTCTGTCTTTAGAATGTTAACTTGGTTTTCTAGTCTAGTAGAGTTGTTGTATTTTAAAGAATTAAAAAGCGTTGAGTAAAGCGTTTCCATTTCAGATAGTTTTGTGTTTTGATTTTTGCGCAATATGGAGGAAAATCTATCCGAGAAATCCTTGATCATAGTCTTTACCGACATCCATAATATTCTGGGATCTTGCACCGAGTTAGCATTATCCCGTAGGAATATTGTGAGAGCTTCTTTAATTTGTGTAATGAATTCATTGTTGTTAAGCAGCATAGAATTAAAACGCCATCTTGGGGCCCGGGAAGATAGTGTACCAAATGTTGCTTTCAGGATTAAGTAGCAGTGATCTGATAGCGCATTGGGTGTCATTTCCACTTCATATTTATCAAATATTCTCGGGGATGTAAAGACGTAATCAATTCTGGATAGTGTGTTGTGTCTCGACGAACGACAGGAGTACTTGCGGGTCATGGGGTTAAGTGAACGCCATAAATCAGTTACCCCTGTTGATTTCGACCAATCTTTTAATGCTTTAGATGAATTTTTTTGTTCGCTGGAAAAGGTAAGGTAAGTTTTGTCCATCCTTGGGTTCCAAATGGCATTAAAATCCGCACCTATTATATATGAGTACTCGGGATGGTTTAACATTTCTCCGGTTAGTGAAGTGAAGAAACCCACTTCGTACAAATTTGGGGCATATACCGCTGCCAATGCAATTTTCCTGTTATTGTGTATAATCCTAGCTATAGTTATGCGCCCCTCAGCATCCGACCATACCCCTTTCAATTCGATATTTAATTTGCGTCTGACGACTATGGCTACCCCTCTAGTTCTCGTAACAAAAGAAGAGTGACTAATATTATGGTATATGTTATCCGCTAACGTATTTATGTCTTCCTCTAAAATGTGCGTTTCGCTTAATAGAGCCACGTCCACATGTTCTTTTTTCATCAGTGTGAGCACGCTTTTGCGTTTGTGTTGTTTGTTTATCCCACCGGTGTTCCATACCATTATATTCAAACTAGCCATAATCTATGCATGTTTTTGTGTAGTTTTTGGTAATGTTTCTGGAGTGTGAAGCTACAATAGATGTACATCCAATTAATGAGGTCCCGTTGAGAGCTGAGCTTAAAAACATATATATATACAAATAAAAATCCCCTAATTTCCCCTCACCCAGAAAGTCGTACAGGCCTGTGTTCCAAGAACACATCCTCCGCGATTGACTTTCTCCCATAGTCCACCGGATTGCCCAAACTGAGCATTGTAATCTTAATCTACCTATGCTAATTGCCATAGGATCTAACATTTCCATTCTATTGCAATAGAATGTCGCTTTTGGTCTTGCACCTTCCCTTACTGTAATGAAGTGTTGTGATAAATGACAGAAAAAATTAAATAAAAAATAAAAAAAGAGAATAAACTTTCATCGACATATTCATTTGAACCCTCTACTAACGTGTGGAAAAAAGGAAAAAAGGAAAAGATTGTAGAGCAATATTGACACCTTAATGTGAAGAACATTGGAAAAGAACAATGTAAGTTCAAATATATTTTAAAAAATATAGAGTAATGAGAAGAAAAAATTAAATAAAATAAAAATCAATGGAAAGATATAGATAAGGAATGAGAGATAGAATAATTATCAACGTGGAGAAGCCACTAGAATCGAATTAACAGATTAGATAAGATAGAAAAGCAGCGCCTTTTAGAGCTTCAATGTGCCTTCAATGGAGTGATTACTTAAATTGTTAGAATAACCTTGTAGTGTTCATACGTTTAAGTGTGGTTAATTTTTAAAATATTATTAAAGACTGATAGAACTTCATTTAATTTATTATCTGCTATGTGTATACACACCGGATGTTTATTGTTAGAGTTGTAGGCTTCGTTGTCGTGGTGCCTTATATTCTAGAAGGTTGTAGAGTATACTAGTGCCTAGACTATTTTATGTTCCAGAATGATCTAAGAGACCCAGGGCATTTGAGCGATAAACCCAGAATATTCCAGATAGATCTTTTTGCAATGATATGTATTTGTCTCCTCAGAGACCAGAGTCTGAAATTATAATGTATTATGAATCGTATTATACACAGTACACATTGTTATAGACGGCTTGCATATCGTCTGCTACCTTGATGAACACAATAAAGTCATTCTAACACTGGTATACATTGAGAAAGAGGCTTATATGTTTCCGGCATTTTCGTCCTGCCTTGGGTTATTTGCTCCATTTCGATTCAGAAAATCCTCAGCTTCAATAGGTGTGTATATACCTGACCTGCGGCCGTCACTGCCCAAGAATGATAACAGCGCCGGGTATGATAGCCTTGGCTTGTAACCGGCTTTGAACAGCTTTTGCATCACTTCTTTGTATGGTAGACGTCGGATGATGGCATCTTTGCTCAAATCTTCGTAGATAAATATTGGTTTACCACCATAATTTAGATTCCCACGTTGGTTGCGAGCAAATTTGATGATGTCATCCCTTGTTGTAGTCTTCCGCAGGGTGACAATGATGACTCTTGGCCCGTTGATTCTTTGCCCCCGAGAACCGATTCTGTAAACTTGGTCCACTTCTGGCACTTTGTTTGGATCGATGTTACTCAAAATCGTTGATAACACTGTTGGAAAGTTGGGATCTTCGCAGTTTACTGCTTCATCAAGCCCTACAATGCGGATGTTATTCCGCCTGTGGTAGCGTTGGGTTTCTAGTAGCCTCTCCGTCGCTTCGTTTTTAAGCCCTTGTATTTCCCTCCGATATTCTTCTTTCACTCTTTCCATCTATTTTCCCATCTCTGTCATGCCACCTTCGTTCGCCTTGACTGCCTTTGTGATTTCTGTCACCGTATTCTCCACTGTCGTGATTCGCATGGACTGTAAAGCGCCCGCTCTCATAACCTCTTCGAATTTAGTATCGATGTGTTCAACGTGTGCTTTGAAAGCGACCGTCTGTTATTTTACGTGTGCTTTGAAAGCGACCATCTGTTCTTTTATCAGGATAGTCAGGGAGTTGAAGTCGGGTTGTGTAATTGAACTGCTTGTGTCAGTTGATGTTGTTGGAGCAGTGAGGGATCCGATGGATGTTTTTGCTATTATCTTCTCAAAATCGCCTGCTTTTTCCTTCACGGTACTTTTTTCTGATGTTCCTGTTATGTTGTCATCTATTGTCTCCCTCTCGGGGCCAGTTGTCTTTGGTCCCTGTGTATTCTCCTCTATATTCCCCGCGTCGGGGCTCACCAACGGATCTGCCACAGCGTCGTCTGTCATTTTCTTTGATCGTGTTTCAATCGGCGCCGTTAGAATTGCCGTTTCTTGTTTCTTTCCCGTCCTTTCCTTATCCTTAACCATGTTGTCTTTTGATATAGTTAGTAGAAGGTCTTATCAATACATACGATGTGGTCTAATCTCTTTTGGTATTGTCCAAATAAGGTTTTTAAACTAAATTAACGATAACGGGAGCGGAGCTGTAACCAATTGCGTGCGCTACATATTGCAGCTAAACCGGAAGTCCATATATATATATATATATATATATATATATATATATATATATATATATATATATATATATATATATATATATATATATATATATAAAACACTGCAGTCTTTGATTTTTTTTTATTAGGCACATTTTCACAACAACCAAAAAAGCAAATAGGCCTACTCAATATCGTACATTGCAGTAATGTGTTCAGATAAAGCAAAAAAAAGAAAAAAATAATAAACAAATAAAAAAAATACACTATACTGTAAACACAGAAAATCATGGCAATTGTGCATATGTTGGGTATTGTATGGACCTAGTTTTGCATGATGATGCAGAAGCCCTCAAAGGCTTATGGCGGCACACAATGTGATATTTCTCTGAATCCATCCATGTGGTACTGATACAATAGTGCATATTCAGAGAGAGAGATGTAGGGAGAGGGAGAGAGAGCAAGACACACACACACACACACACATTTGCAATATTTACTGTGTATATAGTTCAGTAGCTGTAACAGAATAATTGTATTATAATGAATTAAATAATTGTATAAAGAATTTTCCATGTCCTGTCATCTAATCATATATTCCATTACCTTTCCAACTGTATCAAAGTCAAAATGTTGGTATTGTGTTGGTATAATAATTATGCTATCTAGCTTGTGTGTCACTCTAGGGCTAGGCCTCCTGCTGGGTCCATTCATTGGAATAACAAAGGAACGACTGGGCCTTTGCTCCAGGTGTGAATTGTTCTAGTGACATTGATCACATTGAATTCTGGGAGTGTAGTTTTTTCATCAGATAGCTGAATTCACTTGAATCCTTTCAAACTCGTGTGCTGGAATGTATTTTACCAGAATGTTTGATAGGACATTGATTGAAAACTATCGGCTCAAATTTGACAATTGATGGCTTATTTTGAAGGTATGAATCTGTAATTTTACATTATGTAACAAAAAAAAGATGCGCTCTCCGAACCGGCGCGTTCTCCAAGCAGACACGCACCACTCAGACCCCGCGCCAGATGCGCTCTCCGAACCGGCGCGTTCTCCAAGCAGACGCGCACCACTCAGACCCCGCGCCAGATGCGCTCTCCGAACCGGCGCGTTCTCCAAGCAGACGCGCACCACTCAGACCCCGCGCCAGATGCGCTCTCCGAACCGGCGCGTTCTCCAAGCAGACGCGCACCACTCAGACCCCGCGCCAGATGCGCTCTCCGAACCGGTGCGTTCTCCAAGCAGACGCGCACCACTCAGACCCCGCGCCAGATGCGCTCTCCGAACCGGCGCGTTCTCCAAGCAGACGCACACCACTCCAGACCCCGCGCCAGATGCGCTCTCCGAACCGGCGCGTTCTCCAAGCAGACGCACACCACTCCAGACCCCGCGCCAGATGCGCTCTTCGAACCGGCGCGTTCTCCAAGCAGACGCACACAACTCCAGACCCAGCGCCAGATGCGCTCTCCGAACCGGCGCGTTCTCCAAGCAGACGCACACCACTCCAGACCCTGCGCCAGATGCGCTCTCCTCCAGATGTCTAGCCTGCGCCCTCCTACTCCTCCCTGTAAGCAGCTCCAGCCCTCGCCCTGTCCAAGGCCTTAACCCTGTTTTCTCTGTCCCTGTCCCCAGCCCGCCTCCGCGGGCCTCTGTCCCTGTTTTCCCTCTCTAGTCCTCCTAGTCCTCCCTGTCCAGTCCTCCTAGTCATCCTAGTCCTCCCTGTCCAGTCCTCCTAGTCCTCCCTGTCCAGTCCTCCTAGTCCTCCTAGTCATCCCTGTCCAGTCCTCCTAGTCCTCCCTGTTCCTGCCCTGTCCCTTGCCCTGGCCCTGTCCGTTAGCCTTTCCCTTAGCCTTCCCCTTAGCCAGCTCGCCTCTTAAAGGCACATTGCCCTTTTTCCCTAGTTCTTGTTTTCCAGTGTTTTGTGTTCCCCCTTAAAGGCACAGTGCCTATTTTCCCTAGTTCTTGTTTTCCAGTATTTTGTGTTCTCCCTTAAAGGGACAGTGCCGCTTTTCTGTTGTATTCAATAAATGCCCAGTTCTTGGCTTACTCTCATACCTGTCTTGTGTTGTGCGATTGGGGTCGGTTACAAACCATAACAGTACGACCCGACCAGTCGACGACCCCAGCCAGCACAGACGGTGTATGTTGAGTTTGCCTTTTTTTTTTTCCTGTTAGTCTCCCCTGTTAGCTTCCCTGTTAGCTCCCCTGCAGCTTGCCAGGCCTCTACTACCAGCATGGCCCCAGTCTGCTAGCGTAGCCCCGGCTGCTAGCACAGCCTCTATGTTAATGCAGCCCTTGCAGCTAGCATAGGCCCTGTAGCTAGCCATGCCCAGGCAGCTAACCCGGTCCCTCTGCTTGGCCTCCACTTTTTGTGTAGTTTGCCCACTGCTAGGACTGCCCTTTCAGCTAGCAAGGTCAGTATTCCCCACTGCTAGGACTGCCCCTTCAGCTAGCAAGGTCAGTTTTCCCCACTGCTAGGACTGCCCCTTCAGCTAGCAAGGTCAGTTTTTCCCCACAGCTAGGACTGTCCTTCCAGCTAGCTTGTTCTCTCATGCTGGTCCAGCCCTGTCTGCTAGCCTAGCTCCGGCAGCTAGTGCAGCCTCTATGTTCTTGTAGCATTACAGCTAGCATAGGCCCTGTAGCTATCAAAGCTCCTTTAGTTACCCCTCAGCTCCTCTGGTTACCCCTCAGCTCCTCTAGTTACCCCTCAGCTCCTCTAGTTACCCCTCAGCTCCTCTGGTTACCCCTCAGCTACCCTAGTTACCCCTCAGCTACCCTGTCCCTCTGCTAGCCCCACTTTTGGTGTAGCTTCCCCGCTAGCATGGCCTAAATTTTTGTTTGTTGCCTTGTTTATGTCCCCTGCCCCTCTGTCTGTATTTTTGGGTCGCCCGGTGGCTCCCGTGGAGGGGGGAGTACTGTGAGGTTTGCCTCTTCCCTGGACCTTTGATTCCCTGTCTCCTCACCTCTGCAGCCCCCACCCTTGCGTTCGTTACTCTCGTCTGCTCTTCAGCAGCCCACACCCTTGGACTATCTTTCATTATCTGTTTGATTGGTCCGTGCCGAACACACACTTCTAGTTCAAGTATCAATTACCATCACGCACCTGTTGTGTGTTCTAATTAGCGCCCCAGTGGGCTTTAAATACCTCGCTCTTCCCCCCCAGTCCTCGTCGGGTCGTTCCGTATCATATCTCTATCTGCAGACTCCTACGGGAGTTTCTCTATCTGTAGGCTCCTACGGGAGTTTCTGTTTCTGTATTCTGTATGCTGTTTCATCTCCGGCGTGAGACGAGGTGCAAGCCTTCGCCACCTGTCGCCGTTTGCCTGGAGTGGGACCAGTACTGCGCTCTCTAATTCTCTACGGGAGGTATTCCAGTGTTCCACTCCAGACCCCGCGCCAGATGCGCTCTCCGAACCGGCGCGTTCTCCAAGCAGACGCACACCACTCCAGACCCCGCGCCAGATGCGCTCTCCGAACCGGCGCGTTCTCCAAGCAGACGCACACCACTCCAGTCCCCGCGCCAGATGCGCTCTCCGAACCGGCGCGTTCTCCAAGCAGACGCGCACCACTCAGACCCCGCGCCAGATGCGCTCTCCGAACCGGCGCGTTCTCCAAGCAGACGCGCACCACTCAGACCCCGCGCCAGATGCGCTCTCCGAACCGGCGCGTTCTCCAAGCAGACGCGCACCACTCAGACCCCACGCCAGATGCGCTCTCCGAACCGGCGCGTTCTCCAAGCAGACGCGCACCACTCAGACCCCGCGCCAGATGCGCTCTCCGAACCGGCGCGTTCTCCAAGCAGACGCACACCACTCCAGACCCCGCGCCAGATGCGCTCTCCGAACCGGCGCGTTCTCCAAGCAGACGCACACCACTCCAGACCCCGCGCCAGATGCGCTCTTCGAACCGGCGCGTTCTCCAAGCAGACGCACACCACTCCAGACCCCGCGCCAGATGCGCTCTCCGAACCGGCGCGTTCTCCAAGCAGACGCACACCACTCCAGACCCCGCGCCAGATGCGCTCTCCTCCAGATGTCTAGCCTGCGCCCTCCTACTCCTCCCTGTAAGCAGCTCCAGCCCTCGCCCTGTCCAAGGCCTTAACCCTGTTTTCTCTGTCCCTGTCCCCAGCCCGCCTCCGCGGGCCTCTGTCCCTGTTTTCCGTCTCTAGTCCTCCTAGTCCTCCCTGTCCAGTCCTCCTAGTCATCCTAGTCCTCCCTGTCCAGTCCTCCTAGTCCTCCCTGTCCAGTCCTCCTAGTCCTCCTAGTCATCCCTGTCCAGTCCTCCTAGTCCTCCCTGTTCCTGCCCTGTCCCTTGCCCTGGCCCTGTCCGTTAGCCTTTCCCTTAGCCTTCCCCTTAGCCAGCTCGCCTCTTAAAGGCACATTGCCCTTTTTCCCTAGTTCTTGTTTTCCAGTGTTTTGTGTTCCCCCTTAAAGGCACAGTGCCTATTTTCCCTAGTTCTTGTTTTCCAGTATTTTGTGTTCTCCCTTAAAGGGACAGTGCCGCTTTTCTGTTGTATTCAATAAATGCCCAGTTCTTGGCTTACTCTCATACCTGTCTTGTGTTGTGCGATTGGGGTCGGTTACAAACCATAACAAGATTATCGGTATTATTATCCTTCCTCATGCAAGAATGAAATGGGCCCTGGAGCGCGGCGCTCCCCCCCCCCCCCCCCCTCCCCCCTCCTGCCACCAACGGTAAACAGCACAAAACAGTCCACACAGACAGCTTCGATCGTGGGAGAAAGAAATATCAGATCAACGCAAGATTTTATATATAGTGTCCTTACATTGTCTCTGATGTAATGCAAAAGAAATTATCCAATTATCTGATTGCCATTCCAAATACTGGTCGCGGAGGTCCGTCCCACGTTGTCCGGCATTGCATATGAAGGAGGGGGGGGGGGGGGGGGGTCAGCCTCGTAGATGTATCGTTGTAAACACTCGTCCTGCCGGAGTATTTAAACTCCGCCCGCACTGCTCAGCTCGGCCCAGAAAACAAACTACGTTGTTTCAAATGGAGTGCAATAGTGGCAGAAGGCGTTAGAGGGCGGTATTGACCGTCTGCCAGCTCAGACACATTCAGAACAGTATGCACAGCCTGCCCCAATGAATTATGAATGGCAATAGCGAATAAAAGAAATAACGATTAAAACCCGAGATATCTCGGGTTTGGCGCCCAGCGCATGGCGAGTTAACCCGAGATATCTCGGGTCTGGCCACTAGCCTTTGCACCACACCTAACCCCTCCCCCACCCAACACATTCTCGAGCTGCAGGGAGCAGACATGGCTTTGTTATTATTATGTGATGATGTGAGAGACAGTTTACAATCTTACAGTTTAACTTTCAGTTAATCCACACAGGGTTTCCAGGGAGAGGAACAGAGGCTTTTGTATCACAAAAATAAACGATTTATCTCACACTGTAAAAACAACAAAGAGCTGACAAAAGATAAAAGAAGTGATTATTCTGTTAGAGGAAAAAGTGATCACAGCAGAATGTTAAATCAAAAACACTAGACTGAACCTATACGTTTCAACTATAAAAACACACACAGAGGGGGAGAGAGAATAAATCAATTTTGGACCAATATCTCCCTGCAATTTACCCTCCCCCTCCACACACACACGCACACACACACACACACACACACACACACACACACACACACACACACACACACACACACACACACACACACACACACACACACACACAAGACCCCTCCATGTATATTGAAATTCTTTATTAGGAATAACCCCTTGAGATGAACCATCTCGTTTTCAAGGAGGTACCAGATTACAAAATAATCATACATTTACGACAAGATATTTTACAGATAGTTCAGACAACATCAATCAGACAAACGAACAAAACAAAGAACTAAACAAAACAAACAAACAAAACACAATAGTAACAACTACAATAACTACAACAGTACACATAACACATAATTATTTATCATTGCGTCAATGAACTGTGATAATGATGAATGGTCAAAACATGATGATTAGTCAAAACATGAACAGGTAATCTCAAAGTGAGTTTTAAATAAGTGAAAAGATGTTATTGAACGGATATGAACAGGTAGATTGTTCCAGTCAGAAGGAGCCTTAAACTTAAATGATTTTTTGCCAACTGATGTAGACACAGTTGGAACTTCAAAATAAACCTGGGAGCAATGCCGTAGTCGATGTATGGAAGTGTAAGGTTCCAAATACTGTTTAAGATACTGAAAATGAAGGAAGTAGGTTTGTTTTGGGGGCGGTCTGATAGACTACAGCAGCATAATCAAGTATTGGTAGTATGAGTTGTTGAACAAGTTTCTTTTGACTGTAGATGCATTTTCAGTTTCGGTATAGAACACCAGTACTGAAGTTGATTTTCCTTATTAAGTTATCAATATGACATTTAAAAGATATATATTGTAGGCTTGATTTTGAGTTTTTGATTTAACATTCTGAATAGTCCCAAAAAGCATTGTATTTGTTTTAGTTTTGTTTATAATTAATGTATTAGCTGAGAGCCATGTTTCAAGTGTATTGAAGTTAAATTGTAATGTAGATTGAATTTGTAGTAAGTTCGTTTTGATGAGTATATGACTGTGTCGTCTGCATAGAGTTGAATACTACAGTCGGAGAAGATTGAAGGAAGATCATTAATGAAGATGGAGAAAAGTAGTGGACCTAGGGTTGAACCTTGAGGCACACCACGTTCCTGCACTGCTAAATCAGATTTACTGCCCTGTATTTGAACACATTGTTTTCTATTGTGAAAGTAAGAGTTGAACCAGAGTAATGCATTAAGTAACAGTCCGATATAATAGAGTTTATCTAGAAGAAGATAGTGGTCCTCCAGGTCAAATGCTTTGGATAGGTCATTAAAGATTGCACCATTAAGTTTGCTATTGCCAGATGAAGAATATATGTCGTTGGTGAGTTTTAATAGAGCAGTTGTTGTAGAATGATTTGAACGGAAACCCGATTGCGAGGGTGATCGAATATTATGTTTAGAGAAATAATTGGACAATTGGTTGTAAATAAATTTTTCAAAAACTTTCGCTGTTGAACTAATTATTGAAATGGGTCTATAGTTGTTGGGATCGAGTACATTACCAGCTTTGTGCAATGTAGTGATACGTGACCACTTCCAGATAGAAGGTATGTCATGAGTAGAAAGAGACAGATTTAAAAGATCGCAGAGAATGTGCTGAGCAAGTTTAAAGGGGAACTATCTTATAAATGGCCTTTTCCAGTGTTTAGCATTATTTTCTAGCTATATATGTGGACTTATATTAATAGGATCTATGTCTCTATTTCTCAATTTGGCACATTCTTCCAATTCTCATCTCACAATATTGTCCCTCACTCAAGTGAGTCATCTGAAATTTAGCGTATCTGTGACGTCAGAGGTTTGTCATCTGCATAATAACGCCCCCCCCATCTATGCTTGTAGCCAACTGCCAACTGCCAGCTATCATCTATGCTTGTAGCCAACTGCCAGCTATGCATCTATGCTTGTAGCCAACTGCCAGCCACCTGTATTACTCATTAACACTTTGGTTGCCACTTGTTAAAAATACAAAACAATGCATTTTTTGGAGAAAAAAAATAACCTTACAGATGTGTTCCATAAACTCACAGGAATTGTGTAAAATTGCCCAAATAGTGAAAGAAATAGTAAAATAGTTCCCCTTTAAGGAATTTGCTTTCCACGCCATCTAAGCCAGGGCCATTGCAGGCGTTGAGGTCGTTAATGGCATTCAGAACCTCAACAGGGGTGATTCTCCTAAAAAGGAATGTGCTGTGGCATGGAGGTATATTGTTAGAAACAACGTAGGCATAGTGCGCATAGCCAGAAGATCACACTCAATGGATATTTGCATAAGAGGAATCAAAATGGTAATAATAATAATAATAATAATAATAATAATAATAATAATAATAATAATAATAATAATAATAATAATAATAATAATAATAATAATAATAATAATAATAATAATAATAATAATAGTGAAAATAATAATGAAAATAGTAAATAACAATAATAAAAAATAAAAAGTTTATAATAATATATACATATACATTCACATGTATATACATACATATACTGTACATACATACAGATGTGGGACTGGAAAACGAGGTCTCTAACGCCGGTAGCAAGCTAGATGCTGGTGGTTGACGCAAGATGACGTCAGCTGACGCTGCTCTGCCTGGTTCAACCAGTAGGGGGAGTCGAGTTACACGGTGGAGAGAGGGGGCTATTGTACAATCTGTGTGTGTGCATGCGACACTAGTCTTGGACATATTATTTTGCAATGTAATGCTTTTCTGTTGATTATTTGACTGTCATTGGTACAGTAATGGTGTGGTATTTTCGATTAACGTGCGTTTTTTAAGGATAATCAGCTAGATACAGTGCAGTATTATTCTTTACGAGACAACCCAACGTGCTGGCACCGAAGACCCGCCCCTACTCTGCCTCTGATTCGCAGACTGTGGCTCTAGTTACGCTCTGGGGGGAATGTAACTGAATTGAGCAGGCTGGTGGATCATGTAGTGAATTAACTGGTAAGATAACTTAGGTTTACCGTTCGTTTGTTTACTGCAGTTATGTCAGAACGACAATCAACTAATCAACTAACACTAGCAACTGCTCAAATAAAGCATACCCACATTTGCTGTCAAGTTAACGGTATGGTTATGGTCCCTCGAAAAATAGAATGCGACCGCAAGGCTGGCCGTAACGTTAGCTAACGTTCATTTAGCTGGATAGATGTACAGTAGCAGTACTGTCTATCTGTATGTCGTGTATGTCATATATGTTATGATGAATTGAAAATACAAGGCATTTATCTATGTTAAAATGTAAACTGGACCGTCGACTCTTGTGATCAGGCTGTCCTGTGGATCGAATAATCATATTTTCCTATTCACTTCTGGTTTGATTAAGCAGAGATGGAGATTTGTACATTTTAATTTTTAATTTTTTTCTTGATACATAGATGAAACACTCTCTTGGTCAACTCACATTAACAATACTGTAACAAAAATGAGCAGAAGTATTTCAATTATTAGACGGAATGCCTATTTTTTAACAGACACAGCTACTGTACCAAGCAAGTCATACAATCACTAGTTTTGTCACATCTGGACATTAATAAATACAAAAGTCTATTGTTATTGTTGTCATGTATTGTTGTCATGAACTGAATAGATTCCAGAAGTCATAATCCACTTAGTTCCACTATGCTGCTATGTCTATACTACTATGTATCACAAACAGTACTGTATTTGCAAATCTGGTATGTCATAAATGTATAGATGTAGCAGTACTGTCTTTCTGTATGTCGTGTATGTCATATATGTTACGATGAATTGAAAATGGGGGACCCTGATGTAAACAACTAGTATGGCCACTACAATTTTTTTTGTAGTTTGCTTTAAAAATAAGCAGAGATGGAGATTTGTACATTTTTATTTTTTATTTTTTTCTTGCAGGCAGACTGACAACCCCCATCAGGACTCAGAAACTGGAACATTTTGCCACCCTTCCTCTGCAGAGTTCAAATAGAGCCACTTCTTCAGGAGGCCAGATTGCTTGGAGTTATAATAGATGAAACACTCTCTTGGTCAACTCACATTAACAATACTGTAACAAAAATAAGCAGAAGTATTTCAATTATTAGACGGAATGCCTATTTTTTAACAGACACAGCTACTGTACCAAGCAAGTCATACAATCACTAGTTTTGTCACATCTGGACTACTGTCCAGCAATCTAAAAAATAGTAAGATAAAATAGACAGAGTAAAATAGTGCAGTGCAATAAAATAGTAGAATAGAATAGATACAACTTATTTTTTTACAATGAGAATTTTATTACCATTGCAGAATGTGTAAACTACAGTCAATACACACAATTGTTAAGGGGATGCAGACCAGAGAAAGACGTTTGTCTTGTTGCACTTTTGTTGCAACCCCAGTTATCCCATGTCTGGATTATACATTGCAAAGTTCATCCTTCCTCTGCAGAGTTCAAATAAAGCTGACTTGACTTGAAAAAAACAGTGTTGAGACAACCCCCCCCCCCCCCCCCCCCCCCCCCACCTCCAATGTACAGCCCCCCCCCCCAACCCCACCCCACCTACCCACCTATTAACACCTCATCAAGGAGAGGGGGCAGGGAGGTGTCAAATGCGTCTGGTTGATACAGTACGGTCACAGTTCCATCCTAGAGGCTAATCTTTCCTGTGACAAAATGGCATCCAATGTAATATATTCCATAGTATATTCCACTACAATGGGTACAATACTGACCAGAGAAAGACTTTCGTCTTGTTTACATCAGGGTCCCCCATTTTAAATTCATCAAGACATTTATACATTGTCAGTGTTAATCATAACATATATGACAGACAGACAGTACTGCTACATCTATGACATACCAGATTTACAAATACAGTACTTTGTGATACAAAAAGAGTCTAAAAAAGAGAGTATATACACTTGACGTAGAAACTGTACATTGGAGGAGGTTGTGTAGGTGGGTGGGGGATTGGGTGGACTGTACATTGGATCTACAAATATACAGTACTGTTTACAGTATGTGTACAAGGGAAGACTACTCGAAATGTGTTGTTTTCTTTGTGCATTAAGCCAGTCAATTTGCTCTTTGTATGGGATTATAACGGAGTTGTTACCCATTAAAAGTTAATGTCTTGCTTTATACATTTGTGTGCTCCCCTCGCATTTGACGATCAATTGGACTTGAAAACAGCAGTGACCTGAAATGTATTTTGCTCCCTCTGGGTGAAAAAACATACTCCCAAGGGTCGGCTTGAACACATCTGTGTAGAGCAGAGAGCAGTCAGAAATGCTCTTGCAGTATATTAAGACCTTCTCTGTGCTGGGTCCCTTAAGCATGAGTTCTTTACAGAGCCATGAGAATGTCTTGACTGGATCTGACACCACCCTCTTTGATGCCAGCCTGATATTGGCCCGATCTGGCCCTCGCCCCTGTTAGAAAAGAGAAATATTAAGCCCTGTGCAAGGAATAATATGAAAATGTGCCATTGAATATCCTGTAGCTAGATATGACATTTGGACATGACATGTTTGTCCTCCATAGATACAGTAATTTAATGGAAATTGTATTAACAGATTGCAAAATGGGCACAATACAGTACAGCTCAATACACACAATTGTTAAGGGGATGCAGACCAGAGGAAGACTTTCGTCTTGTTTACATCAGGGCATGGGCGGAGTTTATGGGGGTGCAGGGGGTGCATTGCACCCCCTGGTGGCCGGGGGTGAAATTGCTTTTTTTATTTTTATTTTAAATCAAGATTATTTTTATTTTAATAAAATTATAATAATTGTGAGAAACAAATCTGAATTCTATTATGTTTTGTTTTACAATACATTCATTTTATAGTAGTAATCATGTCACATTATAAGGCGAACCTTCTGTAGTGTGGCAGTGAAAGGGTTAACGCGTGGCCAAGCACCACCATTCGCAGCAGCAGCAGCAGAATGCCCCGCGCGATAGTACATTGTAACGCTTGTACAAAGCCACTTATTCTGAGATGATAATTGATGTATCTGGATAACCAATGCACAGATTTTGTCGAGGCAGGTAGCGTTATTTTGGGAAAATTGATATCTATAGTCTGGTATATTTTTCGTACACGAAAAATGGAGGCTGTAATAATTATTATTGCTCGAGAGTCTCTATGAATAATAATAATTAGAGCCTCCATTTTTCATGGACGAAAAATATACCAGACTATAGATATCAATTTCCCCGAAATAACGCTACCTGCCCCAACAGAATCCGTTCATTGGTTATCCAGATACAGATGAATTAGCATCTTAGAATAACAAATAAAGACAAACGCAAAATCTTTTTCTTTTCTTTTCTCCAGCGCGACCAGCACATCTTTCGTTGGATTGGCATGTCTAATAATGCTGTTATTAGAAAATGTGAACTTTTGTTTGTACAGCCTTTGACAACCTACTGTATGCATACGTGTGCGCGGCTGTGCGCTTGGCAGAGTGTTGCACAGTATTTTGTTATTTTTGTATGTCATGTTTGGTACAGTAAAGTGGTCTAGTGGAGCAGCAATATACTTGTTGTGGTCTTTTTATTTTAGTATTTCCTTCTTTATCTTTGTCACTTTGTCAATGATTAAGAGTAAGTCAGTTAAAAATGATCCCCCGTAGTGCTGTGTGTGTGTGCTGCTGTACTACCTAAATAAAATAAAAAATTAGGGGTTAGGGCATTGTAAAAACGCTAAAATAATAAAATAAAGGTAAAAAAAATCGGGTATCGTTTGCCAAGCAGTCGCACCCCCTGGCGTCAAGTTCAAACTCTGCCTATGCATCAGGGTCCCCCATTTTCAATTAATCATAACATATATGACAGACAGACAGTACTGCTACATCTATGACATACCAGATTTACAAATACAGTACTTTGTGATACAAAAAGAGTCTAAAAAAGAGAGTATATACACTTGACGTAGAAACTGTACATTGGAGGAGGTTGTGTAGGTGGGTGGGGGGTTGGGTGGACTGTACATTGGATCTACAAATATACAGTACTGTTTACAGTATGTGTACAAGGGAAGACTACTCGAAATGTGTTGTTTTCTTTGTGCATTAAGCCAGTCAATTTGCTCTTTGTATGGGATTATAACGGAGTTGTTACCCATTAAAAGTTAATGTCTTGCTTTATACATTTGTGTGCTCCCCTCGCATTTGACGATCAATTGGACTTGAAAACAGCAGTGACCACCACTCGTTAGATCATATGAAACAGTAGCCCCTGTCACGTCACGTAAGCGGCAGATAAAACAGTGAAGATCAGATCATTTGACTTACCACTTAATCCAACGTTCATTCCCCACAAGAGTCTCCGGTGACCCGAACACCAGCCAGTATTTACCCTGGGCGATTTGGTCGTCCACTCCTGCACTTTTCCCGGCACACGCTGCCGATTAAGGGCACGTACTTGGTCCTCAATAATGGACATTAGTGGACAAACCACTAAAACAATGGGGTTTTCGTGCCATTTGGAATAGCCATAGGTCTTTGCTGTAGCCGGTATTTTTGTATTTCCGATTCACATTTAGGAGGCATAGCAAGTTCGGTTGTCTCGAAGGAAGGATATAATTCCAACTTGACTTTGACTTTGCGCCTCCTGGCGGCACAAAACAGAAGCCGCACCCACCCTAATAAAACCATTTGACGAGGGACGTTAACGGGCGGTAGAGGCCGTTGGAATGGCGGTAGGAGAGACCTCAATTTGCAATGCTGTAACTGTACAGACATACAGTACATTCCCATCCTAGGTAGTCATGGCAATGTAGACGCTCTGACGTCTTGATGATCGCCACCGCTCAGCCAGTATGTTATCCAAGGATTTCTAAACAAGTTGCCATCGATGTAGAGTCGATCAACGATGAGACGGTGTTCTTCTTGATCTTTCTAGCCTCTGTCAGAGTGGGGTAGAGCAGCCTCCTCCTACTCATGATCTAAAATGGAAATTGATCACTGATGGAGTAGTTGGTGTTTTTTAGCTCTTTACCCTTGGCCACGACAGCGTACTTCAACCTGGAGTCTGTGACTTTGGCCACGATCAGACGGGGGCCTCTGCTGGTCGCCTCTAGCTTTCCCCAGGCGATGCACTCTGGAGAAGTGAATCGCTTCGGCTTCCTCCGACTTCATTTTCATATTGGTGACTAAGAACTCCTTTAGAAGACCCTCGGATTCCTGGTAAGTTTCATTTGGGACTTCTGAAAGTCTGTGTATTATGATATTGTCCCTCATGCTCCTGCATTGTAGATCGAGAATGTCCTTTGCCATGGTATTAGTATCCTTCCGAAGTTCACCTGTTAGACGCTTGAGGCCAGTGTTCGAATTATGTGGGGGCCAATGGGGGCTCAGCCCCCATAGATAGAGTCTGAGCCCCCAGCTGTGGGGGTCTCTCAAAAAATGTATATAATTATTTTTTTTATATATCTTTTTTTTTCAATGTACGAATTAGTATTATTTATGTTACCTAAATAAATTGTTAATAGATAATATTAGTCTTCAGTTTTTAAAATGACAAGTTAAGTCAAGTCAAGAGTTTTATTTGTCACGGCATACAAGTATACAATGAAATGCGGGTGGTCTTGCCCACAACGATGTGCATAATACAATAGTAATATATAATAGAATCCAATAGAACGACATTGTGCAATAAAACAAGTAAACAGAGTAGGGCATATCGGTATATGTACATGAGTTATTTACAGAGCATGGTAGGATATGCTAGGTCCTGTGGTAGTGCAATACACTGTTAGCTACGGATGAGGCACTGGGTCATTATGTACATGCTATATTATACAATCTCAAGTTATACTATACTATTCTTAAAGTGACCTTTCCTTTTGTAAAGTGGCCATAAGTGTGGCGTGTGCAGCATGAGTGTGTGTTTGCTCATGTTAAAGTGGCTGCTAGTGTGTGAGCGTGTACAGTGTGTGTGTCATGTGTGTGCTCATGTGTGCTTGTGTGTGTCATGTGTGTGCTCATGTGTGCTTGTGTGTGGAGAGTTCAGTGTTCAAGGCTCTGATGGCCTGGGGGAAGAAGCTGAGCTGAAGTCTCTCTGTCCTAGTAGCTGGTGTTCGCAGGCGTCTGCCTGACCTCAGCAGCATGAACAGGCTGTTGTTGGGGTGGTGAGGGTCTTTCATTATTCTGCAGGCTCTGGATTTGCACCTCTTGTTGTATAGATCCTGCAGGGGTGGTAGTGCAATACCCGTGGTACGCTCGGCTGAGCGCACCACTCTCTGTAGGGCCTTCTTGTCCTGTGCCGTGCTGTTTCCATACCAGGCAGTGATGTTTTACCAATGTTCAGGAGCAGGCTGTTGTCCTGGCACCAGCGTTCCAGTACCTCAACCTCCTCCCGGTAGGCCTTCTCGTCGTTGTCCGAGATCAGCCCCACCACCACTGTGTCGTCCGCAAACTTCACTATGGAGTTGGAGCTAAACTTGGCCACACAGTCATGTGTGTATAGTGAGTACAGCAGGGGGCTCAGAACACAGCCCTGGGGGGACCCGATGCTCAGGGTGATGGTGTTGGAGGTCTGACCCCCCACCCTGACCGCCTGGGGCCTTTCACTCAGAAAGTCCAGTATCCAGGCGCTCAGAGCGGAGCTCAGACCCAGTTCGATCAGCTTGTCCACCAGTCTGGTGGGGACTATGGTGTTGAACGCTGAGCTGTAGTCAATGAACAACCCCTTCTGGCGGTCCAGGTGAGAGAGTGTGCTGTGCAGTACTTGGGAGACCGCATCATCAGTGGACCTGTTTGGCCTGTATGCAAATTGCATAGGGTCCATATCACTGGGGAGGGAGGCACATGTTGTTTGACATTTAGCTTATCAATTGTATCCTGTTAGTTACCTATATTTCCTAAGATAGCTTTGGTTTAACATTAACGTGTGATTTGGCAGTTTGTGATTTGTCAAGCCTTTAGGAGGAGTGAATATAGCCATTTGGCCTGCCCTGTTTACAATTATGTACATATGTCCTAAATGTTTCATTTAGACAATTTACCACACGTGTTTAACGCTACTCCTCCAACCCATTGGTGAAGAAGAAGCAGCAAGCTTAACGTTATGTAAACAGGGGGCTGCCTATGGTCCTCATGTCCTGCATCTGCGAGTCTGCGACTCAAGTAAAAATTAAACAGTGTAGGCTACACCACATGCCGCCGGAAAAAAATGCTTAACCCGCCACAAGGCTGTACAAGGCTGGACAGCTTCGTGTTTATAAAAAGGCCAAAGACTAGTGAAGTAACCAAGGGGTCTATAATTCTGTTCTGATGATATCAGAACCAGCTTACTCTGCGTTGTGAATTGTCCGTCCTAATTCCCTTGTACTTTCAAAAGACCATAAATCTGGCCTTGTTCGACGGCAGCTATACAGGAGAATGACAGAGGAGAATGTAGTTATTTCAAAAGTAGTGGTTTTATTAAAATCCACAAAGTTATACAAAAATGATCTGTTTCAATTAAAATGAAAGTGCTATAACATTGAGGTACTAAAAGCACTATGCCGCTTGCCCTCAATATTAGACTAAGAAAGCAGTTAAAAAGACTAACGAATTGTTGAGTTGTTGATGGTCTTTGTTGTCTTGCTGATAACAAAGACCGTGTTCTCGTTCCAAAAGTTTCTCCTCTGTGTGTTCCTTTGTTCCTGCTGCCGCTCCTCTGTGTGAAGGTGGGAGGTCTTCCTGTGTTGGTTCCGTTTCAGTGTGTCTTCTCCCCGCTCAGCCTGTCCCCTTTTATCAATGAGCCGGGAGTGTCTGCGTGATGTCACAGGAGTGACGTCAAGCAGATGTTTTCCGCCAATCACGGGCTCCCTAAGTTTGAATTTGAAAGAAGGGCTGTCCTTTGGAGCCCACTAGCTGTCTCCTTTGTTTCCAATCAAAGAATAGCTTTACTGTCTAAATTTACTTTATAGTTTTGTCTTACAATTCAAGATGCATATTTTTGAATCGGGGATAACCAGATGAACACATAGCTACCATTTTAAACTCAAAACAGCTTTATACTTGACCAGAATCACAGTCTTTTATCATTAATTACACTTATATTGTTTCCTAATCAATATCTATTTTATACAGTTATTATACAGCACTTTGAGTATTTTCCAATGTAGTTTCAGAAGTGGCTTAATTTCAAACTCTGTGATTCTTAATCATAAACATTGCATTTTTCATATCATTAGATTCAGGATTATTACCACAACCTAACATGAATATTTGCAGTTCATTGTAAGCTAATTTAAGTATAGAAACAGACATTTGAAAGTGTACTTGTGTTACTGAAATAGTGAATCCTAGTCCCTCCTCTGCAGCTGTTCCCACATGTCGTGCCACAGGGCCAGTTTAACAGATACCACCGATATGTGACTCTTGACCTATTGTCTGCAGCTGCTGCCAACGGTTGTATGTAAATCTACCTTGTTGTGAGCCCAAGTCTCTGTAAATACACACAATCTATGAGCTAAGTCACTCCAGTCAAATCAGGTTTAAGTCACTCTAGTCAAATCAGGTTTAAACTATATTTGATTAACAGACATCCTTTTCTCTTATCTATTTGAACACAAGTTTCAGGCAGAATGTAGATCTATGGTTACCAAATAATACTACAGTCCACACTTGGATAGAGATTAACTATCCTTAATTAGCTAGTATAATATGCTAACCATAGATCCTAACCTCTACTTATTACTTTCCACTACCTGGATAAAAATAAAACATTTTAAATCATACTTGGATAAAATACATACGGCATCCCACACTTGGATCCTAAAAAATCAAAACAACATTCTTTTTCTACATCTATTTCTTATGTATAGCTCAAACATCTTTATTTGCAGTCCATTTGCATTCACTGTGTGCAGGTTTTGACACCTTTTTTCGTACCAGGATCAATTTCCACTGGTTTCCATTGGGGGGTATAAAATTCTGACTTGGAACAGGGAGAGGGGGGTCAATGTCTACTGGATTGACCTGGCCACCCCCTCCTCATTTCTCAGAGACGGTGCAGATCAAGACTGCTGATCTCACTCTTAATGCTACCACCAACTCTTGGCTTCAAAACAGGGAGGTAGAATCAGAAAGCCAGTTGACTTCCGATCTCTCCCCTTCTTCTGTCGAGGCCTCGTGCCTCGTGCTGTCACTCAAATAGGGGCATGACCCCCTGCTGTATGGCCTGTTCAGTTGAACCAGGAGCTCTTCCCTCGGATGTCGGTTGCGTCGATCTCAGGTGGGGTGATTAGATCTCCCCTCTGGCGCTGTCACGGCTGTTGAGGAGGTTATGTTGTCTCCTACAGTCGTCGCTGGCTCAACCCCCGTCGACCCTCGGAATAGTGGAAGAGGTTTGATTCTCCCCACCCTCCGCCTGGTCGTTGATAGGGGCGATAGGGGCTCCACCCCCTCGCTTGATGACACCTGGTCAGTTGCTAAGGCCTTGCAGCCTGTCTATTGACAGCCGGAGCAGTTGATGAGGCCTTGCAGCCTGTCTCCTCGTAGATTGCCTGTCGTTTGGCCTCTCTCGTTCCCCTCCGAAGCCTCAAGACTCGGTCACTGCGTTGGCCGGAACTCTCAGCGCTTGAGAGTTAGGCTTCTCCTGGATCTCTTGGTACCCGCAGTGTTGTGGTTCCCCATGGAACCGCTGGGTAGACACTAGCCAGTGTCCTGGATCAACAGTACCGATGGAGTCCTTGGTCTTCCTCGTACCACACTCTGATGACTGCTGACTCCCCAATCTCCCATTCGTATCCTGCAGTGAGTATATATCGCTTCGGTGGACAACGCAGGTTACTTCTATCACAACAATTTATTGTGAATCCATATTTTCCTCTCTCAGACACTCTTTACTGTTCTGAGTTTGACAACTTTCTTTTCTTTTCCAAATTAGTCATCTATATATTCCATGGCTTCTAGATTGTTAATATTCAAAATTCAGAATAATTCACATGGCTCTCATTATATTATGCTGTCAAAACAGTATAACCCCACCACCCTTTGATGTGGAATAACATTCTAAACATCATACCTCTATTCCTGGACAGCTGCCTCGGGGCCCGTACAGCCAGTACTGACGAGACCTCTCCTCCAGTAGTCCTACACGCACGGCAACAAACCAGAGTTGCCTTTAAACACACATCACACGCTGTGCCAGCCCTTAACCAGCCATCACAGAGTTCCCCATAAGCCAATTATCAATTGCACATGTCCACACCCTACACAAAGACTATTTGGCCAATGGCGACCAAAACCTACTGAGCTTATCAATATACAGAGAACCATGTTTTCCAACACTCCACCAATCGCGACACAACCCCCAGATCCTAGATCTGGATTCTTAATGAGCGGAGAACAACACCATGAACCAGCTCTAGTCCATTCACATTGTTCTCAGTCCACTGTATAGACATATATTACCAGGCCCGCTGTGTCGTCACCATCCTCCGTTCCTAAGAAAAAAAATAAAGAAAAGAAACAAAACAAAGAAAAAACCGCCCAAAACAATAATTGGAAACAATAAACAAAATTTGTGAGCATTGCTTTTTCAACTCACTCCTAGAAACAAAATTAACCTATCATCTAGGGGCGTAACCACCCCTGTATATACTAAGAAACAAAATGAAAAAATAAAAAGGATAAACAAAATGAAAGCTTCCGGCCTAAGGCAGGAATTGCTTGTAAAACACTAGGAAAGAAACCCGAAAAAATAAACTCCCATATCCATTATTCATGATTATTGATGTTCGTCTATCAATATCTTAAAAACCTAGGAAAGACTATAGGTCTTCTTAATTTCATAATCATACAGTCCACCCTTTGACCAAACTGATTATTGATCAAGCATGGATAATTAGTACTGATCACTAGCAGACGCAGTGTCACATCATTTCACTGTCTAATATTAAATATCTAATATTAACTGTTTAACCTAGTTCAGAGTCCACATGACCACAAAAGCCATTGCGGTGACAATTTTTCTCTCTCTCCCATCTGTGCAGCTTGGCCAGGCTGCACAGGTGGGAGACATCAAAATCGTCCACCATACCATTCTCTCTTACGTTCTCCTTACTGCCACAGCAAGAGTTGATCAGAAACACTGTAGCAAAAAGGAAAATCCATGATTGGTATATTTCCCTACTGTGAATATTTGATTTGATGTTCTTGTTAGTACGAGTAGCTCATGCATCAGTCAGTTACTTCATCACTCCATGTTAGTCGCACATCCATTTTAGTAACTTCCACTCATAACCTAATCACCTAACCCCTCTATATATTTTTTATTCTATTTTTATTCTAATCAGTAGTATATATTTTTTATTCAATTAATTTTCATTTTTAATACCTATCTATATTCTTTATTCTGCCGGCGGCCTCTGCAGACATGACCTTTGAAAATGACCTATCAGTCCACAGATCCAGCAAACCTGTCCTTGTTTCCTCGGTTGTGGGACCCTGTGGGCCCCCCGCCTGTAATCGGATGGCCATGGGTTCATCGGGCCCAGCGTCTGTCCTTGCTCTCTGCCATTACCTCCATGGCTCTCACCTCTGACAGTCCCTTCCTGGTTTCGCCCCCCTTGAGCCTGTTCTGGGGAGAAAACCACATACCTTTCTCGTTCAGCCACCGTCCTTTGAGCCTGCTGTCGGGAGGGGTCTGGAAACCTACCCCGCCCGAGGCTCTCAGCACCCTGTCGAGGCCCCGCTCCCTGTCTGGGCAACGGGGCACAGGGCATTGCTTGATCACGGCGGCCTAATTCCGACGCCCGAAGCATGACCTCAGTCACTGTACCATCTAGCAGTACATTCTTTCTCCCCAGTTCTTGCTCCAGTCTCTGCGTCTCGTGTGCGGCTTGACCAATCTCCAGCTGTGTCTTCATCAGGTCTCGATGAACTGCCTCATGTCGTCCGAACGCTGCTATAAACGCTCTCTGTTGTCTATAGGTCGACGCCTCTTCCCCCATCTCAATGCTGGCGGTCTGACGTCCCATCTCTGGGCCCCGCCTCCCCTCTTTGCTCTGGTGCTGAGGGGGGCCTGGACAGGGGGAGCTTGCGGGCTGTGGGCACTGTTCTTGATACCGACCTTGGTTTTGCCCGTATCCGGCCCTACCTCTGTGATGCCATTGCGGACCTCCTCCTCTGGGTTGAGGAGGATACTCTCCTCCTCGGGGTCGTTATTCTTGGTCACAGTCTCTAGATGTATGTCCGAGATTTCCGCACACCCAGCAAACCACCCTGGCCCTCGCTGACTGGCTCCTCGTCACCTGGCCACGCCTCTCAGTTTGGTGCTGATGTTGGGGGTGGGGGGAACCTGGGCAAGGGACACTGGTGGTCTGTAAATTGCAGTCACCTGCAATGGACACTCCAGCGTGGATCGGCTCGGGTAATACAGTTGTCTCTGGTTCTCTCTCCCCAAAGGCCCCCTGTGTTGGAGTTAAAGACATTATTTTCAGTCCCTCCGTCACGCTCGTCTCATGAGGGGAATCAGTCATATTCAAATCAATCAGGTTAACGTCACTTCTCAATTTGGTCAATGAAATGTCTGCAGAAGTTATCGGCATGCCCCCACCATTGGCCTGACTACTGTTGGCCATTTTTATATTGCTTCTATTTATTATACTATGGGTTAATGAAATAGACTAATTGTCAACTCTCGTTTTCGTTATCTTATTTTTTCTTCTAATTGCTCCTATCAAAGCTGGTGAATCCCATTCACACTTCGCTCTCATACACTCAAATTTTACCGTTTGGAAAGCAAGTTTATCTGTACTTCACCCTATTTTTACAACCTTGAGTTAAATTCACTCACACTGGCAGAGTTATTGGTGCCGACAGGATTTGACAAAACACTTAGTTATACTACCCAGACTTTAACAGTCAATTGTTCCCCCGTTGGCGTTTGGAATCGTGAGCACTGCTTCTGTCCGCCCTCGAGCAGCTGTGAAGAAAAAAAAGAAAATAAACACACTTAATTAGCAGTGGCATTTCCCTTTCACAATCCATCATTATCTTTAAGCATGGAATGTCGGGCCTCCTCTATACTAATATCACTTTTAGAGAGCGTTAGTGCAATTTTCTTTTGAATTTTAACGACACGGCCTTAGTTGTGTTCTGTCTGTTGTCTTCATCGGAAACCTGGATCTTCCAACCACTTTGTCATGTATCCGCATCACATGACTCTGGGGAACACACGCATCAGCCTCTTCCGTCTGTTGATCAATCAGAAATTTGTTATTCACAGCCTATCATTTCTAAACACTTGTGCTGGATATGGTAATTTATTTGCTTAAAATCTTTTCAAATGACTATGTGTATATGTAATTCTAACATTCCCTTCTATGTGTAGCTGTATTTATTTCTATCTGAGAAAGTCTAAAATGTAATCCTCTCATATATCGCTTTTTACATCACAGTATTCACATAACTTATTCATAATTAATACACATTCCCCCCGTTTCAACACCTTAACCTTAGGTGTTAAATCATCAACCGCCTCCAACTCACGAGGAATCAAATAAATCTTCAGTGATTTATATCACAGAATCCCTGTGGCTTGGAACAGTGTCCCACAACCTGTTCATTAAACTACAGGTGCAGACACTATCCCCATTTTGAAATCCCTGCAGACCAATGATATCCCACTGGTCCGCCATTCGCAGCCCAAGGCACCCCTTCCAGTAGCGACCTGAAAGCGAAACCCCGGGCCCCCCACACAAGGATATTCAAAATTCATACAACTCTCAACCACTGCTGCACTAACACAGCACCTCAGATTCAAATCAACAACAGCAAACACCTCCACCTATATATCCACACATAATACGACTCAATGCGCGCAGTGTGGCAGCGAGCTATGACACAGCGCACACATGACGCCTCCACATTAATGCGCGCAGTCAGACAGCGAGCTACGACACAGCTGTCTACCACCGCACGCCACGACGTCCGCGGCCCTCAGTGGGGGAGTTGGGAGCTGGCACCCCCCGTTGAAATGAAAAGAAAAATTACACCTTCTTCGCCGAAATCCAAACACAACCGTGGCTGGCAGGAATCCTACCACTGAACCCCCATGCATAACAAACCCTGGCACGCCCCCTCCATCATACGCCTTGTTCTCCCATCAACATCGCAATTGCAGGTGCAGCCGAGCAGAGCGACCGCTCATACGCAGGTCCATCTGCGTAGAGAGTCCCATACACAACCTCAAAGCACACTCTGACTTACGGCCCACCATCATGAACGCCACACAAAAGACACTGACACGGAGTCTACCGGGTTGCCCCGTGTCAGCAGCGCTTTACTTCTCCGTTAATTCAAGGGACCGGAAGGTGGCCGGAGACCTGGAGAGAGCCAGAGAGTACGGCCCCACCGCCCGCTGAGTACGACATCATCGCCCTGACGCTGGCCACTACCACCGCTCTCGCATCCGTCCTCGACCGCTTTCCCCATCCTGCGGGTGCTTACCAGCACTAGAAACCTACAGAAAATAACAATAACCTGCACTAGAAACCTACAGAAAATACCAATAACCTGCACTAGAAACCTACAGAAAATAACAATAACCTGCACTAGAAACCTACAGAAAATAACAACAAACAATTAAACAAGCTCAAACAGGAGAGAAAGAGAGAGAGGGAGAGGAAGAACGGGAGAGGGGAAGAGGGAGAGAGAAAGAGAGAAGAGAGAGAGAGAGAGAGAGAGAGAGAGAGAGACAGAGAGAGAGAGAGAGAGAGAGAGAGAGAGAGAGAGAGAGATGGGGGGGTGAGGGAGAGGAAGAACGGGAGAGGGGAAGAGGAAGAGAGAGAGAGAGAGAGAGAGAGAGAGAGAGAGAGAGAGAGAGAGAGAGAGAGAGAGAGAGAGGAAGAGAGAGAGAGAGAGAGAGAGAGAGAGAGAGAGAGAGAGAGAGAGAGAGAGAGAGAGAGAGAGAGAGAGAGAGAGAGAGAGAGGAAGAGAGAGAGAGAGAGAGAGAGAGAGAGAGAGAGAGAGAGAGAGAGAGAGAGAGTGAGAGAGAGAGGGAGAGTGGGGGAGATACCAGACCCCCACTATCAAACTAACCTTAACTCTAACGTCAGTACATTCAAAGAAAAACCTCCCGTGTGTGAGTCCAACCCTAAAACCAAACGCAGCTTTGAATGGAAACTTAACCTGGCCTCTGCCGCCCCCTACTGCATTCCTAAACAAACACCACCTTTCCCCCAAAAATGGACGTCCGGCGCCCCTACTCAAGATGGCCGCTTCACCGCGAGATATCCCGAGAGTCCCGTCATGCTATATCGTTAGCACAGGTAGCTTAGCATATTAGCTTCGTTAGCTCTAGCTCAGCACAGGTAGCCAGCACGTCCACACACTCCACTCACCCCTATGACGTCATCAACCGGCGACCACTTAGCAACATTAGCTCCGTTAGCGCGGCTAGTTAGCATTAGCTTAGCTTCAACCACGACACCGTAACAACGTCCCCAACGGCATATTGTCCCGTTTTTCCGCGCGGGCCGACACATCGCAATGGTAGCGCAACACCGCTCCACCCTACAACAGAACTCTAATCCCCTCAAAACGCCAGTGTACAGATTTAATCAAGAAAAATAAAAACATTACAACACCCACAGGCCATCTCAAACACTAGCTTGACCCCACCGCCATTGTTTTAGCAGTGCCCAGGACGACTTCCGGGTCAAACCTCCGCCCCAGTTGATTCCTTATTACATTAAACAATTACCTTAAACGTGCCGAATTCGAAAATTTTAAAGTACCGTACACATCCCCGTAGCCTCATGATACTTCCGATCGACTTCATATACTCGAAACTATGCCGCCCCGTCCCTGGTTCACCCCGGACGCCCCCGCGGCTACCATAGCAGCTAATGTCTGCTGCGTTCCAACGGCCCTCGAGAAAACGGCATTAACTTTTATATTCCCCCACGGCTGTTGGTCATTAAAATTTCATAATAATACAACAATAACCTCTTATGTTTTGTCAGTCATTCCTAACCTCTAACAGCCACTCAAGCATACATAACCAGTAATACACATTCGCTTTAATCATACTTCCATTCATCCACAATCATTCAGTATTGAACAGAAGCAGTAGAATTGTAGCCGCGAGCCACGACGTTAGCAGCCTACAGTATTGAATAAACTCTAAGTATAATATAAGCGCTCATTTAAACACTTCTCATACCTGTATAGCTAGACCGACTCCTGGTTCAAAGTGTCCGTTGTTCTCCGTTTCCAAAACTATCTTGAGCTCTTAGTCAGTCGATAGCTCGGCCTTAGCCCTTGTTTCCCTAGCTTTAAGTAACATTCATCATACATCTTAACTTTTTTCAATAGTATCGGCGCGCTTATTCTTACCGTGCATCACTAAGTGCATCACTAGGGATGGGTATCGTTAGGATTTTATCGATACTACTACTCCTATCGATACTGCTTAACGGTTCGGTACTTTATCGATACTCTTATCGGTTCTTTTTGATAATTTTTTTATGATTTTTATATTTGCAGTTGAGAGCATTGGTCATCTCCCTACAGTAAAGATTAGAAATGATTGAATTATTGTAAATTTGTGTGGAGTGGTGGGAATAGCTGCTTCAATAATAACTTATAACAACAACAGACAAGTTAGACAACTATGTATACAAAAAAAACGATATACACTGAATGATTAGTTGTTACCTAAAGTCCTTGGACTCCACTGTAGAGAACGGGTGCAGGCCTTTGACAACAAACTTTGTCACAGCCCTGTGACACTCGTTCACCCTATCCTCTCTCATCTTTCCTCTAGCTGCTAGGGAGAAAGGACTTTGGGTGGTGGAGGTAGAGGGAGGATGTGTGGTGGGCTCACTGGGACACATTGGTGGCTGACCTCAGCTTGACGATCTATAAAAAGTTTTTAGATTGTAGTATTTGTAGCTAAACAATTATTTTGTTTATTAGCCTATTTGTAATAATTCGTTATTAGCCTAGGAAACTCCGTATCTTGGCTTACCGGCTGCAGTGGACGTGGATGCAGATGGACCACTTCGCATTTCTGCAAACTAATATAGTGTTTTGCAAACAAATGTTTTGATAGATTGCTCGTATTGCCACCCTTACTGGCAAATGTTTTGTTGCACTTGTGAACGCTTCGCTCTATCCGCCATCACGACTCAGTCCATGCAGAGCTGTCTGTGTCTGTGTGCAGCGCGCGTCAGCACGGAGACAGCGCTGAGATGCTTCCAGCTGCAGCACATCAGGTGTGCGGGGCTTGTATGTGCGGGGCTTGTAAGCGCTGCGGTCTGACGTGCTGCAGCTGCATACTATTGACAGCGCTTTCATTAAGGAGTACCCGTATGTATGTGTAGCGCGACTCGCGAGGAGTGTGTGTAATAATGACTCGCTGCGACTCGCTTCTCGTGCAGAGACAGAGAGAGGAGAGATCGTTCGCAACTTTTAAATAATAATAATAATAATAATAATAATAATTTCTCTAGAGTATCGATAGCAGTACCGAGGACGTCGGAGCTTATAAATACTCCGGTATTTTCTAATATAGTACCGGTTCCCGTTTAAAACCGGGGTCCGGGGGGCATCCCTATGCATCACTATACTATAAACGCAATACTGTACTGCATTACAAACAGCATATCGAAACGAATATTGTTACTAAGTACTCCTGTTCCCAAATTTTGCCGCGACGTACGTGTACCGAAATATGGCCCAGAGTCTACACGTCCTAAAACGGATTTCCGCCGACTATCGTTTTCTGTAATCCACAAATCTCCATTTGTTGACAAACCCAGTCAGCCTCTTCCTAATCCATTTGACCGACCCCCAACACGGATCGATCTTCATTCAGTTCGGCTGATATTGCCCAGAGAGCTCACCTCTCGTTGATTTGAAACGGTGAGCGGCTGCCTCGGTACAATATTTTCAAAAGCCTACGTGATAGCTCCGGTAAGGCCACCCTTTGCATATTACTTCCACGTTAACCATCTCGCGACCCGTAACGCCCATCATCATATCGACGCCCTCCATACACACATCTTCTGATTACGTGACCCGAACAATGTTGGATTTAGAGTATTAACGACACCACGTCCCGCCGATAGTTCAGATCCCCGCTTGTCACCGTTTGAGAGACGGCGCTACGCGGAGATCTGCTCCACCCAGCAAGCGTAGACCCACAACCCACCCACTTGTTCAGACACGAAAAAAATACCCCAACTCATCTGTGCACGTTCCCGGAAAAAACGACTTAGGTCTGTCTATTAAACGGGATACACTCCATCGGACCTTCTTGACACCAGACTACCGAGACCACGATTCAATGGCCATTTCATCTTAATGCAGCCCGACACTTCAATTCGCGAGAAGCGTACTAAAAACGTCCCCCGCTGGCCGATTGAACTAACCAATATGATAACTGCGCCGTTACGCACCCCCAACGCCCCATCTATATCCCTCCCCGAGAGACATATTTGAGGTAATCATCTCTGTCAACCCCAGTTCGAACAGAACGCTCGATCTCTTTAGCCATCACGGCTTGTGTCCACTCACCTATTTTCAGGATCTTTGTTGCGTCGAAATCTCTCCGGCAGCCGATCGATCCTGATGTCCAGTGCAGCCGTAAAAAAAATCAAAATCAAGGGCGCTTCATGTTCAAGGGTCGACGGCACCACTTTGAAGTAACCAAGGGGTCTATAATTCTGTTCTGATGATATCAGAACCAGCTTACTCTGCGTTGTGAATTGTCCGTCCTAATTCCCTTGTACTTTCAAAAGATCATAAATCTGGCCTTGTTCGACGGCAGCTATACAGGAGAATGACAGAGGAGAATGTAGTTATTTCAAAAGTAGTGGTTTTATTAAAATCCACAAAGTTATACAAAAATGATCTGTTTCAATTAAAATGAAAGTGCTATAACATTGAGGTACCAAAAGCACTATGCCGCTTGCCCTCAATATTAGACTAAGAAAGCAGTTAAAAAGACTAACGAATTGTTGAGTTGTTGATGGTCTTTGTTGTCTTGCTGATAACAAAGACGTGTTCTCGTTCCAAAAGTTTCTCCTCCGTGTGTTCCTTTGTTCCTGCTGCCGCTCCTCTGTGTGAAGGTGGGAGGTCTTCCTGTGTTGGTTCCGTTTCAGTGTGTCTTCTCCCCGCTCAGCCTGTCCCCTTTTATCAATGAGCCGGGAGTGTCTGCGTGATGTCACAGGAGTGACGTCAAGCAGATGTTTTCCTCCAATCACGGGCTCCCTAAGTTTGAATTTGAAAGAAGGGCTGTCCTTTGGAGCCCACTAGCTGTCTCCTTTGTTTCCAATCAAAGAATAGCTTTACTGTCTTAATTTACTTTATAGTTTTGTCTTACAATTCAAGATGCATATTTTTGAATCGGGGATAACCAGATGAACACATAGTTACCATTTTAAACTCAAAACAGCTTTATACTTGACCAGAATCACAGTCTTTTATCATTAATTCCACTTATATTGTTTCCTAATCATATTCTTTTAACTTAAATCAATATCTATTTTATACAGTTATTATACAGCACTTTGAGTATTTTCCAATGTAGTTTCAGAAGTGGCTTAATTTCAAACTCTGTGATTCTTAATCATAAACATTGCATTTTTCATATCATTAGATTCAGGATTATTACCACAACCTAACAGGAATATTTGCAGTTCATTGTAAGCTAATTTAAGTATAGAAACAGACATTTGAAAGTGTACTTGTGTTACTGAAATAGTGAATCCTAGTCCCTCCTCTGCAGCTGTTCCCACATGTCGTGCCACAGGGCCAGTTTAACAGATACCACCGATATGTGACTCTTGACCTATTGTCTGCAGCTGCTGCCAACAGTTGTATGTAAATCTACCTTGTTGTGAGCCCAAGTCTCTGTAAATACACACAATCTATGAGCTAAGTCACTCCAGTCAAATCAGGTTTAAGTCACTCTAGTCAAATCAGGTTTAAACTATATTTGATTAACAGACATCCTTTTCTCTTATCTATTTGAACACAAGTTTCAGGCAGAATGTAGATCTATGGTTACCAAATAATACTACACTAGTCAAAGACCTTGACTAATGCTGTTAGCGCAGCAGCTAGCAGCACTACTGGTTGACACTGCTAGTAGTGTTAGCCATGCTCCTGTTAATTAATGTTACCATGGCTGCCACTGCCAGACCAGAGTCTCCACCTAGACTGCGCTGCTGCTCAACCACCACAATGCTGGGGACAGAGTCAGTGGACCTTTTGGAAAACTAAATACAGCTGGTTATTTGCCAAGGAGGTAAATGGAGATAAATGCTGCTGTTATGTGCCATACAACTATTTATTTTCCATTCGATTTTTTTTGTTAGTTTTTGATTTATAAGTGCAGAGACAAATAAATGTTCATTCAAGTTCATAAATTTGGTCAAATTTTTCAAATTAAATTGTTGTATTATTTGATCGGATGCAAAATGCTAATAAGTAAATGTGGCATTATATATCAGAGGTGAGTAAGAAAATGAACAAATATTGATGTTTAATAATGAGACTGAATAATGACATCACACAATTATCTAATGATTAGACTGTTGTGTGATGTGATTGATTGATTGAAAACTGTAACAGATTGCAGAATGGGCACAATACAGTACGGCTCAATACACACAATTGTTAAGGGGATGCAGACCAGAGAAAAACTTTCGTCTTGTTTACATCAGGGTCCCCCATTTTCAATTCATAATGACATTTATGACATACACAACATACAGATATACAGATATATATCATGACATTATGCACTGTTACATTTGTGACATACAATATATACAAATATACAGTACTGTTAAACAGAGATCCTAACAGAAAATATATACATACGAGGGGGAGGAAACTGTACATTAGGAGGGGGAGACCAATAGAGAACATTTCAAAGCACACAAAATGGCCAATATCTCCATATCTACCTATTTATGAATTGCACAACATTTTGGGATTTTCTGAAGAATCGTGAGCTCCTTAACCTGTTAATCAACCTACACATCGTTGGAAAGCTAAAATGGCCGCTGTTCGATTGACACCATACTCAACCTATTACATGCTTCCAATCTTGTGTTACAAGGCCTGAACAACCAACAAGCGTCGGTTTCGGACAAGTGACCACATCCGGAGCTAATAGTATATTAAACGAGGGCTGATTCCTATGGTAAGGGGACAGAATTTTGGATGAATTTATACCGATACAAACATTAGAAAGACCTCTGTAAAACAGACATTTTCTGTGGGATTGTTATCAACCTTGGACCTGTACTAGATAAAACTTCAGGCTATGGAACCGTTATGTTTTCCAGCTCCTACCTCTCAGCTGGAACTCAAAAACAGGCATCTGGCAACAAGTAAACAAACGTGAGTAAATATGTCTCCTTGACATCAAGGCCTGGATGTCATCCAATTTCCGGAAGCTAAATAGCAAGAAGACTGAGCTCATGGTTGTGGCCAAGCAGTCACTGCTCCGGAAGGTTGGAGACCTCCTCCTTGAAGTGGACGGCTGCCTAATCCACCCTTCCCCAGAATTTAGCAACCTGGGCATTATACTGGACTCCACCCTCTCCTTTCATTCCCACATAAAAACAATAACCAAATCAGATTTTTTCCATCTCAGGAACATTTCCCGACTCCATAGCAGAGACCCTCATCCACGCTTTCGTCACCTCCCGTCTTGACTACGCAAACTCTGTCCTCATAGGGCTACCCAGTAATGCCCTGAACAGGCTACAATATGTGCAAAATTCTGCTGCCAGGGTTCTCACCCGCACCAAGTCCTGGCACCACATCACCCCCACCCGCATCCACCTTCAGTGGCTTCCAGTCAAGTCCTGCATCAATTTCAAGATCCTCCTCATCACCTACAAAGCCCTTCACTCCCTTGCCCCCCGGTACCTAGCGGACCTCCTCCATCCCTACATCCCGCCCCGGAGGCTGCGGTCCTCTGACTCCGGTCTCCTCTCCATCCCCACCACCAACATGCGGACTGTTGGTCCCAGAGCCTTCTCTGTGGCCGCACCCACCCTCTGGAACTCACTCCCTCCAAACATCCGTAGTGCTACATCCCTGCACTCTTTCAAATCCCAACTCAAAACCCACCTTTTCACCAAATTTGTAAATGACTCTGCCTGATTTCCCCTTTTTTTTCCTTTCGTTTTCTTTCTTTCTTTCCTTTTGATTAATATTTTGTTGTTACGTTGTTCCCTGTCCCACTCCCTTAGCTGTTAAGCGCCTTGGGTCTCCTGAAAGGCGCTATATAAATTTAAGATATTATTATTATTATTATTAAACAAAACCTTTATTTCAGTGAGTTCAAACCTCTGTAACTCTATTACATTAGCACTCAGAGTGATTCTTCCTGTTGTGGAAGAACGTTCAGAATGTTACCTTTCAAAAGAGACCAGACTCATGCATGTGCTATAAGTGGTTAAAGAATAAACCGCAAATTACTTTGGGTATGCAATCGTCAGGTGTTTTATGCAAAATTGCCCTAGACCGCGCCGGGTCACATGTTATCTCTCGCTTAGCCTTCTTGGAAACTTGCAGTCAAGCAATCACATTTATGAAAGCACACACTATAACAAAGGAGGAGGAACAAAATGTCTACTCTCTAACACACACACACACATACTCACACACATACACACCGCCACCACACAGCGTGATTCACACACACAGGGGGACAGAGAAAGCGTTTGCCAAAATGTGCCTCGTCTCCACATATCTCAGAGACAGCCTTGGGCTCCCTGCTCCCTGCTCCCTCCACATGACGAAAGCAGCTCCACACCAGCCACACAGGCACCCGCTATGATGATAAAGTACACTTAGATTACTACACCGACTCCAGGCAGATAGAGAGAAAGAGTAGAGGGGGGAGGAGATAACAGGAGAGTCAGAGGCCGTGCAGCACAAGACAGGCAGAACTCATGACCTTCATCTACAGACCAGGCTCACAAGACTCCAGCTATCAGCAGCTACTGTGTCTGTTAAGCTGTAGGAATATTTTGCCTAAAGGTACATGCCTAAGTAAATGGAAGATTGCTCCACTTCTGTAAGGTCAATTTGCATGTTCTTGGTAACTAGGAACATCTAGGGACCTGGGGGTATGTATTTCCAGTGTCAGAAATATTGTGTCTGTTACTAGGCTGAGTAAATTGTAATGAAGAAAAGGAGAATATAAATTATGATTTATGATTTTTGCATCTTTGATCATGTTAAATCTGCGGGGTACGAGAAAATGCTCACTGAGCTCATTCACCACCTTATTGAGATCATGTGTACAAAAAATCTAAGCAAATGAATAAAGGGAAGATGATTAAACAGAAGGATTTGTAGATACAGTAATTAATGATAATCGATTTTAATTATAAATTCATATTTGACCTTGAACTTGACCTTGACCTTATTATGGCTTATTAGGATGTGCCGAGAAGATTCCGGGGGCTGGTGAACTTCTGGTGAATACCCAACATTGTGTAATTTCTCCCTGCGTTTCATAACAACTAGTTCACGGAGTGCACTGCTACTTCCGTATTGGAAACTAAAAGAGGAAGGTGGAGCGTGACCATTTCCGGCGTCATATAGGGAGACGCAGGGGCGTGGCTTGGTCACGTGCAAGTGAGTGCATTTGTTTGTTTCGTGTGCACATTATGTGCAAGGAGATAAGAGGTTATCTCATTGGCAGAGCGAGACGCGATAGCCAAGTATGCTATATAACTGGTATTTTCCCAAATGCCTTTAAAACAGCAGTTGTAAAGCCATTACTAAAAAAATTAACTTTGATAGTAATGTAATGGCAAATTATCGTCCAATATCCAACCTACCATTCATTAGTAAAGTACTTGAAAAGATAGTTTCAGTTCAAATTAATTCCTTTCTTGAAGAAAACAACATCTTAAAAGAAATTATGGTTTGTAACCGACCCCAATCGCACAACACAAGACAGGTATGAGAGTAAGCCAAGAACAGGGCATTTATTGAATACAAACAAAAAGCGGCACTGTCCCTTTAAGGGAGAACACAAAATACTGGAAACAAGAATTAGGGAAAATTGGCACTGTGCCTTTAAGAGGCGAGCAGGCTAAGGGGCTAAGGCTAAAGGACAGGGCCAGGGCAAAGGACAGGGCAGGAACAGGGGCACTGGAGAGGGGAACAGGGACAGAGGCCCGGGAAGGCGGGCTGGAGACAGGGACAGAGAAAACAGGGTTAAGGCCCTGGACAGGGCGAGGGCCAGAGCTGCTTACAGGGATGGAGTAGGAGCACGCAGGCTTGAAGAGCGCGCCGGCTCGGGGTCTGGAGTGGAGCGCGCCGGCTCGGAGAGACGCATCCTCCCGTAGAGAATTAGGAAGCGATGCGCGTCTGGAGTAGTAGCGCGCCGGCTAGACGTCTGGAGTGGGGCGCGTCGGCTTGAAGAGGGCGCCGGCTCGGAGAGACGCATCCTCCCGTAGAGAATTAGGAAGCGATGCGCGTCTGGAGTAGTAGCGCGCCGGCTAGACGTCTGGAGTGGGGCGCGTCGGCTTGAAGAGCGCGCCGGCTCGGAGAGCGCGCCGGCTCGGAGAGACGCATCCTCCCGTAGAGAATTAGGAAGCGATGCGCGTCTGGAGTAGTAGCGCGCCGGCTAGACGTCTGGAGTGGGGCGCGTCGGCTTGAAGAGCGCGCCGGCTCGGAGAGCGCGCCGGCTCGGAGAGATGCATCCTCCCGTAGAGAATTAGGAAGCGATGCGCGTCTGGAGTAGTAGCGCGCCGGCTAGACGTCTGGAGTAGGGCGCGTCGGCTTGAAGAGCGCGTCTGCGCGGGGTCTGGAGTGGAGCGCGTCTGCTGTAGGAGCGCGTCTGCGCGGGGTCTGGAGTGGAGCGTGTCTGCTGTAGGAGCGCGTCTGCGCGGGGTCTGGAGTGGAGCGCGTCTGCTGTAGGAGCGCGTCTGTGCGGGGTCTTGAGTGGAGCGCGTCTGCTGTAGGAGCGCGTCTGCGCGGGGTCTGGAGTGGAGCGCGTCTGCTGTAGGAGCGCGTCTGCGCGGGGTCTGGAGTGGAGCGCGTCTGCTGTAGGAGCGCGTCTGCGCGGGGTCTGGAGTGGAGCGCGTCTGCTGTAGGTGCGCGTCTGCGCGGGGTCTGGAGTGGAGCGCGTCTGCCGTAGGAGCGCGTCTGCGCGGGGTCTGGAGTGGAGCGCGTCTGCTGTAGGAGCGCGTCTGCGCGGGGTCTGGAGTGGTACACTGGAAAACCTCCCGTAGAGAATTAGAGAGCGCAGGCTGTGTCCCACTCCAGGCAAACGGCGACAGGTGGCGAAGGCTGGCACCTCGTCTCACGCCGGAGATGAAACAGCATACAGAATACAGAAACAGATACAGATAGAGAATCTCCCGTAGGAGCTTACAGATAGAGAATCTCCCGTAGGAGCTTACAGATAGAGAATCTCCCGTAGGAGCTTACAGATAGAGAATAAAGAACGACCCGACAAGGACTGAAGGGGAAGTCCAGGTATTTAAAGCCCTCTGGGGCGCTAATTAGAACACACATCAGGTGCGTGATGGTAATTGATACTTGACTTAGAAGTGTGTGTTCGGCACGGACCAATCAACACAGAATCCTCACAGAACCTTAAAGGAACGGAGCGAGGCAGGGAATGCAATAAATAAACAACGACAACGCGAGGGTGGGGGCTGGTGAGGTGAGGAGACAGGGAATTAAAGGTCCAGGGAACAGGAATTAAAGGTCCAGGTAAGAGGCGAACCTCACAGTACCCCCCCCTCCACGGGAGCCACCGGGCGACCCAAAAATACAGACAGAGGGGCAGGGGACATGACAAGGCAACAAACAAAAAAAAACTGGGCCATGCTAGCAGGGAAGCTACACCAAAAGTGGGGCTAGCAGAGGGACAGGGTAGCTGCCAGGGCACTGCTAGCTACAGGGCCTATGCTAGCTGTACTGCTACATTAACATAGAGGCTGCGCTAGCCGCCGGAGCTAGGCTAGCAGACAGGGCTGGACCAGCATGAGAGAACAAGCTAGCTGGAAGGACAGTCCTAGCTGTGGGGAAACTGACCTTGCTAGCTGAAGGGGCAGTCCTAGCAGTGGGGAAAACTGACCTTGCTAGCTGAAGGGGCAGTCCTAGCAGTGGGGAAAACTGACCTTGCTAGCTGAAAGGGCAGTCCTAGCAGCGGGGAAGACTGACCTTGCTAGCTGAAGGGGCAGTCCTAGCAGCGGGGAAGACTGACCTTGCAGGGAAGCTAACAGGGGAGTCAACAGGGGAACTAACAAAGGCTAACAGGGGAGCTAACAGGCTAACAGGGGAGCTAACAGGGAAGCTAACAAGTCAACAGGGGAACTAACAAAGGCTAACAGGGGAGCTAACAGGGTAGACTAACAGGCTAACAAGGACAAACTCAACATACACTGTCTGTGCTGCCAGGGGTCGTCGACTGGTCGGGTCGTACTGTTATGGTTTGTAACCGACCCCAATCGCACAACACAAGACAGGTATGAGAGTAAGCCAAGAACAGGGCATTTATTGAATACAAACAAAAAGCGGCACTGTCCCTTTAAGGGAGAACACAAAATACTGGAAACAAGAATTAGGGAAAATTGGCACTGTGCCTTTAAGAGGCGAGCAGGCTAAGGGGCTAAGGCTAAAAGACAGGGCCAGGGCAAAGGACAGGGCAGGAACAGGGGCACTGGAGAGGGGAACAGGGACAGAGGCCCGGGAAGGCGGGCTGGAGACAGGGACAGAGAAAACAGGGTTAAGGCCCTGGACAGGGCGAGGGCCAGAGCTGCTTACAGGGATGGAGTAGGAGCGCGCAGGCTTGAAGAGCGCGCCAGCTCGGGGTCTGGAGTGGAGCGCGCCGGCTCGGAGAGACGCATCCTCCCGTAGAGAATTAGGAAGCGATGCGCGTCTGGAGTAGTAGCGCGCCGGCTAGACGTCTGGAGTGGGGCGCGTCGGCTTGAAGAGCGCGCCGGCTCGGAGAGCGCGCCGGCTCGGAGAGACGCATCCTCCCGTAGAGAATTAGGAAGCGATGCGCGTCTGGAGTAGTAGCGCGCCGGCTAGACGTCTGGAGTGGGGCGCGTCGGCTTGAAGAGCGCGCCGGCTCGGAGAGCGCGCCGGCTCGGAGAGACGCATCCTCCCGTAGAGAATTAGGAAGCGATGCGCATCTGGAGTAGTAGCGCGCCAGCTAGACGTCTGTAGTGGGGCGCGTCGGCTTGAAGAGCGCGCCGGCTCGGAGAGCGCGCCGGCTCGGAGAGACGCATCCTCCCGTAGAGAATTAGGAAGCGATGCGCGTCTGGAGTAGTAGCGCGCCGGCTAGACGTCTGGAGTAGGGCGCGTCGGCTTGAAGAGCGTGTCTGCGCGGGGTCTGGAGTGGAGCGCGTCTGCTGTAGGAGCGCGTCTGCGCGGGGTCTGGAGTGGAGCGCGTCTGCTGTAGGAGCGCGTCTGCGCGGGGTCTGGAGTGGAGCGCGTCTGCTGTAGGAGCGCGTCTGCGCGGGGTCTGGAGTGGAGCGCGTCTGCTGTAGGAGCGCGTCTGCGCGGGGTCTGGAGTGGAGCGTGTCTGCTGTAGGAGCACGTCTGCGCGGGGTCTGGAGTGGAGCGCGTCTGCTGTAGGTGCGCGTCTGCGTGGGGTCTGGAGTGGAGCGCGTCTGCCGTAGGAGCGCGTCTGCGCGGGGTCTGGAGTGGAGCGCGTCTGCTGTAGGAGCGCGTCTGCGCGGGGTCTGGAGTGGTACACTGGAAAACCTCCCGTAGAGAATTAGAGAGCGCAGGCTGTGTCCCACTACAGGCAAACGGCGACAGGTGGCGAAGGCTGGCACCTCGTCTCACGCCGGAGATGAAACAGCATACAGAATACAGAAACAGATACAGATAGAGAATCTCCCGTAGGAGCTTACAGATAGAGAATCTCCCGTAGGAGCTTACAGATAGAGAATAAAGAACGACCCGACAAGGACTGAAGGGGAAGTCCAGGTATTTAAAGCCCTCTGGGGCGCTAATTAGAACACACATCAGGTGCGTGATGGTAATTGATACTTGACTTAGAAGTGTGTGTTCGGCACGGACCAATCAACACAGAATCCTCACAGAACCTTAAAGGAACGGAGCGAGGCAGGGAATGCAATAAATAAACAACGACAACGCGAGGGTGGGGGCTGGTGAGGTGAGGAGACAGGGAATTAAAGGTCCAGGGAACAGGAATTAAAGGTCCAGGGAAGAGGCGAACCTCACAAATTTCAGTCGGGATTCAGAAAATATCATAGCACTGAAACTGCCCTCACCAAAATAATCAGTGACCTCAGGCTAAACTCTGACAAGAATAAGATCTCCATCCTTATCCTGCTAGATCTCAGTGCAGCATTTGATACAATCGATCACGATATTCTAATCGATCGTCTTGAAAACCTTGTCGGTTTCTCAGAACATGTGCTAAGCTGGTTTAAAACAGAGGGAGGAAATTCTATGTTAAACTAGGACGCCACATGTCTGAGATTGACAACAACTATGGAGTTGCACAACCAGGCCCGGACTGGCCATCGGGAGCACCGGGAGTTTTCCCGGTGGCCTGGCCTGCACAGATTAAAATATATATATATATCCCTTAATAAAGTCCACTTACCAAATGGGCGATGTGATCCTGTCAGTGCTATAGTGAGAAGTGACAGCCAGCGACCATTTGAAAGGCAGCTGCGCCGAACTGCGCATGCTCAAGTCACAATCACAAACACCTGTTAACTCATTTAGACCCCTTTACATATCTGATCCTTATATTAAATAAACCAAAAGTCTTGACACTCTCATTCAAGTTGCAGACAAATACAGTTGGCTTCAATGCTATACACTTTAGGCACCACGTGCTCTCATTCAAGTTGCAGACTAAAGTGTTGCCCACGTCTGGGCTAGTATCAGTAACAATACCTTCCTCTAAGGGTTTACATATACTGTTGCATTACTTTAACAACGGGAAGGAAAGGGTTCATTGAATGGGAAATGGTATAATTGAACATGCACGTTATAACACTGTCATGGGGCTACCCCATGCCCTATGCTGGTTGCCTCACAGTTTAGCCCTGGTCCCCACATGTGGTCATGCGGCCAAACATTTAGTTTAGGCCTTCGGCCTAGTTTGTTTTGTTATGTTGTTTTGTAATACAGACACATTGGTTTAAAGCATAACATGTTATGTAGAATTAAAGTACATGCATTTGTTGATAAATACCATTTGTCTGTGCTCCCACTTGGTTCCTTGTAGGATCTCTGGCTGCCCAACCAGAACTGGGAGAGGCCAGGGCCTTTTCTGGAGGGGAGATTTGGAAGGAACCAAGTGTGGTAGAGTACAGGGGGGGGGATTTTCATAACGAGAGGGGAATAGGTTTATGAAGCGCCCTAAACACTGTTTAGTGTTTGGTTATGATAGATCATGATGGAGTAATGTATCCATGTTGTCCAGAGTTATTGGATGTGTAAATTGATGTCTGTATTGATTAATTGATTGTTTGTTTTTGGTTTGTCCCTGTAGGAGGAGCTTCCAGCATAAAGCCAGGGATGGAGGCTCCTCTCAGGAAGAAGTAATGACAGGCTTGGAAGCGAGACACAGCCGTACTAAGACCTAGGTCCCTTAGCCAAGGGCCTAGTTGTTTATATTTGTTAAAAGAAAGTTTAATCATTTTGTATTATTTTTGTATTTATGTTAAAATATGTTTTTCCCGTTTTTCCCCACTGGGGAGCAAAAGAACAAATAGAATAAAAAACCAACCACTGGGTGATGGCAACCTGACTCTGACTGCATTTTTCCTTCGCATGGCCGCCTCCTCACAAACACTCAAACAAAATGAAAAGTGGGCCCACGTTACCAAATGAAAGTCCTAGCTAAAGCCGGCTTAAAATGGTTGGGGTACCCCTGGATGCTGCTGCTAGCGTTCATTTCAAACAACATTATTTTATCTTCGCCCTTAGGCCTGCGCCACACAGTGAATCGTATGATACTGTTTCAGCACTCAAAGTGCCGCTGTACTTAACCGAGATGGCGGGCCCACTCTCACCACCACTCGTCCAGGTGGTAAGATGGCCGTCGGGCGATCCCGCGATAACAGCCAGCGGGCCGGGGTAGGCAGCTGGGGCAGTGGCGTGGGCTGGAGGAGCGTGCTGTGTTGTGGCGACCTCTGCTGGGAGAAGAGGCGTCCTCGGCTGCGTCGAAGAGACGTCCACTGCGGGGCTGAAGGGATGAGCTGGCGCGCGGCCTAAGCTGTAGGCTAACCTAAACACAGCTAAACTGTGGGTCTTGGTAGACCATCCTGCTGTCGCCTATATAGCTAACGCACGGTAGCTATGTCTACCACCTGTCTTCGGCGACGCTGGCCTAGTGGTGCACTCAAAGTTTCTGTCGTTCTCTGTTTCACTAGTCCAGGGGTCAGCAACCTTTAGTATCAAAAGAGCCACTTTTCCCCCGTCCCACAAAATAAAATGCTCAGGGAGCCGCACAATCTATTTACCCTTAAAATGAAGATAACACAGTGTATAACGTTTTATATATCCCTAAGCATACCCCACATTTAGCATAAAATGCCTGACAATTGCATACCCAAAGTAATTTGCGATGTATTATACTTTATACTTATAGCACACAGTTTGTTGCATTAATGGGATTATAAAAGCAACAAAAAGAAAAATTTTGACTTTTTAATTGCTGTTTTTACCTGTTATAACCAGTGATGCCGGTAACGCGTTACTTAGCGTTACTAAGTAACGCGTTATTGTAATCTGTTTACTTTCCCCCGAAAATAGTAATCTAACGCGTTAATCTTTAAAAGCCAGTAATCTGATTGCAGTTACTTGTCCAAGTGGCTGTGCGTTACTATTTCGTTACTATCTCATCATAAATTCATAATGCAGGCGGAATGCAGTATTTTATTTCGTTTTCGACAGTCAAAAATACATGTTGAGCTGTTTTTCTTATTTGGGAGTGACGTGGTGTGGCAGTGAAAGGGTTACACAAGAATGTGTCCCGCGGCGTGACTGGACTCTCTGTCTGTGAGTGACTCTGCTTTGGCCCAATCACATTCCCCATCCACAGTCTGCGAATCAGAGGCAGAGTAGGGCGGGTCTTCACAGCACGTCATGTGACATATGCGCCAATCGTGTGACACCCCAAAACATGAATTCCACCCCAAAACGCTTGTCTAAACGAAGTGAAACCGCAGGAAGACTTTTGCGGTTTCTGTTCAGACTTCCACCCCAAAACGCTCGTCTAAACGTAGCCTCAGTCAAAATACTGTCTACCGCTAAAAACAGCACATCCAATTGCATTGAAAGCATCTGGAATCACAACACTAGCCGACGCTTCGACTAGGTACAGGAGGACTCGGAGGCCAGCCAAACAGCAAAAGAGAGAGATTGTTTCTTTCCCTATTGATTAATGTATATTTGATGGTGGCAGAGCAAAAGCTCTTATTTGCCAGATTTACAGTTAATTTACATGTTAAAGAGAGACTGATTGTATGTTTATAGAGAGACATTTATAAAAACAATTTAATAGTTACAGTTGATATAATTGAATAGTTCAGCCTGCATTTGTTAGATGTGAATGGATACACTGGTTTTGTAAAACCACTGGCTGGCTGCTCTAATGCTGTGAGCATCATAGACTGTTGCTTTACCATACTTGATGGTACAGAAGCTGAAGCACTAGTTTAACAATTTACGTTATGTGCAGAGAAACAAGTTAAAAACAATTTATGCACTTTCAATAAAGCGTTTAAAAAAAACTGTTGGGGGAACGACGACGACTTCGTAACCTAGTTACTTTCAAAGTAACTAAGTTACTCTGATAATCAAGTAATCAGTAAAGTAACTTGGATTACTTTTTAAAGGAGTAATCAGTAATCAGTAATCGGATTACTTTTACAAGTAATCTGTGGCATCACTGGTTATAACAAAGGAAAACCTCAAACTCTTATGAAGAGGAGAAAAAATACTGGCTGTGTAGACCTATTTTTTAATAAAACACAGAAGAGGAGACAAAACACTGGTGTCTGTAGACCGACTTTGAAATAAAACCCTGAACTATTCAGGTATATTTGAGTCCTTCCCTTATTTGTGGAACATTTATCAAATAAAAAGTAGTCCACTTTGAAAAAAGACTACCATGTGTAGACCTACTTTGAAATAAAACACAGAAAAGGAGAAAAAACACTGACATCTGTAGACCTACTTTGAAATAAAACCCTGAACTATGCAGCTCTATTAGAGTCCTTCCCTTATTTGTGGAAAATCTATAAAATTAAAAGTACATTTTTCGTTGTTCGCAAATTTTGCACCACATATCAGGCATACAGGCAAGCCTTTTGTTGACTAAATATCTTAGTTGATGAAATATTTTTTCATTTCAGTGTCACAGTATGACATCGATCTCCAAAATAAGAGAAAAAAAAGTAACAAAAAAAAAAAAAATCAGCCACAGCTGATTGGCTAAAAAGCCGCATGCGGCCTCGAGGCCGCAGGTTGCCGACCCCTGCACTAGTCCAACACTCCACTATCGCCTATATTTCTATAATAACCCGTTTTGTAGCAGAGTCTCTCTATCTCTCCCGCTTGCTCCCAACGGGGCTCTCCGAGAGCGTCTGCTCATGTCCAAGTTCACCGTCGAAGAGGGCTCTTCTCGCTTCCGCTCCCCAGGTAACCAGCGTCTTCCTCATCTCCTTTCTCCTCTGCTCCGCCTGCCACCACCGCCCCCTGCTGGCGACCGCAATCTGGTCCCACAATGGGACACTCAAGGCAGGAAGAAAGATGATTTAGTTTCACATTAATAATCCATATTGAAGCCGGAGGGATGAAAGAGAACCTCGCGTTATTTGTACGGGCGAGATATCAAAGAGAAACACTGGTTATCATGTCTTTGTGCACACAGGGGAAGTAAAAGATTACGTTAGCACTTCTGAATAATAGTAGAATATTCAGGATGCTACATAAGTTTGCTTGAAGTACCCTCTAAATGGGCCAATTTGGGCCAACTGATTGATGTTTTTTATTTTTGTGTCTTACATACAGGTGTATGCCCAGCCCATATGGGCTTACAAGACACATAACAATAAGTATATAATATTATACAATGTCAATGGAAATACCAGTGACAATGGAAATACCAGAGCCAATGGATGCCTGAACACAGAATGACACCAGCATCACTGACTACCACGGCAAGCCAGAAATTGTTTCTATTTAATAATAATATTATATAATTTAATATAACAATAATTATTATAAATGTCTCTCTCTCCCTGTCTATATCTCTATCTCTCTCTTTTGAAGTAACATTTAATTCATATGGCCAATCAAGTTAAGATTAAGTTCAAACTAGCTAGATACATGCCGACTACATGCCAGCTGGACCAGCTACCCTCCCCACTCCTCCAGACCATAGCAGCGGACATCCTCCCATTCCTAACTGCAACCATCAACTCCTCACTCAACTCGGGGGTGGTCCCTACCTCCCTAAAACAAGCCAGAGTCACGCCCCTCATAAAAAAAAAACCTGAACCCCACCGTCATAGGCAACTATCGTCCTGTCTCTCTTCTCTCCTTCCTTTCTAAAACACTTGAACGTGCTGTATCTAACCAACTTACTGCTTATCTCTTACAGAATGATCTCCTAGACCCTATTCAGTCTGGCTTCCAGACTGGCCACTCCACAGAAACGGCCCTCATTGCGGTCACAGACGCACTTCACTTAGCAAAAGCGAAAGGCCTCTCCTCTATCCTGATTCTCCTAGATCTATCTGCAGCCTTCGACACAGTCAACCATCAGATCCTCCTCGCGGCCCTCGCAGGAATGGGAGTGGCTGGATCTGCGCTGACATGGCTGACATCATACCTCAATGACCGCTCCTACCAAGTGTCATGGAGAGGGACCCTGTCGGCCACCCGCCCCCCTGCGGACGGGTGTCCCCCAGGGCTCGGTCCTAGAACCCCTTCTCTTCTCCCTCTACACTAAATCACTGGGTAACATCATCATGTCTCAGGGCTTCTCATATCATTGTTATGCCGATGATACTCAACTCTTCCTCTCCTTCCCTCCCTCAGATATCCACGTCTCTGAGCGGATCTCGGCCTGTCTGTCCGACATCTCCGCCTGGATGATGACCAACCACCTCAAACTGAACCTAAGCAAAACAGAATTGCTCCACCTGCCGGCCAAATCCTCCCCCCTGACCGACCTTTCCATCACAGTTGAGAATGCAGCTGTGACCGTGTCCCCGACCGCCAAGAACCTTGGTGTTGTCCTCGACGACCAGTTGAACTTCTCTGCTCACATCGCAGTGACAACCAGAACCTGCAGATTCCTCCTGAGCAACGTCAGAAGGATCCGCCCCTTCCTGACAAAAGAAGCCACCCAACTCCTCGTCCAATCAACAATCATCTCCCGCCTCGACTACTGCAATGCACTGCTTGCTGGCCTCCCGGCCACTGCCACCAAGCCTCTTCAACTCATTCAAAACGCAGCGGCCCTCCTGATCTCAAACCTACCGAAGTCGGCCCATGTCACCCCACTTCTTAGGGACCTGCACTGGCTCCCCATTGCTGCACGTATCCGCTTCAAGGCCCTCGACCTAGCATACCATGCAGCAAAGGGAACCGCTCCCGCCTACCTCCGGTCAATGGTCTCTAACTACACACCCTCAAGACCCCTACGCTCTGCATCTTCTGGCCGCCTCAGACCTACTCCTATCCAAGCTCCGGTAGGGTCATCAAAGAGAAGCCGCCTATTCTCAGTCCTTGCCCCACAATGGTGGAATGAACTACCCACCCCAGTTAGGACAGCCGAATCCCGTCCAATCTTTCGCCGTTGACTAAAGACGCACTTCTTCAACCATTATCTGAAATAATATGTAAATGTAAATGTAGATAAATAATATTGATTATGTGTATTTGAGATGTCTGAAAGGCTGAAGGCTAGGGGCCCTTGGTTTTGGTGTAACCTGATTAACCGCACACACACACACACACACACACACACACACACACACACACACACACACACACACAAACACCCACTCCCACACATATAGACACACTCACATATGTGACCAAGTCCAGCGTTTGTGCCGACATGTCTCCATTTTCATTTTCCAGATTTTTCCAGATTGTGAAAGTACAGAATGTAAGCTTTCAAATGATGTGTCATACTTTGAAATCTGAGAATGTTTTGAATATCATATATTCATTTAAATCTTGTAAAGCAGTCTGTTGTCTAGAACACTCAAGGGGAGAAAATGCCTCTCAAAGATTTTCACACTTTAGCTAGTTTGGGGTGGGGGGGGGGGGGGCGTGGACAACCCTCACCTGAATATCATTAACATAATTAAGTGCTGTCACAGTAATGACTGTGAAAAGTCTACATGACATTATACAGCAGATAACATGACATTGTACAGTAGATAACTATAATCATAGTTCAAGCACTTTTCATGCATTTTCAAGGTGCCTTTTCAAGCTTTTCCAACATCTAACTATAACTATAATCAAATATATAAATGAGTACTACTGGGTGTAGTGCTAATCAGATATATGTACAGAGTTGTAAAGTATGAAAACAATAGTTTGTTCGTGGTCATACTGGCCAGCAGCGTAACTAGTAAGAGTAGGTAAGGGATATGTACAGGTACATAAATTTATTTTGTATAATTTTTTTAATGTTTAAATATCAACATTATCTGGCAATCCTCAGTAAATACTATCAAACTCCTCTGATATCATCTGGTCTTTCCAAAGGTATGGGACACATGCACACAAACACAGGGAGAATGGCTTCAATTATTTTAAAATACTTCAGCTAAGTTAAATGTTGCATGTGATGTATTGGGCTGTAGCACGTTAGCCTAGCATAGCACAATGAATGGAAGTGGATGTGCCGGTTAGCTAGGCGAAAAAATAACGCAGCCAGAACGCAGCTTTCTACTGAATCCCTCCTTTACTAGTGCACTGGTGGGCAGGGTGGGAGGGAGCTGGGAAGCCGCTAGTGAGAGCTCTGTGTCTCGGTCTGCCTGGCTGTTGGCTAGCGCTAGCTGATGCAGCAGTAGTGGGCGAGAGAGAGGGAGAGAGAGACTGCTTCCCCGCTGCTAGTGAGAGCTCTGTGTCTCGGTGTGCCTGGCTGTTGGCTAGCGCTAGTTGATGCAGCAGTAGTGGGCGAGAGAGAGGGAGAGAGAGCCTTCTTCCCCCGCTTCAGCTGGACCTCTTGTTGTGCTGGGAAGAATCTTGTATCATAAAGAGCCTTTTTCAAACAAATAATACTATAATATAGAGATACTATAACTGTTCGCTTTTATACTAAATATGTTCTTCAACACTCAAACTGTAATTATATATAAAAAAAAAACACACCAACAATTTTTTCCCCCTTTCATTGTGTCTCTCTGTCATGGGTGTAAAAAGTACCCAGAAATTATACTTAAGTGAAAGTATGGGTACTGTCTCAAAATCTGACTCAAGTAAAAGTCAAAGTATCTGGCTAAAAACACACTTGAGTAAAAGTCAAAAAGTCCTACTTTTAAATGTACTTAAGTACTAAAAAGTTAAAGTATTTTTTTTTAAAAGGGATAGACCAGGGGTCTCAAACTCATTCCATCATCGGCCAAGTTTTCATTTTAACTATACATTGAGGTGAGTTAGTTGAAGAGGCAAGCCAATTAGTGAAATCATCAGCTGGAATGAAACCAAGCATACACTCTGCCCACAATGGAATGTGGTCTGCGATAGACAATGCTGAAATGAAAGAACAGAGGACACGTTTTTTTGCATTAAAATTGTTTAATGCACTTCTCCATTGAAGGTAAACTAACATGGACAGCATTCACATCACAGCATGAATAATATCACAATATTAACCACAGCATACTGGATTATCCTGAATAATATCACAATATTAAAGGCAGAATACTGGAGTACCCTGAATAATATCACAATATTAAAGACGGAATACTAGAGTACCCTGAATAATATCACAATATTAAAGACAGAATACTGGAGTACCCTGAATAATATCACAATATTAACCACAGCATAATGCGGATCTGACTGTCTATTCTTCTGATAGCAGGTGTTTAATCAAAGATCCCCGCTTTCTAGTGTTGCACAAGGACCAATCAGCATGGGTATGGGCGGGTTCATTTTCCATTGATGGGGATTTGATTGGCTGTTTACCTGCGGTCGCAGGATTAATAACGTTAACGTTAGTTCGGCCAGAGAAACAATTCAAATATACTAATTAAAATGGTTGGACCTGTGAGATTTGTACTTTGTACTTTGTAGGTCTGCATTTTAAATGTAAGGAGTAAAAAGTATGTTTTTTTTCCCTGAAATGTAATGGAGTAAAAGTACAAAGTATGCAAACCTAATAATACTCAAGTAAAGTACAAATCCCCCAAAACAGTACTTAAGTATTGTAACAAAGTACAGTTACTCAAGTACTTTACACCCCTGCATCTCACCCCGCCGACTTGTAGGCATGTTCGCCAGACTGGGTCACATATTCTCTCATGTGACACTCCCCCGCTAACTCACTCACCAGGACATTTTGGGACCACAAATTCCTCTAAAACAGGACAAACTGGTTTCAGGTTAATTTGATCAACACACCCCACAACTCCTCAGAGAACAAACTGAGTCAACACACACAGAGAGAGAGAGAGACACACAGACATATCAGGTGGCACCCACACACACACACACACACACACACACACACACACACACACACACACACACTCTCTTAGCTGTCCATCGTGTTCGATGATGACGCTTGCTCCAGGGATGGGGACAGGGGGGGGGTGGGGAGGGGAGTTAGCGACACTGCCGTTGGTGCCACTTCTCGTGGGCGTTGAGTCCGATCCTTGAGCCGCACACCCGTCCACAGATGGCGCAAGGGAAGCCAGATACCTGGGGGATGCCAGCCGCCCGCTGGTGTCGTTGCGTGCGCCTCTCAGATCTTCGGTCTTGGTTCGTTTGGTGTATTTGGGAAACTGCAGTGGCACAAGTGACTTGCCAGGCTGATCTGTCGAGTGCCAGAGTTTCAAGCTGCGTGATGTTTGCACACTTTAGGAGGTCCCTGGTGTAGTCCTTAAAGCGTCTCTTTTGGCCTCCAGCAGCCCGCTTTGCTCCTCTCAGTTGGCCATAGAGGACTTGGTGGGGCAGGCGGTGGTCAGGCATACGTATGGTGTGCCCTATCCAACGAAGATGTTTTTTGGCCACAGCTGCGGCCATACAGATTGAGTTGGTGTTGTTGAGGATGTCTGTGTGGGGGACTCGATCTTCCCAGGTCAGGCCGAGGATCCTTTGGAGGCAACGGATGTGGAAAGCGTCCAAGTTGGTGATGTGCCGGCGGTATGGGGTCCAGGATTCTGCTGCATAGAGCAGAGTGGAGAGACATACTGCGTTGTAAACGGCAACCTTGGTGCTGATCTTCAGGTTTCGGTTTTCAAAAACCCTGCTGCGTAGGCGTCCAAAGGATGATGCCGCTTTATTGATACGTGTGTGTATCTCCGCGTCAAGGGAGCAGCATGAGGACAGAGTGGAGCCGAGGTAGGTGAAATGATCCACTGTTTTGAGTGGAACACCGTTTATGTGAAAACTGGGAGGTGTAGAGGTTCGGGAAGTGAGTTGGGACATGACTTCGGTTTTTTGTATGTTGACCTGGAGACCGAAGGATTGGTACAGGCTGGATATGGTGTCGAGACACCATACTGATCACAAGACCACTGTTTACATTTACATTTAGTCATTTAGCTGACGCTTTTATCCAAAGCGACTTACAAGTTCTGTACGACAAGTCATCAGGACGGGCACAACTCTATCAGCTGAGTAACACTTTAATCGCCGATGACGTGTTTAGACGTCATTCCTCGCCATGCTCATTCTGCCGAAGATGCCGTAACTCGTCTTTGATATCAATAATTCAAAAATCTGTGATCGAAATCATATTTCTCCTCCGGAGACATGAGATGTACTGGTGAGCTCCACTCAACTGTCTAACGGTTCAAGAGCGCCATCTGGTGGCCGATCGGCAGATCGGCCAAGAGGGAGGGGCGCGCCAAACAGGAAGTGCTCATCCATAATCCGTCCGGGCACTCGCGATCGGTAGCCGGACTCCATCTCAACACACTGGATAATCAATCGCTCGCGTAACTCAATAAACAACGTTATTTGGACGTATATAGTATTATACAACCTGGAAGTGGTTCATCAGGATCAACATCCCATAATCGAAAACTGTCTACTCCACGCTGATCGTCCAACGGCGCCAGGAAGATACGGTGAGTTTCGACGTTATTTTCTAACGTATTCTATACTAACTGATCTGATGATCATATGACCCACACTAGATGAATGGTATAACGTTGCCCACGGAATTATAAATGACCCCCCGCCCATCCGGTCAATATCAGATACGTAGTAACTTCTAGAAGTACCTCCAGTTGAAATTTTTCATCAGGCACCGATCGCTACCAAACTGTATTTGATCATCAATATAGTGCATTTTGGGCTATAAATCAAGTTCTGGAGAAAGCTGCAGAAAACGATAAAAACATACTTATACTGTAGACCGTATTTTAGTATGAATATGTGAATGAAAAAGTATAACATTGATACACCCTGAACAATACATATAGGACATTGAATGGGCCATAATAATGTCAATTTAGCAATAGAATTAAAAAAGTTATAGCCCTGCAAAGAAGGGGAACTTCTCCATAGACAAATAGAGCTGGCTAGGGATGGTAAATTATGAATTTAACCCATGGCGATCAAAGTGGTAACAATGTTCATCAAAGTGTTGAGTGCTACAGTGTAGGTTAGTTTATCAGGACAAGTGCATGACAGTCAGGTTAGGGTTAGATTTCTTTTTCTTTTTTCTTTTTAATTCAGATAATGGTTGAAGAAGTGCGTCTTTAGTCAACGGCGAAAGATTGGACGGGTTTCGGTTGTCCAACTGGGGTGGGTAGTTCATTCCACCATTGTGGGGCAAGGACTGAGAATAGGCGACTTCTCTTTGATGACCCTCCCGGAGCTTGGATAGGAGTAGGTCTGAGGCGGCCAGAAGATGCAGAGCGTAGGGGTCTTGAGGGTGTGTAGTTAGAGACCATTGACCATTGAGCGAGCAGTGCGTTGCAGTAGTCGAGGCGGGAGATGACTGTTGATTGGACGAGGAGTTGGGTGGCTTCTTTTGTCAGGAAGGGGCGGATCCTTCTGACGTTGCTCAGGAGGAATCTGCAGGTTCTGGTTGTCGCTGCGATGTGAGCAGAGAAGTTCAACTGGTCGTCGAGGACAACACCAAGGTTCTTGGCGGTCAGGGACGCGGTCACAGCTGCATTCTCGACTGTGATGGAAAGGTCGGTCAGGGGGGAGGATTTGGCCGGCAGGTGGAGCAATTCTGTTTTGCTTGGTTCAGTTTGAGGTGGTTGGTCGTCATCCAGGCCGAGATGTCGGACAGACAGGCCGAGATCCGCTCAGACGTGGATATCTGAGGGAGGGAAGGAGAGGAAGAGTTGAGTATCGTCGGCATAACAATGATAGGAGAAGCCATGAGACGTGATAATGTTACCCAGTTATTTAGTGTAGAGGGAGAATAGAAGGGGTCCTAGAACCGAGCCCTGGGGGACACCCGTCCGCAGGGGGCGGGTGGCCCCTGATTGAAGCCTGTTGATCAAAGGCTGTGTGACAAGCCCAGCTCATCTTGAAAATCTGGGCCAACAGTTTAGATATAAAAACGATGTCTGACCATTGCTAGAGACTCAGTCTGATCGAGGCTGTGTCAAGGATGGATCTGTTGATGCTGTGCTGTGGAACCTATGCTTTGTATGCTGAATAAATCACCTTTTCACCAACTGGGCCATTGCCTCTGAAAACAATCTCCAGTCTGAATTATTTCGGGAAACCAGCGCTCTCAATCTACTTCACTTTCTCTCTCTCTCTCTCTCTCTCTCTCTCTCTCTCTCTCTCTCTCTCTCTCTCTCTCTCTCTCTCTCTCTCTCTCTCTCTCTCTCTCTCTCTCTCTCTCTCTCTCTCTCTCTGTCTCCCTCTCTCTCCCTCTCTCTCTCTCTCTCTAATAATAGCCCTAATAATAGTAACAGTGTCTATTATAGTGTCAATCTATCTATTATATTATATATTATATTACTATACTATTATATCTAATGTTTTCAGGTAAACCTCGATCTAACTAGTGTGTGTACATGGCATCAAATCAAAGTGTGTGTCAATGTAGGCCTGCCTGGGCCCAGTCATTGGAATAACAAAGGAACAAAGGGCCTTTGTTCCAGGTGTAAATTGGTCTAGAGACATTGACATCACATTGCATTCTGGGAAGGAATGTAGTTCTCATATCATTTTGCTGAATTCACTGAATTCGTTCAAACCCTCCTGCTGCATATTGGTAAGGATTGTACCAGAATGTTTCATAGGACATTGATTAAAAACTATCGGCTCGAATTTTACAATTGATGGCTTATTTTGAAGGTATGAACATGTAGTTTCATATTATGTATAAAACAAAAAATAGTGAAAATTCTTAAGGAGGCGGAGCCTAACAGTCTAGACTCCAGAGGGTTAAAAGGCCACCGCTTTAAAGTATAGGAATATGTGGCGGTGTTTGCAGGGCTCAAACTATATTATATATCATAGCTATGGATATAATACTATTGCCCATTTGACATCGAGTATCTATCATTCAATTTGTGAAAAAGAAAAAAAAATGTCATCCTTACATTCCCGTTTTATACCGTGGTGAATATGAGTATAGTTTTAGAGTAACCCTGTCTAATCCCAGAAAACGACGCTATGCAGCAATACGTGCATTTCACTAAAAACCGTGCCGTTTCTCGCCTGTATACGCTATTATTTCTAAATCAATGCTATATTATCGGTATTATGTTTCATCATGAATGCATGAAAGGGTGGGGGGGGGGGTCGTTTTTTTATGCTTTGATCGTCACCAACGGAATACATTACACAGTACATTACACACATACGGTCCGATTGCAATGAAGGAATTCTTGGATCAATGCAAGATTGATACCATATAGCCCTAACCTTGACTAGGATGTACACCAAAAAGAATATTCCAATTATCTGATCGCCATTCCAAGTATTGATGTCGATCGTGTCCATAACATAATCCACCAAAGAACATGAATCGGGAGTGTTTGATTCTTATAAATCCATGCGTTATAACCGCTCACTATGCCCGACTAGGAATAGTCCGCCCGGACCTATATACGCACACCTGAATACAGAGAGTTTCAAAGGATGTGCAATACTGGCCGCAACCCACCAGGCGGCGGTATTGGACTTTTGCAATCTCAGACCCATTCCCAATGTTAACACCAGGCCCCTGGATGGATAATGAATGGAAATATCGAATAAAAGAAATAACGATGAAAACCCGACTTTTCTCGGGTTTGGCGCTCAAGCATCGGCGAGTTAACCCGACTTATCTTGGGCTTGGCCTCCATTGAGTTAATATGCACTGTCTCTGTATTTTAAACCAATAAATACAAATAAAAAGTCTGGTTGTATGCCAAACTTCTTTTTGTTTTACTGTATAATGACAATAATTTGTAATCTAATCTAATCTAAAAATCACCAGCATCTGTGGCAGACATCTTTTCACCGCAGCAGCTCGAACTCTCAGTGGCGAGGAGTAACGCGTGGGAGGCTCACGCTGCCCCCGATACTTCCTGTTTCCTCCGCACCGGCGTCACCCAACTGACCTGTAGGAGTCGCTGTCCACAACGTCCAATCCCCACCCACCGGCTTTTCCACCCTCTAACACTGCCAATTGTGTTAGTATGACGGCCGGCCAAGCCGGTAGCAACGCCGAGAGCTGGGCTCGATACCAGCATCTCCTGCGTTAGTGGCGAGCGCCTTGCCCACTGCGCCACTCAGCCGCCTGCCTGCACCTTTTAATGTACAGAGGGGTAAGACAGGGATGCTCTCTTTCTGGGATGTTGTATTCCCTAAAGATACAAACAAGTAGACCCGCATACCAAATGGCTCCCGTGAAAACAAGGTAGACCACTAATAGTATCTTATAGGTGACCAAGGTACACCACCACACTATACCACTATAGGGGAACATGTTCCACAAAGAGCGTTAGTGGTGTAGCCTACCTTGGTCTCTCCTATGAGACCCTATTAGGGTCCACCTTGATTCAACAGGAGCTAATTGTTTTGTTTTTTTATCCAGTGCCCATCCTATTGGGTATTGGGACATGCATGTCTTTTCTATTATTTACTACGTTGTATTCCCTCGTTTGAAGATGGTCGTATTTTTTTAAATGGAATGTTGAAAGATTAATAGAATAAAGTCCTTTTGTTAAATCTCTTTTGCTCTCTGTCTTTCTTTTGGTGTGTGTGTGTGTGTGTGTGTGTGTGTGTGTGTGTGTGTGTGTGTGTGTGTGTGTGTGTGTGTGTGTGTGTGTGTGTGTGTGTGTGTGTGTGTGTGTGTGTGTGTGTGTGTGTGTGTGTGTGTGTGTGTGTGTGTGTGTGTGTGTGTGTGTGTGTGTGTGTGTGTTTATTTTACAGAAGTGTGGACCTTCCAGATAGTCTCAACTTTCTGTCAAATAATGTATTATCATATCTGGTAGGATATCTGGTCCTACTCCAACTATAGTAAAAGCCTACCAGTTTGTTTTCAATGTCTCTTTCAACCAAGAGAATGAAAGTATAATTTAAGAGGGTTATGTATTCTTAAAACATGTAAAAAGGTAAGAACTAATGTAAAAGCTAGATGTGTTTAAATGTTGGGAGTTAAATTATGGAATAGCCTTAGTGACGGGTTGAAGTTGTGTACTTCTTAGGGGAGATTTAAAAAAGCCCAACCTGTTCCACCCCAGGTGAAAATCTGCATAAAATGTATACCTAGGTAAATGGAATATTGCTCCACTTCTACAAGGGCTATTTGCATATTCTTGGTATCTAGGAACATCTATGGACCTCAATGAATGTATTCTCAGTGTCAGAAATATTGTGTCTATTACTAGGCTTGCTTAAATTGTGATGAAACAAAGGAAAATATGAATTATGATTTTTCTTTTCATCTTTGACAGTGAATAAAACCATGATAATAATGACCAAACTTAAAAAACTGCCACTGAGCTCATTCAGTACCCTCTTGAGATCATGTGTACAAAAGATCTAAGGAAATTAATAAAGGGAAGATGATCAAATTGAAGGTTTTGTATATACAGTACTGAATTCTCCCATCCGGACCAATGCAATTTGAAATATTATTATAGAATATAGAATATATGCTTATACATCACCTTATTATAGCCAATTCGCACATTTATATATATATACATATAGTATCTTTCAAATGGCCGAGTTCAATTTGGATATAGTATCACCAGGCGTGCATAATAACATATACTGATATTTAATGTAATCGACTGTACTTTTTTATTTCCCCCACAGTGTAACCATTTTGTAACTAATTTCAGATCTAATTCTTCCTACATGATTACAATAGTGTGGAGAAACTGACTGCGTTTCAATATTTGTCAAAAACGTTACCTTTTGTAGCTTATTATCGCAAATCATAACAATTATTGATATGATTCATTCAGAACGCTGAACTTTGAAACACCATAGTGGACCACAGGAAGTGTAGAACGGAGAAACACTGAACGATAGCTAGCGATCCCCTCTTCAAAATGGCCGCAAAAAGATTCCAATTTCCATGGTTCAACATTTCCATTTCCGCTTCCGGGTCAAAAAACGAGTGGAAAATAAAAACTTAAAATGATATAAATACACTTTTAACCTATTGCTAAACTATTGCCAACCTAACGTTTTACATTCTACATGTATTTGTGACATAGTAGTGATAATAATACTTGAAAACGGTTGATTTTAAAATCACAAATTATTTTGCATCTTTATAAAAATATTAATATATGATAATAATGTCAAAAGGGGTCGGTACCGACCCTGTCGAGTGGAACAGGAAAGTATAAAATAATTCAGGAGTACAGTTTTGAGTAAAACATCAAACATTTGTTTTTTTCTTTAAAAACATTATATCTTGCAGCATATTTTAAGTTTTTCTTTCTTATATTAAAATATATTTAGTTTTTAAGAATTTGTAAAGGTTGATTTTGGAAAATGCATCGACGTTGTCTCCTTCCTCTTGGACCTCAACATTGCCATTGATTGTGCGTTAGGGTGAGTTTTTCATGCAATCTATTCTGTTCCCGCCGTGGTCTCTCTCTCTCTCTCTCTCTCTCTCTCTCTCTCTCTCTCTCTCTCTCTCTCTCTCTCTCTCTCTCTCTCTCTCTCTCTCTCTTTCTCTCTCTCTCTCTCTCTCTATCTCTCTCTCTTTCTCTCTCGGTCTGCAGCAGGGTCGAGACACAGTCTGTCTTGTTATGTCTGCTGCCTGAGGCTCTGGGGCTCTGAGCTCTGTGTTGACTTTACCTTCCCGCCGGAGAGAGACCTGCAGCTCATGTGGGACAACCGTGTGTATGAGATTTGCTTACCATACCAAGATGGCAGTTATGTGTGTGTGTGTGTGACTGTGATCTGCTTCCCATATGACAGCCACTATATTTCTCTCTCCTCTGGTCAGGGGCATTGCCGGGTCTGTGCAGCGATAACACTGTATATTGACTATAGAACGGGAGCTCTCTCTTGCTCTCTCGCGCTCTCTCTCTCTCTCTCTCTCGCTATATGTTGACTGTATCATGCCCAGCCTCGGGCAGCGCTATTATTTAAGAATATGTTGACCGTATGAAAAAAAAATATATATATATATTTTTTTAAACGTGTTTAATTACATACATACATAATTTTTTTTTTTTTTTTTTTACCTTTAGTGGGGGGGCCTCGCATTTAAATCTCGCACAGGGCCTCGCATTTCTCCCAGACGGCACTGTCCACAAGACAGTCAGCGTCTATATTAATCCCAGCCGAAGAGTGCAAGAGCGCTTCCGCATTTTGCCCTGATTGGCCCCGGTAACGCCCTCCAAATGCGCATTTTCTTTTTCCCCGCTCAACTTTACATATTATCCAAACGAGGACCACATAACGCCATAACACGCCATAACGTTATTTCCCTGTACATTGTAACGTTAACACAACGCAGCTGTCAACTGTACTTTACATATTATCCAAACAAGGACCACATAACGCCATAACGTTATTTCGCTGTACATTGTAACGTTACATATTATCCAAACGAGGACCACATAACGCCATAACGTTATTTCGCTGTACATTGTAACGTTAACACAACGCAGCTGTCAACTGTACTTTCATAACGCCATAACGTTATTTCGCTGTACATTAACACAACGCAGCTGTCAACTGTACTTTCATAACGCCATAACATTATTTCGCTGTACATTAACACAACACAGCTGTCAACTGTACTTTCATAACGCCATAACGTTATTTCGCTGTACATTAACACAACGCAGCTGTCAACTGTACTTTGTAACGTTATGTTATTTCGGGCATTCATAACGTTATTTCGCGCGACTGTACATTGTAGCCCAGCTGTCAACTGTACATTGTAACGTGCAACTGTACTTTGTAACGTTAACACAACACAGCTGATTGATTGATTGATTGATTGAAAAGTTTATTAACAGATTGCAGAATGGGTACAGACAGTACAGCTCAAAACATACAATTACCAAAGTAAACAAACCCTGGTCACACAATACAGCAATTACAATTAAAACTCATAGTTACATGTTGTCTAGTCAATGTAGTCCTAGTATCAAGAAGTCAATCAACCAGTCTCCTTAATTTCTTATTGTTTCTGGTGGTGGAGACTATACCCTGTGGTTTACATTTGGATCACTGATTGGGCCTTTGCTGCATAATTAAAATAATTGAAGACACACATTACTTTGAAGGTGACTTTTTATTAATTCAGTACACTCACCAGAGGTCTGAACAGGGGAGACTGTTATAGCAAAATCAATTGTATAAATCTCAGATTAGCCTATTTTATAACCCCTCAACCGTAAACATTCCATTTGAACAACCTTTGAAATTCACATATTTGACATTCACATAGATGTACAGTATTTTCGCAATAAAACATACCCCATAATACGCCCATGAACAATAGAAACATGTACCGGATGGTCTCAGCCTTTCAGTTTAATGTTGCCATTACAACACCACAGCTGTTCCCTGTTTGGTAATGGTAAACACCTCAAATGCCCCACAAAGTCTGCTTTGTTCACCATCTACATACATCCGTTTCATCCACCATCATGTCTGACTGCAACACGCCTGTGGCATAATATCCATTCATGTCGATGGACGTACTTGTAGCCTGCAGTATCCTCAAGCAACTCATGTAAAGTTGAACACAATATGAAAAAGAAAAAAAACAACAAAAAAAATATGACTAATGCCAACTTTATACAACAACGAAAAAAGTTACTGGGCATTGTTCATAGAGTGAAGGTAAAACCAAGACATTAATATAGACTACCAGATGGAGATGTAATGTCATTTTACAAATACAATCATTTAACAATTTACCCTTTAACCCAATTGAATAAGCTAACTGAAGTAGTTACATGTGTTTGCAGAGATAAATATTCAGCAGGACTGCCAGACAATGAGTCAGTAAATAGTTGGCAAGGATTAAAAGCAGTCAAATGTACAATAGCAGTTCCAAGTCCATTGATGCTACGTACTATAGCAGTGTGACATATACGCCTATGGAAACCTGCGTGACTGACTGTGTTGCAATTAGTCTAATGTCTCCTTCCTGTACTTGAAGCTTTCCCTTGAACTCACTAGCGAGATGAGAGACCGGTGAGAAGATGCAGGAGATATATGAATGAATGAATGAATGAATGAATGAATGAATGAATGAATGAATGAATGAATGAATGAATGAATGAATGACTTTATTTGACAATATAAAAAATAAACATGTGACAGAAGAGCACAGTCGGGATATACTGCCAAGGATGAACACAAAAAAGCTCAGAGCTTATTTCCATTGTGGTCCTTGTAGGGGGGTGGGGGAGTGTGATGCTTAAAACATGCATCATACAAAACGTGACATCACAACACATCACATATACCATTTAACATTTATATACATACAGACTCATACAACATGCAAGGGTGCCTTAAGCTAAGTGTCTAGGTCAAGTATAGTCCCTTTTGAGCCATGTCTTCAGGCTGGACTTGAATCTAACGGCATTGTCTATGATTTTCAGTTCACTGGGCAGACTATTCCAATAGACAGCTGCTGAATACAGAAAGGACTCCTTCCCCATACAGCTGCTGAATCTGACTGGCACAAAGTCAGTTGAGCTGCGCCTAGTTTGGTATGCGTGGGTGTCTCTGATTCGGTTGAAGTAGTTGTTAAAGTACACTGGCACTACCCTGTGCACTATTCTGTGAACTAGGCACATCCCTATCTGGTTTACTCTGTCTTCCACCTTAAGCCATCTCATGATCTCAAAGTGAGATGGGTCAAGGTGGGTTCGGGCAGGTAGCCTTAGTATTACCCTGATTAGCTTGTTTTGTGATGTCTGTAGTTTTATTTTCTGACTTTTGGGGGCACTGTTGTACCAGGAGCCACACGCATAGTCATAGTGACACTGTATGAGAGCTCCAGCAAGAATCTTCATCGCTGACTGATCTAAAAAATGAGAGATTCTGGCTAGGTATCTAGTCCTGTTATTTATCTTTGTAAGTGCTTGGTGAGCCATGCTTTCCCCTGATAAGCTGTTTTCCAGGACGCAACCGAGATATTTCACAGATGTTTTGTCTGTGAGAACAGTATCTCCTATTCTAATGTTAAAACCTGGCGATTTTCTGAGCCTGACCTTTGACCCGAATAAAATGGACTCAGTCTTCCCCACGTGGAGGGACAGCTTGTTGTGGCCTAGCCAGTCGCTAACCTTCTCTAGTTCTGCACTCAATGTCTGCTCAACCACTTGTTTGTCTTTGTGAGACACTAGTAGGGCGGAGTCATCTGCGTATAAAAAAAGGTCACATGAGCAAGCTGCTTTCAGGTCATTTATATACAGGAGAAAGAGGAGCGGACCCAAAACACTCCCTTGCGGGACCCCGCACTCTACTGTCCGAGGACTGGAGAGTACTCCGTTTATATCTACCACCTGTTGTCTCCCTGTTAGGTAGGAACCAATCAATTTCTGAGCTGCCTCATTAAAGCCTAGGGCCCTAAGCTTCATTAACAGGATGTTGTGATCCACTGAATCAAATGCCTTCTGGAGGTCTAACATTACCATTCCACAGAACTTTCCCTCATCTACCTCTTTTTCCGGATGTAATCTGTGAGGAACAGCAGGCAGGTGTCTGTGGAGTGGGACCTCCTGAAACCAGATTGGTATTTGTACATGATGTTATTAGTTGAGAAATACCCGTCTATTTGCTCATATACTAGCCTCTCAATGGTTTTTGATAGAACGCCCAGGATGGAAATGGGTCTGTAGTTACCCGGTTCCAATTTGTTTCCCTTTTTGTGGAGAGGAATAACTCTTGCCGATTTCATTTCACTTGGAAATGTTCCTGTGTCACAGTTGTTGTTTTAATAGAGCGAATGTTAGTAACAGAGAGTCAAGACAAGACAACGCATGTTCTAATTTACCATATTCACACGGCGGCAGATTTGCTCTTGTGTCATGCTCAGGTTGGGATTCCTTTCCACCCTCAGGGGAAAGTGTACATATTGACCCTATTCATACGGGGGCCATTTTGCTCTCATTTCATGCTCAGGTTGGGATTCCTTTCCACCCAGAGAGTCAATGGTCAATGTAGGCCTATAGACTGTGACTCAACCATACAGTACCGCATTAGCAACAACACAAATGCATTCTATTACTTCATCCCTCTCCTTTTCCTGAATTTCCCCAAAGGGATCAATAAAGGAATATCTTATCTTAGTTTATCTTATTCTGAGCTCTTGTTGCATGCACTTCTTCACCCGCCGCGCTTCCGACTGCACGTTGATGGTAGTCACAGTGTTGTGAAGGGCCAGATTAAACCGAATATATATATTTATTTATATATATATATTTAATTGTATTTGTATATTCTCTAATATTCCCTGATATCCCTTGTATATTCCTTGTACAATATGCATTGAATATCCATTCTAGCCTACTGAACATCCCATAATAGTCTCCATTCTACTATTGGTCGAGACCTTGGTGCCAGGCTGCCATACCCCTCAGACCCAGTTCAAACGTACCGCTCCACATGTACGAACAAGTCCTAGTTCCGCGTAGGAATCTGACTACCGCACCACTAATGGGACTATTTGTTCATAGTGCGTATATATATACTGCGCTACTAAAGTAGGACTTCCTTTTCAGTCCAGTTTCTTACCCTCCAATAGAGTCACAGACGTAAAGCCTCCCCGCGACGCCACGTGTGGGAGTAAGGCCAAGTTCGCCTACCATCGGTATTGAGACATCGTGTATATTAATATTTGAATAGTCATATTTGGCACTATATCGTCGAGTTGGACGTAGTCTATTAAGCTAATAATAGTCTGTTAATATATAGTGCTTCGTGCGGTGAGAATACTACCGTAGTCAGTACCCCATCGTTTCAGGCAGAGAACTGGCTGCTTATCCAGGGTGGTTGACCCCACGTGAAGCTGCACCCGAGGAGCCCCAGAGCCGACGAGCGAGTGGACCTGTATACCGGATTATTCTACCGACGACAGCCCGCCTTCCCAGGCACGGATTATGCTTTGTATGCTTTGATTATTCCATGGATAAAGACCCCCGACACTGCCGTGTGTTGGAACCCCCCCCCCTGGAGAGGACGCAAGGTGAGGAGACGCTCTGCAAGACGAGGTCGCTTCACGTCTCTCCCCCGTGGACCGGAGACGCCGGCCCACAAAGAGTCCACCTGCTTTCATCTGTGGTCCAAGGATCGCCGGCGCATTGAACGGCACTACAGTGGGTTCACCTGGGATACCCTTGGCCGGATGAGGCAGCCGGATTCTACCCCCCCCCCCCTTCCTACTCCTGTCGGCTTACAAGCGACCGGATTAACCCCCCCTAGTGTATCCAGTATATAATCATTAAAGTATCATTGCTGTTATTCCTTAAACTATTCCAGGTCGTATATGTACCACCTGCGCCTTCAGAGATTGGACATTCTCTATTGATATACCGACGAGTACTCTTGCCATAAAAGTGCATACTAATTCCATTCATAAATGTGATTGATTTGATTAAGTGCTTGCTCTACACACCATCGCTGTGTAGAAATAAAGACCTATTTCTAATTCGTACATTTGTGTTGGATCCGTTTCATCTACGTGACAGTGTTCATCATAATATATTTATGCCGTGTACTGGGTGGCCGAATATTAAGTACAAAGGTAGTGGTAGTAAGTATCATATCTAGTAATACAGTCAGGGAATTGTACCCCTCAGTTACAATTGGTCCTTCGAGCCGGATGGTAATTAGTGTAATATTAATATAGTGTTATTAATATTGAAATGGCCTATGATGAACACTCCACGAAACGATCCTCCTAACCAACGCCCGCAGCGCGAACGACGGCTCCCTCAGTACTTAGAGGCCTACGCTGTCAGTCAACAACCTAGTCTAAACCTAGTAAAACTAGAAAGTAAAAGTATGTCTAACCCCAACGCCCAGACTACCCCGACCATAGAGGCCCCTACGGGCTCTAATGTAACTGACCAAGTTCACGGTGGGGACCAGTGGGAACCAGACATGACTTCACACCCCGCCAGTACTGAAGAAGTAGTCCCCGATGAGTCCCGGGAGGAATACAACGCTACCGAGAGAGAACTCGGCACGGAAGAAGACGGGGAGAGCACCGTGGAGATAGAGCTCCAAGGCTCCGCAAGGAGTACCCCGAGGGAAGGCTCCCCTATACAACCGTCTTCTCCCAGCGAGGCAGAGAGGACCCTACAGCAGGCCTTCCTCATCAGCCTGAACGCCGCTGCTGAACGCGACTGACTGCAGATCCAGCAGCGGAGCGAAGAAGAGCATATACGTCTAGAACTAAGACGCATTCAGAGAGAAGAGAATGTGGCCCGAGACCGAGCAGACAGCCAGCGAGCAGCTGCTGGTGCTCTACGGGACGCAGAGCGCGACAGACAGCAAGCGCAACTAATAGAACAGCTGATCAGACGGACAACACCCTCTCCCTCCGCCAGAGGCTCCAGGAACTCGTCTAGACACACCTCCAGGGCGGCATCCCCTAGCCGAGTAAACAACCCTGAACTTGACCAACAGACAAGGTCTATACCCCCCACAGACCACCTCCCCCCACCGGTCCAAGCGAGACCTAGCAACCGGGAAGGAGCAGCATATCCTGTGGAGAGGCTAAACCAGAGACTACAAGCACTGGATGACCTAACTGAAGACGAAGAGGAAGAGGAGGAGAACCACGCCCGACGACAGCACAGTACTCTACCGGACCAGGAGGTCCGGTACAGCCCAGGCTATACTCCCGCGGAGCTGCGCTACAGACCCCCGACTCTATACACGGGTGAGCACGACGCACGACCCGCACCGAGGAACAGCACCTGGACAAGCGGGCCATGGTACACTGCCGGTACCAGCCCATACCAAGGAGCGGGAGGAGACTCGCCTAGGAGGCCTCTCCCCCAACGCTCGCCGTTGTATCCACAGTCAGCGTCATACATTGGCCCGCCTATGGTACCCGACTTCACCCAAGAGAACCGGGCCCAGTATACGGAACTCCGCATGTGTCTGGAGACCATGTTGGTGGATGTATTGGATGAACGCCATAAATACGCCATCCTACTGAAGCACTTAAAGGTACCCCGCGCACATAATATAGCGCTCGCCTACGCGACTTCCACCACCCCATACACAGCAGCGCTGGTAGCATTGGACCAGAGGTATGGGCGCATATGGGATTACGTGATCCAGGAGATCCAACACATCGACCGCTTACCCCCAGCAATAGACAATCGAGCACTGGACGACCTGTCCATCAGAGTGCAGTCCCTGGTAGGGATGTTGGGAGCGCAGAGAGAGAAGGGGAGGCATGAACTTTACGCCAACTCAAATGTGGAAAGGATCTTGGAGAAGCTGCCGCCCGCTCGACAGGAGCGTTTTAGGCGACAGAGGGACCACCGAGACCCGAATGGCCCCGAACCGAACCTCCTCGATCTAGCAGACTTCCTGGCGAGAGAAGTCAGCAGCCTACGGCTAGATACATTCGGACGGAGCACCCCTGGCTCCAGAGAAGGAACCAGACGACTAAATGATGGAAGAAGATCGGTGACTGTGATGCACCAATCGGAGTCAGTACCGAGCAGCAGGAGCCACAGTACCCCCTCCAGAACGGAGAAGTGGAAGATAGTGTGCCCCTACTGTGAGAAAGAACACTGGCTAGCGCAATGTGACTCCTTCCCCAAGCTGAACGCGGAGGAAGCAAGTCAATGGATAAAGTCCAACAAGCGCTGTTTTCGCTGTGCGCGCTCACACATGGCAGCCGAATGCCGCTTAAAGAAAAGGTGCACCAAGTGCGATGGAGCCCATCTGGACATACTTCACGACAGTAACAGATGGCGCCCTTCACCCGCACCATCCAGCAGCAAAGCGAGCGTCATGTACATCGATCCCGCCAGCAGCAGTGGAGCCCGAGTACTCCTAAAAGTAGTGCGTGTGACACTAAGCTACCAGAATAAAGTCCTGGACACTTACGCCGTCCTCGATGACGGGTCAGAGAAGACCCTTCTGCTCGCCTCCGCTGCGGCCCAGCTAGGGCTGCGGGGAAGCGAAACCCAAATGACAATTCGGACAATAAGACGAGATTTGAAGACGATAAAGGGCGAGAATGTCTCATTCTCTATCGCAGCAAGCGGCCAGCCTGAGCGACGGTACCAGATTACAGACGCTTTCACCAGCCAAGAAATAGGACTGTCGCGGTACACATACCCCGTCGCCAAGCTGATGGAGAAATATGCACATCTGCGCAAGTTACCGATCCCGCTCATAGACAATGCTATGCCGACCCTGTTGATAGGCTCCGACCATGCAGACCTCATTGTCCCGATAGACCGGGTTCATACCGGACCCCGAGGCCGTCCTGCAGCAGTCGAGACCCGTTTGGGATGGACTCTCCAAGGCCCGCTCGCCAGGTCTCTCAACCGAAGTACAGCCACTGGATGTCTCCACTCCCGAGTCACGGAGGGAGAAACCGCACTCCTGCAACACGTAGAGCGGCTATGGACCTTGGAACAAATGCCCTTTACGAACGGAAAGAAAGACATTCGCTCTAAAGATGACATTTACGCCATTCACCTCCTCGAGACAGGGACCAAGAGAGTCCCGGTCAACGGCGTGTTGAGATACGCCACGCCACTCCTGCGGCGAGAAGGAATGCCTACTTTCCACGCCAAGACAGACGCCACAGAACGGTACCTGCTGAACACGGAGCGGCGCTTAGCCAAGAACCCCGCCCAAGAGAGTGTATACCGCGCTGAGATTGAGAAGCTCATCACAGCGGGACACGTCACAAAGATGGACATTAAAGAGGCTGACCAGACCACTGAATCGTGGTATGTGCCTCACCACAAGGTCCATCACAACGGTAAAGACCGCATAGTATTTAACTGCAGCTACCAGATCGGATCCCAAAATCTGAATAAAGAGTTACTGCCCGGTCCCACACTCGGCCCCTCCCTACTCGGCGTTCTACTCCGCTTCCGCCAGGAAAAGGTGGCCATCAGCGGGGACATTAAAGGAATGTTCCTGCAGGTGAGACTAGTAGAGGCGGACAAGCCCCTGTTACGGTTCCTATGGAGAGAGAAGCCAGGAGATGAGCACCCAGCCATCTACCAATGGGAAGTCCTCCCCTTCGGAACGACGTGCAGCCCCTGCTGTGCTACATTTGCACTACAGAAACATGTAGCAGAGGACCCAGCAGCGGACGAAGAGGTCCGACACAGCGTAAAGAACAGCTTCTACGTAGACAACTGTCTACAAAGCCTTTCAACCCAGGAAGAAGCCGAGGCTCTCCTGATTAAACTCCGCGCCTCATTGATCAAAGGCGGCTTTGATCTCAGGCAGTGGGCCAGCAGCGATCCGCAAGTACTGCGCAGCCTCTCCTCCGAGGACAAGGCAGCCAGCAGCGAGACCTGGATGGCTACAATCCCGGGAGAAGCCCAGGAGATGACCCTGGGATTGGTGTGGCGATTCAAAACAGACTCGCTTCACTACAGACACAAGCCCCTGACTACGGAGCAGGGAAGGCCGGCGGCGGCGCCGACCACCAGACGGAGTGTGTACACAACACTCGCCCGACAATATGACCCGCTAGGATGTATTCTACCGTACACCACCAGGGCAAAAATGATTGTACGAGCATTGTGGGACAAGGACCAGGGCTGGGACGACCCCATTCCCGCACACTTTGCATCCACCTGGAGAGAGTGGGAGATGGAGCTCCACTCACTCCCAGGCGTTAATATGCGCCGAAGCTACTTCCCACCCACGGTGAGGCCAGAGACATGTAAAATGGACTTACACGTCTTCAGTGACGCCTCAGAGGTCGCATACGGATCAGTAGCCTACTTGCGGGCCCAAGAGAAGGGGGGAGAGATCTACACAGCATTTGTCCTCGCCCGCTCGAGAATAGCCCCACGCAAGCAACAATCTATCCCACGTCTAGAGCTCTGCGCAGCCCTAGCCGGAGCGCACCTAGCCACGCTCATCCAACGTGAGCTCACCATACCGGTGTCTAGAACAATCCTGTGGTCAGATTCCACGACGGTACTCGCCTGGATCAAATCGGACTCATGCAAGTACAAAGTCTTCGTGGGAGTCAGAGTCACCGAGATTCAAGACTTAACCGAAGAGTTAACCGGAGAAACAGAGTGGCGCTACGTTGATACAAAACAGAACCCAGCTGACGTCATCACCCGGGGGATGCCCCTGGATGACCTCACCCGTCGCAATGTCTACAGTGACGGCCCCGCATTCCTAAGACTCCCGGAAGGACAGTGGCCCATGCCTATCCCGAGGGAAGCAAGTCCAGAGGAGGTGGAAAATAAGAAGTCTGTGTTCTGTGGATTGAGCACCGTAGCCTCCACCGACCCTAACATAGACGATTGCACGTCCATAGAGAGTGCACAACAAAGAACATTCCTGCGGTACCACCCGGAGTGCAAGTCCCCCGCTGATATGTCAGCAGCTAACTACGAGGAAGCAGAATTGCTTCTACTGCAGCGAGCCCAGAGAGACAATTTGACAGAAGGAACAGTCGTCATGATTATTGATCAATCACTGCCCAGAGCTATGTGGCCGGCCGGCCGCGTAAGCAAAGTGATCACCGGTGCCGACGGCAAGGTCCGAGCAGCTGAAGTGCTCGTCCAGGGTCGCACTTACACCCGTCCCGTGGCGAGGCTCATAGAACTGCCCCGACTCCCAGACACAATCGATGATGACCATGACCCTATAACCCTATGACTTTGTGAAGTTGACTGACCCCTACAGCAAACCCTTATGTATAAATAGACAACGCGATTAATCTGTCTCTGTTTAACTGATTAGGTCTGGGACCAATCAGGGGGTGGCTGTTGTGAAGGGCCAGATTAAACCGAATATATATATTTATTTATATATATATATTTAATTGTATTTGTATATTCTCTAATATTCCCTGATATCCCTTGTATATTCCTTGTACAATATGCATTGAATATCCATTCTAGCCTACTGAACATCCCATAATAGTCTCCATTCTACTATTGGTCGAGACCTTGGTGCCAGGCTGCCATACCCCTCAGACCCAGTTCAAACGTACCGCTCCACATGTACGAACAAGTCCTAGTTCCGCGTAGGAATCTGACTACCGCACCACTAATGGGACTATTTGTTCATAGTGCGTATATATACTGCGCTACTAAAGTAGGACTTCCTTTTCAGTCCAGTTTCTTACCCTCCAATAGAGTCACAGATGTAAAGCCTCCCCGCGACGCCACGTGTGGGAGTAAGGCCAAGTTCGCCTACCATCGGTATTGAGACATCGTGTATATTAATATTTGAATAGTCATATTTGGCACTATATCGTCGAGTTGGACGTAGTCTATTAAGCTAATAATAGTCTGTTAATATATAGTGCTTCGTGCGGTGAGAATACTACCGTAGTCAGTACCCCATCGTTTCAGGCAGAGAACTGGCTGCTTATCCAGGGTGGTTGACCCCACGTGAAGCTGCACCCGAGGAGCCCCAGAGCCGACGAGCGAGTGGACCTGTATACCGGATTATTCTACCGACGACAGCCCGCCTTCCCAGGCACGGATTATGCTTTGTATGCTTTGATTATTCCATGGATAAAGACCCCCGACACTGCCGTGTGTTGGAACCCCCCCCCCTGGAGAGGACGCAAGGTGAGGAGACGCTCTGCAAGACGAGGTCGCTTCACGTCTCTCCCCCGTGGACCGGAGACGCCGGCCCACAAAGAGTCCACCTGCTTTCATCTGTGGTCCAAGGATCGCCGGCGCATTGAACGGCACTACAGTGGGTTCACCTGGGATACCCTTGGCCGGATGAGGCAGCCGGATTCTACCCCCCCCCCCCCTTCCTACTCCTGTCGGCTTACAAGCGACCGGATTAACCCCCCCTAGTGTATCCAGTATATAATCATTAAAGTATCATTGCTGTTATTCCTTAAACTATTCCAGGTCGTATATGTACCACCTGCGCCTTCAGAGATTGGACATTCTCTATTGATATACCGACGAGTACTCTTGCCATAAAAGTGCATACTAATTCCATTCATAAATGTGATTGATTTGATTAAGTGCTTGCTCTACACACCATCGCTGTGTAGAAATAAAGACCTATTTCTAATTCGTACATTTGTGTTGGATCCGTTTCATCTACGTGACAGTGTTCATCATAATATATTTATGCCGTGTACTGGGTGGCCGAATATTAAGTACAAAGGTAGTGGTAGTAAGTATCATATCTAGTAATACAGTCAGGGAATTGTACCCCTCAGTTACACACAGGGTTGAAGGTGCTGAATCTCTCTCTGATGGCACTCATGTTGATGCAATCTGGAAGCAGGCAGGGACCTGCCTCAGCTATGTAGCCTCCTCGCCTCTCGCACATACTTGTCCACACAGTCCACACAGGCCACACGTAGGGATTCAGCACTGCAAGTAACACGAACCCAATGTCAATCGAAGTGTAAATGACATGGAAAGTACACTATGAGCTTCAATGTTTTTTTGCCCCACTAATGTTCAAAGCCACCGACGCACTCAGGTTGTGTTGCTTCGCAGGTCGCCCAGCTTGAACTCGCCTCCTTGAGCCGGCTGGCAACTTCCTGCGTGCCACTGCAGTTGGCTGGCAGCCAATGATCGGGCCTTGACGCATTGCAGCTCGCCGTAATGTTCCCGGACTTGCCGAATGTGTGGTAGGCTGACGACAATGCGGAAGGGTTTCTCTCCAGCAGCAGAAACTGTTTTGACATGGCCTTGAGTCCAGCAGTGAAGAGGGGGTCGCGACTGTGTCGCCTCATAACTGACATCATCTCCTCAAAATCCTGTTCCATCGGCGTACTTCTTGGCCCAGTACTGCTTGGCCCAGTACTGCTTGGCCCAGGGGTGGCTTCTGTTGACACAAAGACACCCGCATATAAACAACTACAGTATGTCACATCTTATGGTGTGTGTGTGTGTGTGTGTGTGTGTGTGTGTGTGTGTGTGTGTGTGTGTGTGTGTGTGTGTGTGTGTGTGTGTGTGTGTGTGTGTGTGTGTGTGTGTGTGTGTGCGTGTGTGTGTGTGTGTGAGAGAAAGTGACAGACAAAAAAAGGCAAGTTCATAACTGACCGGTGTCTTGCTGTTCCATCGGCGTACTGCTTGGCCCAGTTCTGCTTGGCCCAGTACTGCTTGGCCCAGTACTGCTTGGCCCAGTACTGCTTGGCCTAGTACTGCTTGGCCCAGTACTGCTTGGCCCAGTACTGCTTGGCCCAGTACTGCTTGGCCCAGTGTGTGTGTGTGTGTGCAAGGGTGGTATTACTTACCCTGGAATGACTGGCATGCTGGCTGAGCAAGTCTCAGGGGTTGAAGGAAGTCCAAGGAGACGGTTCCTATAGTATTATACAGAATATAAGAAGAAGACATGACAGTGTGGCCATCACAACTAGAGAATGAGGTCAAGTTCAAATGGTCCAAAGCTGGATTCCGATATCTAAGCATTGTAATCACTCCTACCACAACAAAATTATATGACGCCAATTATGGAAAGTTAATCAAGGAACTAAGGGCAGATCTGGTCATGTGACAGAGTGGGTCTGTCACTGACGCCGGGGCAGCACGCACGCACACATACACACAACATTCACTCATCATATACATTCATACATAATCAAACATGCATACATATCCATTAATCTAAGCATACATGCATTTATACATACATTCATATATCCATTCATACATATATTTATTTATTGTGTTGTCTATATGTATTTATTTATTGGGTTGTGAGGGAATTTGGTGTTGGAGGTTGTTTTTAGATAATGTGTGTATAGGAAACGGTAATTCAATTGATGTGTAGCACCTGTTTAGTCTTGTTAATTAATTATGTGTGGCACCTGTGGAGGGGGAGGAGTGCAGGTGTCATGAGGGCTGCGTGCCCAAGGTTCTGGGTTCTTGCCCTGCACCAGTTACACTGTAGGTGACTGAGGGAAGTGCCGTATGTGTATTGTTAGTCTGTTTGTCTCTGTGGTGGTGCTTCACCAGATAACGGTTGCAAAATGGGTAACTAGGGAAGCGCCACCCAGTAAGTGTTTTGTCTATCAGATGCCGTTATTGTGGAACGCATCTGATAGACTGCAGAGGTAGTATAGTTTAGTTATTTATTTTGTTTATGTCACTTGTTATGAAATGTCACCTCTGCACCTTGGAGGCTGGGAAATAAAACAACACCAAGACCATTTTTCCGACTACGCCATTGTTTGTGGGAGTTTTTTGAGGAATCTAGAAAGAACCCCGTCACAGGTCAGATGGGAGATTCTCCCCCCGTCTCTAATTGTGGGACATAGCAACAGTAACAATGGGGGGCGGGACTTGCGTTCAGTGTAGGAAAGGTCTATTATGGTTTATTGTAAAAAGAAAGGTATTAGCTTTACCTCCTGATGTTAATTTGAGCAGTTTTGCTCTCATCTCCGGACTTGTTGGTAGGAAAGTGCTGGGCATATCCACAGTGTAAAACTTGGCCACTGCTGCCAGGTGTTTACACGGGGCCCCAGTTTGTCCTGCCGGGCATGAGCACAGCTCCATCTCCATGTCCACGATGTATGGCTCCGTCACCGAGCCCTTCACCTCGTACCTGTTGTCCTCAAGCTATACAAATCATAAGTCATACAAGGGACATTACACAATGGCTAAATCTGCACTGGTTACTGCAGTAATCTCTAAAAGTATGCATTTGATATAGTACCCGCTGAATCTGAGATGCAATGATGTTGCTATCCTGCGGAAGGAATCTCATTTTCTGGTACGCCATCCAGTGTCCGAGGGCAACATCCACAATGCAGGCCTCATAGTACACATCCAGCCTCAAGGTCAGGAGGTCAAACAGTTGGCCTGGGTTGAAGGCTTTGGTTCTCTGCAGGATCCCGTCATTGAGGACCCGCATTGCTGCTTCAGCATAATTGTTTGTGTTATTTCCCCGGGTGAGGAGACCACGCGCGCCCCGGTAACTGAGTGCCCAGCACTCTCTGCGACTGTAGAGGCGCTCAATGTACCGCAGGTACTTTTCATACCTGCAATTGATCAAATAAGGAAACAAACACAGAAGATGCACATACATGGATGTAATGACAGCAAGAATAGGTAGACACATATATGAAGTATGCAAACACAAGCCTCCTGACTTTCTTGCACCGAATTTGCAAGACTGCTGTGCTGTGTGATTGTGGGGATGTCTGTGTACAGCTAAACATAAGCAAACTTGTCTAAGCACTAACCTGACTGCAACAGGGTGCTCTCTCGCCGCCAAGTACAGCCTGTCCACCTCTGCTATCTCCTCGGAGTAGAGCATCTGTTTAACCACAGTGAACAGAGTTAGCCTGTCTCTGCACGCCACCAGACTCTCCTTGCTCCACAACCATCTCCATACTGCTTGCAGCAGATGGAAGGAGCACAGGAGGGGAGTGGCTTGTGGGAATGCCCTCCCTAAGGCTCCCCTCTCTGCCGCGCAGTCATCCGTGATGAAGACCTGTGGGCCTGCTCCCCTGCCAGCAAAGGCCCTCTCTCCAATCAGATTCTTCAGCAGCTGTAGCCCTTCAAAAATCGTCTCCTCGTCCTCAGACTGGCAGAAGAAGATCCCCAATGGTAGACCTCCGGCAGGGCTGTGCGTCAGCAACAAAAAAACTCTAATCTTTTCCCTATCCATGTTGCCGGAGGAATCTATGAAGCAGAGTTCGCCACTGTGCTTCAGCTGACAGACCGACAAACACAGACGGACAGACAGACAGACACAGAGGCAGGCAGGCATAGTTAGTGTTAGTTAGTGTGTTACTTAGTTACTTAGTTGCCACCTCAGCACCACTGTGAATGGAACACCATGAAAAAATCGCAGTATACAGATAGCCAGAATACCTGGTGGTGCACTTTCTTCATGAGGGGAGAGCACACCGCAATTAATGGGGCTCCCCGAGAAGAGGTTCCCATTACAGCACACGCGTCCTGGCACTTGGCATTGTAGGTGTCCACCTGCTGACCGAGGGCTTCCACCATACTCGGGCCACTCTGGGCGCCAAATTGGTCCCTGTACACCGCTGCGAATAATCTGGCAAAGAACACTAATTTAGTTGGTGTAATTGTAACTGCATAAAATTCCAATTCAATGAACATCTACATGGTTATGAATATTTTGGCAGTACTGTAGTTTATAACTGAACGTCTACCTTTGCGCATAGGACAGGTCTGGGCAGATCTCTCTGTTGGCTGCAGCATAGACGTAGGCGTCTCCGTGTTCGATTTTGAGATTGTGCTTTAGCACAGCCAAAGCAGAAGGAGGCGTGTGGCCAATCGCAAATAACCCGGTCAGCGTGTCTATGGCCTTTTGTCCAACATCTCTATAGCGCATGGCCTCTGCGACATGGAGATTATGATTGTGCCTATTCACAATGCGAATGCGCATTGGGAAATTAGGGATGTGTGGGTCTTTGCTCCTGTAAAATAAATCAAAATCAACTTAACAATAAAAACTAGGCCCCAACTGTTATGTCCATGAAAACAATTGAATTATAAGTATTGTATAGTGCAAACTCACCAGGTCATTCCTCTAACTTTTAGTGTAACAGCCATGGTAGCTTGGCAGCCGGTGTTTTTTTATTTCTGTCTTGCCTGCATCACCTTATGCTGGCACCTGTACTGCGTCTGTGTAACATTTTGATTGAATGCAGTATGGGTTAGCAGTATGGGTGAAAGACACAAATGGTAGTCTAACAAATGACGTAAGACCTTTTGACAACACAATTCTTACCTTGAATAGGACAGAGCGCCCCACCACTGGTCGGGTAGGGTCCACTCTCCATGTCACCCCAGATGACTCCTTCACCAACCTCACCCACTCCTTGGCCTGTTCCACAGTGCGGACATCCGTGTGTACTGTAGACGCGAAACCAGTGTGGTCTCCTAATGGGGCCACCTCTTCCTCATACTCACACACATGAAGCGGAAACTTTTCAGGCAGCCAACCCTACAGGAGACATGCAATTAGCCTACTGGTAATTTAAGTAATTTAAGACCCCCACATAAAGATTAGGAATGATCATAATCAAAGACAGCGATTACCTTTAAATGTGGGTAGTCCCAGGGGCTGCTGGGAAACAAGATGGCTGCCTGAACTAAGAGCTCTACACTGTCTCAGTGATTAACTTTACAATTCTTACCTCCACTCAAGGACAATTTCAATAATTTTGTTTCGACTTAAATTAAGTAAAGGCTTTTGATAAAACGTGGTGATTTGCAAGATGGCAACAACAAGGAAAGGCCAGCGAAACAAACCAGATGTCGACGACCAAACAATTGAAACAGACAACGACCCCACTATGGTAGAAATTATGTCAGAGTTAAAATCTCAACGCATTGCAATATTGGGCCGATTAGACGGTATCGATACTCGTCTGGAAAAGGTGACAAACCAAGTATCGGCGATTAAAGAAGGACTGACTAAAACAAACAAAGCAGTCGACAAACACAAGCAGCGCCTGGATGAAGCAGAAGAGAGGATTTCTACACTAGAAGACACCCTGCAAACAACCCAGCGAGAGTTACACCGAGCCGAAAAGACATTAAAAACAATGGAGATGAAAACGGATTAATTAGAAATCAGAGGGAGGAGGAAAAATCGGGTTTTGCTGGGGCTTCCAGAGAAATCGGAGGGTGACCAAACTCTACCTGAGTACATTCAGCACAAACTACCCAACTGGCTCAAGCTTTCATTGGAAAAAACACTCGACCTGGAACAAGTGTTTCGCCCAGCGCAACCACAATCACAACCACACGCTGGGAAATATCCCAGACCAGTTTTAATCCGCTTTTTACGAATCGGGGACAAAGAGCTGATCCTACAAGAAGCAAAGAACAATCACAGAGGGGGAAGCCAAACTCACCATTCGCCAGGACCTGCCCGCAGAGGTGCGTCGAAGACGCAGAGAATTCGACCGGATGACCAAGATATTCATCGAAAAGGGCATGTTTCGAGGATTTACATACCGTCACCGGCTTCGAATCCTCCATAAAAGCAAAATTGTCCTGTTTGACGATCCAAAAGAGGCAGAATCATTCGCCGACGAGCTGGACTGAGGTTTGCCTCGTAAACCGTTACCCATGGTGGAGGTAAGAAGATGACATTTACGTTTTGTTTTGTTTGTTTGCACCCCTCATTATGACTGTTATAATACGGACAAATCATTTGACTTTGAAACCCCAGAGGAAGGGGTATTGATTTGCCAATACAGTCGCGATCGGCTGTTTTCGTTCTTTTCTCCTCAACGTGTATTTACTGTCTGGCAGCGGTACTTCCTGCAACAACGTGTGACGTCATACGGACGATACCATGACTAAAGGGAGGGGGGTACAAGGAATGGCACGAATTTAACATGTATTTGTTTTGCACTGATATTTTTCTCTCAAACATTAGAAGGTCACAATGACTGAATGTTAAAAATTATGTGGAGAGGAGAACTCTCAGCAGTATAAGAAAAAGAAAAAGAAAAGAAGAAGAAAAAAGTCTGCCTAATAAGAAACACCCCTCCCCATTCAGTAATATCAGGTGACCAACTCATATTTAACAACATTGGGGGAAGTGAAGAGGGGAGGGGGTGTAAAGAGAAATACAAATAAATAAAAAGGAAGTTATTACACTGAAGACAAGAGCTCCAGGGGCCAATATAAGAAAGATTTAATTCTTTTTCAGCTATTTTGTTTTTTCCATTATTGTTTCTCTATGGCCTACTAGGAGTAAGGGGGTAAATGTCGTTTTTCAGAAAACCATGGCTGGGGTGGGTTGATGTATTTCATGTATGTTTTTTATTCTATGTATGTGTATTCTATGTATGTTTTGTGTTATATGGTTTTGTTTTTTGGTTATGTTTATTAACACTTTGATCGCCATGGTTAAATTCATAATTTACCATCCCTCGCCATCTCTATTTGTCTATGGAGAAGTTCCCCTTCTTTGCAGGGCTATAACTTTTTAAATTGTATTGCTAAATTGACATTATTATGGCCCATTCAATGTCCTATATCTATTGTTCAGGGTATAGCAACATTATACTTTTCCATTCACATATTCATACTAAAATTTGGTCTAAAGTATAAGTATGTTTTTATCGTTTTCTGCAGCTTTCTCCAGAACTTGATTTATAGCCCCAAATGCATTATATTGATGATGAAATACAGTTTGATAGCGATCGGTGCCAGATAAATTTTTTTAACTGGAGGTACTTCTAGAAGTTACTACGTATCATCTGATGTTTACCGGATGGGCGGGGGGTCGTTTATAATTCTGTGGCCAACGTTAGATGATTCATGTAGTGTGGGTGATATGGTCATCAGAGCAGTTAGTAAAGAACACGTTGGAAAATAACGCTGGATCTTACCGTATCTTCCTCGCGCCGTTGGACGATCAGCTTGGAGTAGACAGTTTTCTATTATGGGATGTTGATCTAGATGAACCATTTCCAGGTTGTATAATACTATATACGTCCAAATAACATTGTTTATTGAGTTAGGGCGAGCGCTTGATTATCCAGTGTGTCGAGATGGAGTCCGGCTAACGATAGCGAGTGCCCGGACGAAATATGGGTGAGCACTTCCTGTTTGGCGCGTCACTTCCTGTTGGCCGATCTGCCAATCGGCCACCAGATGGCGCTCTTGAACCGTTAGACAGTTGAGTGGAGCTCAGCAGTATATCTCAGGTTCCCGGGGGAGAAATATGATTTCGATCACAGATTTTTTAAATATTGATATCAAAGACGTGTTACGGCGTCTTCGGCAGAATGAGCATGGCGGGCAATGATGAGTTTCGGCGTTTCCGGCGATTAAAGTGTTAATAAAAGCAACAGCAATATTTTTTAGGCAAATGTATACAGTCACAGATAATCCTCTAAGATTGCACCAACTACCATGTCAGATATAATAATAAATTCGTGGAACATTAAAGGCTTGGGAAATCCTATTAAAAGGAAAAAAATTGTATCCCTTCTAAAAGAAAACAAAGTAGATGTGGCTTTTTTACAAGAAACATATTTGTCAGACACTGAACACGCAAAGTTAAAAAGAGAATGGGTAGGTCAGGTCTATTTCTCATCATATAAAAGTCATAGCAGAGGAACGGCTATTTTGATTAACAAAACAATACCACAGAGGACGCCTCTTCCCACCAGCAGAGGTCGCCATCACAGCACGCTCCTCCAGCTAACCACTGCCCATGCTGTTCGCCCAGCCCGCTGGCTGTGCTCGCGGGATCGCCGACGCCATCTTGTCACCTGGACGAGAGGGGGTCCGCCATCTTGGCTAAGTACGAACGGTACCTCGAGTATCTACATCAACGTCCATTCAAGTGAACGCTAACAACCAGTGTCTAAGGGGTACCCCAAACAATTTAAGCCGGCTTTAGTGTAGGTTTTATTTTGGTAACGTGGGCCCACATTTGCTTGGTTTTCTTTTGGTATTTTATTATTCTTGTGTTTGAATTCCCAATGTTTCTCTACTTTATGCCTGGGTCTCCCCTAGTACAAGCGGGGTGTTATTAATGTATTGAGCATGCAATGCCTATGGTGGGAATAGTTTCCCCTACATTATCAGTGAGAGCACCCGGTGCCATGTATGAATAAATCTGAAGTATTATCTGTAACTGATAATGCCCAGGCTTCAATACAAAGTAGACCTCATTGGGAGCACTGTGTGTGTGTCTGTTTCTTCCATTTGCTAATCTAACCCCTGGGTAAATATTGTGACTGCATAATTATTTAACCCTTACACCCCATTCACAGAATAGCATTTGAAGGGTCTATGCAGGTGGTCAAGGAAGGGTACTGCTTAAAGGGAAGCCCAATAATACTATTGAACTGACAGTCACTGGGTGTGGGAGGGCTGTCGGAGGTACTGGGGGAAGTGAGAGTTTGTGGGGAGCTACTGCTGACCGCCTTGGAAGGCGAGGGAGACCAGAGTACCAGTCCCCAGGTTAGTAAATCCTGGGCCCCATCCACTCCTGCTGCAAGCCCTCCAGAACGACGTTCCGGGCCAAAGACGGGGGTACATATAGGTCCAATTCTATAGTATCCTACTACCCAGTGTCTGTGTACTACTACTCCCACAAGCAGGGATAATCCACCCTTCTACAGTAGTATTGACCTGTACTAATAAATCAATCCCCTACAAATGTCCTAACCTAGTTGTACAGTAAATGACCAAGTAAGGCTTTGTCAATATTCCAATGTACAGTGTAAAATGTGTGTGTGTCCCCTTCCCAACCCCCCCCCCCCACCTCCAATGTACAGCCCTCACCCAACCCACCCAACCCCACCCCACCCAACCAACCTCCTCCAATGTACAGTTTCTATGCCAAATGTATATACACTCCTTTTCTGGACACTTTTGTATCACAAACAGTACTGTATTTGCAAATCTGATATGTCATAAATGTATAGATGTAGCAGTACTGTCTATCTGTATGTCATGTATGTCATATATGTTATGATGAATTGAAAATGGGGGACCCTGATGTAAACAAGTCGAAAGTCTTTCTCTGGTCTGCATCCCCTTAACAATTGTATGTATTGAGCTGTACTGTACTGTACCCATTCTGCAATCTGTTAATAAACTTTTCAATCAATCAATCAATCAATCAATCAATCAATCATGTAACCTACAGCACAGCAGGTAATAAAATGCATTAACAACACCCCTTAGCTGTTATAACTATGTACTAAAATGATGTACCTCTGCTTTGGCTTGGCTGAATCAATCAATCAATCAATCAATCAATCATGTAACTTGTAACCTACAGCACAGCAGGTAATAAAATGCATTAACAACACCCGTTAGCTGTTATAACTATGTACTAAAATGATGTACCTCTGCTTTGGCTTGGCTGAATCAATCAATCAATCAATCAATCAATCATGTAACCTACAGCACAGCAGGTAATAAAATGCATTAACAACACCCCTTAGCTGTTATAACTATGTACTAAAATTATGTACCTCTGCTTTGGCTTGGCTGAATCAATCAATCAATCAATCAATCAATCAATCAATCATGTAACCTACAGCACAGCAGGTAATAAAATGCATTAACAACACCCCTTAGCTGTTATAACTATGTACTAAAATGATGTACCTCTGCTTTGGCTTGGCTGAATCAATCAATCAATCAATCAATCAATCGCGTACCTCTTAGTTAGCTCAGTTAGCTGCATGTTAGCTACATGTTAGCTCAGTAGTTAGCTCAGTTAGCTCAGCAGTTAGCTCAGCAGTTAGCTCATGTTAGCTCAGTAGTTATCTTCATGTTAGCTCCATGTTAGCTCAGCAGTTAGCTCATGTTAGCTCAGTTAGCTCAGTAGTTAGCTTCATGTTAGCTCCATGTTAGCTCAGTAGTTAGCTCAGTTAGCTCAGCAGTTAGCTTCATGTTAGCTCAGTAGTTATCAATCAATCAATCAATCAATCATGTACCTCTTGCACGCCTGCGGCGCGGCGGCTGGCGTGGCTGAATAGCAGTAGCAGTGATCGCCTGCTGCGCGTCCATCGCGTATATATATATACCGTATTAGTATTAATAGCGTATAGCAATAGCAATATATAGGAATAGCAATAGCAATAGCATATAGTATTAATGTGATTGACCAGCGTTAATGTGATTGACCAGCGTTGCGACCAGCGTTGCTAATATGAACCAAAGTATGAACCAAAGGCTCTAATATGAACCAAAGGCTTTAATATGGCGCGTTCTGGCATCTGTGATTAACCGTGTTGAATGGGGGTCTGAACCAAGCGAGGACCTCATGCGCATGCGTGGCGAGCACCAACACACAGTGACTGCATGTAGTCACTGTGTGTTGTTGTAGCCACCGGGTAAATCGTGATTTTTTTATTTGTTTGTCATGACAAACCAATTACATAATCCAACATATGTGTAAAGGCACAACATATTCCAGTTAACGGTATCTTTTTTAATGATTCGTTACGGCGCAATCAATACTTCCATGCATTCGGGACCTCCATGTTTTGGGGGTATTCATCAGACAAATCGGATCCGGGATTCGGCTCCCATCAGTCGGGCAAGAACTGCGGGTTTTCAGCCTCTCTCCTCTCTCCTGGAGCTTAAGGGGGAGCTTAGTATTCCTGCCTCTGAGGAGGTGGCTACAACAACACACAGTGACTACATGCAGTCACTGTGTGTTGTTGTAGCCACCGGGTAAATCGCGATTTTTTTATTTGTTTGTCATGACAAACCAATTACATAATCCAACATATGTGTAAAGGCACAACATATTCCAGTTAACGGTATATTTTTTTAATGATTCGTTACGGCATAGTCAATACTTCCATGCATATAAATTGAGGAAGGCGAGAACACACAGGGGCGGACCTCTGCCGCGCGCTGCAACACACAGAGCGGCAGGCGTGGATAAGGGGGCGTGCTAGCGCGCGGTCACGTGGGCATCGTGGCCAATCAGAGAAACGCTGAACGAAACGCTGAACGCAAGTTAGTTAACTTAAGTGTTCACGCCTCCCGGAGAGGAGATCATATGTGCTGCTGTATTATGAGACAACATGATAAATAAACCGCTGCCAGCTGAGCTAGGCCAAAGATAGAATACCATGCCTCTTGTATATATTATTGTCGCCCCATTGCCAAATCTGTTAACACGCTTCACAACTTATGCCTCACATTCACTCGTTCACTCACACATCCACACACCGACAGTGGAGGCAACATTGCAAGGTGCCAACCTGCTCACCGGAAGCAGTTAGGCGGTTAAGTGTCTTGCTCAAGGACACTCTTCGACACATTGATGGAACGTGCCGGAATCTCTAATCCGCTGCTCTGTTCTTCTGTGTTCCGCTTCTCTGTTCTGCTCTGTTCTGCTCTGTTCTTCTCTGTTCCGCTTCCCCATCATTTAAGTATCCCCATTTGGCGAGAGTGGCTTTTGAACGTCCAAAACAGTCAGCGACTATAGCTGATAACCAGGGTCACCGTGGAGGATTAACCCCTGAAACAGACAGCAACTATAGCCCATAACGATAGGTTATGTAGATAACCTAGTTATATTAGTATTGGCTGAGCGTCCCGCTCTGAGCCTTATGAGATACTTCTATCTCCTGTGATACTTAATGTATCTCCCACGAATAAAAAACACATGCACCCCACCTGTATGGGGCCCCGCCCCTTATGGTGGCACCACCCATATAACCATGACTCTGGTCATGAAACACCCTTCCTCGCCAAAAACCCGTCCCAGGAAAAGAACCCTCAAGAGGGAACTCAGGGCGCGCAGAGCGGGACGCTCAGCCAATACTAATATAACTAGGTTATCTACATAACCTATCGTTATATATCGTATTTGCATCGCGTCCCGCTCTGAGCCTTACGAGATAATGGGGAAGAGCGGGCGCGAGACCCGACAGATGTACCCCCTGAGGACCCGTAAGCCCACATCAAGGGGTGCGGGGAGCCCTGTCACCCCATCCTTCCTAACGAAGGGGGGGCGCAGCCAACTCCACCTGAATGCGAACAAGAGGGAGCTAGAACCCCTTGAACACACCGTACAGGCGGAACCACGTGTGACTCAACACACTGTGGCCCATACCCATATACCCCTGCTACCCGACCAAAGGACGGGAAGCAGGAAAGGCCACAGACCCCAGAACCGCCTGGGAGACAGAACCCCCGGTCATGTCCATGAGGTAAAACCTTACAAAGGGGCCCGGTGAGGACCACGAAGCCGCAGCACAGATGTCCTCCACCGAGGCCCCACCCAGGAGAGCGGCAGAAGCAGCCACCCCACGAGTGGAGTGCGCCCTGACGCCCCCAGGGGGATCCAGCCCAGCCAACGTGTAGCAGAGGGCAATACCCTCGCACAACCAACGGGACAGGCGCTTCGTCGACAGTGCCTTACCAGCACGAGCCCCACCGTAACAGACAAAAAGCTGGTCGGTAACCCTGAAATCCTGAGTACGGCTGAGGTAAATCCCCAAAGCACGGACCGGACATGACAGGTGAAGGCCCGCATCTAACTCACTAGCGTGAGGAGGAGGACGAAAAGCCTGAACCACAATATCCCGGGAGCGGAAAGAACTCCGGATATTCTTAGGCACGAAAGCAGGATTAGGTCGCAGAGTGGCACCGCAATCGGTCCGAAAAGACAGGCACTCTGGACGTACCGAAAGAGCACAGAGCTCACCCACGCGTTTAGCGGAAGTGACAGCCAGCAGGAACGCGGTCTTAAAAGACAGCCGTCCCAACGGCGCCTGTTCGAGCGGCTCAAACGGGGCCAAAGACAACCGACCGAGGACCAATTGAAGATCCCAAGTCGGAGCCAAGGAGCGTTGCACCGGCTTAACGCGTCGAGCGCCAAGCAGGAAACGCTTCACAAGAGGGTGGCGGAACAAAACAATCCCCTCAAAACCCTCATGATAGGAGGATATAGCCACCGCATATACCCTCACTGTCGAAGCCGACAGCCTACCAAGAAGAGACTGGAAATAACCCAGAACAGCATCCAGGGGGCAGGAGACTGGGTCCCAGCCCCCCCCCCTTACACCACTCTTGGAACGCACACCACCTGCCCGCGTAAACCGTGACAGTGGAGGGAGCATGCGCACACCGGATGGTATCAACCACCGCGGGATCCATCCTCTCCAGACTCACCCCCCCACCAGCCACACCACCAGGCGTTGACCCAACACTGGAGGTTGGACAAGCACTCCGTTGTGCTGCGAGAGGGCCGTCGCTGACCACGGAATGACCCAAGGAGGAGCGACCAGAAGCTGGATTAAGACCGGGAACCACACTGACGTGCCCCGGTCCGGCGCGACCAGGATCACCGTCCTGCGCTCCCTCCGTATCCGCTCCAACAGCTGACTCAACAGCTGTACAGGAGGGAAGGCGTACAGAAGACCGGGCGGCCACGGAAAGGTCGAGAAGGCATCCACCCCCAAGGGGGGATGATCCGCTCGACTGAGCGAGAACCACAAGGGGCACTTGTGAGAACGTCGGCACGCAAACAGATCTACCGAGGCCTCCCCGAACCGATCCCAGATCTGTCTGACTATGTCGGGGCGGAGTTCCCACTCGTCGCGACGAGGACCGCCCCGAGACATTACATCCGCCGCCACATTTTCCGTACCAGGAACGTGGAGCGCCCGCAGACTGCGCAGCCTGCGGGATGCCCATAGCAACAGTTCGCGCGCCACCCCGAGCAGGCGGGCGGAACGAGTCCCACCCTGCCTGTTGATATACGCCGCCGCCGTCACATTGTCCGTCCTGACCAAAACGTGTCTGCCTACCACCAGGTGGCCGAGCCGTTTGAGGACCAGGAGAACCGCCTTCAATTCCAACACATTGATATGCAGGACAGCTGGGTCGGCATGACCCGTCCAGCTGCCCCCCACAGCATGGAACCGCAACGCCCCTCCCCAACCTGTGAGAGAGGCGTCGGTGAAAACCGTGACGTGGGAGCCCCTGCCGCCCATGGGGACCCCAGCAGAGAGGATACCCAGCCTCCCCCAGTGGGCGAGATCCCCCCATATCGACAAAGGAACCGTCAACCGTCTCCCTTTGCCCCACACCGGATCTATTCTCAAAGAGAGAAACCACCTCTGTATCCGCCTCATAAAAAGGAGGCCAAGAGGAACCACCGTGTGGGCCGCCGACATAAGGCCCAGCAGACGCATCACCTGCCGCGCCGTAACCATCCCTCCCGGACGGAAACCCCCGAGCGCGTGACGGACAACCCCCCGACGCTGCTCCGAGAGGGTCGCAAGCATGGGCTTCGACCTCAATGTCAAGCCCAAGTACTCCACCCGTTGACTGGGAAGAGGGGTACTCTTCTTCTATATCACAGCAAAACCCAGGTTGGTGAGGAATTCCACCACCAGCCGAGTATGAGACCTGGCAACCTCCTCTGAACGGCTGAGGAGCAGAATGTCGTCGAGATAAAACAGGACTCGTATCCCCCGACGACGTAAAGGCCCCAGAGCAGCCGCCACGCACTTGGTGAATGTGCGGGGAGCCAGAGAATAACCGAACGGCATTCTGTGGTACTCGTACGCTACGCCCTGAAACAGGAACCGTAGGAACTTCCTGTGAGGAGGGAAAATGGGTATGTGAAAATACGCATTCTTCAGGTCTATGGAAGTGAACCAGTCCCCCCCCCTGACAGCAAGCAGAAGGAGTCGGACGGTCAACATCCTGAACGGTCTCGCTACAATCAACCGATTGAACACGGACAGATTCAGTATAGGTCTGACCCCCCCAGTTTTCTTGGGCACCAGAAAATAACGGGAGTAGACGCCTGACATTGCGTCCTCTCTCGGGACCACAACGACGGCCTGCTTCGCCAACAGAGATTGGATCTCGTCGGCCAGGGCTGTCACTGCGTCTGACCCTGACAACAGGGTCGGCACCAAACCTGAGAACGGAGGATGGGGCCGCGCAAATTGCAAAACCAGCCCCGCCTCTAACGTTCTCCTCATCCACTGATTCAAGGGACATTCCCGTCGCCATATGTGAATATAATCCCACAGCGCCCCCACCGTCAACTGACGCTGGGCCGCAAGGAACAGCAGATAATTGGCCCGGTCCCCCCCGTCGTGCAAAGCACCCAAGGGGGGACCCCAACAGAAAGGGCCGGTTTGATACGGGAGGAGCGGTCATCAAACTTGTGGACACACACTCACCCCCTGAACACCCCTCCAGCACACGCTGAGGAGTCGTTCCGCAGCCAGACACGCAAGGCCTGAGGACCCCATGGGCTCCTACACGCCGAAGCCCTGCAGTGATATTGCTACCACTCAAATCACGCCTGCCTCTCCTTTGCAGACCACTGCCGGTTTGACGGGAGTGGGAGGCAACAGCGCGACACCCCGCCTGGCGAGGGCGAAGCCGGGATAACCCCTGCTGAACATTCAACAGAAGAGGCACCGAGTCCCCCTGCTGACCACTGGAGCTAGTGGCAGCTGTAACACCAGGTTCCACCCACCCACAACCTGCGGTGTAGGAACCACGCGACGACGGAACATTCTCACGGACAGACCCAGGCTCAGCCATCAACTGGGTGTCAGCCTCTGTCTCCATGAGAAGTGAAGAGTGGGGCCGCATACGCTTCAAAGAAGGTCCGCGGCCCGCAGCCAAAGGAGAACACTCAGAGCCCCGCTTCTGAGGGTAACAGAAAGCGGACTGAACGGGGAGCGGGCTGCTCGCGGCAAAATGACGACGGGTTGGTTTACCAACCCCGAAATCACCCAAAATGGCCGATCCCTCGGCCGCCAAGACTGTCGGCCTTGCGATACCCTGTCGATTCTCCAACCAGGGCACCACTGGTGGGGGAAACATGGCCGCCTGTCGAGGATCTCGCCACAGTCGTTGACGAGATCGTGCTCCCACCCCTGGCTGCACAGCGTGAGGTGGCGTAGGACCCGAATCAAAAACCGCCTGCGCCTCCACAGAACGTCCAAAAAGACTATCTGTGGAAAAAGGAGTCGTGAGGAGAGAAAACCTATCCTCCTCCCCAAGAGGAGACTGCTCCAACCAAACATGCCTAACAACCAAAGTCGATAGCATCCGAATCCTCCCCGCAGTTATAGCTTGCGACTGAGTCAAGATCTCTATAACACCACAAACATGAATCACGTTCATAGTGTCGGTCGGACCCAAAGACCTACAACCCGACGCCATCTTGGATAGGAAAGTAGCCAGCTGAGCCACAACACTGGCCGCCGCTAAATGCCATCCTGCAGCAGTATACCACTCATTCGTCCATACTGCCACCCTCCGAGCCGACATGCTATCAAGCAACGGCCGGGCGGAACGTCGTTCATCCCCGCCTGGGCACAAAAAAGAAGCTACCTGGCTACTTAGCCAAGGTACCCCCGGGCTGCACCCCGTCGTCAGCCCCTTTACCCGCAAAAAAGGTAAATAGAGCTCAACGAACCCCCCCACACCCACCACCGACTGACCTTCATCAATGAAGCTGGCAAGAGGAGGGAAAAGCGGAATCCCGCGGCGGGGATTATTAGACATTCCAGCGTCAACATCAGCGTTAGCATAAGAAGCAGTAGTAGCATTAGCATTAGCATTAGCATTAGCATTAGCGTCAACAGCATGTTCCAGGATCGCCAAGACATCGCCCACTACAGTGGAACGATCGCCAAGCCGCCCCGGCCCTGGTGCCGAAACATACTCCACAGCACGACCAACACCGACATTGACGTCTACCGACACAGACCTCACCTTTGTACAAGCCGACCCGTTAGCCAAACCTTGTACGCTGCCCCTCGGTCCGTCGCCGTCAGCCGAGGAACCACCAGCACAGATCTCATGTGTCGCCGAAACAAGCTCCGGAGAATCCAGGGAAAAAACAACTCTCCGGTAAGCCCTCAACATTATTAATCTTCCTTAATCTTTTCATTCCACTAGCCTCGTATGGTGCACGCATCCAATACGCTGGGACGAAAACAGAGGAAGGGTGTTTCATGACCAGAGTCATGGTTATATGGGTGGTGCCACCATAAGGGGCGGGGCCCCATACAGGTGGGGTGCATGTGTTTTTTATTCGTGGGAGATACATTAAGTATCACAGGAGATAGAAGTATCTCGTAAGGCTCAGAGCGGGACGCGATGCAAATACGATATATAACCAGGGTCACAGTGAAACAGACAGCAACAGTGAGTTTCTCAATACTTTTTTATTTGTATGTTATTTAACCTCAGGAGTCACTTGAGGGAGGACCCTCATTTTTAATGATGCAAAGGGTACATGATGGCATCATACATTACAAACCATGCAATCATTTAAAATAAACAATAAATCAAAGCAGTCGTACAACCTAGAACATATCAGCATAATACAAATAAATAAAACAGTGGGACAATAGTAGGTCAGGGAAAGTGATTAGTTGACAAATCAAATCAAATTTATTTATATTGCCTGAGATCATAAGGCATTTCCCCCATGGGCTGCACAGTCAAGAAGAAACATCAACGGACCAAGAACAAAAACAAAACCACCATAAAATCCAGATATGCAACACTCCCAGACTTTCCCCAATGAAGATATGGAACGACTCATTTACATTTTACATTTAGTCATTTAGCTGACGCTTTCATCCAAAGTTCTGTACGAAAAATCAGCAGGAAGGGTACAACTCTTTCAGCTGAGTAACAATGATCGGTCGCATTTTACCCAGCTCCCGTAACCAACGCAACAGATCAACAACAAAAAAGTATTTTGCGCATTTTCTACTTTCCCTCCTGTGGATTATGGACTTGTACCTGAATTCACAACTCAAGCAACAACTCCAGACAGAAGAGGAGGGTAGCGAAAACGCAAATCAGCAGTCCCATTGCGACTTCTACTTGTTAACGGGCATGGAGAGGAAACATCCAGCCCTCGGAGCCACGACTATCCACACAGTACTTACTGCGAATCCGGAACGAAAGAAATTACCCCCGACAGGCAAGTGTAATAAGAGATCAATGTTTTTATTATATCTGCTCATGTCGGGTGACATACATCAGAACCCTGGTCCCGTAATGACACGGAACCAGAGACTACAGTTAGATCTACTGACCCAAGAAGCGGCAGCCAGCGTCGCAAGCACAACAGATCAACTGCTACCCACACAGACGGCGGCTAACGACATGATCAACGGCAACATTCCTCCTCTACCACCTCTGCAAAAGAACCCACAAGAGGCCACAGCGAGAGGGAAGGAACCGGGGTTCACAACCGAGGCGCCCAGCACGTCGCGGGGACAAAACAGCGAGGCATCGCTCCTCACACTGGAGCCGGAGATCAACAGCATCCACGCAATTGACGCTTCAGCCAGCAGTTGCACCAGCCGACCAGCAAGCGGCGACATACCCTCACCGAAGCCCCAGCAGACTTGGAGAGCGGGGCAGGACATCAACATCAAGATCACCAAGGACCCGACGGTTAGCTCGGCTGGCCCCGCCATGCCAGCTAGTCTACCCGGGCCGGGGCCAGGACAAAAGGCACCCCCCCTCCCCCACAACGGAGTACTAACAGACACATCTGTAAACAATCAGCCCCCCCCCCCCACATTGCGGGCTTTCACACAGAGGAATACAGACTCCAGCAAAGGACAAAGGATAACCCCCTCCCCCCTCCCCACTCACGGCACAAACAGCAACAAACCCCCCCCCCCCTCCCCCGACCACAGGACAGGACACAAATGAACAGAGTTACCTCAAGTGTGACGACATCAATCTGATTACCAGCAAAAATGGACTTCACATATTCCATCTTAATACAAATAGCCTGAGACCTAAACTGGCTGAAATCAAACAGTTGTTTTTAAACGGTAAGGCTAACATATTGTGTTTCACAGAAACAAAATTAGACTCATCTGTACAGGATCCAGAGATTGAAATTGAAAACTACTCAATAGTCAGGAGAGATAGAAATCAGTATGGAGGTGGCGTCTGTGTGTATATACACAAGGATACCAAATACATCAACCGTACTGACCTTAACCATGATGAAATTGAAACTGTTTGGATTGAAATCTTATTAGACAGGGCGAAACCAGTACTAGTAGGCACAATCTATAGACCACCAGAACAGAGTGGCTTTTATGACACACTTGATGGGTGTTTAGCTGGGGTGGAGGGGGTAGAAAAAATTCGTATTGGGGACTGGAACACGGATATGCTGCGTAAAGCAACACCCGTCTTCAAGGCCTTCAGTAGATTTTCTGATCTGCACGGTTTCAGCCAGCTAATCACCCAACCCACAAGGGTATGTGATTCGACACAAACCACCATTGACCTCATTTTGACCTCTGACAAGTCAATGATCTCCAATAAAGGGGTGATAGCATGCGGGTTAAGTGATCATTATATGATTTTCTGTACCCGCAAAAAGCTAAAACAGAAGGCCGGCTGTCACAAAACAGTCACATCTAGAGACCTTAAAACTTACTCTAGAGAGGCCTTTAACCTAGAACTGGGGAGCTTGGACTGGTCAGATGAACTCAGTGGTACACAGGTTGAAGAAACATGGCTTGGATTCAAAACCAAATTCACAGCAATACTCAACAACATGGCACCCATAAGAACCACCAGGGTTAAAAATCGCGCTGAGCCATGGATGCACACTGAAATACTGGCCGCTATGAAAACCAAAGACAAAAAATTCTCTGAACTTCATAAAAGTCAGACAAAGCTTTCCAAAAGCTCAAACAGTGAACTCCAAGCCCACGTGGTTGAACTAAAAATTCAAAGAAACAGACTAAGAAATGACGTAAACACCATGATCAGAACCGCAAAAAGAAATTTCATCAACGACAAAACTGAGGAAAACAAAAACAAAACCTGCGAACTTTGGAAATTACTCAATAATCAACTAGGCTGCAGTAAAAAACTTAAAACCAGATTCTCAAACATAAACATAAAGACGGACAACACGCTCATCACAGACAAGCTGGATGTAGCCAATTACTTAAACATCTTCTTCACAAACATAGCCACAACACTGGTAAACAAACTACCCTCCCACTCAGGGCATTATGGGGTAGAACACATAGTAGCATACTACAAAAACCTATGGGTCCACAAAGACGACTTCAAACTTGAAATGGTAACAACCGATGAGGTACTCAAAAAATTGAGCACCCTCCAACCTAACAAGGCCACTGGCCATGACAACATCCCCTCCAAATTCCTCAGAGACGCAGCAGCCGCCATCACCCCAGTCATCACACACATAATAAACCTCTCTATAAAACAGGGGCACGTCCCCAAGGATTTCAAAATTGCGAGAGTGACCCCTCTGCACAAAAAGGGCAGCAAATTAGACCCAGGCAACTACCGCCCTGTTTCTATTCTTACCTCCATCTCGAAAGTCATGGAGAAAATAGTCTACGAACAGGTCGAAAAGTACCTGGCGGAAAAAAATCTAATCTACGAATTCCAATCTGGCTTCAGAACGTCCCACTCCACTGACACATGTCTCCTCTATTTGAACGACCACATCAAACAAGAGGTGGACGCGGGCAAATACTGCGGCATGGTCATGCTGGACCTACAAAAGGCCTTCGACACTGTCAACCACTCCATTCTAATGGACAAGCTAAAAGCAATTGGTTTTGATAGCTTATCAGTGAGCTGGATGCAATCCTACCTGGAGGGGAGAGAACAGATGGTAGAGGTAAACGGTACTCTACCCCCCCCCCCCCCTCACAGTGAGCTGTGGTGTTCCACAAGGAAGCATACTAGGACCGCTACTCTTCCTAATTTATGCAAATGACATGTCGTCAGCCTGTGACTGCAACTTGTTCCTGTTTGCGGACGACTCAGCCCTGCTGGTCTCTGACAAGAACAAGTTGCAGGTTGAAAAAACCCTCAGCTCGGAACTAGGCAAAATCTGCATATGGCTCGCTGATAACAAACTATCATTACACATGGGCAAAACAGAGTCCATTCTCTTCGGTTCAAATAACAAACTCAGCAAGACCGACGGCTTCTCAGTTACAGTGGGTGACAATATTGTCACAAGGAAAGACGAAATTACCTACCTGGGTTCCATCCTAGAGGCAAATCTTTCCTGTGACAAAATGGCATCCAATGTAATAAAAAAAGTCAACCAACGAACTAGATTCTTGTACCGGATCTCCTCTCTGGTAAACAAGAATACCCTGAAGACTCTGGCAGGAGCACTCATTCAAGGGTACTATGACTATGCGTGCACCTCATGGTACCAAAGCACCTCAGAGGCGCTTAAAACAAAATTACAAACATCACAAAACAAACTGGTCAGACTACTACTTGACCTGAACCCCAGAACCCACCTCACCCCTGCCCACTTTGACAACCTAGGATGGCTTAGAGTAGACGACAGAGTACAGCAACTTGCAATGGGCCTGGTCTACAAGATACACTATACGACCGGGGTGCCCATGTACATGTCAAAATACTTCCCAAAGGTCAGTGAATACCACAACCACTACACCAGAGGAAGCTCAACAAATCATGTTAAACCCAGATTCGGTTCAAACAAGGGACTAAACACGTTTCGCAATTATGCCACAACAATGTGGAACGCCCTACCCAAAGCTGTAAAGGAATGTGAATCCCTGCCCACATTCAAAACTCTTAAAGAGCACCTACGGGAGGCTGCAATTCGAAACTGGCCACCGTAAATGCCCAAAACCCCCACCACCTCCAAATAGACAGTCTCCTCCCCACCGCATGTATATATCCCCTCCCCGCCGTATGTATATTTCTCTCCCACCCACCCACCTCCTCCTAATGTACAGTCCCCTCCCCATCATATGTATATACTCTGTCAGGATCTAGGGGTAACAGTACTGTATATTTGAATACCGTTTATGTCACAAATGTATCAGTACTAAATACCTATATGTCCCTATGCCATAAATGTCATGTATGTTGTGTATGTCATAAATGTCTATATGAATTGAAAATGGGGGACCCTGATGGAAACAAGACTAACGTCTTTCTCAGGTCTGCATCCCCTTAACAATTGTATGTATTGAGCCGTACCGTATTGTACCCATTCTGCAATCTGTTAAATAAAGTTGTCATTCATTCATTCATTCATTCATTCATTCATTCATTCATTCATTCATTCATTCATTCATTCATTCATTCATTCATTCATTCATTCATTCATTCATTCATCAAACAGTGCTGAAACTTGAGTGCTCGACTCACTAAAACCTAGCATATATACATGAAATGAAACACATATACATACATACATGGTAGCAATAGTAACTAAGGTACATAAGGACATTTTAAAAAACAATTATAAATAGAGCTGAAAACAACAACAAGAAAGCATAGGAAAACGAGCACTGGTATGAAAATAAGATAAAGGCTAAAAGTCAAGGCTCAGAGCTCAAAGTATCAGAGTCGTATTCCCTAGGGGGCAGGAGAACTGGTTATTGATTAAAAATCGAAAGTGCCCAAGTGAGAGTACTCAATGTTAGGCCAGTTTGCAAGAGATTCAATGCATATCAATATTCCACAGCAACATAGAGGAGATATAGGATGGTAGTTTACAGAGTAGGGCTTTAAAACTGAGTGAGCTAAAAGGAAAGACTAGAGTTGTCTACCAATGATTCCATGATTTTAGCCAAAAAATGAAGTTTGGATATTCACCCCTATCACCACCCTTATGAAGGGGGGTCACATGGGCCCATTTCCAAGTTTAGGGGAATTCTTCCATTGAAATAGAAGGATTAAATACATGTGTTAACAGCTCTGCAGTAACTGGGGCCGACAGCATCCGATTTCCAACCCATCCTCTCCGCTGGAGCCAATGGAGCACATGGAGTCAAACACCTCACAAACATCCCCATGAGAGAAAGCATAGAAATCAAACTGAGAAGCATGGTTCATATCAAATACATTATTCATTGTTATCCCTAAAAGGGGGGCCTGTATGCTCCTTCTCAGATAGAGTGGTCCTGTTTTTATTAGAATTTACTAAGCCTCTTGAGAGGTGCATGTTTATCCACAATAGAGTTAAATGATTTTGGGAAGAAATAGAGGGCCGCATACACATGGGAGATGTCTGAAGTGTAATAGAAGTTGCTGTCCTGGAGACGAGGGGCATCCAGGCAGCGGTGGTTCATCTTGATCCAGGAGCTGGGCCCTGTTTGTGAGGAGCAGGGTCTCCTCGCAGGGCGGAGCAGAGAAGAGAAGAGCAGAGAAGAACAGAAGTGCAGAGAAGAAAATAGCAGAGAAGAGCAGAGAAGAGCAGAGTAGAGAAGAACAGAGCAGAGAAGAGTAGAGAAACGCAGAAAAGAACAGAGAAGAGCAGAGTAGAGAAGAACAGAGCAGAGAAGAGTAGAGAAGAGAAGAGCAGAGAAGAACAGAGCAGAGAAGAGAAGAGTAGAGAAGAACAGAGCAGAAAAGAGCAGAGTAGATAAGAACAGAGCAGAGCAGAGAAGAGCAGAGAAGAACAGAGAAGAGCAGAGAAGAACAGAGCAGAGAAGAACAGAGCAGAGTAGAGCAGAGCAGAGCAGAGAAGAGCAGAGTAGATAAGAACAGAGCAGAGAAGAACAGAGAAGAACAGAGAAGAACAGAGCAGAGAAGAACAGAGCAGAGTAGAGCAGAGCAGAGAAGAACAGAGAAGAGCAGAGAAGAACAGAGCAGAGAAGAACAGAGCAGAGTAGAACAGGGCAGAGTAGAGCAGAGAAGCGGAAAAAAGAAGAACAGAGAAGAACAGAACAGAACAGAGAAGCGGAACAGAGAAGAACAGAGCAGAACAGAGAAGCGAAACACAGAAGAACAGAGAAGCGGAACAGAGAAGAACAGAGAAGAACAGAACAGAACAGAGAAGCGGAACAGAGAAGAACAGAGCAGAACAGAGAAGCGGAACACAGAAGAACAGAGCAGCGGAGCAGAGATTCCGGCACGTTCCAGCAATGTGTCGAAGAGTGTCCTTGAGCAAGACATTTAACCACCTAACTGCTTCCGGTGAGCAGGTTGGCACCTTGCAATGTTGCCTCCGCTGTCGGTGTGTGAACGAGTGAATGTGAGGCATAAGTTGTGAAGCGCTCTGGATAAAAGCTCTATATACAATGTAGTCCATTAATGATGTAAAGCTCATGGATTGCCATCCCAGCTCAGGGTGGGTGTTTCCTCCACAGGATCCCGGTGGGGGTGTTAGCAGGGGGCTTATATATGCTAGCAGCCTCCGGCATGCTGTCCAACAATTGCTCATCCTTCTTGATCTTTTAAAGTGTTGATATTCTCCCCTCAAGCTCAAATATCCTCCTGCTGCTCTTTGCATAGCCTCTGCAGGACGTGGGGAGAATAGGAGACAGCCTTTAGCTAGACTGTATAGCACAGCTAGCAAGCGGCTAAACTGGGCTCAACCAGCCGCTCTGCCGGTGATGGCAAGTCCATGATCCAAAATCTAAAATCCAGAGCAGTCGAAGGTCAAACCACTAGAGCAGAATAGAATCATTAAACAACAGTAATTCAGGGAGAGCCTGTTATCAAACCAATAGAGAAATGCTAAATTCGCTGTCTGTCGGTAACCAGGACATTATGGACATTATGGACACGGACAGTGAGTTAAAAGTGAACCTGTCCTTACAATATCGTTTTGTTTACAGTATTCAAGCTATTCAAACTCAGTACACCGCGTGTGCACTGGCACAGCACTAAAGCACAGTGTGGAGAGAGATCTGGCTATAGAGAATACTGTGCCTTGTGTCCATCTGTAGATAATTCAGCGAGTTCATCTTGGCCTTTGGTGGTGAAACTAGCAGCTGATGCTGTGGAGAGAGAGAGAGCTGGACGGATGCTAGTCATCTTTGTTGAGATCAAGGGAGACTAGTGGGATACACTATTGCTCATTTGTTCTTCACAAAAGTTCAGAAAACCATCTTGGCAATATGGCAATTAAAGTTCTTGTTTATAAACTCGTTTTGATGTATAATTCAAGATTTTATTATCTGTGTGCCCAAAATGTATTATGACATTTTTACACAAATTAGAAGGTGAAATGGGCAGATTGCACACGGCACCCCCCTGGACAGCTATCGCAGCCGACCAGGGTGCCACGATGCCCACTTAGAGCGCGGCGAAGAGGAGGGAAGTATTGAGAGAGGGGAGGAGAGGGTCGTGTGATTTGCACAGGGATAGAGAGAGAGGCGGAGAAGAGATGAGAGATGAGGGGAAGAAAGGAAGAGAGAGAGGGGGTATAGCGAGAGAGGGGAAGGGGGGCATAGCGATGAGGAGGGGAGGGGATGTGTGCATGAAGGATAAAAAAGAGTTGAACTAGAAAAGAGGAGCGGTCCCGCGTGGACGACCCCAACTTAATGCACGGGACGGAAAGCATGGAAAGCCTCTTTTGATCTGTCGGCAGATCCTCGCTAATGAGGCGAGTCTCGTGTGAAATTTGTATCTCTCCAAGTTTTCAAATTAAGACTGTAGCTACTGAGAGACAGCGATGCATAGCCCAACCCTTGATATTAGAGTGAAAAACAAACTTTTTTTTTTATACGGGCGATAGCCAATCACAATGTGGCATACTCACGCAAGTCATTATTCTACGGTAATGATAAACAGTGTGGGTGTAAATAGTGACGTTTTGAAAAAAAGTGTTGTCAAAGCTGTCAATAGCATACATCAAATCAGTGGTATAAGGAAAGATGGTGGATATATGAGAAGATGATGTATTACGATTGTGGAAAAAGTGAGGAAATGTGGGCCTGTGTTAGGAATCCAGGTAAGAATGTTGAGTTCAAGTATGGCATGGAAGAATGGAGACGGAGAGGGTGCTGCTCTTCTCGAATATGTGTTCTTTTTATTATCAGAAACACTTTGAGCGATAACAATACTGTACCAGGTAAAGCAGGTAGTAGTAATAAGGAAGGATACTTAGAAGGATAACTTAAATAACAAGAGAGAACAGGGCGGTGAGAGATCCGACTACTCGATCTAAAGCAAAGAACTTAAATCATGATAACGGGCGAGATATCCAACTTCTGCCCGTGGACGGCTGTTCCCAGTAACACTGCTGAAGAACCGACAGGGAGAGAGGGGCAAAGTATTACTATAAAGGCCTCAGTACAGCCAGCAGACCCAATCAGCACCAGTGACACAAACACAGGCAGGTGACAACAATCAAGGTAATTACTGAGACAGCACGTGACGACAATCAAGATAATACAGAGACAGAGTGAGAATTCCAAGATGGCGGCAGGGCCTCCAATCCTGAATAGGGAGAGAAGCCCAGAGGTTACAGTACCTCCCCCCGATGAACGGCACCGGACGTTCATCTGGGTGCCTTGGGATGTAGCCGGCGATAATCATTGATAAGGCTGCGATCTATGATATCCCTTTGAGGCACCCAGGAATGCTCTTCTACCCCGTACCCCTCCCAATCCACCAAGAACTGGAACCCCCTACCCCTCCGCCTACAACCCAAGATCCTCCGCACCGTGTAGACCGTTTGACCGTCAAGGATGCGAGGCGGAGGAACCGCAGGAAGTGGCGGGGACAAGGGCGATGAGAGGAATGGCTTCAACAGGGACACATGAAACGTCGGGTGGACCCTCATAGAGGCCGGGAGCCGCAGCCTGTAAGCCACAGGGTTCACCCGACGAACCACTCTAAATGGTCCTATGAAGCGGGGAGCTAGCTTCCTGGGCCCTCATTTATCAAGTTTTCTTAGAAAGTATTCTATTTTCGTTCTTAAGCACAGAATTTAGAATGTGTGCACGCACAAAAAAAACTGGATTTATCACACGTGCGTACACAAGTCCTACGCACACCTGTCTTGATAAATATCACCTTTCTCCTAAGCTGGAGCTTGTGTGTCAGGATGGAGGTAGGTGAGTTCCAATTGTTGTAGGCAATCACAGAGACGGAGAAGGTATACTCTTGAACAGGTTCGACTTTAATAGTAAAGAACACAAAGAGTAATACTAGGATACAATGCCAAAGGCAAAGGAACGAGAAAATAGATAATGGAGCTTAGTGGTGGTCCAGAACTGGAACCGGCCGCGTTATCTCCGAACGCCTATAGTGAAGACCTGACGAATGACAAGCAGAGGAAATGAATGTTAAATAGCCACCAAATACCAACATTCCACACACACCCCTGTGACAGCCAATCAGAAGCCAACCCCTAAGTGACAGCACTAAATAACAGGGAAAAACAAGTGACAGCAGTCAGGTGACAGATGACAGAGAAGGTGGGTGGTTCCCGACCGTAGTCAGGAACCAGAATCGTAACACTCGTGCACTGTTTTAAGTATTTGCATACCAGAACCGCCCCGATTAACCATATACGGTAATGGAACACCCCCATGAAATGTGGAAAAGTGGACTGACCCGAGGGAAGGGTGTTATGGAGAAATACGAGACAGGCTGACAGACATGTACACGTACGGTGATGTCGGATATGATATCTATTAACCATTGCTGCCTGGGCAGCGCAAACACTAATAAAGACGGTGCTGGAATATGACTGCCTTTTCCCGTTTTGTTCGATTAATACCCAGCGATTAAAGTTCTCCTCAATTTTATTCCAAATCGCGACGGATTTTCCATCTTTTTTCTACCTGCTGCATATGATTTCTAGAGGCATATTTGACTCTAGCCGAATGGTATCTGATTCTAGGGACATCTATGGATCTCAGGGAATGTATTCCCAGTGTCAGAAATACTGTGTATGTTACTAGGCTTGAGTAAATTGTAATGAACCAAATGAGAATATCAATAAAAAAAAAAATATCTTTGACTGTGAATAACACTAAATTCAAATTGACCAGACCTGAAAAATCTAAGCAAATTAATAAATGGAAGATGATTAAACAGAAGGTTTTGTAGATACAGTACTGAATTCTGCCATCCGGACACATGCTATTTGAAATATGATTATAGAATATAGAATATCAGGCATAAAATGGTTATGCGATTAAAATGCGATTAATTAGATTAATTAATTACAAATCCTGTAATTAATTAAATAAAATTTTTTAATCGCTTGACAGCACTACTAAAAACCAATACAAATCTACCAAAAACATCATTAGAAAAAAGAAAATGCGCCCTCAGGTTGCCTATGTACAAACAATTATATGTTTAAACTAAGGCCGGGCCGTTACCGGTGGACTCTTATCGCGCGATAAAAGAATTACCGCCGTTAATCTATTCTCAAAGTTGGGTCTGGGAGCTGATATACCTGGTATACCTGGTTGAATTACTCTGTGTGTGTGTGACTGTGTGTGTGTGGGGGGGGGGGGGGGCTTGTTTACCGGCTTGCGGCTTGTTTACCGACGTCACATCCTTATCCTACTCTTCTGTCCTGACTGCGGAGTAGCCTAGAGAGCTAACGTTATGACCGACGATTAGCTAACATTAGCTTAATAACGTTAATTAAATGGGAAAACAGCCCTTCTACTGATGGGATCAGAGTCGGAGTCGGATGATGACACACCAGTACGCAATGCTGTGGAGAGGTACAAGGTAGAGCCAAGTGCCAGCTTGGATCAGTGTCCACTGAAGTGGTGGTCAGACCACACTGCTGTCTATGGTAAGCTGGCCCACATTGCCCTGAAGTACTTCAAGTTTCAAGTTTCAAGTTTCTTTAATAGTTGTCATACAGAAGTACAGAATACTTTTATACAAAATGCTTCTTACTGTTTCGCTCCAGAGACTGTGTTAGACAAGATAGTATGAAATAAAAATAAAAATAGTATAGCATGTAAAATAGAAGTGAAAATAGAGGTCACAGTGTTCAGTATAGACATATGTACAATGTTCGATGCAGAATAGAAGTAACTGAGTTACCATACAATATACTATGCAATGTACTAATATACAATACTATATAGTGCAAAGCAGAAATGGGATGAGGTACAATTTAGGTACAATTTACAGTAAGGTGTACGAGTTGTAGTGCAAATCCTTTACCAATATAAAGTGTAAAGTGTGTTTAGGTGTTCTAAAGTGTGTAAAGTGGGTGCTGCAGTGAGTTGCCCGTTTAAAGTGAGTGTGTGCGTGTGGATGTGTGTGCTGTGTGCATTTGATGGTTGCTGCATAGTGTTTATTGTTCGTTGAGCAGCCTAATGGCCTGGGGATAGAAGCTCCTTCTGAGTCTTTCTGTGCTCGCCTTAAGACTCCGGTATCGCTTGCCTGACCGCAGCAGTTCAAAGAGGCAGTTGTTCGGGTGGCTGGAGTCCTTGATGATTCTCTTAGCCTTCCCCCTGCACCGCTTGTTGTAAATGTTCTCCAATTGTGCGTTCGGCTGAACGTGTCACTCTTTGTAGTCTGCTACGGTCTTGTGCAGTGCTATTCCCAAACCAGGAGGTGATGTTGCCAGTCAGGATGCTCTCGATTGTACATGAGTAGAAGTTCCTAAGGATCTTCTGACTGACTTGGAACTTCCTTAGGCGCCTGAGGAAGTAGAAGCGTTGTCGTGCCTTCTTCACAACACTGTCAATGTGTGTGGTCCATGTCAAGTCCTCGGATATGTGGGCTCCGAGGTACTTGAAACTGTTCACTCTCTCAACCGGTGCCCCGTCGATGCTGAGGGGGCTGTAGTCCTTGACCCCCGACCTCCTGAAGTCCACAATCATCTCTTTTGTTTTGCTGACGTTCAGGGAGAGGCAGTTCTCCTGACACCACTGTGACAGATTCTCTACCTCTTCCAGGTAGGCCCTCTCGTCGTTGGCAGAGATCAGGCCCACCACTACTGTGTCATCAGCAAATTTGATGATTGTGTTGTTGTTCCGCTGTGCCACGCAGTCATGTGTGTACAGGGAGTAGAGGAGGGGGACCCCTGCCTCAACTGTCCCATGCGAGAGACTGTTCTCTTTATCAGGCCATATTGTACAGAAGAAGAGAGCTAGTTTGTCGCCAGCCAATGTGAACAAGCTGGTCTGCCTGAGTGACTGGTGGAAGAAGGAGAAGTAGAGCTTGGACTGATTGAGTCGAGCCATGTCACATAGCTACTGAGTGACTGTACTGGTAACATTAATTGTGTTCTGAATAAAACAATTTATTAAACACAAGTACATCTTATTGAACATTATTTTGATATTTCATTACCAATTATCATAGCAAAACAGCTTTTTCAAACAGTCTGTAATGCATTTTGGAAACGGGAGATGGGCTCATGGTGTAATGGGCCACCTGGCCTGAGAAACGTAAGGAGGAAAGAAAAAGTAAGGACTTACTTCTGGTCATTATTTGGGTAGAACACACATATTTTGAATGCCTTCGGCAGACTTCAAATGAGCCATTTTAATCTAGATTAATCTAGATTAACTCCATTGCAGATTGCAGATAGATTAGATAAAAAAAATTATCTATGCCCACCTCTAGTTTAAACAATTATTTTCTTACCTCGCCTCATAATCCTCCTCTGAAACGGCACAAAACAAATCCAAACGCACTCCAAAAGACAGACAACTAGCGTGATCAAAAATGGCGAAGATAATAAATACAAATAGAGTACAATTTTTAGAGTAAACCCTTATTTAGCATTGAATTGAAATTATCCTGTTTCAATTATTTCTTGGGCTATCAACACCAAATCAAAACTAGCTACTATGTAGTTTCAGGCCTGCTCTTTCGATGAGTGTTCAGACCTCGTCAAACAAATTATGTCATTTGGTCACGCTGGCATGGTGGTCGACTCCTGAGAGATATTAAAATAGCTCTCTCTCTCTCTCTCTCTCTCTCTCTCTCTCTCTCTCTCTCTCTCTCTCTCTCTCTCTCTCTCTCTCTCTCTCTCTCTCTCTAATTTTTTTGGTTGATAACCACTCCACCCATGCAGGTCTCTATGGAACTCTCCAATTACAAGCACTTGACACTAATGTAAGTCGCTCCCACTCTCACTCGGTCACACACACACACACACACACACACACACACACACACACACACACACACACTCGCACACACACACACACACACACACACGCACACACACACACACACACACACACACACACACACACACACCCAAGCTTAGCTATGAGCGTGAATAATGAGTGCTGTGCCTATGAGAGGCCAGTACTAACTGAGTGGTTGTGACTGAGCTCTGTGTTCTGTCGTGCTCATGTGTTCATGTACAAATAGGTATATCGCCTATAATTGCAGCCATAACCACAACTGTCCTACCAGTTTTATGCACAAACAAGTGTGTGTGTGTGTGTGTGTGTGTGTGTGTGTGTGTGTGTGTGTGTGTGTGTGTGTGTGTGTGTGTGTGTGTGTGTGTGTGTGTGTGTGTGTGTGTGTGTGTGTGTGTGTGTGTGTGTGTTTGTGTGTGTTTGTGTGTGTGCTGGGGAGTATCTGAAATTGCCTGTCACAGCCAATCATGATTTATGACATTATGCACTATGCGGAGTCATTGTTCGCTTGGTCAGCTGTCAGCTGTCAGTGACATGGCTTTCGCCAAACTGACAAGGAAACACAGCTTTAAAATCTCGCAGACGTTTCCTTGTTCAGTCGAGGACTGTAGTCTTGCGGTAGCAAAGGAGAATGGAGCCCTAAGTATTAAGTCCGCTGCGAGGATGAATGGAGGGGTGGTAATTTTTGTTGTCGATGTGGTAAAAGCGAACACTGTCATTATCAACAGCTTGGTCATAAAATATACGTCCATGTCAGTGACACATGAGCAGGGGATGCAGAGGCACTCAGGACTGCTCGACGTAGCCTAACGGCGGGAGTCAAGAGAGCCAAATTGCGTGTGTGTGTGTGTGTGTGTGTGTGTGTGTGTGTGTGTGTGTGTGTGTGTGTGTGTGTGTGTGTGTGTGTGTGTGTGTGTGTGTGTGTGTGTGTGTGTGTGTGTGTGTGTGTGTGTGCGTTGTCCTTCCATGTTCTGGTGAGACACTGGAGACCTTTCACACATTCACACTCAGTGGGACCTGACGACACACACACACACACACACACACACACACACATGAAAAAGATTACGCAAGACACCTAATTGCTCCCGATGTGCAGGTTGGCACCTTGCATGGTTGCCTTTGCCGTCGGTGTGTGAATGTGTGAGTGAATGGGTAAAATGTGACTAACAAATTGTAAAGCGCTTTGGAAAAAAAGCGCTATATAAAAAAAGCAACCATTTACCATTTACACATTATTTTTAATATTAAAATATGGACCAATTCTAAGTTTTAATTATTATAATTAGCCAGGCTATGATGAGACTTAAAAGTCGTGGTCTGCTTGGCTGGTAATGGAAGATCTCTCTAACGTTGGAAAAGGGCAAAGTAAGTCTTGTGCCCAAAAAGGTTGCCTACCCCTGTTATAGACCTGTTCGCTGTATACGTCAGACTCAGTGAGCGTGCGCATCAAGGGCGCAAGGGAACATAATCCTGGTCAGAACAACGGGGCAGACTACAATATATTCGCATTTGTTAGCCATGCTAGCAATCTAAACAATCAATCCATGCCAAAGCTAGATATGTAAAAGGTGAAAGACTCACACTCACAGCCATGCTGATTTGGCAAAATGACATCAAGCCGTTTTCGTTTGAAACAACTTTTAGTCAGGGGAGTGTCATGGTTTCTCCACAGAGCCCCATCATACTTTTTAGCGCAGCAGCTCACGCAGGTATAGGGGGCAACTTAGTCACATGACTCATGAGTTGGTATTGCTGATTGGCTCAAACGCGGTATGTTTGTATACAGCAAACAGGTCTATACTGTAGGTCCTGTGGTTGAAGCTTGTTTTGCAGGCTTTTCCAAGCAGAGAAACCATGAAGGCCTTCTTGCCCAATTCAGTCGGAGCTTCAGGAACAGTCGTTGAGACCGTAACCCATACGTGTCATAGAGACGGATGAATAATTAATAATTGACTTGTTACATTTGTAAAATGATCCAGTTCTAGTCAGATTCCTCAGCCTGTGTGATATTATGGTCCTTAGCCCTTCATGTCAGTAAGTCTGCAGGCCACGCCCCGTTCAAATCAAGTAAAAACATTAAAATGACAGAAATGTGAGATTCAAGGTTTCTGCTCCAAGCAGTGATATATACAGTACTGTTTGATCCACATTTTGGAGAGAGAGGTAGAGAAGAAAGAAGAGAAAGAGAGGGGGTGAGAGAGAGGGGGGGGGGTGGATAAATGAAGATCAAGGGAATAGACAGAAGTGAGAAAGAGGATGGAAAAGAGGGAAAAGCAGGGGGGGGGCGGGTTATCACGTAATGATGGATGAATACAATGAATACACAGAGGTAGAACGTGCAACTGTCACAAATCAAATCAAATCAAATTTATTTATAAGGCCCAACAACACACGTTAATGTCCCCATGGGCCGTACAGGTCTTCTTTAAACAAGTCAAGAAGAAAACATAACAATAAGTCAAGAACAGAACAAGGACACCATAAGGTCCAACAAATTTAAAATAAATGCAAATAAATGAAAGAATGCAAGCACTCCCAGACATACCCCACGCGAAGGTAAGGAAAAACTCACTAAAACCTAACAATAGGTAAAAATGCTCCACAGGCAGTGTGGAGGAGAGAAACCTTAGAAGGGCCATTCAAGGGGGGATCTCCCTTCTTAGATGTCGGTGATAGTAGTGTTGCAGACGGACAGTTGGTAAGCATGCACTCAAGTGTGTAGTGAAACACAGATGAGTGCATGCAATAGCAACTGAACATTTTGAAAGATTAAAGATAGAGCTGATAGCGATAGCGATAGCAACTGAACATTTTGAAAGATTGAAGATAGAGCTGATAGCGAATCTATTTGAGGCACAGGGGCGGCGCAGAGAGGGTCGCGTCCTCCCCGTCTTAATCACGGGACATTCAACACTCCGGTCATTGCTCAGGGACAGCCGGAGACAGGGAGATAGGGGGCGGCGCAGAGAGGGTCGCAAACTCCCCGACATCATCGCGGGACGTCCGGCACTCCGGTCACCACTACGAGACCTCCGGAGACAGGGGGGCACGCAGAGGGGGTCGCAACCTCACAATGCTCATCTTGTCTCCTCCTCTCCTCCCAAGCCTTCAGTTCCCCTCCCCTCCCCTGCTCTCCTCTCTCTCTCTCTCTCTCTCTCTCTCTCTCTCTCTCTCTCTCTCTCTCTCTCTCTCTCTCTCTCTCTCTCTCTCTCTCTCTCTCTTTGTCTCTCTTCTCTCTCTTTCACTCTCGAATTTCAGCACCTTCCTCTTATCTTCCTGTCCCCTACTCACCATGGTTCATCCAATTCACCTGCATAGCTGCCCTACATCTGTTCATCAACCCAACAGTAGAGCTACTCTGGTTTCCCATTCTCTCATGGCCAGATCGCGTCTATACTTTCCACAAGCAAGTTGTCCTTCCGCGTTGCTCTGATTGGCCACTGACCGCCCCTGCCTACGCTAGTTTTGATGAGCGTAGAAATAATAATAATGAGCAGCGTAGAAATAATAATAATGCGAGAGCGAGCCTCGTAGAAATAATAATAATGCGAAAGCGAGCCTCGCACACACGCACGCTGAAATGGGTATCGTAGAACATGACATATTAGCATGACATCTGATTTATTAATGCCAATACTAAAGATTAGGGACAGACGCACGCAATTGGCACAAGTGTAAATCATGGATTAGTCACTCAGTTTTAACATTGGCCTGTGTAGCTCAACTCGTTCGTCAGCTGGCTGTGGAGCCTATGATCACAAGTTCAAATCACTCTTAGTTACATTTTTTCAATTGAAATAACGTATTGTATTGTTTTCATCTCTGCCACCACTTTGATCATCCTAAATCATCCTCTGCCAGCGCTATTTGTCTATGGAGATGTTCACCTTCTTTGCAGGGCTATAACTTTTTAAATTGTATTGCTAAATTGACATTACTATGGCCCATTCAACATCAATTATCTATCGTTCAGGATGTAGGAACGTTTTACTTTTTCATTCACACATTCATACTAAAATACTGTCTAGAGTATAAATATGTTTTTATCGTTTTCTGCAGTATTTCATAGAACGTGAGATATAGGCATAAATGCATATATTAGATGATCAAATGCAGTTTGATACCGATCAACGTTATATAAAAAATGGCAACTGTACATGGTCCTAAACGTCATGACTGGTCATCTGCGGGTGAACGGAGGGGGGGGGGGGGGGTCGTTTATAATTCAATGACCGACATTAAATGATTTATGTAGTATGGGTGATATATTGATCAGAGCAGTTTGTATCGAAAATGATAAAGAAAAACGCTGAAACTCAGTTGGCACAAGTGTAAATCATGGATTAGTCACTTAGTTTTAACATTGGCCTGCGTAGCTCAACTCGTTCGTCAGCTGGCTGTGGAGTCTATGATCACAAGTTCAAATCACTCTTAGTTAAATTTTTTCAATTGAAATAACGTATTGTATTGTTTTCATCTCTCTATATTAACCCATTCTCTGCCACCACTTTGATCATCCTAAATCATCCTCTGCCAGCGCTATTTGTCTATGGAGATGTTCACCTTCTTTGCAGGGCTATAACTTTTTAAATTGTATTGCTAAATTGACATTACTATGGCCCATTCAACATCAATTATCTATCGTTCAGGATGTAGGAACGTTTTACTTTTTCATTCACACATTCATACTAAAATACCGTCTAGAGTATAAATATGTTTTTATCGTTTTCTGCAGTATTTCATAGAACGTGAGATATAGGCATAAATGCATATATTAGATGATCAAATGCAGTTTGATACCGATCAACGTTATATAAAAAATGTCAACTGTACATGGTCCTAAACGTCATGACTGGTCATCTGCGGGTGAACGGAGGGGGGGGGGGGTCGTTTATAATTCAATGACCGACATTAAATGATTTATGTAGTATGGGTGATATATTGATCAGAGCAGTTTGTATCGAAAATGATAAAGAAAAACGCTGAAACTCACCCCAGTCTCCTCGTAGCGTTGGGCGATAAGAGTGGAGCAAACAGATCCCAATTATGGGATGTTGATCGATACAATCCATTTCCGGTTTGTACTCTCTAACTCTGCGGAGTGCAGAGTTAGAGTAGACAACTCACTTACCGTCCGGCCGTCTGGACGGGGCTTCCACAGCACATTCCATGATAAAAAAAAGTATCTATTTAGTTAGATAGAGATGATTATCTCTCAGACTCCTGACTTACTAACAATATGAAATACTCCTGGTCCCAAGCATTATTTTCTCGACTGACGAGTCACTGAGCTTGCTTCGACCACTAGGAAATGCGCCCATATTTCATATCATATTTGAAGACCCTAATAGGCTACATTTATTTGCTTGCTGCATTTACATTGGCTGCGACGAATCGATACATTGGCTGCCTGCAGTGACGCTGACGCCCACCACAGTCACCACTGTGAGTGACGTGAATCTCAAAACAATGATTTATATTTAACTAATAATAGTCCCCACGGCCACCGGAGCAGCACCAGCCGCAGGTGTAATTGCGCCTGTAGATGATCCGATTCCCGCCTCCTGCTGCTCTGTCAGCTTCACTGTCAGTGAATAATATATAATAGTAATTTAGAGACCCCCCAAAAAATCGCAAATCAAGTTTGCAGGGGAGCTGATGTCTGATCTAGGGGAGCTATAGCGGACCGGGCTCCCCTCGTGGATCGCACCCTGGAACTGTGTGAATGTGAAGCAGGGCGTTCCTGAAAAAGAGCATCTGTGCTCGGCGAACCTACCCTGGGTAAATAAAGGTTAAAGAAAAAAAAGAAAAAAGAAAATTACTAATACACGTCAAAATCATGTTGATTGTTGAGTTATGGCAAATATCCATATCGACGGTGTCTGTATTGAGCCCCGGGACGATAAGCGAGTGGCCGGACGAAAATAGGGGACGGACCGAGCTACAATGGGCTCTTCCGGTTTGGCAACTCGCCGATCGGCCACCTGGTGGGGGTATTGAAGCGTTGCAGAGTTGTGATGGCTCAGACAGCATCACCCAAGACTCTGTGGGTGAAATATGAATACCATGACGAAAATATGAAATATTGATCTCAAAAACGCCTTACGGAGTTATTGGCAGACAACGCATGGCGGAGAAACCCGCCTTAACACGTGATTGGCGGAGAATGGGTTAACGTGATTCCATCAACACAACATAAATGTTCAAAACACGACTTCATTATTGCTTATCTCTGCACATTATTGCTTATCTCTGCTCTGTTGGCTGAATAGCATCAATCAATCAATCAATCAATCATGTAGCCTACAGCACACCAGGTTTTAGAATAAAATGCATTAACAACACCCCTTAGCTGTTATAACTATGTACTAAAATGTACCTCTGCTTTGGCTTGGCTGAATAGCAGTGATCGTCCATCTTAGTTAGTATAGTGATGCACGGCGGTAGCGAGTTAGGCGTTAGTTAGAGTCTATCTGTATGTCGTGTGTGTCATATATGTTATGATGAATTGAAAATGGGGGACCCTGATGTAAACAAGACGAAAGTCTTTCTCTGGTCTGCATCCCCTTAACAATTGTATGTATTGAGCTGTACTGTACTGTACCCATTCTGCAATCTGTTAATAAACTTTTCAATCAATCAATCAATCAGTTGATAGTTAGTGATATTGATGCACAGCGTATATAGATGGACGGGCGGTAGCGCGGTGTATATATTGATGCACGGGCGGTAGTGAGTTAGTTGATAGTTAGAGTTAGTTGATAGTAGTATATTGATGCGCGTAGGTATTAATAAATCAGATGTCATGCTAATATGTCATGTTCTACGATACCCATTTCGCATTATTATTATATACACGCTCATACCGGCGGCGTCTATACTTTCCACTCTCGCTCTTGCATTATTATTATTTCTATGCTGCTCATTATTATTATTTCTACGCTCATCAAAACTAGCGTAGGCAGGGGCGGTCAGTGGCCAATCAGAGCAACGCGGAAGGACAACTTGCTTGTGGAAAGTATAGACGCGGCCAGATCGTAGACTCAGTTTGTACAGAGTTAGTGTTTATTTTTAAAGTGTTTTCCTCGTAGCTGTTTCTGCCCTGTTTGTGTATTCTTGTAGCTGTTCTGTCAGCCTTCTGCCCTGTTTGTGTATTATTGTAGCTGGTCTGCCCTGTTTGTGTATTCTTGTAGCTGTTCTGCCAGCTTTCAGCCCAGCCTGCTTTACCCCCTCTCACCCTGGACTCAGCTCAGCCTGCTTTATCCTCTCTCACCCTGGACTCAGCTCAGCCTGCTTTACCCAGCTCCCCTCCAGCCGCTCCTGCAGCCCAGTTCTTTCTCAGGCTCTTGTCGCAGCCTGGTCTTCACCTTCCCCCAGCCCTTCATTACAATAACCCTTGTTAGGGTTTAACTGTCTATGTTCTGCGCTTGGGTTCCCTGTACCAGTCCTGACAGCAACAAGAGTCACAAGGGACAGAGCGTACAGCTAGAGGTAGGCAGTGTGAAGGATAACGGTACACGGTACATCATATCAAAAGTTATAATGAGTTCCATAGGCTAGTCATGCATCTGTGTGTGTGTGTGTGTGTGTGTGTGTGTGTGTGTGTGTGTGTGTGTGTGTGTGTGTGTGTGTGTGTGTGTGTGTGTGTGTGTGTGTGTGTGTGTGTGTGTGTGTGTGTGTGTGTGTGTGTGTGTGTGTGTGTTGTGTGAGAGAGAGAGAGAATCTCTTGACAGCAGGTAACAACATGTTGACAGCAGGTAATGTTGAAGTCAGAGGTTCTATGTAGGATTGTTAGTAACTGTATAACTGCATATATAACTGTTTCCACTAGAGGGCGCTCTAGGCGGAGCCACTCAAGAACACCACCAGGTGGCGATTATAAATAGAGATGTCTCCTCCTACTCTACATCTTTCCCCCCAGCCTCTCAGTGAGAGGAGAACTCTAGAACTGCTGCTCATACCATGTGAATAAATAAACCACGCCAGTTAAAGGCTAAAGATAGAAACCATGCCTCTTGATCACATTATTGTCGCCCTATAGCCGGATTCTGTCAACAGGTTATGGGCCCAGATAACGCCGGGGCGAAATAATAAGGGTAGCAAGCTTAGCTAAAGTATAGGCTAGGTTAGCGCCGGGAGCACCGCGTGGCTAGACGCTAGGCCAACAAGAGCTAAAGCTACGCCTACCATCAACGAAGAGGATGGAAACCAAGGGAAGGAGCAAATGGCCCTCATTCAATGGAAAAGCAGAGGACTACGAGCTCTGGGAAGAGCGCATGCTATGCTGCATGCACGGTGCGTGACTGAAGGAGACGATTCTGGCAGCCCCCACGGGAGACCTGACGGCGGAAGAGCAAGCCCTGGACGACCAGCGTAACGCAGACGCGTACTGTGAGTTAGCGCCACTGCTCGACGACACCAGCTTGGGGCTGATATTCCGTGACACTAAAGACAAAGGCAGAGAAAGCCTGGAGGTGTTGAGAGAGCATTACATCGGGCGAGGAAGACCCAGAGTCGTGGCCCTCTACATACAGTTACAGCATTGCAAATTGAGGTCCCTCCTACCGCCATTCCAACGACCTCTGCCGCCCGTTAACGGCCCTCGTCAAATGGTTTTATTAGGGTGGGTGCGGCTTCTGTTTTGTGCCGCCAGGAGGCGCAAAGTCAAGTTGGAATTATATCCATCCAGCGCACCAAAGACCCGCCCCTACTCTGCCTCATGTTTACAAAATCAGCTGTTTAGCCATTATCCATTAGCTGCTAAACTAGCGTTAGAGTCGAGGAAAAGCAATTGATGCTTTGTGTTGTGAAGGATCAGATTAAACCGAATATGTATATTTATTTATATATATATTTAATTGTATTTGTATATCGTTTGATATCCCCTGTATATTCCTTGTACAATATGCATTGAATATCCCCGTTTCTACTAAACAGCCCATAATAGTTTCATTCTACCATTGGACGAGAACCTGGCGCCAGGTTGCCATACCCCTAGGTCCAAGTTCAATCGTGCCGCCTAACATGTCGAGGCAACCCCCGGTTCCGCGCAGTAATATGCCGGGCGAAATACGAATGGTACTATTTGTTCATAGCGCATATATATATGGCGCTCGTAAAGTAGAACTTTCTTTTAGTCCAGTTCTTTACCCTCCAACAGAGTGACAGACGCAAAAGCCTCCCCACGACGCACGTGCGGTGTAGTAGGGCCTACTTGGCCCAGAATAGGCATTGAGATATCGTGTAGATTAATAGTTGAATGGTCATAGTTTGGCACCATACCGTCGAGTTGGACGTATTCTATTAAGCTAATAATAGTCTATTTATGTATGGTGCATCGTTCGGTTCGAGTTCTACAGTTATCAGTACCCCCATCGTTCCTGACGTTATCTGGACGCTTATCCAGGCTGGTCAGACCCCTAGTGGTGATTGCATCCGAGGAGCTCCGGGTCAAGAGCGACTGGACCTGTATATTGGATTACTCTACCCGACGACGGCGAGCCTTCCACGGCTCTTGGATTATGCTTTGTGTGCTTTGATTATTCCATGGATAAAGGCCAACACTGTCGAGTGTTGGAATTATCCCCCGGAGAGGACTCCAGGTGAGGCGGCGCTCTACACGTGAGGTCGCACCACGTCTCTCCGTTGTGGACCGGCAGATACCGTTCCACAGAGGGTCCAGCTGTATTCGTCTGCGGCCCGAGGTTCTGTGGGCACTGTGTCCAAGACTTTGGATTCTCCCAAGACACCGTCGGCCAGATGGGATACCGCCAGCGGCTTCTCTAACCCCCCCCTCCTACTGTCTTACAACCAGCGGGACCCCCCCCCCCCCTTAGTGTATCCAGCTATAATCATTTAAGTACCATCGCTATCGTTTCCTAAATATTCCAGGTTGTATACTTACTCCCTGCGCAACCAGAGATTGGACATTCAATGTTGATTTACCTATGAATACTCATTTGCCATAAAAGTGCATATTCAATATTTCAAATCATAAATGTAATTAAGTGAATGTTGTATACACCTTTTGCTGTATTAAATATTCGATTTGGTACATTTGTGTTGGTTCGTTTCATCAGGTGGGAAAGTGTTCATCATACTTATATCTTGTACTGGGTGGCCAGAAGTTAAAGTACATGAGGTAGTGGTATTAAATATCATATCTAACAATACAGTCAGGGAATTGTACCCCTCAGCTACAATTGGTCCTTCGAGCCGGAGGGTAACTAGTGTAATATTAATATAGTGTTATTAATATCGAAATGGCCTATGATGAACACTCCACGAAACGATCCTCCTAACCTAGAACGCCCGCGGCGCAGACGACAGACACCTCAGTACTTAGAGGCTTACACTGTCAGTCAACTACCTAGCCTTCGACAAACGGTAAACGTGGTAAAAGTAGAAAGTAAAATTATGTCTGACCTTAACGACCAGGTTTCCCCGACCACAGAGGCCCTAGTAGGTCCTAATGTAACTGACCAAGCCCACGGTGGGGACCAGGAGGGAATTGACATGCCTTTACCCCCCGCCACTACTAAAGAAGTAGTCCCCGACACGCCCCGGGAGGAAGACAACCCTACAGAGAGAGAACTCTGCACGGAAGAAGAAGAGGAGAGCGCAGAGGAACTAGAGCTCCAGGACTCCCCAACGAGTACCCCCAGGAGCGGTTCACGCAGGAGTGGCTCACCTCCACTACCGCCTTCCCCCAGCGAAGCGGAGAGGATACTACAACAGGCGTTCCTCGTCAGCCTGACAGCCTCTACCGAACGCGATCGGCTCCAAGCACAGACGCTTAGCGAGCGCGAACGTCTCCAAGCACAGGCGACCAGCGAGCGCGAACACCTCCAAGCACAGCAACGGAGCGAAGAACAGCGCACAAGTCTGGAGATGAGACGCTTCCAGATGGAAGAGAATATGGCAAGAGACCGGGCCGACGCCCAGCGCGCCGCTGCCGGTGCCCAAAGAGACGCAGAGCGCGACAGACTACAAGCGCAACTAATAGAGCAGCTGATCAAAAGGACAACTCCCTCTCCCTCCGCCAGGGGCTCAAGGAACTCGTCGAGACAGCAGTCAAGAGCAGCGTCACCGCAACGAGCAAGCGACCCTGAACTTGACCAACAGACCGAGTCTAGACCCCCCGCAGACCCCCTTCCCATACCGGTCCAAGCGAGACCCAGCTACAAGGAAGGAGCGGCCTACACTGCGGAGAAGCTAAATAAACGATTACAGGATCTGGAAGATTTGATAGAAGAAGAAGAGGGAGAAGAGGAGAACCAAGCCCGACGACAGCACAGTACTCCACCGGACCAGGAGGTCCCATACAGTCCAGGCTATACCCCCGCGGCGCTGCGCTACAGACCCCCGACTCTATTTACGGGTGAGCACGACGCACGACCAGCCCCGAGGAACAGTACCTGGACCAGCGGGCCATGGTACCCTGCCAGTACCAGCCCACAGCGAGGCGCAAGAGGGGACTCGCCCAGGAGGTCTCTCCCCCAACGCTCGCCGATGTATCAGCCATCCACGGCGTCATACAACGCCACGCCGTCATTCCCAGACTTCGCCTATGAGAGTCGAGCACAGTACACGGAGCTCCGGATGTGTTTAGAGACAATGATGGTGGATGTCGCTGATGAACGCCACAAGTATGCAATATTATTGAAGCACCTGAAAGTACCGCGAGCGCACAATATAGCGCTAGCCTATGCTACCTCCTCGACCCCATACACAGCGGCCCTTGCAGCGCTGGATCAAAGATATGGACGTATATGGGATTACGTAATCCAGGAGATAAGGCATATTGACCGCCTACCCCCAGCCACAGACAATCGCTCACTAGACGACCTGTCAATCAAAGTGCAGTCCCTGGTGGGGATGCTGGGAGCTCAACGGGAGAAGGGCATGCATGAGCTGTACGCCAACTCTAACGTTGAGAGGATTTTGGAGAAGCTGCCACCCGCAAGACAGGAGCGCTTTCGGCGGCAGAGGGACTACCGAGATCCCGACGGCCCCGAGCCATCCCTCCTTGATCTGGCCGACTTCCTGGCGAGAGAGGTCAGCAGCTTACGACTGGACACCTTCGGGCGGAGCACGCCAAGCTCCAGAGAGGGACCCAGGAGAATAAGTGATGGAAGAAGATCGGTGACTGTCATGCACCAATCAGAGTCAGTACCGAGCAGTAAGAGTCACAGCACCCCCTCGAGAAAGGAGAAGTGGAAGATAGCGTGTCCCTACTGTGAGAAAGAACACTGGCTGTCACAATGTGACTCATTCACAAAGATGAATGCAGAAGAAGTGAGCCAATGGATAAAGTCCAACCGGCGCTGTTATCGATGTGCGCGGCCCCACATGGCAGCCGAATGCCGCCTAAAGAGAAAGTGCAGCCGGTGCGATGGAGCCCATCTGGATATACTACACGATAGTAACGGAAGACGGCCTATACCTGCACCACGGAGCGGCACCAAGGCAAGTGTCATGTACATTGACCCCGCCAGCAGCAACGGAGCTCAAGTGCTCTTAAAGGTAGTCCGGGTGACATTGAGCTACCAGGATAAAGTCATGGACACTTACGCCGTCCTTGATGACGGGTCAGAGAAGACCCTTCTGCTCGCCTCCGCTGCGACTCAGCTGGGACTGCGGGGGAGCAAGAACGAAATGACGATTCGGACAATAAGAAGAGATTTAAAGACGATAAAGGGCGAGAATGTCTCCTTCACTATCGCAGCCAACGGGCAGCCAGAGCGACGGTACAAGATCACAAATGCTTTCACCAGCCAAGAAATAGGACTCTCGCAGTACACCTACCCTGTCACCAAGTTGATGGATAAATATGTGCACCTGCGCCAATTACCTATCCCGCTCATAGACGGCGCTACCCCGACCCTGTTGATAGGCTCCGACCATGCAGAACTCATAGTCCCGATTGACCGGGTCCATACAGGCCCCCGAGGCTGTCCTGCAGCAGTCGAGACCCGCCTAGGATGGACATTACAAGGCCCCCTCGCTAAATCTCTCAACCGAACCGCAGCCACTAGCTGCTTCCACTCCAGAACGACAGAAGAAGACACCACACTCCTGCAGCCTGTCGAGAAGAAAATAGACTGGCGACGCCGTGCGCTGCTCCGCGCCTCCCTGATCAAAGACGGCTTTGATCTCCGGCAGCAGGCCAGCAGCGACCCCCCAGTATTATTTGCACTACAGAAACACGTCACAGAGGACCCAGCAGCAGATGAAGAGGTCCAACACAGTGTGAAGAACAGTTTCTACGTGGACAACTGTCTACAAAGCGTCTCGACTTAAGAGGAAGCCGAGGCTCTCCTAATCAAGTTACGCGCCTCCCTAATCAAAGGAGGCTTTGATCTCAGGCAGTGGGCCAGCAGTGACCCGCACGTATTGCGCAGCCTCTCCTCCGCAGACAAGGCTGCCAGCAGCGAGACCTGGATGGCGACAATCCCAGGAGAAGCCCAAGAAATGACACTAGGATTAGTCTGGCGCTTCAAAACAGACTCGCTCCACTATAGACACAAACCCTTGGCTCCAGAGCAAGGAAGGTCGGCGGCGATACCGACCACCAGACGGAGTGTGTACAGAACACTCGCCAGACAATATGACCCGTTGGGATGTATTCTACCTTACACCACCAGGGCAAAGATGATTGTACGAGCACTATGGGACAAGGACCAGGGCTGGGACGACCCAATACCCGCACACCTTGCCTCAACATGGAGAGAGTGGGAGACGGAACTCCGCTCACTCCCAGGTGTCAATATACGCCGCAGCTACTTCCCATCCACAGTGAGGCCAGAGACATGCGAGATTGAGCTACACGTCTTCAGCGACGCCTCCGAAGTAGCCTACGGATCGGTTGCCTATTTGCGTGCCCAAGAGATGGGAGGAGAGATACACACTGCTTTCATACTGGCCCGCTCAAGAATAGCCCCACGTAAGCAACAATCTATCCCACGTCTAGAGCTCTGCGCAGCCCTCGCAGGAGCGCATCTAGCCACGTTAATCCAACGTGAACTCACCATTCCGGTGCATAGAACAATCTTGTGGTCAGATTCCACGACAGTACTCACATGGATTAAGTCTGATTCATGCAGATACAAAGTCTTCGTGGGAGTCAGAGTCACCGAGATTCAAGAATTAACGGAAGAAGCAAGCTGGAGGTATGTGGATACCAAACACAACCCAGCTGACGTCATCACCCGGGGAATGTCCCTGGATGACCTAACCCGTCGCAACATCTACAGTGACGGACCAGCATTCCTCCAGCTCCCGGAAGGAGATTGGCCTACGCCCACCCCGAGGGAAGCAAGTAGCGAGGAGGCTGAGAACAAGAAGCCTATGTTCTGTGGACTGAGCACTGTCGCCTCCACAGACCCGAACATAGATGACTGCATTACCCTAGAGAGTGCGCAACAAAGAACATTCCTGCGGCACCACCCAGAGAAGTACGTTCTATAAAGACAGCCCTGTATGCCGTACTCGGAGCCCAGACTGTGGCAGAGGAAGTCCTAATGACAGTCCTCACGGAGATCGAGGGAGTATTGAACTCAAAGCCCCTCGGTTACGTCTCCAGTGATGTAGCAGATGTCGACCCAGTCACCCCCAACACACTCCTAATGGGGCGGCTGGACCCCGCGCTACCCCAGACAATGTACAGGCCTGAAGAAGCGAACGGCCGAAGAATGTGGAGGTACAGCCAAGTACTAGCTGACAAGTTTTGGAGCAGCTTCCTACTTCACTACCTACCGTCTCTACAGACCCGCCAGAAGTGGGTAAAAGAGAGAGACAACTTGACAGAAGGAACAGTCGTCATGATAGTTGACCAGTCACTCCCCAGAGCTATGTGGCCGGCTGGCCGCGTAAGCAAAGTGATCACCGGTGCCGATGGCAAGGTCCGAGCAGCTGAAGTACTCGTCCAAGGGCGCACCTACACACGTCCCGTGGCGAGGCTCATAGAACTGCCCCGACTCCCAGATACTATCGATGATGACCATGACCCTATGACTTTGTGAGTTGACTGACCCTTACAGCGGACCTTGAGTGGAAGACAGTGCGGTTAATCTGTCTCTGCTTAGCTAATTAGGTGGGACTAATTAGGGGGCGGCTGTTGTGAAGGATCAGATTAAACCGAATATGTATATTTATTTATATATATATATTTAATTGTATTTGTATATCGTTTGATATCCCCTGTATATTCCTTGTACAATATGCATTGAATATCCCCGTTTCTACTAAACAGCCCATAATAGTTTCATTCTACCATTGGACGAGAACCTGGCGCCAGGTTGCCATACCCCTAGGTCCAAGTTCAATCGTGCCGCCTAACATGTCGAGGCAACCCCCAGTTCCGCGCAGTAATATGCCGGGCGAAATACGAATGGTACTATTTGTTCATAGCGCATATATATATGGCGCTCGTAAAGTAGAACTTTCTTTTAGTCCAGTTCTTTACCCTCCAACAGAGTGACAGACGCAAAAGCCTCCCCACGACGCACGTGCGGTGTAGTAGGGCCTACTTGGCCCAGAATAGGCATTGAGATATCGTGTAGATTAATAGTTGAATGGTCATAGTTTGGCACCATACCGTCGAGTTGGACGTATTCTATTAAGCTAATAATAGTCTATTTATGTATGGTGCATCGTTTGGTTCGAGTTCTACAGTTATCAGTACCCCCATCGTTCCTGACGTTATCTGGACGCTTATCCAGGCTGGTCAGACCCCTAGTGGTGATTGCATCCGAGGAGCTCCGGGTCAAGAGCGACTGGACCTGTATATTGGATTACTCTACCCGACGACGGCGAGCCTTCCACGGCTCTTGGATTATGCTTTGTGTGCTTTGATTATTCCATGGATAAAGGCCAACACTGTCGAGTGTTGGAATTACCCCCCGGAGAGGACTCCAGGTGAGGCGGCGCTCTACACGTGAGGTCGCACCACGTCTCTCCGTTGTGGACCGGCAGATACCGTTCCACAGAGGGTCCAGCTGTATTCGTCTGCGGCCCGAGGTTCTGTGGGCACTGTGTCCAAGACTTTGGATTCTCCCAAGACACCGTCGGCCAGATGGGATACCGCCAGCGGCTTCTCTAACCCCCCCTCCTACTGTCTTACAACCAGCGGGACCCCCCCCCCCCCCCCCTTAGTGTATCCAGCTATAATCATTTAAGTACCATCGCTATCGTTTCCTAAATATTCCAGGTTGTATACTTACTCCCTGCGCAACCAGAGATTGGACATTCAATGTTGATTTACCTACGAATACTCATTTGCCATAAAAGTGCATATTCAATATTTCAAATCATAAATGTAATTAAGTGAATGTTGTATACACCTTTTGCTGTATTAAATATTCGATTTGGTACATTTGTGTTGGTTCGTTTCATCAGGTGGGAAAGTGTTCATCATACTTATATCTTGTACTGGGTGGCCAGAAGTTAAAGTACATGAGGTAGTGGTATTAAATATCATATCTAACAATACAGTCAGGGAATTGTACCCCTCAGCTACACTTTGGATCTAATGAACAAGGGCATATTGGACTTTGTTACAGAGCTGTACTCAAGTGGATTTCGTGGAGGGGCGTTTATAGGTAAGTGCAAAATAACTATAACTCACCAAGAGCTAACGTTAGCTAGCCGCACACCGGTAGCTAACGTGATAGCTAATACTAATGTTTCATACTGTATACACTTGATAACTCTGGTGATGTGCTGCTCTCACTCTCGCAACTGTGTGTATGTGGGATATGAGGACTGTGTGTAACTAGGAGGGATATGAGGACTGCGTAACTAGGAGTGATATGCATTAGCTATTTATAGTCTGTGTCTATTTTCATGTCATTTTCCATACCCAGTTCTCTTCTCTAATGGCTATTTTCTTTTTATGTTGCAGGTACCTGTCAAACTGGAGACTATTTCCATTCCATCGCCATCAGCTACAGAGTGGGGTTTTGGGACTGTGGCAAGGATTTTGCAATACAATGTTGAGCTACTACTTAAAGGCACTGGGTCCTATGTACAATATAGTTTTACTGCTATGCCCCTATGCTATAATTGCTATTACTAACTATATTATGCATTAATCACAACAAGTTATTTTCTTAAAGTGTCCTTTGTGTTTAAAGTGACCTATGGTGTGAGCGAGTGCACTGTGTGTTCATGTGTTTTTAAGTTAGACCCACATTAAAGTCAAGATAACTACTATTTGGATGGTATCTGTGTCAATGATTCCATTCAACCAAAGTGAGTATCACTGTATTATACTACAACTCTATACATACATCTGAGTAGTGATTAGCACTATTACTCAGTAGTACTAATTTATATATTTTACACAGAGTTTAATCACCTGTTCATTGTATATCACTATTGCACTTTACTGTTACATTTGCACTCTCAAAATTAGATTAGATTCAAATGTACAACACACCATATACTGCTATAGTGGAATATACTATTCATAAATCATATACCATAATGTATACCATCTTGTTGCGCGCTCCTGGCCACCGCAGTGTCATGATTAATTGAAAATGGGGGACCCTGATGTAAACAAGACGAAAGTCTTTCTCTGGTCTGCATCCCCTTAACAATTGTGTGTATTGTGTGAGGTTTTGCCCGCTGCTCACTACCTTTTCTCTGTTTCTTTAAGCCTATACTGTTTATTTCCCTTCTATACTGTTTATTTTCCCTTCTCACTCACTCTCTCTAGCCCCCACCCTCTCGTTCCTTACCCTTAGTGGCCACACCTGTTCGATATTCTATTATCTCTCGCACCTGTGGTGGCAGGCTAATTAGTCCCCCTGTGGGCTTTAAATACCAGAGCGCTTCCCCTCGTTTTGGCGTGGGGTCGTGTTGTATACTTGCCGAGTCATATTCTCTAAACATCTAGACTCTTTCGGGAGATCCTCTGTCTGCCTATGCTGTTCCATTCTCCGGCGTCGAGATGTTGCTCCAGCCTTCGCCAGCTGTCGCCGTTGCCTGTGGGGGAGACTGGTCTGCGCTCCCTGTACTTCCACGGGAGGCACCCCAGCGTTCCACTGCAGACCCCCGCGCAGCTGTTCGTCCTGACGCACATCCAGACCAGCGCAGACGCTCTCCAGTCCTCAGCGCGCAACGCGCATCTTCCAAGGACGCTCGAGCTTGGCACGCTCTCCAGACCAGCGCGCAACGCGCATCTTCCAAGAACCCTCGAGCTTGGCACGCTCTCCAGACCAGCGCGCAACGCGCATCTTCCAAGGACGCTCGAGCTTGGCACGCTCTCCAGACCAGCGCGCAACGCGCATCTTCCAAGAACCCTCGAGCTTGGCACGCTCTCCAGACCAGCGCGCAACGCGCATCTTCCAAGGACGCTCGAGCTTGGCACGCTCTCCAGACCAGCGCGCAACGCGCATCTTCCAAGAACCCTCGAGCTTGGCACGCTCTCCAGACCAGCGCGCAACGCGCATCTTCTAGACCTTCGTGCTTGGCACACTCCTCCTCGCAGACGCACCCGACGCGTCTCTCGGTTCCGGTGCGCACTCAAGCAGTGGCGCACCACTCTGTTCCTCGGCTCCGACAGTCGGCTACCCGGTGACGACACCTTCGCCACCGCCGCCTGTTCCAGCACCACTCTGTCCTCGGCTCCGACAGTCGGCTACCCGGTGACGACACCTTCGCCACCGCCGCCTGTTCCAGCACCACTCTGTCCTCGGCTCGGACTGCCGGCTCCCCGGTGGCGATACCCTCGCCACCGCCGCCTGTTCCAGCACCACTCTGTCCTCGGCTCGGACAGCCGGCGCCCCGGTGGCGACGCTCTCGCCCCGCTGCCTGTTCCTGTACCATTACGCATACGCTGGGTGAGTTTAGATTGTGATGTCACTCTCCCAGCGTATTGCCTCTGTTTTTGGTTCTCACTTAGAATAGTATTTTTGGACTTTACATCTCCCCCTGTGTGTTTGTCACACGAAGATATTATTACTTTGTTCACTTTGATTATTTGGACTGTTCTGCACCTGCTCTGTTTTTTCCCCTTTGTGCATTAACTATCTCCTCTGTCCTGCAGAGCGGCCCAGATGATTTCCACCAGTCCTCCCAGTTCCTCCCTGTTTCCCAGCCCGCCTCCGCGGGCCTCAGTCCCAAGTCCTCTTTCCCTAGCTCTCCTAGTCCCTAGTCCTCTCTCCTCAGTCCCCTAGTCCCTAGTCCTCTTTCCCTAGTTCTCCTAGTCCCTAGTCCTCTATCCCTAGCTCTCCTAGTCCCAAGTCCTCTTTCCCTAGTTCTCCTAGTCCCTAGTCCTCTATCCCTAGCTCACCTAGTCCCTAGTCCTCTCTCCCTAGTTCTCCTAGTCCCTAGTCCTCTATCCCTAGCTCTCCTAGTCCCTAGTCCTCTCTCCCTAGTTCTCCTTGTCCCTTGTTTACCTAGTCTCTAGTTCCTCCTTCCCTTAGGCGTTCCCTTACCTTCCCATAGTGTTCCCTTTTCCTGCATTTGTGATTCTCCCTTAAAGGGACAGTGCCCTTTTCCCTGTTTTTCCCTGTGTTTCAATAAATATCTGTTTCTTGGCAAACCACCATACCTGTCTTGTGTTGTGCGATTGGGGTCGGTTACAAACCATAACAGTACGACCCCACCAAGTCTACGACCCCAGCCAGCACAGACTGTGTATGTTGAGTTTGCCTTTTTTTTTTCTTGTCCCCTCTAGCTCCCCTGTTAGCCCTGTTAGCTTCCCTGTTAGCCCAGTTTAGCTTCCTTGTTAGTCCTGTTTAGCTCCCTTGTTAGCCTGTTACTCCCCTGTTTAGCCCAGTTTGGCTTCCCTGTTTAGCTTGTTAGTCTCCCCGGTTAGCTCCCCTGTTTGCTTCCCGTTTGCCCTGTTTGACCCCCCTGTAGCTAGCCATGCCCTGGCGGCTAACCCAGTCCCTCAGCAGAGCCCCTGTCTGCTAGTCTTGCCCCGGCTGCTAGCACAGCCTCTATGTTTATGCAGCCCTTGCTGCTGGCATGGGTCCTGTAGCTAGCCATGCCCTGGCAGCTAACCCAGTTTCCCTCTGCATGGCCCCGGTCTGCTAGCTTGGCCCCGGCTGTTAGCACAGCCTCTATGTTAATGCAGCCTTGCAGCTGGCATAGGCCCTGTAGCTAGCCAGGCCCAAGCAGCTAACCCGGTCCCTCTGCATGGCCTCCACTTTTTTGTGTTGTTTCTCCCACTGCTAGGACTGCCCTTCAGCTAGCAAGGTCAGTATTCCCACAGCTAGGACTGTCCTTCCAGCTAGCTTGTTCTCTCATGCTGGTCCAGCCCTGTCTGCCAGCCTAGCTCCGGCAGCTAGCGCAGCCTCTATGTAGATGTAGCAGTACAGCTAGCATAGGCCCTGTAGCTATCAGTGCCTTGGCAGCTACCCTTTCCCTCTGCTAGCCTAGCTCGGCAGCTAGCGCAGCCTCTATGTTGATGTAGCAGTACAGCTAGCATAGGCCCTGTAGCTATCAGTGCCCTGGCAGCTACCCTTTCCCTCTGCTAGCCTGGCTCCGGCAGCTTGCGCAGCCTCTATGTTGATGTAGCAGTACAGCTAGCATAGGCCCTGTAGCTATCAGTGCCCTGGCAGCAACCTTCCCTCTGCTAGCCCCTTCCCGGTGCTACCATGGTTACCCCTTTGCTACCCTGCTTGCCCCTCAGTTCCTCTAGACCAGTTGCTCTAGACCAGTTCTCTAAACCAGTTCTCTAAACCAGTTCTCTAGACCAGTTCTCTAGCCCGGATCTCTAGACCAGTTCTCTAGACCAGTTCTCTAGACCAGTTCCTCTAGACTAGTTCTCTAGACCCAGTTCCTCTAGACCAGTTCCTCTAGACCAGTTCCCCCAGTTACCCCTCGGCGACCCTGTTTATTTTGCTAGCCCCACTCTTGTGGTGGCTTCCCCTGCTGGCTTGGCCAGTACCTCTTGTTTTGCCCCCTGCCACTCTGTCTGTATTTGTTTTGGGTCGCCGGGTGGCTCCCGTTGGAGGGGGGGATACTGTGAGGTTTTGCCCGCTGCTCACTACCTTTTCTCTGTTTCTTTAAGCCTATACTGTTTATTTCCCTTCTATACTGTTTATTTTCCCTTCTCACTCACTCTCTCTAGCCCCCACCCTCTCGTTCCTTACCCTTAGTGGCCACACCTGTTCGATATTCTATTATCTCTCGCACCTGTGGTGGCAGGCTAATTAGTCCCCCTGTGGGCTTTAAATACCAGAGCGCTTCCCCTCGTTTTGGCGTGGGGTCGTGTTGTATACTTGCCGAGTCATATTCTCTAAACATCTAGACTCTTTCGGGAGATCCTCTGTCTGCCTATGCTGTTCCATTCTCCGGCGTCGAGATGTTGCTCCAGCCTTCGCCAGCTGTCGCCGTTGCCTGTGGGGGAGACTGGTCTGCGCTCCCTGTACTTCCACGGGAGGCACCCCAGCGTTCCACTGCAGACCCCCGCGCAGCTGTTCGTCCTGACGCACATCCAGACCAGCGCAGACGCTCTCCAGTCCTCAGCGCGCAACGCGCATCTTCCAAGGACGCTCGAGCTTGGCACGCTCTCCAGACCAGCGCACAACGCGCATCTTCCAAGAACCCTCGAGCTTGGCACGCTCTCCAGACCAGCGCGCAACGCGCATCTTCCAAGGACGCTCGAGCTTGGCACGCTCTCCAGACCAGCGCGCAACGCGCATCTTCCAAGAACCCTCGAGCTTGGCACGCTCTCCAGACCAGCGCGCAACGCGCATCTTCCAAGGACGCTCGAGCTTGGCACGCTCTCCAGACCAGCGCGCAACGCGCATCTTCCAAGAACCCTCGAGCTTGGCACGCTCTCCAGACCAGCGCGCAACGCGCATCTTCTAGACCTTCGTGCTTGGCACACTCCTCCTCGCAGACGCACCCGACGCGTCTCTCGGTTCCGGTGCGCACTCAAGCAGTGGCGCACCACTCTGTTCCTCGGCTCCGACAGTCGGCTACCCGGTGACGACACCTTCGCCACCGCCGCCTGTTCCAGCACCACTCTGTCCTCGGCTCCGACAGTCGGCTACCCGGTGACGACACCTTCGCCACCGCCGCCTGTTCCAGCACCACTCTGTCCTCGGCTCGGACTGCCGGCTCCCCGGTGGCGATACCCTCGCCACCGCCGCCTGTTCCAGCACCACTCTGTCCTCGGCTCGGACAGCCGGCGCCCCGGTGGCGACGCTCTCGCCCCGCTGCCTGTTCCTGTACCATTACGCATACGCTGGGTGAGTTTAGATTGTGATGTCACTCTCCCAGCGTATTGCCTCTGTTTTTGGTTCTCACTTAGAATAGTATTTTTGGACTTTACATCTCCCCCTGTGTGTTTGTCACACGAAGATATTATTACTTTGTTCACTTTGATTATTTGGACTGTTCTGCACCTGCTCTGTTTTTTCCCCTTTGTGCATTAACTATCTCCTCTGTCCTGCAGAGCGGCCCAGATGATTTCCACCAGTCCTCCCAGTTCCTCCCTGTTTCCCAGCCCGCCTCCGCGGGCCTCAGTCCCAAGTCCTCTTTCCCTAGCTCTCCTAGTCCCTAGTCCTCTCTCCTCAGTCCCCTAGTCCCTAGTCCTCTTTCCCTAGTTCTCCTAGTCCCTAGTCCTCTATCCCTAGCTCTCCTAGTCCCAAGTCCTCTTTCCCTAGTTCTCCTAGTCCCTAGTCCTCTATCCCTAGCTCACCTAGTCCCTAGTCCTCTCTCCCTAGTTCTCCTAGTCCCTAGTCCTCTATCCCTAGCTCTCCTAGTCCCTAGTCCTCTCTCCCTAGTTCTCCTTGTCCCTTGTTTACCTAGTCTCTAGTTCCTCCTTCCCTTAGGCGTTCCCTTACCTTCCCATAGTGTTCCCTTTTCCTGCATTTGTGATTCTCCCTTAAAGGGACAGTGCCCTTTTCCCTGTTTTTCCCTGTGTTTCAATAAATATCTGTTTCTTGGCAAACCACCATACCTGTCTTGTGTTGTGCGATTGGGGTCGGTTACAAACCATAACATATTGAGCTGTACTGTATTGTACCCACTGTATTGAAACACAACATAGCAAGACGTAGCAGACTTTTTTTATTACATTGGATCTCACAGCTAGGCTACAGATGTAAACTCCTAGTTTTTATCTTTGGCAGCCTAGGGCATGTGCACAAGTTGGTTGTGAGGGGCCTACAAATAGCCGGTCTCCCCAAAAGGAAGGCCAAGCAGTTAGCCAGGTACTGCTCAGTATCAGCTATTATAGGAAGCCGCTCAATTAAAAAATAAATAAATAAAAGAAATCCAAGATGGCAGCATCCACATTGTCTGTGCTGAATGTTTGTTAGTGTTTGGTATTTCTTTGTTGGTTTTTAGTACTTTTAAACATTCATTTTTAAAACCTTTTTACCTTTAGTAAGTAGTAGTCATCATTTGATCATTTGATCAACAAGAGAGCTCGTAGGGACCACTCTTCATCTTCTCCATCTGACCCCCAGCCCGGGAACAAGAGAGCTCGTAGGGACCACTCCTCCCCCAGTTCACCTCGGCAGCGCTCTCCTGTACATCAACCCTCATGGTCTGCACTTGCACCGTCGCCGCCGCCCCCCTCCTCCTCCTCCATGGACCCTGGGGGACCTGTTGTCTACCCTGTCCCAGTGGCAGCTGAAAATCACCCAAGGCTTTCATCTATGATGGAGGTTTCCATGAGGGCAAACCCAAAGTCCTCTTGATTGGTGACTCCATCATCAGGTCTATTAAACTTCCCTGTGCCATATCATACTGTTTTTCTGGTGCTAAGGTGACTGATCTCATGGAACCGGTGACCTCTATCATTGAGAGTCATCCCTCTGTTCACACTGTGATTTTACATGTAGGGACCAATGATGTGTTATCCAGGCAATCGACCAAGCTTCAATCTGACCTTATGTCTTTATTTGGGACCCAATAATTCTGTTAATGTGACTGGAGTCTATAGACCCCCATCAGCCGATGTTAACTCTATTGATAGGATAGCAGAGTTACTATCTCAGTACTCAAATGTTGAACTGATAGTTCTAGGGGATTTTAATATTGATTGGCTTAGTAATGATTCAAACCATCTTAGAGACATTAGTAGTAGCATTGGCTTATCTCAGTTGGTTACTGAACCCAACAGGCCAAATCTAAAAGATTATTCTAGGTCAAGTATAATTGACTTAATGTTTTCTAATAAGACTGATCAAATTAGTGCTTGTGGTGTTTTTGAATTAGGTGTTAGTGATCACTGTCCTATAGCTTGTGTTAGAAACTCTCGATTAGAGAGCTCCTACTCAGATCCTGCTAAATTTTGGAAGGCGGTGAATTTAAATAAGACAAGAACCACAATTTCCCTCCCTACAGAGATTAGAAAGGGTGAATCCTTGATCTCGGAACAAAAAGAGGTCTGTTTAGCCATAAACCAACATTTTATCGAAGCTGGTCATCTATTTGAGAATAGCCATGTAGGGCCACCAGGTGGACAGGATCAGGAGCCCTGTACATTCCCTGTGCAGATAGGAAATGATTTTCAGTTTAATTTACAACCCTTGTCTGTAAACTCTGTTCTTGAGGCACTTCAAGCCATTGATACCAGGAAATCAACTGGAGAGGATGGGTTGGATCCTTTTTTCATCAAACTAGCTGCACCATTGGTTTCAAAGCCAATAACACACATATTTAATCTCTCACTACTAACAGGTGTGGTTCCTGTTGCCTGGAAAACAGCCCATGTGACCCCCTTGCATAAAGGGGGGGATAAAAGTGACCTAAATACTTTTTGCTTTTTCTGTCCTGAAATTTAATCAAGATGTGTTTGAATCTTAAAAATAACAATTGTACTGAATTCCTTGGGTCAAACTAGTTTGGGGAAATGTTTTAATTTGTCTCTATATGTTGTTAACTTCAAAAGTTATGCTGTTTTCTTTTTCTTCTTTTTCAGGTTTTGGTTCAGGATAGGTGTAATAAAGGGTTAAAAATAAACCCCATGGGACATTATTCCAACCTGTTACCTGTCAGAATCTTAAAATAGACACTCCAAGGATTAATAAAAAACAGGTGGTGAAAAAAAATTCACCCTATGCAGGTGGACCTATGTTTCCATTCTAGACTATAGTGGCTGTTCTGTATAGTTGAATAGGAGCCTAATACTGCTTTTCTAATTTAAGGCTCACAATGACCTGTAAGATATCTTTGAAAAAATGATATGTAAGTTTATTCACCCTGAGTGGCACCAACAAGTGAAATTTTGGCCTCTGGCCCATGGACTATTACTCCTAGAACCCTTTGACACCTCCCTGCCCCCTCTCCTTGATAAGGTGTTAATAGGTGGGTATGTGGGTAAGGGGGGGGGGGGGGCTGTACATTGGAGGTGGGGGGGGGTTGTCTCAACACTGTTTTTTTCATACTGGGGTTGCAACAAAAGTGCAACTAGGGCTAAAAACCCAATGAAATAAAATTATAATAATAATAAATAATTATGCTTCTTAGCAGACTTTTTAGCTTAACATCCCTTAACTAATCGGATAACTGGGGGTGTTGTTTGCTCCTGACAAGAGTCTCAAAGTCTGGGGTAAGTTGAGAACAGCTAAATGGCAAGTGAGCTGTATTTCTTTGAATGGATACACAAGTGGGCTACTTAGCAAAACAATGCTTACATTCCATTCCAACATTTCTGATGTAAACTACTACACTTTGCCAGCTTTGGGGGAGCAGAGGTGAGTGTCCTCAGAGTGAGTGGAGGCTATTGCCAGTAGTTTAGAAAACAAAGGCTATAGCTGAGGTCTTGGGGAATTCATATGGAAATGTGACAATGGTCTATCTGGGGGTGTTGGTACAGTCGCATACATATTACTGGGGGTGGGGAAGTAAAGGTATGGACAGGGTAATAGTAGAAAGACATAAATATAGGCAATAAAATGAGATCTGAATATAAAAATATGAGAAAAATAAACAGTGTAAACAAAGGTGCAGATGAAGGTCTGTATCCCCTATTGGGTATATTATATGTTACAATAAATATAGGCAATAAATAATTTGAATCTGAATATATACTACACCATTTCACATCAGGTGAAACGGTGTGACATCATGTTGAGAACCCAGAGACTGATGTACCTCCAATGTACAGTAAAAATGACCAAGTATGGTCTTGTCAATATTCCAATGTACAGTGTTGCTTGTACAGTTGTACAGTGTCCCCCACCCACCCCTCCTACCCAACCCCCCCCCCCCCACTCCTACCCAACCTCCTCCAATGTACAGTACCCCCCCCCCCCACCATCAATCTATTGGCCGAGCGCAAGATACGTTGGTTGGTTGGTGAGCTTGGGCCAATGGGCGACAAGCAGCTGAATAAATTTTATTTCACAGCGATACACTTTTTTTCAGTGTAATCACTACTGTTGTGAAGGATCAGATTAAACCGAATATATATATTTATTTATGGATATATATTTAATAGTATTTGTATATCGTTTGATATCCCTTGTATATTCTTTGTACATATACACTGAATATCCCTTTAGTCTACTACAGCCCATAATAGTTCATTCTCTCATTGGACAAGAACCTGGCGCCAGCAGACAGGCCCCTTGAGTCAAGTTCAATAGTGCCGACGAACATGTCCCAACTAGCCCCGGTTCCGCGTAGGAATACGGCTACCGAAATACGAATGGTACTATTTGTTCACCGTGCATATAAATAGGGCGCAAGTAAAGTAGAACTTTCTTTTTAGTCCATTAGTCCTTTACCCTCCAACCTAGTAACAGACGTGAAGCCTCACCCACGACCCACGTGTGGTGCAGTATGGCCTATTTTGGCCCCAGAATAGGCATTGAGACCTCGTGTAAATTCATAGCTGAATTGTCATAGTTTGGCACTGTACCGTCGAGTGGGACGTATTTCTATTAAGTTAATAATAGTCTATTATGTATGGTGCATCGTTCGGTTAGAGTTCTAAAGTGAGCAGCACCCCCATCGTTTCCTCGCGTTATCTAGAGTCTTAACCAGGCTGGGCAGACCACGCGTGGTGCTTTCATCCGAGGAGTTCTGGGCGAGGACGAGTGGACCTGCACATTGGATTACCTACCCGGACGACTGCTGAGCCTATACGGCATGGAATATCTATTTGCTTTGGGTGCTTTGATTTGTGGAGCGGATAACAGCCAACGCCAGTGAGTGTTGGAATTACCCCCGAGAGGAGCCCAGGTGAGACGGCGCTCAACCCAGACCGAGGCCGCCTCGCTTCTCCTTCGTTGTGGACCTACAGCTACCGTCTACAAGAGGGCCCAAGTGTATTCATCTGTGGATCAAGATCCTGCGGGCACTGTTTTCTGTACCTGAATTCTCCCCAGGAATCGTTGGCCAGATGGGATGCAGCTGACGGCTCTCCAAACCCCCCCCCCCTTACTGACTTACAACCAGCAGGACCCCTTTAGTATCCCGCTATAATCCTTAAGTACCATCGCTATAGATCCCTAAAGAACCAGGTTGTATACTTGCTTCCTGCGTAACCAGAGATTGGACATTCAGTGTTGATTTGCCTACGAATACTCATTTGCCTTACAAGTGCATTCAAATCATAAATGTAATTAAGTGAATGTTGTATATACCTTTTGCTATATTAAACCTTCGACTGTTATATTTGTGTGGACCTGATTTCATATGTGGGAAAGTGTTCATCATACTTAGATATCGTGTACTGGATGGCCAGAAGTTAAAGTACATCAAGCGGTAGTGGTTTAATGATACCATACTTATCAATACAGTCAGGGAATTGTACCCCTCAGTTACAATTGGTCCTTCGAGCCGGAGGGTAACTAGTGTAATATTAATATAGTGTTATTAATATTGAAATGGCCTATGATGAACACTCCACGAAACGGTCCTCCTAATGTAGAACGCCCGCGGCGCAGACGACAGACACCTCAGTACTTAGAGGATTACGCTGTCAGTCAACTACCTAGCCTTCTACAGACGGTAAACGCGGTAAAAGTAGAAAGTAAAATTATGTCTGACCTTAACGACCAGGTTACCCCGACCACAGAGGCCCTAGTGGGTTCTAATGTAACTGACCAAGCTCACGGTGGGGACCAGGAGGGAACAGACATGCCTTTACCCCCCGCCAATACCGAAGAAGTAGTCCCCGACCAGCTCCGGGAGGAAGACAACCCTCCAGAGGTGGAACCCTGCACGGAACAAGATGAGGAGAGCGCCGAGGAGATAGAGCTCCAGGACTCCCCAACGAGGACAGCCAGGAGCGGCTCACCTCTACAAGCGTCTTCCCCCAGCGAGGCGGAGAGGATGCTGTCACAGGCGTTCCTCGTCAGCCTGACAGCCTCTACCGAACGCGATCGACTCCAGGGTGAACGCGATCGACTTCAGGGTGAACGCGATCGACTCCAAACACAGCAACGGAGCGAAGAAGAGCACATACGCCTGGAGATGAGACGCCTTCAGACGGAAGAGAATATGGCAAGAGACCGGTCCGACACCCAGCGCGCCGCTGACGGTGCCCAAAGAGAAGCAGAGCGCGACATCGCTCTCATCCAGCGCGAAGCCGAGCGCGACAGACTACAAGCCGAGCGTGACAGACTACAAGCGCAGCTAATGGAGCAGCTGATCACCAGGGCAACACCCTCTCCCTCCGCCAGGGGTTCAAGGGCCTCGTCGAGACAACAGTCAAGGGCAGCATCCCCTAACCGACCAAGCGACCCTGAACTTGACCACCAGAGAGAGCCTATACCCCCCGCAGACCCCCTTCCCCGACCGGTCCAAGCGAGACCCAGCTACAAGGAAGGAGCAGCATACACTGCGGAGAGGCTAAATAAACGACTACAGGATCTAGAGGACCTGACAGAAGAAGAAGAGGGAGAGGAGGAGAACCAAGCCCGACGACAGCACAGTACTCCACCGGACCAGGAGGTCCAGTACAGCCCAGGCTATACCCCCGCGGCGCTGCGCTACAGACCCCTGACTCTATTCACGGGTGAGCATGACGCACGACCAGCCCCGAGGAACAGCACCTGGACCAGCGGGCCATGGTACCCTGCCGGTACCAGCCCACAGAGAGGCGCAAGAGGAGACTCGCCTAGGAGGCCTCTCTCCCAACGCTCACCGATGTGCCAGCCATCCACGGCGTCATACATTGGCACACCGACGTTTCCAGACTTCACCCATGAGAATCGAGCACAGTACACGGAGCTCCGGATGTGCTTAGAGACAATGATGGTGGATGTCGTTGACGAACGCCACAAGTATGCAATATTACTGAAGCACCTGAAAGTACCCCGAGCGCACAATATAGCGCTAGCCTATGCCACCTCTACGACCCCATACACCGCGGCTCTAGCAGCGCTGGACCAGAGATATGGACGTATATGGGATTACGTAATCCAAGAGATAAGGCATATTGACCGCCTACCCCCAGCAACAGACAATCGCTCACTAGACGACCTGTCTATAAAAGTGCAGTCCCTGGTAGGGAAGCTGGGAGCGCAACGAGAAAAGGGTATGCACGAGCTATACGCCAACTCTAACGTCGAGAGGATTTTAGAGAAGCTGCCGCCCGCCAGACAAGAGCGCTTTAGGCGGCAAAGAGACCACCGTGATCCTAACGGTCCCGAACCATCCCTCCTCGACTTAGCCGACTTCCTGACGAGAGAAGTCAGCAGCCTACGCTTGGATACATTCGTGCGGAGCACACCAAGCTCCAGAGAGGGACCTAGGAGAGTAAACGATGGAAGAAGATCAGTGACTGTCATGCACCAATCAGAATCAGTACCGAGCAGTAAGAACCACAGTACCCCCTCGAGAAAAGAGAAGTGGAAGATGGTGTGCCCGTACTGCGAGAAGGAACACTGGCTGTCACAATGTGACCTGTTCAAGAAGATGAATGCAGAAGAAGTGAGTCAATGGATAAAGTCCAACAGGCGCTGTTACCGATGTGCGCGCAGTCACATGGCAGCCGAGTGCCGCCTAAAGAAGAGGTGCAGTCGGTGTGACGGAGCCCACCTAGATGTCCTACACGACAGTAACAGAAGAAAGCCTGCACCTGCACCATCGAGCAGCACAAAGGCAAGTGTCATGTACATTGACCCCGCCAGCAGCAGCGGCGCCCAGGTGCTCTTAAAGGTAGTCCGTGTAACATTGAGCCACCAAGATAAAGTCATGGACACTTACGCCGTCCTTGATGACGGGTCAGAGAAGACCCTTCTCCTCGCATCCGCTGCGGCCCAGCTGGGACTGCGGGGGAGCGAGAACCAGATGACGATTCGGACAATAAGAAGAGATTTAAAGACGATAAAAGGCGAGAATGTCTCATTCACTATCGCAGCAAGCGGGCAGCCAGAGAGACGGTATAGGATTACAAATGCTTTCACCAGCCAAGAAATAGGACTATCACAGTACACCTACCCCATCGCCAAGCTGATGGATAAATATGTGCACCTGCGTCAACTACCTATCCCGCTCATAGACGGCGCCACCCCAACCCTGCTGATAGGCTCCGACCATGCAGACCTCATAGTCCCGATAGACCGGGTCCATACAGGACCCAGAGGCTGTCCTGCAGCAGTCGAGACCCGCCTAGGATGGACACTACAAGGCCCCCTCGCTAAATCTCTCAACCGAACAGCAGCCACTAGCTGCCTCCACTCCAGAGTGACAGAAGAAGACATTTACGCCATAAACCTCCTCGAGCAAGGGACAAAGAGAGTCACAGTCGGCGGAGTGATGAGATACGCAACTCCACTCCTGAGGCGAGAGGGAATGCCCACCTTTCACGCCACGAAAGAAGCTACGGAGCGGTATCTATTGAACACAGAGCGGCGCCTAGCCAAAGACCCCGCTCAAGAGAGTGTGTACCGCGCTGAGATTGAGAAGCTAATCACAGCGAGACACGTAATGAAGATTGACTGGCGACGCCGTGCGCTGCTCCGCGCCTCTCTGATCAAAGACGGCTTTGATCTCCGGCAGCAGGCCAGCAGCGACCCCCCAGTATTACGCAGCCTCTCCCCAGAGGAGAAGCCCTTGCTGCGGTTACCATGGAGAGAGAGGATCGGGGATGAGCAACCAGCCATCTATCAAGAGGAAGTCCTCCCCTTCGGAACCACATGCAGCCCGTGCTGTGCTACATTTGCACTGCAGAAACACGTCGCAGAGGACCCAGCAGCAGATGAAGAGGTCCGACACAGTGTGAAGAACAGTTTCTACGTGGACAACTGTTTACAAAGCGTTTCGACCCAAGAAGAAGCCGAGGCTCTCCTACTCAAGCTACGCGCCTCCCTGATCAAAGGCGGCTTTGATCTCAGGCAGTGGGCCAGCAGCGACCCGCAAGTATTGCGCAGCCTCTCCCCCGCGGACAAGGCAGCCAGTAGCGAGACCTGGATGGCGACCATCCCAGGAGAAGCCCAAGAAATGACACTAGGACTAGTCTGGCGCTTCAAAACAGACTCGCTCCACTATAGACACAAACCCCTGACCACGGAGCAGGGAAGGTCGACGGCGATACCGACCACCAGACGGAGTGTGTACAGAACACTCGCCAGACAATATGACCCGTTGGGATGTATTCTACCTTACACCACCAGGGCAAAGATGATTGTACGAGCACTATGGGACAAGGACCAGGGCTGGGACGACCCAATACCCGCACACCTTGCCTCCACATGGAGAGAGTGGGAGACGGAACTCCGCTCACTCCCAGGCGTCAACATACGCCGCAGCTACTTCCCACCCACAGTGAGGCCAGAGACATGCAAGATGGATCTACACGTCTTCAGCGACGCCTCCGAAGTAGCCTATGGATCTGTGGCCTACTTGCGTGCCCAAGAGAAGGGAGGAGAGATACACACCGCTTTCATCCTGGCTCGCTCAAGAATAGCCCCACGAAAGCAACAATCTATCCCGCGTCTAGAGCTCTGCGCAGCCCTAGCAGGAGCGCATCTAGCCACGTTAATCCAACGTGAACTCACCATCCCGGTGCAAAGAACAATCTTGTGGTCAGACTCTACGACAGTACTCACATGGATCAAGTCTGATTCATGCAGATACAAGGTCTTCGTGGGAGTCAGAGTCACAGAGATTCAAGAGTTAACAGAAGCAGCGAGCTGGCGGTATGTGGACACCAAACACAACCCAGCTGACGTCATCACCCGGGGAATGTCCCTAGATGACCTCACCCGTCACAACATCTACAGTGACGGACCAGAGTTCCTCAAGCTCCCGGAAGAAGAGTGGCCTACGCCCACCCCACGGGAGGCGAGTAAAGAGGAGGCTGAAAACAAGAAACCTATGTTCTGTGGATTGAGCACAGTCGCCTCCACAGACCCCAACATAGATGATTGCCTCACCCTACAGAGTGCGCAGCTAAAGACATTCCTGTGGCACCACCCAGAGATTCAGCCCACCACTGACATTTCAGCAGCTGACTACGAAGAAGCAGAACTTCTTCTACTACAACGAGCCCAGAGAGACTCGTTCCCCGATGAGCTAGACTGTCTACAGGGAGGAAAGCCCGTCCCATCAGACAGCAGACTGCTCCACCTGGCACCCGAGAGTGACGCCCATAATCTCATCAGAGTGGGTGGTCGTCTGCGGAGAGCCCCCGACCTACCGGATGACGTTAAGTACCCGATAGTCTTGAACAGCCGACACAAGGTCACAGAGCTGATCATAAAGAAATACGACGAGGATGTGCACCACGCAGGAGCAGAGAGAGTCTTCGCGGAGATCAGACGTCGCTATTGGATACTTCAAGGGAGAGAAGCAGTGCGACGCTTCCAGCGAACCTGTCTAGACTGCCGAAAGTGGCGCGCGCAGCCCAGCATACCCCGGATGGCTGACCTACCTCCCTGTCGTCTCCGACTCAGCGACAAGCCCTTTCACTCCACAGGCATGGACTGTTTTGGCCCGTTGTATATAAAGAAAGGAAGAGGAACCGAGAAGCGGTGGGGTATTGTATTCAAATGCATGACCACCAGAGCGATACATATCGAACTCCTTCCAACCATGAGCACAGACTCATTCCTTATGGCCTTCCGAAGATTCACATCGCGGAAAGGAAAACCGTCTACATTGTTGTCTGATCACGGGACAAACTTCAAAGGCGGAGAAAGAGAGCTGAGAGAGAGCTTCCAAGCTATGGGCCCAGAACTTAAGACCCACCTCACTCCATCACAGATTGACTTCCAGTTTAATCCCCCGAACGCACCCCACTTCGGTGGAACCTGGGAACGAGAAGTACGTTCTATAAAGACAGCCCTGTACGCCGTGCTTGGGGCCCAGACTGTGGCGGAAGAAGTCCTAATGACAGTCCTCACGGAGATCGAGGGAGTATTGAACTCCAAGCCCCTCGGTTACGTCTCAAGTGATGTAGCAGATGTCGACCCAGTCACCCCCAACACACTCTTGATGGGGCGGCTGGACCCCGCACTACCCCAGACAATGTACAGGCCTGAAGAAGCGAACGGCCGAAGAATGTGGAGGTACAGTCAAGTACTGGCTGACAAGTTTTGGAATAGCTTCCTACTCCACTATCTACCGTCTCTACAGACCCGCCAGAAGTGGGTAAAAGAGAGAGACAATTTGACAGAAGGAACAGTCGTCATGATTATCGACCAGTCACTACCCAGAGCTATGTGGCCGGCTGGCCGCGTAAGCAAAGTGATCACCGGTGCCGATGGCAAGGTCCGAGCAGCTGAAGTGCTCGTCCAAGGGCGAACTTACACACGACCCGTGGCGAGGCTAATAGAACTGCCAAGACTCCCAGACACTATCGATGATGACCATGACCCCATGACTTTGTGAGTTGACTGACCCTTACAGCGGACCTTGAGTGGTAGACAGTGCGGTTAATCTGTCTCTGCTTAGCTAATTAGGTGGGACTAATTAGGGGGCGGCTGTTGTGAAGGATCAGATTAAACCGAATATATATATTTATTTATGGATATATATTTAATAGTATTTGTATATCGTTTGATATCCCTTGTATATTCTTTGTACATATACACTGAATATCCCTTTAGTCTACTACAGCCCATAATAGTTCATTCTCTCATTGGACAAGAACCTGGCGCCAGCAGACAGGCCCCTTGAGTCAAGTTCAATAGTGCCGACGAACATGTCCCAACTAGCCCCGGTTCCGCGTAGGAATACGGCTACCGAAATACGAATGGTACTATTTGTTCACCGTGCATATAAATAGGGCGCAAGTAAAGTAGAACTTTCTTTTTAGTCCATTAGTCCTTTACCCTCCAACCTAGTAACAGACGTGAAGCCTCACCCACGACCCACGTGTGGTGCAGTATGGCCTATTTTGGCCCCAGAATAGGCATTGAGACCTCGTGTAAATTCATAGCTGAATTGTCATAGTTTGGCACTGTACCGTCGAGTGGGACGTATTTCTATTAAGTTAATAATAGTCTATTATGTATGGTGCATCGTTCGGTTAGAGTTCTAAAGTGAGCAGCACCCCCATCGTTTCCTCGCGTTATCTAGAGTCTTAACCAGGCTGGGCAGACCACGCGTGGTGCTTTCATCCGAGGAGTTCTGGGCGAGGACGAGTGGACCTGCACATTGGATTACCTACCCGGACGACTGCTGAGCCTATACGGCATGGAATATCTATTTGCTTTGGGTGCTTTGATTTGTGGAGCGGATAACAGCCAACGCCAGTGAGTGTTGGAATTACCCCCGAGAGGAGCCCAGGTGAGACGGCGCTCAACCCAGACCGAGGCCGCCTCGCTTCTCCTTCGTTGTGGACCTACAGCTACCGTCTACAAGAGGGCCCAAGTGTATTCATCTGTGGATCAAGATCCTGCGGGCACTGTTTTCTGTACCTGAATTCTCCCCAGGAATCGTTGGCCAGATGGGATGCAGCTGACGGCTCTCCAAACCCCCCCCCCCCTTACTGACTTACAACCAGCAGGACCCCTTTAGTATCCCGCTATAATCCTTAAGTACCATCGCTATAGATCCCTAAAGAACCAGGTTGTATACTTGCTTCCTGTGTAACCAGAGATTGGACATTCAGTGTTGATTTGCCTACGAATACTCATTTGCCTTACAAGTGCATTCAAATCATAAATGTAATTAAGTGAATGTTGTATATACCTTTTGCTATATTAAACCTTCGACTGTTATATTTGTGTGGACCTGATTTCATATGTGGGAAAGTGTTCATCATACTTAGATATCGTGTACTGGATGGCCAGAAGTTAAAGTACATCAAGCGGTAGTGGTTTAATGATACCATACTTATCAATACAGTCAGGGAATTGTACCCCTCAGTTACAACTACAGTATAGTATTCTTACTGAGTACAGATCGCAATGACGACTTTTTACAGTAAACAAACGAAGAGATCTACTGTTGATCGGCCGTGCGTAATCGCAGCTCCAATCAAAGAAAAGCAGCCGCCAAAGAGCAAGATTCGGATGGTTAAGAAAAAGGCTGTAAGTATTACATCAACATACTTTTCCTATTGAGACATCGGACATTTACGCATATAACGTAGAACATTTGCGCATATTTCTCTACAGTAACGTTTAGGGGTGGGACGATACAGCAACGTAAAAAGACCCAACTACACCCCACCCACCCAACCTCCTCCAATGTACAGTTTGGGGGACCCTGATGTAAACAAGACGAAAGTCTTTCTCTGGTCTGCATCCCCTTAACAATTGTATGTATTGAGCTGTACTGTACTGTACCCATTCTGCAATCTGTTAATAACATTTTCAACCAACCCCCTCAAGACCCAACACACACAGTAACAGCACTGTATATTGGAATACCGTTTATGTCACAAATGTATCAGTACTAAATACCTATATGTCCCTATGCCATAAATGTCATGTATGTTGTGTATGTCATAAATGTCTATATGAATTGAAAATGGGGGACCCTGATGTAAACAAGACGAAAGTCTTTCTCTGGTCTGCATCCCCTTAACAATTGTATGTATTGAGCTTACTGTACTGTACCCATTCTGCAATCTGTTAATAAACTTTTCAATCAATCAATCATTCAATCTAACCTGCTTTGCAATCCTCGCCATTCCACTACTACTATATATAATAATAATAATTTATTTTGCATCCCTTTTTTTCCTGTGCAGGCTGCAGTTACAACCATGTCGACGCCACAGTCCACTGTCCTTGGTCCAACTGTCCTTGGTCCAACACCAGCAGATGCAGAAAAAACCATGACTGAGATTTGTAATGGAATCGTCATGTCGATAGTCAAAATATACGTTGCCAAGCTGGAGACACGGCATGAGGCGACGGAGAAAGACTTGGCCATACTGCGTACACAACTTCAGGCCACAGAGCAAGGTTGTGCTACGCTGGAGAAACGGCATGAGGCGACGGAGAAAGACTTGGCCATACTGCGTACACAACTTCAGGCCACAGAGCAAGGTCGTGCTACGCTGGAGAGACGACATGAGGCTACAGAACATCTGCACGCCACACAGCTTAGACAGCTACGCAACCAACTAAACAGACCAAGGCTAGTCGAACCCTCTGTCACTGCTCGGGCTTTTCACCGCCAGCTATTCACAACTGAAAGAGATGAAGGTTCTCCGTCTCCGTTCGAAGCCGCCATGCCTGCAGCAGCGGATGAAGGGGTTACCATAAGCTTGACGCTGTCGCCGTCGCCACTCAAAGCCGCCACGCCTGCAGCGGTTGAAGGGGTTACCATAAGCTTGTCGGTGTCCCCGTTCAAAACCCCAGAACCGTTCAAAACCCCCCAGCCGCCAGTGGCTAAACGAAAGAGGCCGACAAATGGTGAACTTTTGCCTGACATACAACTGCAAACCATTTCAGCAGAAGACGAGCAAAAGTCGTACGAAATGTCTAGCAAAGCCGGCAATCGAGCCGATGACTATGCAGCTCGAATGTTCATGTTGCTAATTGACTTTCCAACATACCAACTGTGGGCTCAGAAGGTTAATTGGAGCGGCCTACAGGGAAAGTCTGCCTTACCTCTCAACCTACGACAGTCGTTGCTCGATATGGTTAAACGCTGCTATAGTGTTTTTGAGTATGGAGCAGTTCGTGATCGAATCAATGAGCGTTTACGAACGCCACGGACAGAGGATCCCAGGAAGAACTCTGTTGTGATTTAATTATTCTCACATTTTAGTGTGAATTTGGAGGCATACAGGACCCTGATGTAAACAAGACAAACGTCTTTCTCTGGTCTGCATCCCCTTAACAATTGTGTGTATTGACTAGTGTACCCATTCTGCAATGTTAATCAAATTTAAAAAAAAAATGTATCTATTCTATTCTACTATTTTATTGCACTGCACTATTTTACTCTGTCTATTTTATCTTACTATTTTTATTATTGTCTATTTAAAACTTAAAAGGGTGAAACTACAGAAGGTTACACTTTCACTACCACACTAATGTACAGATGGTTAACCTTTCTACGTACTGTAGGTTCAGAAATGACCAGGTTTGTAAACACAAATGATATTTATTTATTAACATAAAGGAAGCACAATGGTAACTCAAGGGTGAGCAACGTTATTCCTACAGTATTACTCCTCTCCTGCAAAACTTTTCCACCTGGTCTTTCAAGGAGTTGAAGATGTCTGAAGGTGTCTCTGAGTGGAACATGTCCACTAGTCTATTGCCTGAAATGTCTTTGGCTCCCTCTGGGTGAAAAAACATACTCCCAAGGGTCGGCTTGAACACATCTGTGTAGAGCAGAGAGCAGTGAGAAAAATGCTCTTGCAGTATATTAAGACCTTCTCTGTGTTGGGTCCCTTAAGCATGAGTTCTTTACAGAGCCATGAGAATGTCTTGACTGGATCTGACACCACCCTCTTTGATGCCAGCCTGATATTGGTCCCCAACCAGTCCACACCACTTTTCCCCCTCGCCCCTGTTAGAAAAGAGAAATATTAAGCCGTGTTCAAGGAATAATATGAAAATGTGCCATTGAATAGCCTGTAGCTAGATATGACATTTGGACATGACATGTTTGTCCTCCATAGATACAGTACAGTAATTGATTGGAAATTGTATTAACAGATTGCAGAATGGGTACAATACAGTACAGCTCAATACACACATTGTTAAGGGGATGCAGACCAGAGGAAGACTTTCGTCTTGTTTACATCAGGGTCCCCCATTTTCAATTAATCATAACATATATGACAGATAGACAGTACTGCTACATCTATGACATACCAGATTTACAAATACAGTACTTTGTGATACAAAAATAGTCTAAAAAAGAGAGTATATACACTTGACGTAGAAACTGTACATTGGAGGAGGTTGTGTACAGTAGGTGGGTGGGGGGTTGGGTTGGAATGAATGAAAACTTTATTTAACAGATTGCAGAATGGGTACAATACAGTACGGCTCAATACATACAATTGTTAAGGGGATGCAGACCTGAGAAAGACGTTTGTCTTGTTTACATCAGGGTCCCCCATTTTCAATTCATATAGACATTTATGACATACACAACATACATGACATTATAGTGTATCTTGTAGACCAGGCCCATTGCAAGTTGCTGTACTCTGTCGTCTACTCTAAGCCATCCTAGGTTGTCAAAGTGGGCAGGGGTGAGGTGGGTTCTGGGGGTAAGGTCAAGTAGTAGTCTGACCAGTTTGTTTTGTGATGTTTGTAATTTTGTTTTAAGCGCCTTTGAGGTGCTTTGGTACCATGAGGTGCATGCATAGTCATACAGTAGTACCCTTGAATGAGTGCTCCTGCCAGAGTCTTCAGGGTATTCTTGTTTACCAGGGAGGAGATCCGGTACAAGAATCTAGTTTGTTGGTTGGGATCGTTGGTTGGGATCCAATGTACAGTCCACCCAACCCAATACATACTGTACTGTAGTCAGAAATAAAACGTTATCATATTCTAATGATATTCCTACTCTGCAGTAGTTGCATTTATTTTTAAATATGATTATTCGATCCACAGGACAGCCTGATCACAAGAGTCGACGGTCCAGTTTACATTTTAACATAGATAAATGCCTTGTATTTTCAATTCATCATAACATATATGACATACACGACATACAGATAGACAGTACTGCTACTGTACTGTACATCTATCCAGCTAAATGAACGTTAGCTAATGTTACGGCCAGCCTTGCGGTCGCATTCTATTTTCGAGGGACCATAACGTTAACTTGACATGCTATGCTTCATATGCTTTATTTGTGCAGTTGCTAGTGTTAGTTGATTAGTTGATTGTCGTTCTGACATAACTGCAGTAAACAAACAAACGGTAAACCTAAGTTATCTTACCAGTTAATTCACTACACGATCCACCAGCCTACTCACAACTGGGTTCCATCCAGTTACATTCCCCCCAGAGCCTAGCTTAATCGAAAATACCACACCATTACTGTACCAATGACAGTCAAATAATCTACAGAAAAGCATTACATTGCAAAATAATATGTCCAAGACTAGTGTCGCATGCACACACAATTGTAGAATAGCTCCCTCTCTCCACCGTGTAACTCGACTCCCCCTACTGGTTGAACCAGGCAGAGCAGCGTCAAAAGACGTCATCTTGCGTCAACCACCGGCATCTAGCTTGCTACCGGCGGGAGACGCCTCGTTTTCCAATCCCACATCTGTAGCACTAACGGCCCTGAGGAAGGGGCACACCGAGACTGTGACCGAATACGTCAACAGAGCGGAGCAGATCACGACGCCATTGAGGAGTGCAGGAGAAGTACCCAGCGATGGGCTAATAATGGCGATGATGATGAGAGGACTACCGGAGCTGTACAAACCGTTCACACTCCTGGTAACACACGGTTCAGCGGACATGACGCTGGGACAGTTCAAGGCCAAGTTAAGAAACTTCGAGGCCTCAGAAGATACCCACCCAGCCGCCGCGGAGGCGGGAGAGAGGGTGCTAAAGGCCCGAGCGACGCCAAGGGAGAGGACCAGGACCACGGCGGAACTGGCGTGTTGGCGATGCGGAGAGAAAGGCCATCGGAGAAGCGACTGCACAAAGACTGTCTGGTGTAGCTTCTGCAAATCCACGGGGCACACAGAGAGCGTGCATGAAGAAACACGACCAGAGCGCGTGATACGCGCATGGACAAGATGACGCCATGGACGAGACGGCGGCCACGGACAAAATGGCGGCTACGGACAACGTCGAGACGACGCCCGGAGAATAACGGGACAGGAAGACTACGCTTTCGGGGCGCGGACGGCGTGCATCGCCGGGCCGGCACAGCTGCAGCGGGCCCAGAGGAGGGGACTGATCGTGGACACAGGTGCGTCGTCCCATGTCATCAACGACAGGAGTCGGTTCAAGAACTTTGACAACACTTTCCACCGGGAGAGGCACAGCATGGAGCTGGCAGACGGGAGGCGCACGTACGGGTTGGCGCAAGAGAGAGGAGACGCACAGGTATGCCTCACGGACAGTAGGGGGCGCCGGCATACGGTGATGTTAAAGAACGCTCTCTACGTACCATCGTTCCCACAAGGACTATTCTCTGTAATAGCTGCTACTGCAAGCGGTGCCAAGGTATTCTTCGATAAAGGTAAACATTTTCTTGTAGAACCTGACGGTACACGGTTTGACATAGAGATGTACCAGAGAATATATTATCTGAAAACGGAGTGTAATGACAACGACAAGTGTAATGATAATAATGATATGTGTAGCGTGACGGCCAGTCACGATATTCAGACATGGCACGAGATTATGGGTCATTGTAATTACGAGGATTTACTGAAACTGCAAGCAGTGACAGAAGGCATGCACATTGAAGGTGAAAAGCGTAGACCTGACAAAAATTGGGCAGTGTGCAAAACTGGGAAGTTTACCCAACCGAGAAACAGAAATCCCACAGAAAAAGTGAGGGTACCACTTGCATTAGTTGACACGGACCTAGCCGGTCCAGTAAGCAACGAGTCCATAGGAGGCTTTAGATATGTACAGTCTTTTACAGATGTGTGCACAGGGGCAGTGTTTGTTTACTTTCTCAAAGAGTGACACACTCCAGGCCACTCTACCCCTTATGGTAACGTAGGATGCTTGAGGTCCGACAACGAAACCGAGTTCACAAACAGAGAGTTCCAATCACTGTTGAGAAGGTACAAGATAAGACACGAGACGTCACATCCATATCCCCCACACCAGAACGGAGTGGCAGAGAGGGAATGGCGCACCCTTTTCGAAATGGCTAGGTGTAAGCTAGTAGATAGTAACTTACCTAAGAGCCTATGGCATTATGCTGTGCAAGAAGCCGCTTACACCAGAAACAGGTGCTTTAATAAGCACTCGGGCACCACCCCGTATACAGCACTGACAGGAAAGAAGTGTAATCTAGCCAGAATGCACCGATTTGGATCAGTGTGTTATGCGTACCTGCAGGACAGGGGAAAGCCTGAGTCCAGATGTGTAAAAGGACTTTTTGTAGGACACAACAAGGGAAGCCCCCCTTTCCTAATTTATCATCCCGGTAAAGGGAGAGTGCAGAAACACATGCTAGTCGAGTTTGTCACAAAGGCAACATGTGAGAGCGAGACACAGACAGAGGAGCCAGAGTAAGGTGTGTAGAAACAGAGACAATTCAGCCCAGTGTACTTAGTACGTCGTGCAGGCAGACAGTCAGCCACCCCCAGAGGGCGGTGACGAGGAGCACCCGAGGGTGACGTCAAGTGCCCCAAGCAGTGGGAGGTATCCCTCAAGGGAACACAAACCCCCAAAGTATCTGACAGACTATGCCCGGAGAGAAAGTGACGAGGAGGACAGTATACCTACCCCCGTTGATTACTGCTACAGGGTAGTCAGTGGGGTAACCCCGACCTTTAAAGAGGTCACATTTCCCCCGAATCAAGTAAATGGGGGAGAGCAAGGGATGAGGAGATGAGGTCCCTAGAGGACAACCACACCTTTGCTCCGGCCAAGTTACCAGAGGGCAGACAGACAGTGGGAGGGAAATGGGTGTATTCAACCAAGTTACCAGAGGGCAGACAGACAGTGGGAGGGAAATGGGTGTATTCAATCCAGGAGGGTATTGAAGGCCACGACAAATACAAAGTATGGTCGTAGGACTTCCGGAATAGCCCGTCTATGGAGTAGTCGCATGTGACAGAGCTGCTCACCCGTTTTTTTTTATTTTCGTTTTAAAAACATATTTATATGTCACCAATGCGTTTAAAATTTTACGCATATATCAACTGAGATTATCAACTAACTATATTGACTGAAAGATTTGTGATGCCACCGAAGAAAGAAAACTCAAAACCAAATCCAAAGCCAAGTTCAGAGGACCCGCCTATGGCTGCGGGAATCGTGCGTAAAACAGCAGAGGATATTGACGAGATGGCCTCCTCCTCAACCGCTATAAACACCTCCGCAGATACAGAACATATCATCCGGGAAATGAAAAGAATGGAGAAAACAATAACCGAAAGAATAATAACTGTTATAGCCGAAAAAGTTGATGCTATTAAAGAATCTATCGAATGCAATATCGAAGCGCTACGGGTGGCTGCCGACGCACATATTAAGCGCACCGTAGCACTGGAAACTGGTTTGGAAGAACATCAACAGAATTTCGGTCTGATCTACAAAGACATAGCTGAGATGAACGATAAGTGATAACGGCTGAGATGAAGGGAAACTACAAAGAACACAAGACGGATCTCAACGATATAACGGCTGAGCTTAAACGAATCAATGAAGAACAAAAAGCTAAAATATTCTAGATGGAATATCAAAATCGCAAGCTGAATATTCGTATAGTCGGACTGGACGAGTCGGTGAGCTGCACACATCCTGAAGCGTTCGCGACAGAATTAAAGAAAATCATGGGACCAACTATCCTTCCTAGGGTACCTGAGGTGGATCAATGTTACAGATTGGGGACCCGATCCAACAACAATAACGGCAGACCTAGAGTGATCATGGTTGTCCTACGTCAAGTCAGAATAAAAGAAATTATCATTCGGGAGACGCGCAGGATGAAAGGCAATCTGAAATACAAGGATGTGTCAATATACTTCTTTGAAGATTATTGTCGGGAAGTGGTGGCCTTGCGGGCCAAGTACAAGACGGTGATGTCTCAACTCTATTTGGGGAAACACACTCCCACATTGATGTACCCTGCAAGACTTCGTATCGTCGTTAAACAAAGATAAAAGGTTTTCCTCAACTCGCCTGAAGAGGCTGACAAATATATGGCAGCACAACGTGCAGGATAGTTTATATACGTCCTTTTAATCTTTGTTAGGCATGGACACCATATCGTATAAACTTTAATGAACCGCTGATTTGGGACAGAGAGACCTACGAGCTCTGAGTTATTGAATGTTTTCCCCGTTGGACTTTTATTATTGCGGACATGTTGAACTTAAAATTGGAACGATACAGAGAAGATGAGCATGACGAAAGGATGACACGCAAATTCATGAAGCGGTCCTTATTTTAATAGTATGGATTTCTAACAACATTCTGGAACATACTGGAACATTCTGGCACTGTAAAAATGACATATTGGAATAATCTAGAACAGTGGTCACCAACCCGTCGATCTTGATCGACTGGTCGATCTTTGAGACTGTCCCTGTGGGTCAGCAACCTTTTTGACATGGAGTGCCTGTTTGAAATATAGTTGTAACTAGTGTGCCTCAACAATATTCCATGCATCGTAAATATTTTTTCTCATAATCAGGTATTTTTAATGATAATTTTTACATTATTACATCATTATCGTTATTGTTATTATTAACAATATTATTATGATGGTTGTATCAACCCTAAATCTGAGTTGGGGGGGGGGGATGCAATGCAGACAAACAGCTGCATACAGTGTGACCATTTCACTCACATTTGCCCATTCATTTTTGGACACATCACACACCATCTGTGTGTGTACTGTACGTGGGCTGTCATAGCTCCACCTACAGGCCTAATGGAGAACACCAGGAGAACACCAGGATGTGAATGGAGGGTGAATGTGAGGTATATCGTGTAAATAAGTTTTGATTGATCGCAAGACTACACTGTAAAAAATATATAATAATAAGTTACCAGAACTTAAAAATATTGAGTTCAGTTACTGTGCATTAAGGTTTTCAGTTTTCAATCCATAATAATCCAGAAAAATAAGTACACAACCACATTATTTCAACCTAATAAAACTATGTTTATTGTTATTGTTTTAAGAACACAAGTTGACTTGGTAATACTCACATTTTGAGTAAAAAATATGGCTTTTAACATGTGCAATGTTCAATGAAATAGAAAAATAAATAATAAAATTAGTTGATTAATCCCACTGGTCACAATGGTGACCGTAATAATGTTTTTGTTATAAGGCTCTGCAAATGTTACTGAATGATGTAGCAATGTATTTCCAGCTAAATTGAAATAATAAACAAATAAAGGGTCTCAATTAAATATGTGGTAGTAAAAAGAACCTGTTGGAGGATTTCAACAAGATAAATGCGACAACAGTGCAAAATATTTCACTATAATATTTCATAGCAAAAAAAAAAAAAAAAAAAAAGTATATATATATATCTTTTTTTTTTTTTTTTACTGCTGCCCCTGTGCCTATGCAAATGCCCCCGCAGGCACGCGTGCCTAAGGTTGCCTACCCCTGCGAGATCTTTCCATGAAAATTATTAATTTTTTCTTTTTTTTTTTATTTTTAGATCTTACCCTGAGAGTCCACATTACAGTTCTACTTTTGTTTTGATGTGAAAAGTGATGCTGCACTTAGCACTGACTGAGAAAGTACACATACAGTTCTACTTTTGTTTTGATGTGAAAATGATGCTGCACTTAGCACTGACTGCACTTAGCACTGACTGAGAAAGTACACATTACAGTTCTACTTTTGTTTTGATGTGAAAAGTGATGCTGCATAAGATGACTGCACTTAGCACTGACTGAGAAAGTACACATTACAGTTCTACTTTATAAAATGCTAATTGTAAATATGTTTGTCAATGTTAATAATATGAGAAAGTCCACATTACAGTTCTACTTTTGTTCTGATGTGAAAACTGATGCTGCACTTAGCACTGACTGCACTTAGCACTGACTGAGAAAGTACACATTACAGTTCTACTTTATAAAATGCTAATTGTAAATATGTTTGTCAATGTTAATAATATGAGAAAGTCCACATTACAGTTCTACTTTTGTTTTGATGTGAAAAGTGATGCTGCATAAGATGACTGCACTTAGCACTGACTGAGAAAGTACATAATAGTTCTACTTTGACGTTTTAATGTTGGACCAAAGCATTGCATGTAATTAGAATACAGGCAAATAAAAGTCATTTAGTTTAAAGTACAATCTTGGCTGTCTTTTTCTCTCAACGCTTCAATAGGTAGATCTTGCCTTCACCAAAAAAAAAAAAAAAAGTGATCTTGTGATTAAAAAGGTTGGTGACCACTGATCTAGAACATTTAAAACATTCTTTGATATATGGAACATTCTGGAATAACAGCAATATGTGGCCAGACATATAGCCAGAAGACCTTCAGGGAATAACATTCTTCCCAGCGGATCATCGCCCACCCCTTGCCAGGGGAAATAATAATAATAATAATAATAATAATAATAATAATAATAATAATAATAATAATAATAATAATAATAATAATAATAATAATAATAATAACTTTATTTGTATAGCACTTTTCATACAGAGGTTGCAGTTCAAAGTGCTTCACAACAGTAAAAAATACAGGTATAAGCGAGCATAAAAAGATAGACAGGTAGAATCACAGTGTTTCACATTAGGATCTAGCATCCCAATAGGCTCTCCGCTTACAGTTTTCAGTAACACAATAGTAAAAATAGTTTAAAATGATTCAGTTTAAAAATAGTCAAAAAATTATAAAATAGAACGGACATAAAAAATACAGGCATGAGCGAGCATAGCAAGATATGGCAAATCACAGTGTTTCACATTAGGATCTAGCATCCTAATAGGCTCTCTATTCAGTAATACTCCTGTAATTCATGAACAAATAATCACAGTGTTTCACATTTGGATCTAGCAAATAATAAGAATAGTTTAAAATGATTCAGTTTAAAAATAGTCATCAGTAAGAAGTAAAAAGTGCAATAACCGACACATGAATTTGATAGGCAGTGTATAAGAGTAGGCAGGGTAAGAATAAATACAAGTTGTGTCAGGATATCCCTGATGTTTCCTCTTGCCACTAGGTGGTAGCAGATATCTATCAGTGAAATGCCTGAGCAAAGAGATAGGTTTTAAGCTGTCTTTTAAAGATGTCTAGCGAGTTGGCTTCCCTGATGTTTTGGGGTAGTTTGTTCCATAGTTTTGGGGCATAGTTGATAAAGGCTGCATTACCGATCCTCTTTTGACTGCTTCTGGGAGCCTCTAGTAGTCCAGCAGCTGATGATCGCAGTGTTCTTGCTGGTGTGTAATTTATTAGAGTGTTGGCGATGTAGCTAGGTCCCTGTCCATTTAGAGCTTTGTATGTAAGGAGAAGGACCTTAAAGTCAATTCTAAATGTTACAGGAAGCCAGTGTAAAGCGGCTAAGACTGGACTAATGTGCTCTCTCCTTTTGGTTCTAGTTAGCAGTCGGGCTGCAGAGTTTTGGATTAGCTGAAGCCTCTCTGTGGTTTTCTTAGGGAGACCTGTGAAAAGTGCATTACAGTAGTCTAACCGGCTAGATATGAATGCATGAATTAGCTTCTCAGCATCGTTCTGATTAATAAATGGTCGTACTTTTGCTATATTTCTGAGATGGAAGAACGATGTTTTCGTCACTTTGCTAATATGAGAATTGAAGTTCAGTTCTGAATCTATGATAACCCCAAGACTAGTGACCTCAGATTTGATCCAAGGGGTTAGTCCCCCCAGGTTCTTTATTAATGTTTCTTTTTTAGTTTTGGAGCCGATAATTAGAATTTCAGTTTTGTTCTCGTTTAGTTTCAGGAAGTTCTTACTCATCCATTTATTTATTGCCAGTAAGCAGTCTGTAATGGAGCTAATCGCTGTATCATTTGGTTCAGCAGATATGTACAGTTGTGTATCATCCGCATAGCTATGGAAATCTACATTATGTTCTCTGATGATATCACCCAGCGGTAACATGTAAAGGGAGAAGAGTAAAGGACCTAAGCAACTCCCTTGTGCAACTCCATAGTTGTTGTCGTATATATCAGACATGTGATCTCCTAGTTTAACATAGAATTTCCTCCCTCTGATGTATGTTTTAAACCAGCCCAGCACATGGTCTGAGAAACCGACATGGTTTTCAAGACGATCGATTAGAATATCGTGATCGATTGTATCAAATGCTGCACTGAGATCTAACAGGATAAGGATGGAGATCTTATTCTCGTCAGAGTTTAGTCTGAGGTCACTGATTATTTTGGTGAGGGCAGTTTCAGTGCTATGATATTTTCTGAATCCTGACTGAAATTCTTCTAAGATGTTGTTTTCTTCAAGAAAGGAATTTATTTGAACTGAAACTATCTTTTCAAGTACTTTACTAATGAATGGTAGGTTGGATATTGGACGATAATTTGCCATTTCATTACTATCCAAGTTAGGTTTTTTTAGTAATGTAATCTAAGTAAATGTTCTCTTTTTTTTCTTTTCTCTTATTTTTTGAGGTTCTTTATTCAGTTCAATACCTCTCTATTATTCTTGGGTTGCTATAACTTACACAAGTTCTTATAAAATGTAAGTGATTATGGTATGATAATTGAAAATAATTTTTAGTCTTTATTTTTATTTTTATTTTATTTTCATTTTTATTTAACGGGAGAGTGGCCAAGCCACAGTTGACATTCTACTTATGGTAGAATTTAGAATGTTAGATCCTATGGTATACATAGGAAAGTTAAGGATAAATGGCTCATTCTGGGCTAACCGGTGGTGTAAGGGAGTTATATGCCGTATTAGCTATCGCGTTCCGCTCTGAGCCGTATGAGATATTCCATATTCTATGATACCTATTGTATCCCCTTACGAACAAAAATTACATGCACCCCACCTGTATGGGGCTCCGCCCCCATGGTGGCACCGCCCATATAGTAGTGACGATAGTCATCACACACCCTTCCTCTATTTTCGTCCCAGCGTACTCGGATGCGTGCACCATACGATAAACTAGTAGGATGAAAAGATTAAAGAAGATTCGTAATATTGAGGGCTTACCGGAGGATTGTGTTTCCCTGGATTCTCCGGAGCTTGTTTCGACGACACAGACCTGTGCTGGTGGTTCCTCGGCTGACGGCGACGGACCGGGGGGCAGCGTACAATGTTTGGCTAACGGGTCGGCTTGTACAAAGGTGAGGTCTGTGTCAGTAGGCATCGATGTCGGTGTTAGTCGTGCTGTGGAGTATGTTTCAGCACCGGGGCCGGGACGGCTTGGCGATCGTTCCACTGTCGTGGGCGATGTCTTGGCGATCCTGGAACATGCTGTTAACGCTAATGCTACTACTGTTTTTTCTGCTAACACTGATGTTGACGCTGGAATGTCTAGTAATCCCCGCCGCGGGGTTCCGCTCTTCCCTCCTCTTACCAGCTTCATTGATGAAGGTCAGTCGGTGGTGGATGTGGGGGGGTTTGCTGAGCTTTATTTACCTTTTTTACGGGTGAAGGGGCTGACAACGGGGTGCAGGCCGGGGGTACCTTGGCTAAGCAGTCAGGTAGCTTTTTTCCTGTGCCCAGGCGGGGATGAACGGTGTTCCGCCCGGCCGATGCTTGATAGCATGTCGGCTCGGAGGGTGGCAGTATGGACGGATGAATGGTATACTGCTGCAGGATGGCATTTAGCGGCGGCCAGTGTTGTGGCTCAGCTGGCTACGTTCCTATCCAAGATGGCGTCGGGTTGTGGGTCTTTGGGTCAGACCGACATTGTAAACATGCTTCATGTTTGTGGTGTTATAGAGATCTTGACTCAGTCGCAAGCTATAACTGCGGGGAGGATTCGGATGCTATCAACTTTAGTTGTTAGGCATGTTTGGTTGGAGCAGTCTCCTCTTGGGGAAGAGGATAGGTTTTCTCTCCTCATGACTCCTTTTTCCACAGATAGTCTTTTTGGGCGTTCTGTGAAGGCGCAGGCGGTTTTTGATCGGGGTCCTACACCGTCTCACGCTGTGCAGCCAGAGGTGGGGGCACGGTCTCGTCAACGACTGTGGCGAGACCCTCGACAGGCGGCCATTTTTCCCCCGCCAGTGGTGCCCTGGTTGGAGTGTCAACGGGGTATCGCGAGGCCGACAGCCTTGGCGGCCGAGGGATCGGCTATTTTGGGTGATTTCGGGTTTGGTATACCAACCCGTCGTCATTTTGCCGCGAGCAGCCCGCTCCCCGTTCGGTCCGTTTTCTGTTACCCTCAGAAGCGGGGCTCTGAGCGTTCTCCTTTGGCTGCGGGCCGCAAACCTTCTTTGAAGCGTATGCGGCCCCATTCTTCGCTTCTCATGGAGACAGGGGCTGACACCCAGTTGATGGCTGAACCTGGGTCTGTCCGTGAGAATGTTCCGTCGTCGCGTGGTTCCTACACCGCAGGTTGTGGGTGGGTGGAACCTGGTGTTTCGGCTGCCACTAGCTCCAGTGGTCAGCAGGGGGACTCAGTGCCTCTTCTGTTGAATGCTCAGCAGGGGTTACCCCGGCCTCGCCCTCGCCAGGCGGGGTGTCGCGCTGTTGCCTCCCACTCCCGTCAAACCGGCAGTGGTCTGCAAAGAAGAGGCGGGCGTGATGTAAGTGGTAGCAATATCACTGCAGGGCTTCGGCGTGTGGGAGCCCATGGGGTCCTCATGCCTTGCGTGTCTAGCTGCAGAACGACTCCTCAGCTTACGCTGGTGGGGTGTTCAGGGGGCGAGTATGTGTCCACAAGTTTGGTAACAGCTCCTCCCGTATCAAACCGGCCCTTTCTGTCGGGGTCCTCCCTTGGGTGTTTTGCACGACGGGGGGGACCGGGCCAACTATCTACGGTTCCTTGCGGCCCAGCGTCAGTTGACGGCGGGTGCGCTGTGGGATTATGTTCACATATGGCGACAGGAATGCCGTCTGGATCGGTGGTTGCAGAGAACGTTAGAGGCGGGGCTGGTTTTGCAGTTCACACAGCCCCATCCTCCGTTCTCAGGTTTGGTACCGACCCTATTGTCAGGGTCGGACGCGGTGACAGCCCTGGCCGACGAGATCCACTCTCTGTTGGCGAAGCAGGCCGTCGTTGTGGTCCCGAGCGAGGACGCAATGTCGGGCGTCTACTCCCGTTATTTTCTGGTGCCCAAGAAAACAGGGGGGGTCAGACCTATACTGGATCTGTCCGCGTTCAATCGGTTGATTGTAGCGAGACCGTTCAGGATGTTGACCGTCAGACTCCTTCTGCTTGCTGTCAGGAGGGGGGACTGGTTCACCTCCATAGACCTGAAGGACGCGTATTTTCACGTTCTTATTTTCCCTCCTCACAGGAAGTTCCTACGGTTCCTTTTTCAGGGCGTAGCGTACGAGTACCACAGAATGCCGTTCGGGTATTCTCTGGCTCCCCGCACATTCACCAAGTGCGTGGCGGCTGCATTGGGGCCTTTACGTCGTCGGGGGATACGAGTTCTGTTCTATCTCGACGACATGCTACTCCTCAGTCGTTCGGAGGAGGTTGCCAGGTCTCATACCAGGCTGGTGGTGGAATTCCTCACCAGCCTGGGTTTTGCTGTGAATTGGGAGAAGAGTACCCCTCTTCCCAGTCAACAGGTGGAGTACTTGGGCTTGACCTTGAGGTCAAGGCCCATGATTGCAACCCTCTCGGTGCAGCGTCGGGGGTCTCTCCGTCGCGCGCTCGGGGGTTTCCGTCCGGGAGGGACGGTTACGACGCTGCAGGTGATGCGTCTGCTGGGCCTTATGTCGGCTGCTCACGTGGTGGTTCCTCTTGGCCTCCTCTTTATGAGGAGGATACAGAGGTGGTTTGTCTCTTTGAGACTGGATCCAGTGAGGGACAGGAGGAAACGGTTGGCGGTTCCTTTGTCGATATGGGGGGACCTCGTCCATTGGGGGAGGCTGGGTATCCTCTCCGTTGGGGTCCCCATGGGCGGCAGGAGCTCACACGTCACGGTCTTCACCGACGCCTCTCTCACGGGTTGGGGAGGGGTGCTTCGGTCTCATGCAGTGGGGGGCAGCTGGACGGGTCATGCCATTTTGTGGTGGGCAGGCACGTTTTGGTCAGGACGGACAATGTGACGGCGGCGGCGTATATCAACAGGCAGGGTGGGACTCGTTCCGCCCACCTGCTCCGGGCGGCGCGCGAACTGCTGCTATGGGCATCCCGCAGGCTCCGCAGTCTGACGGCGCTCCACGTTCCTGGTACGGAGAATGTGGGGGCGGATGTGATGTCTCGGGGCGGTCTTCCTCACGACGGGTGGGAACTCCGCTCCGACTTAGTCAGGCAGATTTGGGATCGGTTCGGGGAGGCCTCGGTGGATCTGTTTGCGTGCCGACATTCTCACAAGTGCCCCTTGTGGTTCTCGCTCAGTCGAGCGGATCGCCCCCCCTTGGGGGTAGATGCCTTCTCGACGTTTCCGTGGCCGCCCGGTCTTCTGTACGCCTTCCCTCCGGTACAGCTGTTGAGTCAGCTGTTGGAGCGGATACGGAGGGAGCGCAGGACGGTGATCCTGGTCGCGCCGGACCGGGGCATGGCGGTATGGTTCCCGGCCTTGATCCAGCTTCTGATCGCTCCTCCTTGGGTCATTCCGTGGTCGGAGACGGCCCTCTCTCAACACAACGGGGTGTTTGTCCGCCCTCCGGTGTTGGGTCAGCCCCTGATGGTGTGGCTGGTGGGGGGGTGAGTCTGGAGGGCATGGAGCCTTCTGTGGTTGATACCATTCGGCGTGCGTTTGCTCCCTCCACTGTCGCGGTTTACGCGGGCAGGTGGCGTGCGTTCAAAGAGTGGTGTAAGGGGGGGGGCTGGGACCCAGTCTCCTGTCCCCTGGATGCTGTTCTGAGTTATCTCCAGTCTCTCCTTGATGGGCTGTCGGCTTCGACAGTGAGGGTCTATGCGGCAGCTATATCCTCTTATCATGAGGGTTTTGAGGGGACTGTTTTGTTCAGCCACCCTCTTGTGAAGCGTTTCCTGCTTGGCGCTCGACGCGTTAAGCCGGTGCAACGCTCCTTGGCTCCGAGTTGGGATCTTCAGTTGGTCCTCGGTCGGTTGTCCTTGGCTCCGTTTGAGCCGCTCGAGCAGGCGTCTTTGGGCCGGCTTTCCTTCAAGACCGCGTTCCTACTGGCTGTCACTTCCGCTAAACGCGTAGGTGGCTCTGTGCTCTCTCGGTGCGTCCAGAGTGCCTGTCTTTTCGTACCGATTGCGGTGCCACTCTGCGACCTAATCCTGCTTTCGTGCCTAAGAATATCCAGAGTTCTTTCCGCTCCCGGGATATTGTGGTTCAAGCTTTTCGTCCTCCTCCTCACGCTAGTGAGTTGGATGCGGGCCTTCACCTGTCATGTCCGGTCCGTGCTTTGGGGTTTTACCTCAGCCGTACTCAGGGCTTCAGGGTCACCGATCAGCTTTTTGTCTGTTACGGTGGGGCTCATGCTGGTAAAGCGCTGTCGACGCGGCGTCTGGCTTGTTGGTTGTGCACGGGTATTGCCCTCTGCTACACGTTGGCTGGGCAGGATCCCCCTGGGGGCATCAGGGCGCACTCCACTCGTGGGGTGGCTGCCTCTGCCACCCTTCTGGGTGGGGCCTCGGTGGAGGACATTTGTGCTGCGGCTTCTTGGTCCTCCCCGGGCCCCTTTGTTAGGTTTTACCTCATGGACATGACCGGGGGTTCTGTCTCCCAGGCGGTTCTGGGGTCTGTGGCCTTGCCTGCTTCCCGTCCTTTGGTCGGGTAGCGGGAGTGTATGGGTATGGGCCACAGTGTGTTGAGTCACACGTGGTTCCGCCTGTACGGTGTGTTCAAGGGGTTCTAGTTTCCCTCTTGTTCGCATTCAGGTGGAGTTGACTGCGCCCCCTCTTCATTAGGGAGGGTGGGGTGACAGGGCTCCCTGCACCCCTTGATGTGGGCTTACGGGTCCTCAGGGGGTACATTTGTCGGGCTTCGCGTCCGCTCTTCCCCATATCTCATACGGCTCAGAGCGGAACGCGATAGCTAATACGGCATATAGCGGTAGGTTATGTAGATAACCTAGTTATATTAGTATTGGCTGAGAGTTCCGCTCTGCGCGGCCCTGAGTTCCCTCTTGAGGAATCTTTTTCCTGGGACGGGTTTTTGGCGAGGAAGGGTGTGTGGTGACTATCGTCACTACTATATGGGCGGTGCCACCATGGGGGCGGAGCCCCATACAGGTGGGGTGCATGTAATTTTTGTTCGTAAGGGGATACAATAGGTATCATAGAATATGGAATATCTCATACGGCTCAGAGCGGAACGCTCAGCCAATACTAATATAACTAGGTTATCTACATAACCTACCGTTATACGCGAAGGTTGTGTCTTAGGAACACAGCCTTGTACAGCTCACTGAGGGAGGGGGATTTAGGGGTGTATTTGTATATATGTATGTTTTTAAGCTCGGCTCTCAACGGGACCTCAATAGTTGGATGTATATCCATTGTGAATTCGTACTCCAGAAGCATTACCAACAATTACACAACAACATGTATAGATTATGGCTAGTTTGAATATAATGATCTGGAATACTGGGGGAATAAATAATCAACATAAACGCAAAAGCATGCTCACACTGATGAAAAACAAACAGGTCGATGTGGCTCTTCTAAGCGAAACGCACATTTTAGTGGAAGACAAAGCTACGTTAGCGGACAACATATATCATAACATTAGTCACTCTTCCTTTGGAACGAGATCCCGTGGAGTTGCTATAGTCGTGAAACGGAAGTTGAATATTAAATTGAAGGAAGTATGGTCTGATACAGATGGTCGGATAACCATAGCTAAAATTGTATACAGGAATAGGAAAATAGCGTTGGTAGCGGCATATGCCCCAAATCTGTACGAGGCTAACTTCTACACTACACTTACCAGAACAATGTTAAACCTTCCTGAATATTCATTTATAATTGGCACAGATTTTAATGCCATTTGGGATCCCGGGATGGATAAATCTTATCCCACCTTTTCCAACGACCAGAAAAATTCATCTAATGCGTTAAAGGATTGGGCTAAGAATACAGGTGTAAACGACCTATGGCGATCACTCAACCCTACGACCCGAAAGTACTCTTGTCGATCTGCAAGACATAACACACTTTCCAGAATAGATTATGTTTTTGCATCCCCTAGACCATAGGTGTCAAACTCACGGCCCGCGGGCCAAATCCGGCCCGCCACGTCATTTGATGTGGCCCCCCAAGAGCTCAGGTAAATTTTTTTTTTTTTTTTTTTTTTACATTAATATTGGGTTAAAAAATAGCAGTGTTAAAATAATTGTGGGTTAATGCGTTAATAAAGCTTTAACTTTGACAGCCTTAGTTATTACACATTCTTACACATACATGTATGTTGAACATCTGAGGTAACAAAGGAAAAAAGCCAAAAGCACTTACTCCTCAGACATTCTTTGACAATTTTACAGCCCAAAATACAAAAAAGATCCAGGCGGAATAGGTAACAAAGGGTTGAAGAAATATTGTCTGAACTGTCAGATGCAAACTGGCTGTGTGACATAACCGAGCATCTCGCTCAATTGAATAAGAAGCTGTAGGGACGCAAACAAGTCCCACCCAAAACTTGACCAATATAGTTGTGAACTGAGACAACCCTTATTTTGTTTTTTTTTAGTACAGTTACAGTTGTGTGTTCATGCAGACACATAATAGCAATTTCATTACGAATTGAAAATGGGGGACCCTGATGTAAACAAGTCGAAAGTCTTTCTCTGGTCTGCATCCCCTTAACAATTGTGTGTATTGAGCTGTACTGTACTGTACCCATTCTGCAATCTGTTAATTAAAGTTAATTAAACTATCTTCCATTAGTTGGATGTATGGCCTCTGCAAGGTTGTGTGCAGCCATTTGTTTTTGTAACATCTGCTACATCTGTCCCACGTGTTCTTTGCAGCTCACAGTTGTTAGTTCTGCCCCTCTTGACTGTGACAAAAAGGTTTTGAACAAACTTAATGTCATAGCTTGTATTTGATGATATTCTTCTTTGTTATTTACTTGAATGGTTTGATCATTGATTGGTGGAGTAATATGGGGTTCTGATAAACTAAAATTATTTGTTAAAATAACATAAGCTAACATATATTTTTACATTTATGCAAATGAATATGCAATATGTATAACTTGAATAAGTAATAAATACAGAAACACCATGTTTAACAATATGTAAATGTGTAGCTACATTTATTTTACATTACATTAACATTTATACGGTCTTTGGCCCTTTGAGGGCAACCATAATGCTGATGTGGCCCTCTGTGAAAATGAGTTTGACACCCCTGCCCTAGACTATTTGATAACTATGACGTGGAAATGGTACCCAATCACTGTTATTTACTCCTAAAAGGATCATTTGGTATACTGTCATCCCGAGCCCCAAGATGGCGATTTAACTCGATATTGCTGAAAAACAAGGAATTCATTACACAACTCAAAGAAGCTCTTTCTGTATTCCTACTGGAGAATGCGAAATCGGTACAGGACCCCAGAATATTATGGATGTCGGTAAAGGGATTGATCAAGGATTTTACCGGGAACTTTTCCTCCAAAATCCGCAAGAATCGTTGTTCAAAACAGGCAAAGCTGGAAACGCTTTACTCTACGTTATTTTCCTCTTTACAATACAACTACTCGGTTCGACTGGAAACTCAAATTAATGTGTTAAAAAAAGAGATTAATGCCATTTATAAACAACAATCTGAAGTTCAAATACGTAGCACAAGACAACAGCATTACTTTCATGGTTCTAAATCAAGTCACCTACTAGCTATGCAGTTCTATTTCATTATGGCTGCCGCTCAGCATCATTCTGCACGCACTTCACTTCGTACACGAGCACTGAATAAAAGATTCCACAATGTACCTTTACATCCCAACATTCGTCTGGCCACACCCCTATCCGCTTACCTTCATAAGCAGGTGTGTGGTCACCTACTCGCCTCCTTCTTCACTTTCACCACAAGGAAGTGCCTTCGGTAAATCCCACACTTGACGAGGTTGTTAGCTGAAGAAAGTTGAGACGTGTTTACATTTTTTCTTGTTTTTTTCTTCTCTCATATATTCGAAAGAAAAAAGCGAAGTCATAATGTCTACTTCGGAGGGTTGCGCTCGCAACGCCACTCTTCACCAGCGGTTCTCCATTGCCGCCTCTGTCGTGCGTCTTGGAGCGGGGTTGAGGCCTCTCTCGTGGTCGGCAGCCACGCCCGGTAGTCGTCCGATGGGTCGTTTGCCTCTCCAAGGAGCTGGTGCACCAGTGCCGTCTCCTGTGCGATGGCCTGGTTCCGGCTCTGGTTCCTCTGCTTCCGGGGAGTCGTCCTCTGTTGGGCGGCCGACTCCTTTGGTTGCGGGGGATTTGAGACGCAAACTTTTTGCGTCGGCTCGCTCCCGTCGCAAGATGGTGGCTTGCAGACGCGAACGGCCTGGTTTTGGTGAGTTGCTGGAGCCAGATGAGGATGCGTCGGTCTCTACATGCCCGATGGAGACAGAGGACTACATGATAGAGGCGGACGGGTTCTTGTTTGAGGGCCCGGTGGAGACGTGTCCCCTGCCTGTCCAGGTAACACTGGAGGGGGGAGATGTCTCCTTGGGGTTCCCCGCCCGCAGATGTTGGGTTAGAACCTCCGACTCGGCGGCGGGATGCCCTGCTATCAGCCACATCAGAATGTGGCTCCTTGACCAGTAGTCTGCTGTATGTGAGGGACACGGGCTCGGAGGAGGAAAGTATGCAGGCTTGCGTGCTTTGTTTCCCGAGCTCATGGCGGCGGCGGCAGTCGCAAACGGCGTGCCACTGCCGCAGCCACTGCCTGTTCCTGTCCCTGATGATCTCATAGGTCATCTATGGCAACATCGCCCGGTGAGAGGGGTGGACGCTGTCTACCCATTTTTCCCCTCAATGGCGGCCTATGTCCGTCAGGGCCATTTGGTCTCCCACATCATAGGCCTTACTCCTGCCTACGTGCAAGTCACGTGGGTGGCGGGTTTGGTCAACGGCATGAAGGAGGGCGTGTCACGGCTTGATAGGCCGATGTCGGCGCTCCTTTGTCCGGAGGTGGTGTGGGAGCCGTTACGGAAGCCGGTTCCCCAAGGGAAATCGGCGAGGCGGTTGGCATATTGGAGCGACCAGTCATTTATCACCGGAACACAATCTCTAGCTGCCGCATCTAACATCACGCAGCTGGCGAGATTCATGTCCGGGATATTGGCGGGCGGCACGGAGCTGACTGATTTACAGCATGATCAGCTCGCCCAGTCGGCAGGAGCCATCCTGCATCTGACTCAGCCGCAGGCTATAGCCGCTGGGAAAGTGCGCGCCCTGGCCACTCTGATCCAGCGCCACCTTTGGCTGGAGCAGGCGCGTGTGCCGGAGAAGAAGAGGACTCCACTTCTGACGGCACCCCTCTCCGATGCTGGACTATTCGGGACGGCACTGCAGCTGATGACCTCAACCTGCAGGGAGATGCAGGAGGAGCGCTCCGTGCTCCAGCCTCATTTCCCCCCGCCCGATGTCGCCGGTGGAGTCCGACGGCTGCCGCGTCGTCGAGGTTCCTCCGCCGTGGCCGCCGCTGCCACCACCGCCACTGCTGGACCTTCAGCGAAGAAGGCCAGGAGGAGAGAGGGCGCCTCCGCTACTGCAGCCGGCCCATCTACGCCCGGAGGTGACGGTAGGGATCGTCGAGACCAGCCGCCGATCATTTACCGTCCCTCCGGGGCTCCCCGGGGTGGCAAATCCTGAGCGGCTCGTGGCAGGCGTCGCTAAGACCCAGTGACTTTTCCCCTCTGTGGTCCCCCCCTGTTTCCCTTCCCGGCCCGCTATGATTTTGTTCGAAAATAAAGAGTCCCCTCTAAAGGGGGACTGTATTTTTTGTTAACAAACTGTGTGTTTATTCACCAAACATATGATGGGGTTGCAACGTGTGAATCTTTCGCTAGTATGGGTTGATAGGAGGGCTACATTCATGTTAGAGCTTAAGCAAGGCCTGCAGCCTACACTCGGTTGAAAAAGGTTTTTTTCTGCCTCAACCTGAATCTCCACATAAAGGTAGAGGTTAGTTGTGTGCTCTGTTGCTTACACAGTGATATTGAGCTACAAAACACTATTGTGTTGGGTTTGCAGTAATGCTCGTATGAAAACGTACCACGGCTCAGCCGTTCTCTCTCTCTATCAATGTTTTTCTGTGTTACAACATGGATGCGGGTGTAGGATTCACACACACACACAACTTGGTCTTGCTATAAACCCTGTTCACAGATGTGTCTGTGGTTAGCGTGCATTGTATTAGCTTGCGCTATTCATTAGCATTGCTACTAAAGGTATCATATGGCTATTGTTGTTGTTGTATGCAAGGGTTGGGCTTGTGAGGGGGTGCCGGTTAAACCCCTCCTTCCCTCTTCTGATTGGTCAGGGGGTTTATTGGCCTCTCTTTTTTGTTCAGTCAGGGCCAAGCTGTTAGGCGGCTTGTCAGGGAGGGGGGGGGGGGGAGGGTTTCCCAGACTCTGCACCCATCACAGGCGTTTGAGTCTTGGGTTTCCCACCGTCATAGCACACGTCACTAGGCACGTTGCTATTGGACGATGACTTCCGTGAGTTTAGACCCGTATGTAGGGTCTGTTGTTGTCAAGTGTCGGGATAGAGCGTAGAAACTTAAGGTTCCACTATGCTCAATATACGCGTAACTTGAGTCGGTTGGTCACATGACTCAATGTTACCGTGGCTTTTCAATCTATGGCTCACGTGGGAAGTCTCTCTGAGGAGTTCCGTCTCTCCTCTGTGGTAGGGATGATGGGATATAAAAATGTAAACAATTTTTACCCTCGGCTGCGTCAAGTGGGATTCATGTCAGTTGGTGTTTCTTTCTTTTTTAATAAAAAAGTGTGGAGAATGTGAAGCACGACAACCTTCTTGTCGTTCTCCCAGGCGCCTTGAGGGATCGATGTGGGGTCTGGTTAGACTGTCCATTGATATGTTTTGGGTCCCGACGCATACATAGTGCTGGCTCGGGGTGTTTCTGATAAGAATCATGCGGGTGGCTAGTACGCCTTGGTTACTTGTTATTAAAACAGTGTTTTTATAAAGCAACTGGGATGGGGGATTTTTTCCTCTTCCGAGAGCCTGTTACTGGGTCTCGACGGATTCTCGTTCATATCTGGGGGATGTTAACGGAATAGATCAGAACATAGGTAGAGGGGTCTCACGCCCTTGGGGTGGGCCACCGAGCGCGGTTTAAACCGGACCGTCTGGGTGGCGCCCTCTTTTCATGTTTTAGATCAACACGCATATCTGCCCCTTCTCCTGGAGTAGGCATGTCGGCGTGGTTAGAGCACGGGACTGGTTCTGGTCACGCTGGTCCAGGTCAGTTAACCCGTTGTCCGCCGGGGATGCAGATCTGCTGTTCTGGTACCCTGAGGGACTTGGGCTTTTTTCAGGGGGAAAAATGCCGGGTCGGCCCGGGTGTCACAGGGTTAGGCGTTATGGAGACCCTTTGTTGGGTACACTTTGTACCTGGCACTATTGTAAGGGGCTGGTTCTCCTTCTTTCGCTCCTCTCTCACGCATGGCGAAGAGGGGGCTGTTGGGGTGGTCTTCTGGACCTCCTCTGGTAATCCTGTGTGCTTCCCGAGCCGCCGGGCCCGGTCCGAAGTAATGTTTCGTTGAAACCGTAGGCCTGGAGGGGAGCTCCAGTAGCTCACCACGTACCGCGAGCGCTATTTCAGCGCCGTGGACAACCGTGCTCGTCACGGATCTGGGGCTTAGCGAGTTCGAATCCCGACTGCAGCCGTGCCTTTCCCAGAGTGTCTTCCCCCCCATCTGAACCCTTTCAGCCTGTTTCTGTCGGTCATCCTTGACCAGTATAAATGTGATAAACACATAAAAGAGCCAGGGGAATGGCCAAAGTTAAAAAAAAATAATAATAATAAACCGTAGGCCTGGGATAACCCTTTTTTGGAAACTGAAACACTTGTACAGTATAGCTGGTGTATACCCGCAGGTGTGTTTTGGAGTTTTTTCTTGAGGGGTTATAGCAGGGGCGTCATTTTGGTATGGCAAGGTATGGCACTTGCCATACCTTGGCACACAAAAAAAAAAAAAAAAAAAAAAAGATTTTATTAAAAAAATTTATGTTGATTTAGAATTGTCAGAATTTAGAATGTCAACATTATGAACGAGGCTTTGAACTATTCGGTACAGCCCTAGCATGTTTTGATATTGTCAATTATCTCACTTTTACTTGGTGACTTTTACTGTGACTAACTGAAATATGCCCAAAAAATAAGGGAAAATGGACATACAGACGTTTTTTAATCAGAGGGCAGCAGAGACAAGTGATACAGGGACACAGGTAAGGTCTTACAATGGCTTAGTGATTATAACAGTGCAGTTCAGCATTCAGTAACCCATACATTTTGTGAATGTGTTTTTACTATATTCTGTTGAACACACATCTCAAAACCGTACCTAAGGAAAATTGGCTCAATTGCAAGAAAATAATAGACAGTTATGATATTACATTCTGCATAATTTATATGCAAAATATTGTGGTTGACACATTTCTATATTAAAAATGCTTGTGTAGTCCTGTGTCATACCTAAATGTCATACAAGTGAATTGTATAGAAACAACTCACCAAAAGTGACTATTGCACAACTGATTTGACAAAAAAAATCCACCTAGGGGGGGAAAACCCCCCTTTACCCCCCCACCCTCCCTCCTCGCCACACCTTGCCTTTTACTGAAATGACGCCACTGGGTTATAGGAACAACCACCGTCTGTGTACCGAGAGGGTGGTTGATTCCCTGGTGTGTTGGAGCAGAGTCAACTCCCGGGTTACCCGGTTGAGTGTGCCCCTGCACGTTCATGACGTCTGCCAATCGTGTCAGCCTTCTCTGCCTCGACCCCTCTGGGTGGTTTTTTTTTAATGGAGGCTTTGTCATGGTGCTCAAGAACGCCAGCATACGCCCCTTCCGCCGGGGGGGCTGTTTTCAGTTGACTCCTTTGGCGCCTGTCTCGTCCGCAGTGCTCCAGGCTCAGGTCTACAGCCTGCTGCCTGGTTTCCCCGGTGCGCTGCCTGCTTCCGTTGGTTAAACTTTTTGAGTGCTTTACGGCCATGCTGACTGCCTGTTCTGCAGGGTCAGTGTGCCAGGCGGTGTACTATTGGGGGGTAAGGGCCCGCTCTTGGAGGGGCTCTATCCGAATACGCTGGCGATGTGGGGGGCGGTGTCACTAAGTGACCGCCTGGTGGGGTCTTGATGCCTGGCGTCATTGACCTCTCCGGGCCCCCTTTTTCCAGGGGATCCAGTCCCTTCAGTGGGTCTGGGTCTTCCTTCGCGCTCCGCTGCTACGGCCTTGCCACGGGGTTGGGTTTGCTCTTGACCCCATGATTCTGGGGGCAGTAACGAGGGTTGTTCCTTCCGTTCGTTCCCTGGTGTATGCGGGTTGTGCGTGTGCGTAGTCGTGGGGTCAAGCCACGGTCTGCTCACCCTGTGCGTTGAGTTGCTTGAGTTCATCTTCGCACGGTCGGATCCGTCTCCCTCCCGTCCTCCAATAGGGAGGGTATCCTCCATTAGGGAGGGTCGGGGGGGCTCGGTCCTCCCCGGTCTGATGGTTGTGGGGGGCCTCAGCGGGGTACATTTGTCGAGCTTTGGCTGCCGCTCAGCTCCTCTTGTGCAGAATGATGCTGAGCGGCAGCCATAATGAAATAGAACGTAAGGTTATGTATATAACCAAGTTCTATGAATGATGGTGACGCTCAGCATCAGGACGCCGCTGCGGCCCTTGATCTCGCTTTGTGGTGAAAGTTTGGGAAGGAGGCGAGTAGGTGACCACACACCTGCTTATGAAGGTAAGCGGATAGGGGTGTGGCCAGACGAATGTTGGGATGTAAAGGTACATTGTGGAATTTTTTATTCAGTGCTCATGCACAAAGTGAAGTGCGTGCAGAATGATGCTGAACGTCACCATAATTCATAGAACTTGGTTATATACATAACCTTACGTTAAGAGCCAACGCAAAATTTGCAGATATAACTACCATTAAGGCACAGCAAGGACTTGTTACAGACCCTAAAAAAATCAACGAGACATTCAAAGAGTTCTACTCCAACTTGTACAAATCAGAAATGGCCTTCGATCAAAACAAAATGGACATATATCTTAATCAAATTAACCTTCCTGAACTATCAGAGGATGACGCTAAACAGTTAGAAACACCCATCACACTAGATGAACTTAGGGAGGTCATATCTGAAATGCAAAGTGGTAGGGCTCCTGGAAGAGACGGTATCCCACCAGAAATGTACCTCTCATGTTGGGATGTAATTGGACCCCTATTACTTAATATGATTCTATATTCAATCAAGGAGGGGAACTTCCATAAGAACGACAATATTGCACTCATAACAGTCCTCCTTAAAAAAGACAAAGACCCCACCGATTGCGGTAGTTATAGACCCGTAAGCCTCCTCGGAACCGATATCAAGCTGTACTCCAAGGTATTAGCCATCAGACTTCAAAAGCATATGACGTCTTTAGTTCATCCTGACCAGACTGGCTTCATAAGAGGCCGCTTGATCACGGATAATATAAGACGGTTACTACATGTGCTAGATGCCAGCAAGGATGACACCACACCTAAGGCAATGCTGTCCCTGGATGCGATGAAAGCCTTTTATAGGTTGGAATGGTCTTATCTATGGGCAGTATTAGAAAGGATGGGGTTAGGAAAAGGATTCATTGATATGATTAAAGTATTATACAAAGACCCATCGGCCATGATTACAACAGGTATAATCACCTCCGAAATCTTTACGGTATCGCGCTCTTCCAGACAGGGTTGCCCTCTTAGTCCCGGACTATTCGCTTTATTATTAGAGCCTTTAGCACAATATATAAGACAATCCCAATCCATAGAACCAATCACAATTAAGGGCACACAACATCATATTAGTTTATATGCGGATGACATAATATTGTTCATGCAAAACCCTAACACCTCAATGCCTCATCTTCTCAAGTTGATTGATGACTTTGGCAATCTATCGGGATTTAGGATAAATTGGCCAAAGTCGGCTTTCCTTCCACTTAATGCCCCTGCAAAGAATATACTCCTTCCAGAAGAAATACCAATGGTTAAACACTTCAGATGTTTAGGAATCGAGGTATTCCCTACTATAAGCCAAACGGTGAAGTACAATTACACAAAAATCCAAGATAAGATCAAATATGACTTTGACAGGTGGTCCAAACTTAAAAACTCAGTACAGGCACGAGTATCAATAGTTAAGATGGATGTTTTACCTAGAATCAACTTCATTAGCTCAATGTTACAGTTACCCTCTCCTGATGGTTACTGGAAAAAATTACACTCCACCCCATATAAATTTATTTGGAATAACAAACCTCCACGAATAAAAAGATCCACCGCACAGAGAAACAAAGCCGACGGAGGTTTGTCATTTCCAGACTTTTACCACTATTTTAAAGCGTACTCTTTAAGACCACTGACAACCTGGTTTGACTCCCAAGCATCTGTAACCTGGAGAAACTTAGAAGAAAATATAGTAGCACCACATAGACTGCAGGACATAGTATACACCATATTATCAATTAAGCAATGCGAATAGAAATTTGGCCCCCTTATTACACATGTGATCCGGATATGGCGTGAAACACACACAAAAAATTCGAAGCAACATAAATGTCATAGCCATACTCCCCTATTCAATAACAATGCACTCCTTATTGGAAAACAACCTATAAGATACCCCAAATGGGAAAAGCAGGGCATACACACATTGGGAGATGTTTTCAACAAACAGGGTTTTTGTAGCTATCAAGATATACATAAAAAATGTAACCTCACCAGTTCCACATATAATTTGTACGCACAGTTATTGGATTGTTTGAAGGCTCATGCAGTCCCATTAAGGATACCAATTGAGCACCACAGATATCACAAATTCTTCTATGAAAGAGAGACATCGAGAGGATTCGTATCTGATTTGTATCATCACTTACTAACGTCTTCGTATGGAATCCTCCCCCTAGACTCAGTCTGGAGGAGGGATATACCAGACTTGGAAATAGATTTTGATAGGCAAGTAGTCTGGGCAAACGTTCGAATTGCGTCACGTAACCCGGACCATCAACAAATTAATCTTAATTATATTCATAGGACATACCTGACTCCTATAAGATTGAACAGAATGGGACTTAAACAAAACTCCCTATGTTCCTTATGTACAAATGGGGATGAGGGTACATTCATGCACATGTATTGGGATTGCCCACCAGTTAAGATATTTTGGAAAGAAGTGTCCCAGCAATTATCAGTATTCTTATCTCTGAACATACCTGTACATCCCTCTGTAATGCTGTTGAATGATGTATTTCAGTTTGCAGCCCCTATACAGCTAAAGAGACTATTTTTATCTGGTCTCACAGCTGCTAAAAAGCTGATAGCATCATGATGGATTCAACCGGAAAAAATTTGCCGGAAGGTATGGGTTCTTACTTATCTCGATGTGATTTATCTAGAAATATCTACAGCAAGAATTTTAGGTGTCAGTGAAACCAACATTGCAATCTGGTTAGAAGTGGTGGAGAGAATAAAAGCTAGCATATGAAGTGTAGTGCCTGGTTAGAAACAAAAGAAAATGGATGGATTATCCAAGTGGGGGTCCGGGAGGGGTGAGCGAGCAAGAGCATATGTATGTAGGGTATTAGATAGCACGTATTAGGTATATATCTCGTAAACTACATTTATAATGATACAAATGGTGATTTCATTGGATGTTTACTGTTAATGCTTGTGAGTCTAATTTGTTGTTATGTTTATGTTTATGTTTTTTTTTTCAAAACTTTGTTTATTGAAGTTTTTTTCGTTGCAATATGAGATGAGCACAAGGTCACATTGTACACATATATGCCAGACGTATTGCACATATCTACATATAAGTAGTCAAAATATAGGTCTGTTGAATGTAGACAATATACATATTGCACAAAGCTACATATAGTTAGTCAAAATATAGGTCTGTTGGATAAACAATATACCTATTGCACAAAGCTATGTATAAATAAACAGAATATAGGTCTGTTGAATGTAAATAATATACATATTGCACATGGCTACGTATAAGTAGTCAAAGTATAGGTCTGTTGAATATATAGACTAAAGAGAATACACCACAAAATAAATATAGATGTTGTTTCGGACATACAGTCAATTAAACAGATATGTACACTCAGGACAAGCACTGTACAGCAGGGCCCTATTCCCCGTACCTGGTTCAACTAAGTCGATCAAGAGTCCCATTATCCAGATAATATCTAATCATAATTAACCCGATGTTTGAAGCCAGGATTTTCATGTTCCTCGAAGGTGGATTCAGTCTCGTTAACTCGAACCAGACTTGAGACCCAGGATAAGTGTGCGCGGCCGCTTCAGTTGAAAAGCCAGCAAGTATCGATAGCAGAAATCCTGATTTTCTAACGGCATTGATTGATTAATTGATTTAAAACTTTATTAACAGATTGCAGTACGGCTCAATAGCCTCGCCGACAAGTTAAATGCATAATCTATAGGCAAATTTTAAGTCCCTCATTACCCCAATCAATCAGATTATATTTCTTTAAACTTGCCTGCTGGCAGTAGGTTTATGGAATGGATAATCAAATGAGATCTTGCTAGCGAAAATAATTAGTTCAACTGTTTCAGAATAAGGATACGGCTCTCTCACCCATTGATTGATGTATGGTGGATGTTTTACTTATCTGCACTGTGGTGTGACGGTTTGTCGTTTTGACTTTCACGCAGACGACCCGCGTTCGAATCCCACTTCTTCTAGTCTTTTTTTTCTTTTTGCAATGTAGGAATAATTCAATTTGGTGCACGTTGAGAGCTATATAAAGAATGACATCCTCAATGCATGTAGATTTATAATATTTTAACTTAAAACTAGGCTACTTTTGCGTATAATCATTAATATTATATTCCAAAAAAATTATATTGGAAACGCGGGGTCTCGAGCTCGGGTCGCCCGCTTGCCAGGAGCGAACACTGGCCGTTGCACCACTGTGCCAGACGGGATATATCCATTGTGTATCCATCAATGCACAAGAGACCCGTGTTTCGAATATTTTTCTTTTGAATGAAGTTTTATCTCTTTATTCTCAAATGCATTAATGTGACGTCAACGGCTCATTCAATTTCTCAAATCCGTCAAACAGCGCATCTCATCAGACATTTTAATCCCAGTTACAATATCACAATAACGTGTGAGTGATGATACAATTCAACAATCCTCAGAGTCCTCGTAATTCATAATCCACAAAAACCACAATCCACACTTACTGTATTTTGAAGGCTAAACATCCTAATCTGTCCTTCCGGACCGGAAATCTTATTGTTGTTGCTTGCCTACCCTAAACTGGTAGTAATGAGCCACGAGAGAAACTGGAGTTTAAATTGAGGTTGTATTGTCTTTTTGGCTGAATGTTCCAGAAAATCTAATTTGACTTAATTTCAACTACTCACTCCATTCAATCAGTGCCATTGCAAACCACATAGCTCTCCAATGTCCTGCATTATTACAAGTGACGGTGTATATTCAACCCTGTTGGAAGACTGACAGCTTGAAATTAAATTTGTTATTTGGAGATAAGACACACCGGGGCACTAAGAGCTCTCTAATGTCCATATCAAGCTACTCTAGTGTTGGTCCAGATTACCATATGGACGTGTATAGCTGGACATGGACTGTGGGTGCGTGGTTGAGCTTCTGCCCTTGAAGCTTATACACTTGCCTTATAAGTGTTTATCATCAGTAGCCTACTATCTCGTACGGATATAAACCACCTACAAGGACAATGTTTGGTTGGTAGCACATTTTTTTTAGCACAGCCTTCAACAACGGATTGTTAAATAAATAAATTAAAAAAAAACTGAATCATGTGAAATATATGTGTTTTTTTATTTTTTATTTTTATATACATTTTCACACATTTATTTTGAAGGCTAAACGTCCTAATCTGTTTTTCCGGACCGGAAATCTTATTGTTGTTGCTTGGCTACTCTAAACTGGTAGTAATGAGCCACGAGCGAAGCTGGAGTTTAAATTGAGGTGGTATTGTCTTTTTGGCTGAATGCTCCAGGAAATCTAATTTGACTTAATTTCAACTATTCACTCCATTCAATCAGTGCCATTGCAAACCGTATAGTTCTCCAATGTCCTGCATTATTACAGTGACAATGCATATTCGATCCTGTTGGAAGATTGATAACTTGAAATTAAATGTGTTATTTGGAGATAAGACACACCGGGCCTACTATCTCGTGCGGATATAAACCACCTATAAGGACAATGTTACTTGGGTTGGTTGCACTTTTTTAGCACAGTCTTCTAATACTGGACTGTATCCTACAACTGATTCCCTACTGTAATGAGACACTCAATACAGACCGGTACATGATGCAACCTACCCTCTGTCTTATCCACAGTAAGAATTAGGACTGGGTGATTCTTGCTAAAATGTGAATCATGATTATTTTCTCTAAGAATTGAGTTCACGATTTTCTCATACGATTCTTATTTTCTCAATAAAATAATTTATTGCACTTCTTCAGACAACACAACATATATGAAAGTGCTTGACTTAAACTTAAATATATATGAAAGTGCTTGACTTAAACTGAGATTGCATAGGTCTATGAATCGAGATCGCGGTTATTTTTTTTTTTTTATATTTTTTTCCCTCAGATTAATTGCCCAGTCCTAGTAAGAATACAGCTCTCTAAAAAAAGTTTATCATTAGTAGTTTACTATTCTCTGTGGACATAAGCCACTTGCACTGTAGTGCCAATGTTTAGTTGTCCACACCTGATTTATGTTTGATGTTCACGTTTGATTTATCTTGTACCAATGGTCACACATCTCAGGTAGCATAGAGTAAAGGTTAGTTACCACGTTTTTCTCTAGGCTATTTTGGTATTTAGGGTTTTGCTTGCATCTCACAGATGCTTCGGCAAGGGAAGGGGTGTTTTCTGTGTTCCTTGTGTGTTTTGTACTGTATTATTTGTTCTTGTTTTGTATGTTTGTGTTTTCTGTACTGTATTATGTGTTTTTGGTTCTAGTTTTTGTGTTTTCTGTACTGTATTACTCGTTTTTGTTCTTTGATTTTACACATTCAAGGTCAACCAAAATCTCTGGTCTACATGGTACCCTGCTCTTTACACATCTTCTCTTTCCCAAGACATGACCCAGCCAGGTGTAGCCAGCTCGATAGGAGGAAATGGTCTTAATCTTATTACTTGGAATTGCAGAGGCATTAATAACCCAGTTAAACGTAGTAAGGTTCTCCACCACCTTCACCAATTAAAGGCTCATATTATTTTTCTGCAGGAGACCCATCTTAAAACCTCACAACATTCCAGTCTTAGAAGCAGATGGGTGGGTCAAGTGTTTCACTCCTCATTTCAGAGTAAGGCCAGGGGGGTGGCTATTCTAATTCACAGATCGGTACCTTTTATATGTTCCAATGTGATTGCAGACCGCAATGGCAGATATGTAATTGTCAGCGGTAGGTTATTTAACACAAATGTACTCCTTGTCAATATCTATGCTCCTAACTGGGACAATGGGGATTTTTTTAAATCTGTTTTTTCCACTCTCCCTGATATGTCTTCCCACATGTTGATAGTAGGAGGTGACTTTAACTGCTGGCTGGACCCACATTTGGACCGTTCCTCCACTAAACCTACCACCTTGACAACCTCAGCTAGGGTAGTCCGGACCTTTATGTCTGATTATGCGGTTTCTGACCCTTGGAGATTATCTAACCCAAGTATACTCCTTCTTCTCACCAGTCCACCACACCTTTACACGTATAGACTACTTCCTTGTAGACGACAGACTTCTTCATTCCGTATCTTCATGCTTGTATAATCCAATAATTATCTCTGATCATGCCCCTGTTACCCTAGTAGTAGTCTTTCAGGCTGCCACCAATCTATGACCACCCTGGCGCCTGAACACCCACCTGCTCAGTAAAGATGACTTTGTAAACTTTGTGTCAAACCAAATAGATTTTTTCTTAAGTACAAATAGAACCCCAAACATCTCTGCATCGACTCTCTGGGAAACTTTGAAAGCCTATCTCAGAGGCGAAATAATTTCATATGCTGCATATGAGAGGAAACAGAAAAATACCAGACTATCTATACTGAAGCGCAGTATCGCTCAATTAGACAATATATATGCTGTATCACCATCTCCAGATGCTTATAAGGAGCGTCTAGCTTTGCAAGCAGAACATGATACACTACTGACGGATCAGGTTACTGAACTGCTTATTAAATCTAGAAGCACTTATTACGAACAAGGAGATAAAGCCAATAAATTACTAGCTCACAAGCTGCGCCAGGTCTCGTCTTCACACCAGATTCCTAAAGTCCGCACATCGTCTGGGATATCCTTAGACCCCAAAGAGATCAATAACGAATTTAAGCGTTTCTACCAATCTTTATATACATCTGAAAACGATCCCGATATCTCAGAATTAGATGACTTCTTCCACACCCTCGATATTCCTTTAATTAGCCAAGACCTGGTAGGAAAATTAGAACAGCCACTTACTACTGAAGAACTATCTATGGCCGTAAAATCTCTTCAATCCGGGAAAAGTCCAGGACCGGACGGCTATTCAGCCGAGTTCTACAAGAAGTTTCTTCCTAAGATAGCCCCTATCCTAAACGAAATGTACAATGAAGCATTTGTAAATGGCACTCTCCCACAGACTCTTACCTTAGCCACGATCTCTCTAATACTTAAAAAAAACAAGGACCCTCTGGAATGTGCTTCATATCGTCCAATCAGCCTACTAAATGTAGACTATAAAATCTTAGCCAAGCTCCTAGCAATACGTTTAGAATCAGTCCTTCCGTCAATTATTTCACCTGATCAAACAGGATTTATAAAAAATAGACACTCATTTTTTAATCTCAGACGTTTAGTTAACATCATACATAACCCCTCTATGACCAATACCTCTGAGGCTGTCATATCCCTAGACGCAGAGAAAGCATTCGACAGGGTGGAATGGAAATACCTTTTCTACACCCTAAATAAATTCGGCTTTGGCGCTAAATTCACTACTTGGATACGACTTTTGTATGCATCCCCTCAAGCCTCAGTCAGGACTAATGACACACAATCCAGTTGGTTTCCCCTACAGCGCTCAACACGTCAAGGTTGCCCTTTAAGTCCTTTATTATTTGCCCTTGCCATAGAACCTCTTGCAATAGCACTCCGCCTTAACCCTCTCATCAAAGGTATAGTTAGATACGGCCATGAACATAAGGTATCGTTGTATGCGGATGATTTATTATTGTATACATCTGATCTTTCTGTTTCTGTCCCCGCTGCCCTTATCAATATCGAATCCTTTGGTAGCCTGTCAGGCTATAAACTGAACCTTAACAAGAGCGAACTGATGCCACTTAATATAGCCGCAAAAAATTCTCCTCTACACAATCTGCCATTTAAAATTGCCCATGATGGCTTCACCTATCTTGGGGTACATGTTACAGACAAATTCAACAAACTCTTTCAGGCCAACTTTGCCCCCCTCCTAACTCGTACTAAGGATGATTTTGAACGCTGGTCTATACTACACCTCTCTCTAGCCGCAAGAATTAATTCTGTTAAAATGAACACCCTCCCAAGATTTTTGTATCTCTTTCAATGCCTACCTATTTTTCTCCCCAATGCATTTTTTAAGAAAATTGATGGCCTGATTTTGTCTTATATATGGGATAAGAAGCCTCCCAGGATAAGAAAGCAGCTCTTACAGAGGCCCAAATCAGATGGAGGCCTTGGACTACCGGATCTTAGGTTCTACTACTGGGCTGCCAACTTTAGGACCGTTCAGTTTTGGCTACGGTGTAGTGGGATGTCCTCACCTCCAGTTTGGCTGGAGATGGAGGCAGCCTCGTCCGCACCGGCATCACTGACCTCTCTCGCTCACGCCACTAGTTTAGGCCCTTATATCCCCTTTACAAAAAATGTATGTGTCAAATCAACAATGAAAATTTGGAACCAATCTAGACGCCACTTTGGCTTTCACGCAACATCTTTTGCTGCCCCGGTGGCCTCAAACCCGGCCTTCCCCCCATCTATGATTGATGGCGCTTTCTCAACCTGGACTAGTCTCGGTATTAGAACATTTAAAGATCTCTATATCGACAATACCTTTGCTACGTTTGAACAATTATCGGTTAAGTACGGTCTCCCCAGAAGTAATTTTTTTAGGTTTTTACAGATCCGGAGCTATGTCCGCAGCTTAGATACCCAGTTCCCCATCCTTCCTGGTGAAACACAACTTGAAATTTTTTTTTACCCCTCTTCCCACTCTAAAGGGCTCCCTGTCGAGAATTTATAGGCAGCTATGCTCATTACAGCCCACCTCCTTAAATATTATTAAGTTAATTAATTAATTATTAAGGAATTGGGGGATGCGATATCTAATGACATGTGGGAAAAAGCACTCAAAAAGGTCCACACCTCTTCCATCTGTGCTCGACATGGTCTCATCCAATGCAAAATCATCCACCGAGCTCACTGGACTCCAATGAGACTATCCAGAATCTACAAAAGTGTGAAACCTAACTGTCCACGATGTAATCGGTCCCCAGCAAACCATGTGCACATGTTTTGGAGCTGTCCATCCCTAGCAGACCTTTGGGAAAACATATTCAATACACTCTCTGAAATATGCAGTACTCAGGTGGAACCAGATCCTTTGACTGTGCTATTTGGTGTTACCTCACCCTTACTACAACTGACAAATAATAACAAAGAGGTCTTGGCCTTTGTTACTCTGTTAGCAAGACGGTTAATCCTACTTCAGTGGAAATCCTCCTCACCCCCTTCCCATGCCCTTTGGATTAAATCTATTCTTAACTGTATTAAACTAGAAAAAATCCGACACACACTCCGAGGATCTACAGACAAGTTCTTTTCTATGTGGGCTCCCTTCTTTTCCTATGTTGAGAGGACCCACCTTCCCATAGTTCCAGACTGATACTCACTCACACAATACCCTTGGTACACTACTCACCCATCCCTCCCCTTCAAAATTTCTCCTATGATGCACCAAATCAACACCAGAGTTGGTTGACCTATGAATTGCTGTACTCACTTTTTCAAAGGTATCGCCTTATTTAAAAAATAAAACGAACTAACTTTTTATTTTTCAATTATTATTATTTACTTTATTTTTACTTTATTATGATTATTATTATATATATATATATTTCTTTTTTTTTCTCCTTTATATATTTCTTATTACCATCACTATAATCTCTCTCTGAAACTGTTTTTTTCTTTTTCTTTTTTTGTCTACATGTTACTTTGTCTTGATGTCCGCTGTTCTTTGTATTTTGTTTTTGTGTTTCAAATAGAACTTTTTCAAGTACATATAATTTGTAAATGTTGGTTGCACTGGAAAAAAAACCAATAAACAGACATATAAAAAAAAAAAAAAAATCTCAAATCCGTCAAACAGCGCATCTCATCAGACATTTTAATCCCAGTTACAATATCACAATAACGTGTGAGTGATGATACAATTCAACAATCCTCAGAGTCCTCGTAATTCATAATCCACAAAAACCACAATCCACGCATAGACACTTGTGTGAATGAAACACAATCCGGGCGCTCCGTTAAGCAAATCTACAGCGGAGAATATATGAAACTAATCAGAGCCAAACGGCCGATAGGTTTCATTCATTAAAAATATCCCCGCGGGATTCACATTTGCAATGCGCCGTTATTAAAATAACCACATGCAGCGTGTATCGCACTCCGAGCGCCGTATATGACGTGCATTATTTTATTTAGGACAAAGTAAATCTATAGGCTGAATATGATTTATTATCAGCATTTAGTTCTATTATTATACATTTCAAAAGCCCCCTGTAGGAAAACGAACCACAGAAACATAATTCAGAATGGTATAATGCAGATCTAGACTGTGAGAATCATTTCAGGAAGCGAGCTGGCATTTCTTTGCGGGGGCGTGGCCATGGTTCATCCAGCTAACTGAATTTAACCCTGCTCTCGACCAGGCTCAAACTTTTTGATCTGTTGTCATGGTGATTTAGACAATCGAGCGTCGGGGAACAGAAAGGTCCGGCTTAAGTCAGGCTATGCTGGAAATTATCCGGCTAACTCAGTTAGCCAGGTACGGGGAACGGGGCCCAGGAATAGAGGAATGGAACACATTTTTATTTTTTTTTTTTAAATAAGAAGGTAGACATCGGTTACATTTGCACATGTAGATAGGTCAATCGACTGGACTGTGCTAGGCTAGGAGTGAGCATTATTTATGGGGGGTCGATTGAACCTTGTTCCCCAACATAGGTAAAGAAACGACCCCATGTTTTATAAAATCTAGCTGTAGAACCCCTTATGACACACCTTATTTTCTCCGTCTTAAGGAAGTGCAAAATATCCCTGAGCCACATAGAGTGAGATGGAGGAGTGGGTGACTTCCAATGCAGTAAAATGAGACGTCTAGCCAGGAGAGTAACAAATGCTACCAGGTCAGCTTTATATCGTGGCAGAGACAGAGTAGTAGGGGAGATAGAGACACCAAAGCAAGCAGTTATGGCAGTCGGGCTGATTGGGATCTCAATACTATTTGAGATAGTTTCAAATATTTCAGACCAAAAGTTATGCAGGGAAGGGTGTGACGTACATGGGTACGTGGGTTGGTCATTACCATTATTACTGTATTTATGACACCATCTGAACATCAGGTTAGTATATGTAAATATGTTATGTTTTGGATGTGATGTGTGTGTGTGTTTGAATGATGGCTAAGGCCATGTCCTCACGTACATGGATCTTTTGCCAAACGGATATTCTCAGGCTCCGTTTAAAATAAAATCCCTGTCCACACCACAGTGTTTAAAAAAAAATCCCCATCCAGACACAAACACATAAACGCATATGAATTGCTCCAACAAGCATGCGGGCCAGCAGGTGGCGATAAGCAATATCCCTAATACCATGGTGGTACGAGCGGTCAGGACGACAGAGAAATGATTGGTTCACCCAGCCCACTTCACCACTCCTAGCATTTCCATTGGCTATATTGACATACATACAGTAGATAATAAATAGATAGATATAGCGGTGGATTAGATGCAGTCCAGAGGAAACAACCAATCTAGATATGTCACGATTTAATGCTTTACTTCTGCGCACTGGGCGACGGAGAGATACAATGTCAATGTATTCAACGGATTCTGAAACTAAATATGGCGAGTCCTTATCACAAACTATATATATACTAATTACAACAAGACATTCATTAATTGCATTGTACTGTTCACGTGCCGTCGCATATATAAGTAAGGATAGTTTGAATGACATTTCATCACCAGGCGCTGTCCATCTTATTGCCTCTGTGCGCTTCAAGGCTATGGGCGCCTATTGTATTGCCATGGATGGAACAACAGTCTGAGCATGCGTAGTGAGCTGTGGCGTCATCGTTTATCTAGACTATGCGTTTACAGTGGCTGCACGGATCCACTGAACGGATATTTTGGAAAATCTTCACTTTAAAATGCGTTTAAGAAAGTCTCCGTTTATGTCTCTGAAAACGCCCTTGTACGTGTGGACGAGAGGCCCAATCGTGGAATAAAATGTGCGTTTGGCAAAAGATCCATATACGTGAGGACATGGCCTAATGCTGTCTCTTTTTCTCTGGCCATGTCCTCACGTACATGGATCTTTTGCCAAACGGATATTCTCAGGCTCCGTTTAAAATAAAATCCCCGTCCACACCACAGTGTTTAAAAAAAAATCCCCATCCAGACACAAACACATAAACGCATATGAATTGCTCCAACAAGCATGCGGGCCAGCAGGTGGAGATAAGCAATATCCCTAATACCATGGTGGTACGAGCGGTCAGGACGACAGAGAAATGATTGGTTCACCCAGCCCACTTCACCACTCCTAGCATTTTCATTGGCTATATTGACATACATACAGTAGATAATAAATAGATAGATATAGCGGTGGATTAGATGCAGTCCAGAGAAAACAACCAATCTAGATATGTCACGATTTAATGCTTTACTTCTGCGCACTGGGCGACGGAGAGATACAATGTCAATGTATTCAACGGATTCTGAAACTAAATATGGCGAGTCCTTATCACAAACTATATATATACTAATTACAACAAGACATTCATTAATTGCATTGTACTGTTCACGTGCCGTCGCATATATAAGTAAGGATAGTTTGAATGACATTTCAGCACCAGGCGCTGTCCATCTTATTGCCTCTGTGCGCTTCAAGGCTACGGGCGCCTATTGTATTGCCATGGATGGAACAACAGTCTGAGCATGCGTAGTGAGCTGTGGCGTCATCGTTTATCTAGACTATGCGTTTACAGTGGCTGCACGGATCCACTGAACGGATATTTTGGAAAATCTTCACTTTAAAATGTGTTTAAGAAAGTCTCCGTTTATGTCTCTGAAAACACCCTTTACGTGTGGATGAGAGGCCCAATCGTGGAATAAAATGTGCGTTTGGCAAAAGATCCATATACGTGAGGACATGGCCTCTATCAGGTGCCGCCCGTCCCTAAACTGAAGAGTGCTGATTGCCTAATGGGTAACAGCTGATGACAATCACCTCAAGAGGGACGGGTGGACAGATATACCAGACAGCACACACTCGTCCGGGCGCCTCTCTGTGTCAGTTACCAGTGACCAGGCTGTTGGAGGTTGCCATTGTTTACCACTGTTTGTGTGGAATGGTTATTTTAACACTTTGGTTGCCTAAGGTTAAATTAATGATATACCATAGATTGCCAGCGCTATTTGTCTATGGAGAAAGTCCCCTTCTTTGCAGGGCTATAACTTTTTAAATTCTATTGCTACATTGCCATTATTAGGGCCCATTCAAAGTCCTATATGTATTGTTCATTGTGTAGCAACGTTAAACTTTTTCATTCACATATTCATAGTAAAGTATGGTCTAATGTATAAGTATGTTTTCATCTCTTTCTGCAGCTTTCTCCAGAACGTGATATATAGCCCCAAATGCATTATATTGATGATGAAATACAGTTTGATGGCAATCAGCGCGATATAAAAAATTCCAACTAGACGTACTTCTAGAAGTTACTACACGTCATCTGATGTTGACCGGATGGGCGAGGGGGCGTTTATAATTCTGTGGGCAGCGTTATACCAATCATCTAATGTGGGTCAAATGTTGATAATATCAGTTATTATCGAAGACGGTAACGTTACACGCTGAAACTCACCCCAGTCTCCGCGCGCCGTTGGGCGATCATCGTCGAGTAGAAATTTTATCATTATGGGATATATTATTACCCGGTCCATCTCCAGCTTGTATAATGGTATATACGTCCAAATCATGTTGTTTATCGAGTTATTGGCAATCGATCGCTATGTAGTGTGACGAGCTAGAGTGCCGGAACCTATACCGAGTGCCCGGAAGTAATATGGCCGACCAGCAAAACCTCTACTGCGCTTCCTGTTAAGCGGTTGCGCCGATCGGCCGCCAGATGGCGCTCCTGAACCGCCAGAGAGCTCAGTGGGTCCTGCTGGTGGATCTCAGGCCAGCGGAGGGACATTATGAATCCGATCGCAGCTTTTTGAAATATTGATATAAGGACGACGTACAGCGTCCCCCGGCAACTTTAGCATGGCCAGCAAAGACGTCTAAAGACGGGTCCCGGCAGTCAAAGTGTTAACATTGTCCACTGTTGTTTGTGTGGAACCGTTACTATGACACTGTCCACTGTGGTGTGGGATTGATTTGTTAAGTGTGTTCATGTTGTTCACACCACTTACCTGGTAGGCCTTGTATTCGTGTTGGTGCAGCTACCAGGTAAGTGTATATATATATATGTATATTGTGGCCTCAGTGCCACTTGCCACCCGTGTGGAATGTGTTAATATATATATATATGTATTGGGCCTTCTGCCTTTTTGCCACTACTTGTGTGGAATTATATTGTGTTGTGCACGTGGTGTACATTTGCTGGGGGATTCCCAGACTGCCAACCGCAGGGTTTGTGGTTGTGTCCTGTGACACTAGGTCACTAGGGCTTGTGCTACCCATTAATTATAATTATCTTGTGTGTTCTCCCCTTACCCTTCTCCCTGTTTGTTAATTGTTTGTGGGTTGTTTTCTTCCCTTTATTAAATCCTCATCATCATTTAAGTGGAGGTTTGAAGTCCTACCACAGTAATAAATATAATTTACCTTTTGAAAGCGCGTTTGTGGTGTTTTACTATCTGCCGGGACCTTGCTTTAAAAGCATCTACTGAGGGGGTTGTTTTGTTCATGTGCAGCTTGCCTCAAGTTTCTATTCTATGTGGTCATTAGACCTTAGTACATGACATGGGGGCTCATTTCCGGTCTTTCATGTCCTTGTGACATGGGGGCTCAATGCCGGTCTTCTGTGTACTTGTGACATGGGGGCTCTATGCCGGTCTTTCATGTCCTTGTGACATGGGAGCTTGCTAGTTGCACAATTGTATAGTTCCTTGTTGGTACATGACATGGGCATGTGACATGTGAACGTGTCGATTGGAGCGTGTCAGGTAGTTTGCGTCTTTTCATTTGGTAAGTTGTATTATTATATATCCATATTTTCGTGCTGCACACTTAACTGTTGTAAACCGTTGTTGTGAGTTATGCTCTTAACCATTCTATTTTTTTCCACATAGGTAAAGGGTGGATCACCTGCTTTGGTTAGGGGGAGGGGGGCACGCGTCGTCTTTTCCGGTGGAGTGCGCAATGAAATCGGTAAGCGACTGAAGATATGTGTAGTCCTCATTCCACTAGGGAAGTAGTTTAGACGGGGTAGTTAGTGTTACCCAGTGTGATCCTAGTTAGGTGTTTAGAACCGACATTTATTATTTTTATGAATGTTAGATGTGGACATTAAATCGAATTGGTCAGGTTGTCATACTGCATAATGTGGCTGTTGAGTGTTGCACAGGGACATTGTTGAGTACTATAGGTGAGTGGCTATTTTGTAGGGCTTATTGAAGTCTGATTGGTGGGGTAGTATTGTGTGTTGCTACGGGAGTGTACTTTCTTTCATAACTGTATTCTGTGGTAGAGAGTAGAGCTATGGAGGTTTGTGGTCAGGATGTTGGTGTGTCGGATCTTGATGGTGTTGACTCTGCACTAGGTTCAGAACATACCAGTGTTACTTCTGCTGGTGACTTGAGCGCACTGAGCGCTGAGCTGCGTTTAGCCTGTCTAGAGGAGAGGGCGGTTTTGCGCAGGGAGAATAGAGAAGAGAGGAAGGAGGAGAGAGACAGAGAAGAGAGAAAGGAGGAGAGAGAATGGGAAGAGAGGAAGGAGGTGAGAGACAAGGAGGAGAGAGACAGAGAGAGGGACAAAGAGGAGAAGGCGGCTGATAGGGAATTTCAATTGGCGATGAGGAAACTAGAATTGGAGTGTGGTGACGCTAGGCGTAGCGCCACTTGCCTCAACGACTACCGCCCTGTAGCCCTCACCTCCATAGCCATGAAGTGCTTTGAGAAGCTAGTGAAGGGCTACATCTGTTCCTCCCTCCCCATCAACCTGGACCCTCTGCAATTTGCATATCGCCCCAACAGGTCCACGGAGGACGCCATAGCCCATGTGCTGCACACAGCAGCATCACACCTGGACAAGAGGCAGGGGAACTATGTGAGAATGCTGTTCATCGACTACAGCTCAGCATTCAATACCATAGTCCCCTCCAAACTCATAGCCAAGCTCAGGGACCTGGGCTTGAACTATGACCTCTGCCAGTGGGTCTTGGACTTCCTGACGGGCAGACCCCAGGTGGTAAGAGCCGGCAACTGCACCTCCTCATCCATCACGCTCAACATAGGGGCCCCCCAGGGCTGTGTTCTGAGCCCCCTCCTCTACTCCCTGTACACACATGACTGCGTAGCACAGCGGAACAACAACACCATCATCAAATTTGCTGATGACACAGTAGTGGTGGGCCTGATCTCTGCCAACGACGAAAGGGCCTACCTGGAAGAGGTAGAGAACCTGTCACAGTGGTGTCAGGAGAACTGCCTCTCCCTGAATGTCAGCAAAACAAAAGAGATGATTGTGGACTTCAGGAGGTCGGGGGTCAAGGACTACAGCCCCCTCAGCATCGACGGGGCACCGGTTGAGAGAGTGAACAGTTTCAAGTACCTCGGAGCCCACATATCCGAGGACTTGACATGGACCACACACATTGACAGTGTTGTGAAGAAGGCACGACAACGCCTCTACTTCCTCAGGCGCCTAAGGAAGTTCCAAGTCAGTCAGAAGATCCTTAGGAACTTCTACTCATGTACAATAGAGAGCATCCTGACCGGCAACATCACCTCCTGGTTTGGGAATAGCACTGCACAAGACCGTAGCAGACTACAAAGAGTGACACGTTCAGCCGAATGCACAATTGGAGGGGGGCTTCCCACCCTCCAGAACATTTACAACAAGCGGTGCAAGGGGAAGGCTAAGAGAATTATTAAGGACTCGAGCCACCCACACAACTGCCTCTTTGAACTGCTGCGGTCAGGCAAGCGATACCGGAGTCTTCAGGCGAGCACAGAAAGACTCAGAAGAAGCTTCTATCCCCAGGCCATCAGGCTGCTAAACGAACAATAATCACTATGCAACAACCATCAAATGCACACAGCACACACACCCACACGCACACACTCACTCAAACAAACAACACACTGCAGCACCCACTCTCCACACTTTAGATCACACAAACACACTTACACTTTATATTTATTGATAAAGGATTTGCACTACAACTCGTACACCTACTGTGAATTGTACCTAAATTGCACCTCGTCCCATTTCTCCATTTCTGCCTTGCACTATATAGTATTGTATATTAGTACACTGCACAGTATTGTATATTGTATGGTAACTACGTCTATTCTGCATCGAACATTGTACATATGTCTAAACTGAACACTGTGACCTCATTTTTTTTACTTCTAATTTTACTATGTTATTTTATTTCATACTTATCTTGTCTTGCACAGTCTCTGGAGCGCAACAGTAAGAAGCATTTTGTATAAAAGTATTCTGTACTTCTGTATGACAACTATTAAAGAAACTTGAAACTTGAAACTTGAAACTTCCTCTCAAGTACTTTCCGACTCCCAGGCACCCTTTGATATTAGCCAGCATATGTCCTTGGTTCCCCTTTTTCATGAGTCTGAAGTGTGGGTTGTTTTTTACTGTGTTTGAACGCACCGCGCAGGCTCTGTGTTGGCCAGTGGGCATGTGGGCAATTATGTTGCAAGGCAGGCTCACAGGGAAGGCACAAAAAGCACATGCCGCGTTGTCGTTGGATGACAGTGTGGGATATTTGTAGATATCCTGATGAAGAATGTCTCAGTCAACCGAGGCTTGGATAATAACAAGGTTTATTAACCAAACAGATAGAATTACATAGAGAGAATGGCTGAGGGTTTCCCCCCAGGTGATCAGCTGAATTTACCCAGGTAAGAAGCCTCAATAGATCTCGGGAGGAGACCTATATAGTTAACGAGGGGGGGATGTGGTCCCATTTGATAGGTCAGATGGGGGGGAGGGGGTACAGGTTTGGGGGACACAGGGGAGGGGGGTGATTCCACAGAGAGGGGGGGGGGCACAGGTAAGGGGAACATATTTACATGAGGACATATTATACCACAATACTCACTTTTCTTTCTTATAATGTGGGTGAGATTAATGTATAATATACCAGGATCGTTTGGAACAGGTACAAGTGGGGACCGATGTAATCCATCGGTTATCAGATAATGAAAAAAATTGAAAATAATTAAAATAATGAAAATGTTGGCCAATGTGTTCTGTTGGTTGGCCTAATAATTTAAACTAGTATTATTTATATACATGATTCATGACATGATCGACTGGACTGCGGTCTGTGTTATTTTGATATCAGAGATGTGGGAATAGATATCACCCTTTTCTTTTATTAATCGCTCAAAATACCTATATCAATGAGTGGTCCTCAACTCTGATATCAAACAACAATTAACATAATCATTAGAAGCTATAGCTGTGCAAATATCTTGGCATACCTTCAGTCGTTCATGTCGTGACTCAGGGGAGCTAATGTGATCGTTGTGCATACAGGCATCTTAATAAACCAATTAAATACATGCACTGTCTCTGTGTTCAGAGTGCACAGGGTGAAAACACAAAATCGTGTGCATAATTATTAGGAATAGGATTTACACATAAGGCTAATGTGTATAAAAACATTTTAACAACCGTTAACCTGGTGGTTAATAAAACTAACATGATTGATTATGGGAAACTGTTCACAAATATATATATATATATATATTTGCACATTTTATGATGATTCTTGATGAAATTACTTAGGATCCAGTTGTATTTACCCTGAGTTTGAGTGTCACTTTCATCTGTGATTGCCTCAGTTTTGTTGGTCTTTACTTAGAATCAGGCAATTTTCTCCATTTCTTCTCTATAAATGAGGAGATAAAACGTCTTATGCATCGCTTCTGTATGTAATTCTAGTGCATATACTATCAATGGTTCACCATACAGGTGCAAAACAACGTTACATGTCCTCTTCTATGAGAGAATAAAACAACTGATTCTTTCTTGTCTGACAATACAATTTTGTAACCTAAGTAATTCAAATGTGATGTAATGTGATCATGTGGTCACTTCTTCCTTCAGCAATACATTTTAGCTCATTATTACTAACCATTGTTAATGCTTTCTCATTGATTTCTTTTCATCACATCCCTAGTTCATCGTTTTGCAGATACATACAATTGTGTGAAAAGTTTCCTGCTTGTGAAGGTATTAATCTGAATGATGTTGCGTCGTTGTTGACAAGGTGTTCTCTGTCGGTCGTGTGGCAGGGCCAAACAGTAACACATAAAAATTAAATAAATACATAACAATGTGGACACTGTGTTCAGAAGTCTCTTGGTTCACAGGTCTCTGATGATGTCTCTTCTTGACGATGCAGTCGGGAACATTCACTGGTCGCCGTTCATTCCCTGTCAAGGGTCACCTGTAGCAGTCAACTATAGTGGTTTTGCAGACTCTTTTCCTGGATCCTGCGTTGTTCTCCATCACCACCACACATCCGCCACTGTGCTCACGCTTGGCCCCCATCAGGCCCAGAGACATGGTGGTCAGGGCGTTCTTGAACGTGCTGTGTGGTGGTTGGTCCCCCCCGTTCCTCGGCATCGCGGTACTAGAGGGGCGAGGGGGCGGGCGTTTTTGAATGTGTTGTGCTGGTTTCGCTGTCCTCTCCTCGTCATTGCGGTACCACTTGATGGAGGGCGAGGGCCCGCCGGTGTAGTGGCTAGTCAGTAGGACGCTCTCTCTCACACGGATGACAATCTTGTCATGGGAATCCACCTTGATGGTCGGGGCTTTGGTTCCCATCTGCAGGTGATGGGTTTGGTCTGCCGTGGTCTGCAGTGCCGGGGTGGAGGCCGTCAAAGGTTGATCTCCTCTTCGTCAGTGTCTCCTTGGTCAGTCTCCTTCGTGGTCCCCTGCTCCACTTTCTTGGGGATGTCTGTGGGCTGGGTTGGATGGTTCTCCCACGGTTGTTGTCGTCGCCTCTGGTTGTGTCCGCAGCTCCTTGGCGGCGTCCCTGGTGGTAGTATGCTGTCGTGGGTCGCTCAGGTCGCTGGGTTGTGTTCCTCGTCCTGTCCTCTCACCAATTCGTGATCTCAGGATGCGTTGGGTGTGCCTCAGGATACTTACCTCGCCACGACTTCTCTGGCGTTATTCACGTCTCAGTGTGGCTCGTCATAATTTAGCATGGGGAAAAAACATAAAATCTAGGTAGTCAGTTAATTTTGCATGAAAAACAATCATTCGTTTTGTCATCTAACCCTAACTAACCTTACTGTCATGCATTTGTCCTAATAAACTAACCTACACTGTAGCACTCAACACTAATAAAACTAACCTACACTGTGGCACTCAACACTTTGATGAACATTGTTACTCAGCTGATAGAGTTGTGCCCTTTTTGATGTCCTGTCATACAGTGTCAGCTAAATGATCAATGTACGTGTATACCTTGTACATTTAGATAATTGTGTTTCAATTTTGTGGTTGATATTTTGCAGTCATGGAAATGTATTAGTTGTTAAAAGAATAGTCATGCATGTTATTGGTTATAAACAGAGAATAGAAGGAAGAGATTGTAAGTAAAGTTGTTTTCATCATTAATCTTTCATCTCGGGCACTTCTCTAATTCATGTGCCTCTTGAAAAGAGATGATGAAAACGACTGGTTAGTTATTGTTAGTATGGGAATTAGGTAGATTTTCATGACTGCAACATCATCACCTGTGTTTATACTATACTAAGTTGAGTCTCTAGGTGTGGTCAGAGGCATTTGCATTGTCTTTCAGCTCCACTTCGTCCTCAGCTGATTTTCGTGTTCAAATGTAGATTATTTTGGGGTCTCAATTTAAATGATTGTAGCTGGTCTCACTTTGTGCTTTGTCTGTGTTCAGATGCAAATCACTGGAGTTTCAGCTTTTGTGATACAATGTGTTTACACCCATTCTGCATCTTGACCCAGAGCCAGATCTCTTGGTTGTCTGTAAATACAAACACATGTTAATTTTCCACTCTTTTCTAAGACCATCTGAGTGGGTTCTCCTTGATTGTCTGTGAGCTTAACAAAACATCAGCTATTTCTCATCCATCCCGTTCTAGGATGTAATGATAGTGTTATCATTTATCAATCATATCGCATATGTACACAAGCATCATATGAATGTGGAACCACACATTTTGAATCATGTTTAAAATGTCTTACAATGGAAAGGGCTAGTTATCTTTCATTGGTTCTTTAGATAAACACATTAACTCAAGTGAATATAACCTAAACATCTTACTTTTAAACATGATCTATGTTGTTTGTGCCCAAGTTTGTACTTTGCTGTAACTGAGATGATAGTTGTGTATATGTACAGTTTCTACGTCAAATGACTCCCTTTTCTTGACTCCTTTTGTATCACAAACAGTACTGAATTTGCAAATCTGGTATGTCATAAATGTACAGATGTAGCAGTACTGACTATCTGTATGTCATGTATGTCATAATATGTCCTGATAAATTGAAAATGGGGGACCCTGATGTAAACAAATCTGGTATTGAAAATGGGGGGCCCTGATGTAAACAAGACTAAAGTCTCTCTCTGGTCTGCATCCCCTTAACAATTGTGTGTTGAGCTGTGCTGTATTGTACCTATTCTGCAATCTGTTAATAAAGTTTTCAATCAATCAATCAAAGCATCTATATTTATGATTTTCATACTCACCGGGGAAAGCTGTTTGTGTTGACGTTGGTTCCTGAGGCTGTAGCACGTTACGTGTCGTTAATGCAATGTTCGGTTCGTTTCTCCGGTGGTTTGGGATAATGCAATCCTGGAAACACTCTTCTGCATCTCGCCACCGCAACTCAACACTTTCCAATAGCAGCGCGCACATACATATACAAATAAAACATATACTGCACGTGGATTTCATATACCTTCGGCCTTGGGCATATTAAACTTTACGTTTGCCTATGGATAGTTTAATATAAAATCATAACTTAACGGCGCGCATAGCGTCACGTCATTGCTCCATGCGACGTTCGTGTGTTCTCATTCGCCTCGGAAATAACGCTTTGCAATTCATACAGTATTTTTCCCACGAGCTCTCAATAGCCTGGAATTCCTATACCAGCGTTTTGTTACCGAATGAACGCGCCTGTGCATATGTGAAACGTAAACAAACTGAAACGATAAAACTATACTTCCCCAAATGGTTGTTCTCGTGGGCCGGTTTTGCTGATTCCGGAATTACTATCTTAGTTTGTTCCCGTGAACTGCACTTCAATGTTATTCTTTGTATAACGGTAACTCGTCTCTCAATGCTCGTCGCGCTATCCGCAGCCGGTTCTTGGCTCAATAAAGCAACGCGACGGGTCCTATAATACTTGTGCACATACAAACGAGACTTAAACAGACAAACAAACATTAATACATATAAGTTAACGTGTGTATATATCTGACTGTATTGGATCGCTGTACGTTTAGTCGGCCAACATCTGTTGCGACAAGGCATTTATCCCTTGATTTAACTACACATCGTTATTAAAGTCATAACGACCGAACCTGACTTCGAAATTTACCAGCGATATATTAGATTATATATACCTTTTAATCACACTCACGGTCCCTTCGACCTGCGACTCGTTAAATGTACATTCACGTACTCCCGAGACCGCCGGTCATCTTCCCGCTATCTGTATAATCAATTGGAATTCAATCCAAATACATCGTTTTCAGGAATGGAAGAGATTGTGGGTTTAGTTTGAGGTTGAAACAATGAATATTATGACGCTACTCTGGTAATTAATAGGTTCCAATAGAGTAGCGTTTTCCAAGGATATCACATCATAATAAGCCCACGTTTCTTGCCTTGTTGCCTATATTTTAGCCTGCATCAGCTAGACTTGGGTTAGCAAACCAACAACCTTATTTTGTGCCCTAACTTTCGGTTTGGCAACAGCCAAATCCGGGAATAGCACAACAACCCATCCTCTCAGAACATCTGTCCAGATAAGGACCCAGGTACACGCGTTTCCCCGGTACGATTCTCAATACAGATCAGATATATTAATGCACATTATTCTTACTCAGCCATGATCTCAATATTTGACAACATTCTGTAATATTCACCTGGCATAGAGAAAAGCGGGAAGGTTTTAATTCCTTTCCATACATTTTTGGTCGACCATCCTATTATACTCACTTTTCTCTGTATAGTTGAAATGATACAGCACGCCGGGAGGACGCAAAAAGGTCCGTCACAAGTTCGTAGACGCCAATTGTGGGATATTTGTAGATATCCTGATGAAGAATGTCTCAGTCAACCGAGGCTTGGATAATAACAAGGTTTATTAACCAAACAGATAGAATTACATAGAGAGAATGGCTGAGGGTTTCCCCCCAGGTGATCAGCTGAATTTACCCAGGTAAGAAGCCTCAATAGATCTCGGGAGGAGACCTATATAGTTAACGAGGGGGGGATGTGGTCCCATTTGATAGGTCAGATGGGGGGGAGGGGGTACAGGTTTGGGGGACACAGGGGAGGGGGGTGATTCCACAGAGAGGGGGGGGGGGCACAGGTAAGGGGAACATATTTACATGAGGATATATTATACCACAACAGCTTAAACTATGAGCGTGTGAAAAGCGCTGTCTTGCGTGTGTACGAACTGGTACCAGAAGCATACAGGCAGCATTTTCAAAACCGCCGTAAATCTCCTTCCCAAACCCATGTTGATTTCTCCCTGGAGGAGAGACTTAATTTTGATCGGTGGTGTTCTGCGTGTGAGGTAAAAGACTTTGCATCATTGAGTGAATTGGTACTTGTGGAGCAGTTCAAAGCCACCCTGCCAGTCGAAGCTGTGCTCTATTTACATGGGCAGGGGGTGTCAACACTCCGACAGGCTGCTATTTCGGCAGACGAGTTTGAATGGTCACGCAAACGTGTTTCTGTACATCCTACTGTATGTGGTGGAGGTGGCTCATTCATGAGTGACTCAGCATTTCAGCCACGCTCACCGCCGTCTAAAAGACCGGTGGTGTGCAATTATTGTAAGAAAACTGGCCATATGGTAAAAGGATGTCATACGCTGAGGAAGCGACAGGAGAAAAAAGGGTCAGCTCAGAAACCAAAAGGTGTGGGGTTGATTGGTACAGTGTCATGTTCTGACCAGAATAGCTCTCTGGAAAAAGGAAGTGATGGCTGTTTTAAACCCTTTCTGTTTGATGGTTGTGTGTCACTGTCGGGTGACATCTGTGACCAACGGAAGGTGAGAATACTCCGTGATACAGGTGGTTCTCAGTCATTCATTCTGGCTGATGTCTTACCGCTGAATGAAAACTCTTACTGTCAGTCTAGTGCGATGGTGAGAGGTATTGAAATGGGGTGTATGCGCGTGCCGTTGCATAAGGTGCATGTACAGTCAGATCTGATCACAGGTTGTTTTCCTGTCGCTGTTCGCCCATGTTTCCCTGTGGAGGGCGTTGAGTTTATCATGGGGAACGATATTGCTGGGGAGAGTGTGATCCCTGTGTTGGAGGTTGAAAACGCTCCATTGACTGACTTGTGTTGTGATGAATTGATTAATAATCACCCCAATGTTTTTTCTGCTTGTGTTGTCACCAAGGCACAGGACAGGAAGCGAACTCAAGCTTTGACGTTGAGTGACTCTGTCGGTGGCTATCGCCCAGGACAGGGGGCCATCTATTGGAAAGATGGAGGAGGTTGCTGTAAGTAGCGTTCAGGGGAAGCTGGTAATTCCCAAGTTTGCTGACGTTTCACTACCACTGACTCGTCAAGCATTGATCACTGCTCAGCACAGTGATTCCTCCCTATCAAATTGTTTTGCGGCAGTGGCCAGTGCTACTGCTAGTAGGAAACAGACTTTTGTGATAGAGGAGGGGGTGTTGCGCACCTAGACCGGGTGTAGCAGATTTGAGGTGTGGAGAAGACTGGAATACAAAGCGTCAAATTGTGTTGCCAATGATATGTGGACATCACATGTAAATGTTGGCACATGACCATTTAGGTATTGCTAAAACTTGTAATAGTGGGGACGCCAAATCAGGGGGTGCATCCGGCTCCCCTGCGCTCCATTCCGGACATGGGTGAACCTTTTGAACATGTATCTGTCATCTGCCTAAAACAAGGGCGGAAAATCATTACATGTTGACAATTATGTGTGGTTCCACCCGTTTCCCGGAGGCGATACCTCTGAGGAAAATTATTGTCCCGGCCGTTACCAAGGTTCTAATTTGAGTGGCACCATTTTGGGTCCTGTTGATGTTATTTGACAGACGCCATTTTGGATCCTGACAATGTTATTTTTGTGACGCCATTTTGTGGGAGGATGGGCGCTGTGATGGTGCCAGGGAAATGCGCTGATTTTTGTTTCCCTGTTTGCTGTCCTGTTACGCGCAATGAGATGATTCTTTATTTTTCCCAGGAACTGTTTCCAGTTTGTTGTCTCCTGTTGACAGGTTGGTATCGGTGGAGCGGCCTATCAAAGTAAAGTTTGTTGTTGTTTTTTTCACAACATTCGGTGATCCACATGTAGACCCTTAAAGGGCAACACAAAACAGTTTGGAATATTTCCAATGGTCCAAACTATTTGCGTACATGTTATTCTCTAGAGTTCTACACACCATGGGGAATTTCATGTGTGGCTACATTTTCTGTTCCTGAACTGAGAACACTACCAGTCTACCATATGCCAAATACTGTGTTGGTGCAGGTTGTGGTTGGGGTGGGGCTGTGCCATTTGTTCTGTTTGTTATTAGGGATGCTGAACAGGAGTCAGAATTGTGTTTAGCCCTGCAGGTGTGTTTGCTTTGTCTCCCAGGGTAGGGGGCACTGTGCGTCCTCGTTGGCTAGGGGAGCCCTCGCTTCTGTCCGGGGGTAAATGAGGATATAGATAACCTTTACAATGATCACAGCACAGCAGTCATGTGATCCCTGCTTTGGCGCACACAACGTTCTACTTTGTACTTTCATTATCCATTATGTTTTGTTCTGTTCTGTTCTATCCCAGTCATATTCTACTAGGATCCTGTGGAGGGGAGGGAAGAGTATCGAGCACTACTTATGTGGGAGGTACATTGTTGGTTTTGGGGTGTGATGTGTTTCATTGCTGAGAGGAACCGTTTGCAACTTGAATCGCAAGTTGCAGTACTGACAGCAATGTAAAGAGCTCTACCGGCCTGCGTGGACCAAATATATATTGTTGGCCATTTTAGATTCATCACACTACACTGTGGGGTATATGGTCAGGGTGGTGTTTCTTTGTTTATCCAGGTGAGCTTGGTTGTGTCTTATGGCACTTATGATTATTTGTGAGTTAGATGGTGAGATGGTTAGATCTCACCATGTTTTGAAAACAGTGTGCATACAGTAGCCAGTATGTACTACATACAGTTTTCACGGTTTGATGAACTCGGCTTTCATCATGCAGGCCTTGTTTGCCAAGATGAGGTGACATATAGCCTCCGGTGATCCTGTGGTTATGCCCAGGGACGGCCCGGTGCGGCTTCTAGGTTGCTTTGTTTATATGCCTTGGGAAAGTACTGTGTGTCCATTTTCCTTTTTGAAATTTGACTCAATATAGTGCGCTGGTGTTTGCTGCATCGGCGGGCTGGGTTTTGGATTATGTATGCTTTTCAGGTTTCCCAGCATAATATTTTGGGTAGGAATTAGACCCTAATGGCCTAATAGACCCGCTGCATGTGGGTGACGTCACTGCGCGTCTAGTGTACATATGTCATTGTACATGTTGTGCATGTTTCATTTGTTCATTTGTTATGTTGTCTGATGTGTTTTCCAGAACGACCACCCTGGAGCACGGTGTTCGTGTTGGGAGTGCGGTCTCCCTTAAAGCAATACGCATATCAGTGTCCGGTGGCGATGAGGGAGGTAGTGAGAGAGGAGGCTCTGTGCACCCTGGACAAGGGGCTGGGTGAGCCTAGCCGTGGTCCCTGGGGCTCTCCTTGCCTTCTGGCTCCCAATGCTAATGTGTCTCTCTGTTTTCTGTACTACAGGAGGGTGAACGTAATAACGGTGCCTGAATTGTTCCCGTTGTCCAGGATGGGGCCCCATCATGGCCTTCGGGATAAGGAATGCACCGGCCACGTTCCGACGGCTGATGCGTCTGGTGTTGGGTGATGTGCCTAGGGGCATTGTGTGTGTTTTGGGTGAGGTGGTGGTCGACCGTGTGGGCCCGGAGCGGGGCCTGTGTGGTGCTGATGTAACCCATTTGGTGGGTGATTTTGTGGAGGGAGAATTTTTTTTTGTTTCTGTTCTCCCTGGTATGTGGTACTAACCTCATGTTGGTAATAGGTAATAATGTTTTGCTAACCCTACATGTTCGCTCTTATGGGGGAGGTGTGACGTACATGGGTACGTGGGTTGGTCATTACCATTATTACTGTATTTATGACACCATCTGAACATCAGGTTAGTATATGTAAATATGTTATGTTTTGGATGTGATGTGTGTGTGTGTTTGAATGATGGCTAATGCTGTCTCTTTTTCTCTATCAGGTGCCGCCCGTCCCTAAACTTAAGAGTGCTGATTGCCTAATGGGTAACAGCTGATGACAATCACCTCAAGAGGGACGGGTGGACAGATATACCAGACAGCACACACTCGTCCGGGCGCCTCTCTGTGTCAGTTACCAGTGACCAGGCTGTTGGAGGTTGCCATTGTTTACCACTGTTTGTGTGGAATGGTTATTTTAACATTGTCCACTGTTGTTTGTGTGGAACCGTTACTATGACACTGTCCACTGTGGTGTGGGATTGATTTGTTAAGTGTGTTCATGTTGTTCACACCACTTACCTGGTAGGCCTTGTATTCGTGTTGGTGCAGCTACCAGGTAAGTGTATATATATATATGTATATTGTGGCCTCAGTGCCACTTGCCACCCGTGTGGAATGTGTTAATATATATATATATGTATTGGGCCTTCTGCCTTTTTGCCACTACTTGTGTGGAATTATATTGTGTTGTGCACGTGGTGTACATTTGCTGGGGGATTCCCAGACTGCCAACCGCAGGGTTTGTGGTTGTGTCCTGTGACACTAGGTCACTAGGGCTTGTGCTACCCATTAATTATAATTATCTTGTGTGTCCTCCCCTTACCCTTCTCCCTGTTTGTTAATTGTTTGTGGGTTGTTTTCTTCCCTTTATTAAATCCTCATCATCATTTAAGTGGAGGTTTGAAGTCCTACCACAGTAATAAATATAATTTACCTTTTGAAAGCGCGTTTGTGGTGTTTTACTATCTGCCGGGACCTTGCTTTAAAAGCATCTACTGAGGGGGTTGTTTTGTTCATGTGCAGCTTGCCTCAAGTTTCTATTCTATGTGGTCATTAGACCTTAGTACATGACAAAGGGCAGGACCAAAACATGTGACTATGTGTAGCAGGGGCACGGTGGCATCTGTCACAGGTGGGATCAATGTTGCCATAGATCTTGGCTAGCCTGACTTTAGTAAAGTGTGAACGGTGAACAATTTTACATTGGATCAGTCCATGCCTGGCACAAATTGAAGAGGAGTGGACCCGGTGTAGAATATCCTCCCACAGGTCTTCTGTGATGTCCTCACCCAGGTCCTCCTCCCATCTCCTCCTGATCTTTTCTAATGAGGTAGGACGCAGTGAGGAAATCAAGCCATACAGGACAGATATAATACCCTTTGTGACCAGTGTAGGCTTTAGTAAAGTGTCAATAGGAGTGGCTTCTGGGAGTTTGGGGAACTGTGGGTTGATATTACGTACAAAACTGCGGACTTGCAAGTATCTGAAGAAATGTGACCTCGAAAGAGAAAACTTGTCAGACAGTTGTTCAAATGATGCAAAAATATTTTCTATATATAAATCACTGAATGTTCTAATACCAAGAGGGGACCAGGAGAGAAAAAGCTCTATCCATCACAGAGGGGGGGGAGACAGGGTTAGCTGTAATTGGAGCTAGTAAAGAAAAAGATTGTAAACCAAAATGTTGTCTGAACTGATTCCATATCCTGAGTGTTGATTTGACAATGATATTTTTAGAGTAGGGAGAGGTGGGAAAAGGTAGAGGTGCGTGAGCCAGAGCAGCCAGTGAGGCAGGGCTGGAAGACGAGGATTCCAAAAGCAACCATACAGGGGATGAAGGTGTGTCTTCAAACCTTGCCCAATGTTGTAGTGCTCTAAAGTTGGCTGCCCAATAATAGAATTTAAAATTGGGCAGAGCCATCCCTCCCAGAGACTTTGATCTTTGTAGGAGGGCTTTACCGAGCCTAGGGACTCTCCTATTCCAGATGAACTGCGACACCAAACTGTCAATTTTCGGGAAGAATGCTTGTGTGAGAAAGATGGGTAAACATTGAAAAAGGTATGAGAATTTTGGCAGGGAGTTCATTTTAACTGAGTTGACTCGTGCCGTTAAGGACAGGGGTAATAGCGACCATCGTTCAAAGTCTTTATGCAGTTTGCTTAACAAAGGGGAGAAGTTAAATTTAAATAAATCCTTAAATTTGTCTGTGAAACGAATGCCAAGATATGTGAAGCCAAGTGGGGAAATTTTAAAGGGCAAAGTATGTAAGGGGTAATTTCGACCTTCAGCATTCAGAGGGAATAGCTCACTTTTATCTAAGTTTAGTTTATATCCTGATATTTCACAGAATGAACTGAAAACATCAAGGGCAGCTGGAATAGAGACAGAGAGATTCGATACATATAAAAGCAAGTCATCCGCATAAAGTGAAGTCTTCTGTTCGATGCCAAACCTATGAATACCAGTTATGTTAGGATTTGATCTGAGAGCAATGGCCAATGGTTCTATTGCGATATTAAATAATGATTTATGTTTATGTTCTGATCTATATCCCGTTTCACCCTGTATCTGTCGGTCATGCTTGACCAGAAAAGCGATAAACGCTAAAAAATAAAGTAAAAAAAAAATTTAATTAAATAAAAAAAAAAATTATGGTTCGTAGCAAAATTGCTTAAATACTGAAGGAGGGTGGCTACACTGCTTAAAGGCAGGAGGATGATACTCTAGGTTTAAATACGGGAGGAGTAGAATCAAGGGCCCTCATTCATCAACGTGACGTAGAAAATGTTCTATTTCCATACTTAAGCACAGAATTTAGAATGTGTGCACGCACAAAAAAAACGGGATTAATCACACGTGCGTACACAGGTCCTACGCACACCTGTCATGATAAATATCACCTTGGTCCTACGCCGAGGCTCGTGCACACTTTCACGTATTTGCATACCAGAACCACCCCGATTAACCATATACGGTAATGAAACACCCCCATGAAATGTGGAAAAGTGGACTAACCCAAGCGAACTCTGAGAGACTTCATTGAGAGCGAGATTGATCACCGAGGTCTAACCGAACTTGAACGTATAATCTTCGGTGCGCCGGGAGCCAAGGATGTTGACTGACCCAGTCCTGCTACAGAACCAGCACATTGACAGAAATAAATGACAAGAGATGACCCGACATTAAGCACTGTAATGACTGAAATTAAATCAATTTCAGCACGCCAACTCTGCGCTCTACAATGCCTATTGTGTGCGCTCGTCATGAGCCTGTGGTTCTGATCAGAGTCATTATGGCTTCAGTGGATAACCCTGATCTACATTGTGATGTTTTAGATACCCCAGTAATAACATTACAATTGAATTAAATACAATTAGGCCTGAATGAGACTCCGGCCACCGGCACATTATCAGCCAAAATGTGCGTTTATTGATGGAGCAAACTCTGAGAGATTGTTCACAGAGGCGCTGCCGAACCAAGATATAATATGATGTGTATAATATAATGTGTGTAGAGGCATATGATACAATCCATTTTGTTGTTGGTATTAGGTAGCCTATGAATTACATATAATAGCAGCCAGCCTACATTATGCAACAGTAACTTGCGCATATATAACACACAGCCGTGCGAAGCCTGCATACAGTAAACTAACTTGATCATTAATCTAGCTGTTGTATCTTTACGCTTATGAAAACATTAAATAATATGTATAGGCTATAGGCCGCCTATATTCTCAAATGGATTAATGGCTATCCGAGTCCTCGATATCCTCGCGGACGGACCAGTATTTATATGATCATATCATATTCATATTCATATCATAGTTTACTCTATCAGCCTACCAGCATGTAATACGTTCTTTGTTAGAACTCAACTCGTTATTATTTTGCGCATAGATTGCAGAAATACGGGAACGTTTTGATTTAGGCTTTGACATTGTAAAACTAAATAAGTGAAATTCTGTAATATCACCCACACGATATATGCTCTGTGTCCAGAGCATGTATGCTTTTCATTCATAAGACACATTTATTGCAAGGGTTTTGTATACACATACACTCAACAAATAACCTCTGTCTGTTCTAATTGCAATGCGTTTTTATATTGTGGGTGTTCATATGACTTGTATTCTGCTTACAGCTTCGGGGTTCCACTTATTACGTTTAACAATGGCAAAGCCTTTTAAATATAATCAAAACGTTCCCGTATTTCTGCAATATATGCGCAAAATAATAACGAGTTGAGTTACGCAGAGCACAGTCAGTGCTTATTTCCGCGTTGTGAAAATATTCTACCACCGGCGCCACCTACGCATGGTCCGACCTGTGCTTAAATATACGCACAAAGTCAAGCACAAGTTCAAATAGATAAATCCCACACTTTGCTTAGGAATGGTCGTACGCACGGCTTAAGCACATATCTGTGCGTAAGTCAAGTTGATACATGAGGGCCCAGGTTTAAATACCTGATTAGAGTCCATGTCTAAATACTGAAATGGATCCTATGTTTAATTCCATGTTTAAGTACAGAGGTGTCCATGTCTAAATACTGAAATGGATCCTATGTTTAATTCCATGTTTAAGTACAGAGGTGGATGATTTACCATGTTTAAATACAAAAATGGATCCCATGTTTAAATACAAAGGTGGATGACTTACCATGTTCTCAATGATTTAACCATGTGGGAAAGACCCTGAAACGTTTTGACATGCAAGAATGTAGATCAAGGGAAACACCATGTGATAAAAAACTATACTATCAGGAGGATGCTCAGAAACTGACAGATGTAAAAATGTACAGAGAAGCTGTGGGTAGCCTCATTTATTTAACAACATGTACCCACCGTGACCTATGTTTTGTAGTGTGTAAACTGTCACAGCATTTTGCTGACCCCACAGAGAAGCATTGGATTACAGCAAAACATGTCTTTTGTTATCTTAAAGGTACAGCAGATAAACAATTGTGTTTAAGAAAGAGCAGCGAGGGTCTAGGACGTAAAGCCCACAGTGATGCAGACTGGGCAGCTGACACCACAGATAGAAGGAGTACCACAGGATATTGTGTGAGTTTGAACACAGACAGCTCACTGGTTTCATGGAAAACAAAGAAGTGTAGTAGCCAATTACTTTGATTTCTCACACTAGTAGCTAATTTCTATGACCGGTACAATATACACTAGTCAGGGCTGAAGCGAGAGAGAGACGCCGGGCAGATTAGATGAATAGGAGGAGATTGTTTATTACAACACAAGAGTAAACCAAAAATCCTAACAGGTTAAAGTCTCGAAGCATATTTATAATTTTTCAGTCCTTGGCATGTTTCAATAAAGGCAGGTCAATTTCTAATTGGCCAAAGTCGGGGGTGTGTAGGTGTGTCTAATAATTCTGTATTATGGCCAATTTCCTATTTAAACTGCATACTTTCTCAGTTTTCCGGGCTGGCCTATTGTTTTTCCCAAAACCGGTTTATTCTGGACTTCTGCAAGCTCCTCTGTGTGAGTTTATCTGAGGCCACAAGCTGAGGTCAGACTTATTCTTTCACAATCTCTCCAGCGTTCATGTGTGGACAAAGGAATATTAGACTATCCCTTGCAAGCCTTCTGGTCCATTCTGACAGTTTGCTCAGAGGATATAAATATATATGTGACATGGGATGATATACTAATGACCTGTATCCATAAAGGTGTAATCTATTTTATGTAGGATGTGCATTATATGGCAGTCTGCCACCACATTCCTCCCTTTCATGGCAATGCCATGAATATGTACTACCTATATGTACCTATCACATATATGTACTAATGATTTATATGTAATAATGACTGTTAATACTTCACATGACTGAATGAATGAGTATAAACACAACACTCAGCACTAACACGCAAGATGTACCTCAGATATACATTTGTTATATAATACATTTTCATTAAATGAAACACTTCATTAACAAGAGGGAAAAAACCTAATACCACAGATTTGTTTACAGAAAAAACTCGTATCCCAGTGTCGTTCCTTAGTGGCACCTGAAATGCTGAGTCTCATTGTCGGTCTTTGTAAATCATCAGCATGCACAAGTTGAACACTTTCAAAACATAAACTACTATTAAATTAATTTCTTATTTGTAACTTATTCATCACCAAGTAAATTGCAGATTATTGTATGAAGTTCTGCTTCATACTAGCTCCGCTCAGCGTCATATTGCATATATCTCGCTTCAGCGTATATACACTGAATACATTTCAAAATGTACCTTTAAATGCCAGCATTCATCTGGCCACACCCCCATCCGCTTACCTACATAAGCAGGGGTGGTGCCACACACTCATCTCCTTCTCAAATTTCATCACAAGTAACGTGCTGCTCATATGCCCACTTGACGTAGAGAAAAATATTTACTCTGAGGAAAGGAAGAACAAGGAGATACGTTGACATCATATCTTTATTTTCTCTCTCACTATTTTCGAGAAAATACGGCGATATTGTCTTCGTCACTGGAGTGTCTGGAAGATGGTGATCATTCTAAAATCCTCCACCGGTTTTCGTATTGGGGGCGCGCCGCTGCATGCCTCCCAACTGCAGTTCCTTGCTGTGGCTGGTTGCGGTAAAACCTTTCAGGACACAGCTGAACTGTAGGACGCGCCGCTGTTGTGAGAAGCAGTGGGTTCCAGGTTGGTGAGTAATGTTTTGCTTGCGGGCTCCACTTGTCTGTTAGTGCTATGGGGGCTAGCTGACAATGTTTACGAACACCGGCCCCAGATTAGGGTATTTTGTTCAGCCTCTTAGGCAACAGCGGAAGACCTTGGTCTGAAGCCCATTATAGTTAACTAGTGGGCCACGACCATTAACACTGGTGATCCCTGTGTTTTCTGGACGAGTGGATGTTTTCTCTGTCACCGTGTAGGCCCCGTCTTTCATATACAAATGAGAGTATTCCCTCACGAGGAAATATGGGCATGGATGTTCGTTAGCGGAAGATCTGTGTTCAAATCAGCTACAGCCCAGATGGGAATTGTGCTGGCCCCGTCGGATGTTGGTAAAATCACCGTTGTAAAACTGTGTTAACGTCTCGTTTCTCTTCTCTCTTAAACAGTGAGGAGGGTTTCAGAACGGCGGCATGTCTAAGTGTGGCTTGTTATATCATTGTGTACAGGTTCAGGTGATAGCTGATTAGCTTGCGTGCTAGTTGTGGCCTACTGTGTTAGCCAGTCAGCTGTTAGCTGCGGCGTTAGCCTGTTGTGTCACTAGGCTAGGAAACGTTAGCTTGCATGCTAGTTGTGGCCTACCTAGGCCGTTAGCTTAATGCTACACTGTTGAACGTGCTGTGACTATAACATGTTTTAAACACTCTTGACTACGACGTCATCTTTGACAGAGGATGTTCGTCGAACCTGCCCTGAGCCAGACGGCGAGGACTGCATCAACAAGGAGCACTGTAGCGGCGGGTTGGAGCAGCAAGCTGCCCGTGGCGTCAAACAGAGGAGGCTGTGTTTACTTCGGTACCATGTTAGAGACTGCACTTCGCTTGATCTGCGCTCCGGGTAGGCAAGGTCTGGACCAGACCTTGAACACTTCTTCTTGCTTTCCCTTCTAAATGTTTTGTAAATAACGATGTTTTCCAAAACGTGTGCTGCTGCACTACATTTAGGATACGATGCGAGTTATGTGTGAATTGTCTTGTCACTGGTATTAGCTTCTCCATGCAAATAGGGTTGTTTATTACAGATGTGAAAATGATCTGGTTTGTTGTGTTGAGAAACATCATGTGTGTTCTTGTACCGAGCACTCTCAACTAAGGGGGTTAAACTAACCTATAAAGCTATGCTTAGTGACATATGAGTAAAGAATGATTCTTCTCTCAGCCTGTAATGACAATGAACAGTGTGTTCACATATTAACAGGTTTACCTGTTTAACTGGCCGTATTAAGGGTAAAGTAGGAGGGTTGTGTTTCCCCCCGGTTCCCTGGGGACTTCTTCATCCTCCTCTCAGACATGTTGTTACACTATATTGTGTCACTGTGTGGTAGGGATACGATGTAACCCTTAGCTTGATTGCTGAGGTTGTGCTAAAACTTCTTGAGAAACTTTATTTTCCTAAAAGAAAAGATTGTTTGGTCGCTTTTCGTGTGTGCTTAGCAAGGCCTGTGGCCGATACTAATCGAGAATTATGTATTCTCTCATTATTAAAAACGGCGTTCCTCTGTAGAGTGTTTTTGCCATTTTTTGTAGGTGATAATGGGTTGTGTGTGTCGTGTGACCTACAACTGGGTTGGGCTGGCCACAGAAGCACATGTGTAAGTTTGGTACCGGGGCTCTTGGAGGGCCCTCTCTATTCTGTGTTTTTTCCTTAGTAAAAATCAGATAGCAGGTTAGCGCATGCGCTGTGTGAAGCTGTTAGACGCTTCATGGAGCTGACTATGACTGCGTCATACTCTTTTTTGTCATTACATCGTATCATGGGTGTGGGGTCGTAAAGGGGTGAACTGGTAACCTTTTCTCCCCCTTTTTTCTGTTGGTCAGGGGTAAACCCACCTGTCCTTCAAGGTTCCTGTCACGTTGCGGTTCGGCACGTTACAGGGTGAGGGGGGGGGGGGGGGGGGGGGGGGGAGTTTCCTGGTCCCACGCCCTGGAATATTGGGCGTGTGCACCGCAGAAATTCCCCCGCCATAGAGTACGTCACTGTGCGCGTCTCTGTTGGTAGGACTTCCGTGTGCTGTTCAGGTCCATATGATGGATCTGTTTCAGGGGGTGGTCAGGGCTCCTCCTCACGAAGCTCCTATTCGGGCCTTCTGTGAGTTGGGATTCTCCTTCCATGTGAGGGAGCCTCCTCAGAGTACAGAGCCTCCTCCTCAGATTGTCAAGGTGAGTGGAACCTCAAGAAGGAGTCCTACTCTATTGTGTGTGTATTCGATTCAATTCGATTATTGAGTGTGTATGGGTTCAGTGCCTCCTCCCCGGAGAGCCCTAAAACCAAACTTTTACATGGCTCAAGGTGCAATATATTCTTTTCAATCTGTACAGCTCGCGTGGGAAGTCTCTCTGGGGATTTCCGTTTCCTTCCTATGGGAGGGTGGTGGGATGTAAAAATGTGAAAAAAATTTACCCCCGGCTGTGTAGACTGGGATACATACTGTTGGTGCTTCCTTCTTTTCTTTTAAAAAGAGTTGGAGTTAGGAAGTATCACACCCCTCTTGTCGTTCCCCTGGGCGCCTTGGGGATTCAATGACAGGTCTAAATAGCCTGTTCATTGATGTGGTTGTGTCCTGACGCACGCATAGTGCTAGCTCGGGGTGTTCTGTAATCAGGCGACTGACTGGCACGCCTTGGTTGCTTGAGGTTAAAACGCCGTTTTTATAAAGCAACTGGGATGGAGGTTTTTCCTCTTCCGACAACCTGTTTTGGTTGTCGACGGATTCACGTTCATATCTGGGGGATGATGACGGAATGGATCTGGACATATGTAGAGGGGTCTCACGCCCTGGGGGTGGGCCACCGGGCGCGGTTCGCCCCGAACGTCTGGGTGGCGCCTTCTTTTCATGTTTAAGATCAACACGCATATCTGCCCCTTCTCCTGGAGTAGGCATGTCGACGTGGTTAGGGCATGGGACTGGTTCTGGTCACGCTGGTCCGTATCAGTTAAACCCGTTGTCCGCCGGGGATGCAGATCTGCTGTTCTGGTACCCTGAGGGACTTGGGCTTTTTCAGGGGGAAAAATGCCAGGTTGGTCCGGGTGTCACAGGGTTAAGCGCTATGGAGGCCCTGGTTGGGTACATTTTGTACTCTGCACTGTCGTAATGGCTTACGGCCATGCCAACCTGTACACGCTCGCTCTTGTTAGATCTCGGCCGCTACACAGGTTGGTCCTGGTTAGTACTTGGTTGGGAGACCGCCTGGGAATACCAAGTACGGTGTGCTTGGGGCTGGTTCTCCATTCTTTTCGCTCCTCTCTCACGCATGGCGAAGAGGGGCCTGTTGGGGTGGTCTTTGACCTCCTCTGGTGACCCTGTGCTTCCCGTATCGCCGGGCCCGGTCCGAAGTAATGTTTCGTCGACCCGTAGGCCTGGGTTAACCTTTTTTTTTGGAAACTGAAACACTTGTACTGCGGTATAGCCGGTGTATACCCGCAGGTGCGTTTTGGAGTTTTTTCTTGAGGGGTTATAGGAACTACCACCGCATTGGGTAACACCAAGGTGGTTGATTTCCTGGTGTGTTGGAGCAGTGTCAACTCCCGGGTTACCCGGTTGAGGGTGCCCCTGCACGTTCATGACGTCTGCCAATCGTGTCAGCCTTCTCTGCCTCAACCCCTCTGGGTGGGTTTTTTTTAAATGGAGGCTTGGTCATGCAACAACGCCAGCATACGCCCCTTCCGCCGGCGCGGCTGTGTTCAGCTGTCCCCTCTGGCGCCTGTCTCGTCCGCAGTCTCCAGGCTCGGGTTAACAGCCTGTTGCCTGGTTTTTCCCCGGTGCGCTGCCTGCTTCCGTTGGTTAACCTTTTTTGTGTGCTTACGGCCATGCTGACTGCCTGTTCTACAGGGTCAGTGTGCCAGGCGGTGGACTATTGGGGGGACAGGGCCCGCTCGGCTGAGGGGCCTTTGTCCGAATACGCTGGCGATGTGGGGGGCGGGGTCACTAAGTGCCCACCTGGTGGGGTCTTGATGCTGGCATCATGGACTTCTCCGGGCCCCCGTTCCAGGGGGTCCAGTCCCTTTGGTGGGTCTGGGTCTTCCTTCGCGCTCCGCTGCTACGGCCTTGCCACAGGGTTGGGTTTGCCCTTGACCCCGTGATTCTGGGGGCAGTAACGAGGTTGTTCCCTCCGTTCGTTCCCAGGTGGCATGCGGGTTGTGCGTGTGTGTAGTCATGGCGTCAAGCCACGGTCTGCTCACCCTGTGCGTTGAGTTGCTTGAGTGCCTCTTCGCACGGTCGGGTCCGTCGCCCTCCCGTGATTCCCCAATAGGGGGGTGCCCTCCATTAGGGGGGGTCGGGGGGGCTCGGTCCTCCCTGATCTGATGGTTGTGGGGGGCCTCAGCGGGGTACATTTGTCGAGCTTCTAGCTCCCGCTCAGCTCCTGCTATGCAATATGACGCTGAGCGGAGCTAGTATGAAGCAGAACGTTAGGTTATGTATATAACCAAGTTCTGTTAATACTAGTGACGCTCAGCGTCTAGACGCCGCTGCGGCCCTTGATTTTTCATTGTGGTGAAATTTGTTGGGAAGGAGATGAGTGTGTGGCACCACCCCTGCTTATGTAGGTAAGCTGATGGGGGTGTGGCCAGATGAATGCTGGCATTTAAAGGTACATTTTGAAATTTATTCAGTGTATATACGCTGAAGCGAGATATATGCAATATGACGCTGAGCGTCACTAGTATTAACAGAACTTGGTTATATACATAACCTAACGTTTTCCCTTCTATATTTGCAAAAAACAACTTATCATCTAACAGCCTTTTCTTTTATATGCTGAAAACACTGATAATAATGTTAAATAGTAGGATACAAAACCTTGGTTGTTCAGTGCCTCGTACGTCCTTTTTCCTGTGTTTTTTTTTATACCTTATCTCCCCACCTAAAATCTTTATTCAACCATCATACTGTTCCACATTTTGTGTTTAACCTGTTTCCTATCTCAACATATCCCCCTTTAGATACACCTGTATCTATACTGTGACTCTGCACTAGTGTTTAGTGTATACATATATCAACTCCCCCAGTTACTGTGCCTAGAAGCAGAATACGTCGAACAGCAGGCCGCTCAGGCCTATCTAATCCATAGACCTACTAATTCCGCAAGTCCATTCGAGGCATTCCATCAATAGGCCCACAATATTTGCCAGTAAACCTCCGTTCTTACAGGAGAAAAAATTAACTCCCTGTTGTCAAGATTTGTAAGAAAGTTAAAACCATGACCTATTGTGACTTACAGCCAGTAACCTTACATTTGCCAACATTCACTTCAAACATTCACTCCACTTCAATCTTTAGTTCTTCATCAAATAAAAGATCATATTCTCATGCGTATTTTCACTTGAATACAAAACCAACATGTAATGTAACATGTCATGGCCTAAATCTAATAACACTTTAATCATTGTTCACTCTTTACTGTCCACATTCCGTCCATCATCTAGTCCATAGTCCACAACACAATTGTCCTTTCATCTGCCACTCGCTTTCATGATGATGTTAACCTCAGGCTTTGATCCTGCTTAGCTTCTAGGATCAGGCCAGGTCAGTTGTGTCAGGACTCCAGGTTGGTATGGCAGCAACTTGTCCTCAGACAGAAAGTCCTCATCCTCCTCCAATGTCCCTCTTTTTCTACACCGTCTTGACCAGGGTACCAATGCAACATGTTCCAACAGGAAAAGAAATTACAATTAGAAATTCCCATATTTAACTGCTTGTTTACACCACCCTTCTAAATTTGATCTAGCCAAGCTCCATTGTACAGCCGTGCCAACATTTTCATTGCTTTCATTTTTATTGTTTTACTCCAATACACATAATAGTCAACTCTCTCCTAAAAGTAAACATTGAATGCACAACCAATTCTTCATTTACCACACGTCAGTTTCAAATTCATTTGACACAATTATTTGCTAAACCAGACTTGTGCAGTAACTGTCCTAGTGACATACAACCGCTTCCTGGAAATACCCAATTATACAATACATTGAAAGAAATAATGAATAAGACTCTTTAATTTGTATTATTCATTTCGACCACCACTTTGACCTTTTCCCTGCTTGTGTAGGGTACCCCTCTCAGTCCCTTAGAACCTCCCTTTGGTAGAGTACACCTCTTTGTCCCTTAGGACCTCCCTTTGGTAGAGTACACCTCTTTGTCCCTTAGGACCTCCCTTTGGTAGAGTACACCTCTTTGTCCCTTAGGACACACGCTTTGGTAGATTTCTTCTTCTTTGATCCCGTTTTTTCTCATAACCGAGAGGTCCCCATTCCCCGGGCACAAATCTAAACAGGAATCCCTTAGGCCTTAACTCCAAATACATGAATTTAACATTTCACATCACTTTGTCACATACCAGGTACATTCATCACGTCCACCATGACTCTCTTTATCGGGTTGGTCGTCAAACTGGGGCACCTCAATGTATGATATCTTCATTTAAAAAATGACACCACAGCTACATTGGATCAATCACAATGAATAGACCAGATGTATTGTTTTGCGTATTTATAGCACAGGTGCTAGTTTTCAATACTGGTTGCTTGGTATGTCATTACACCTCTTCTGCTCATTTCGTACCTTAATGACTTACTTAGTCACCCGGACTATTGAAATGCTAAAATGTGAGGACACTGTAGCTCTATAATCCTATTTCATTATCTGGCCTCCTCTTTTTATATTGTCAAAGGTCATGTCATGGACATACATTATATGGATATTTATATAACTATGGAGGCTTATTTTTGCTCTCCTTATGCCCCAAAAAAAATACTAATAACAATACAAATATACTCAATATATGTTCATACAGTGAGATTGTTGGCAAGGTAACCCCAATTGGGCTAGCATGTTGGAGTTGCACTTGTACTTAACTTTGAGACGCTTTTGCATTTCGCGGACTCGACCTTCTGTCCCACATGTCTCCCCCTGGATCCCTGGATCCCTCAGGACCCCTCAGGACCCCTCACCGTCTCTGCCGGTGCACCCTCTGCTGTCCCACTTGGATTTATGATAAAAGAATACAGAACAGAAAACTTATACCATCTTTTGAGTCTCTGCACATGGTAATTTCTGTTTGTCTTATATTATTACAACACTGTCCTTGTTTCGTGCTGGCTTTGTGTTGCTCTCCAGGTGATGCTGAGTCATGGTTCCTTGTCTCGGACTTGGATTGGCTCGCCCCACTCTGGTCTCTCTCCTTCAAAGGATGCTCTCTCTTTGACAGAATACTTATTGCGGCTCATGCAAAAGTCCTATGCAGGACCTTTTAAGCTGCAATGCTGGTACGTTAGCACTTTTTATTAGTTTAGATTTCCATGCAATTACATCATATCAAGTTAGTCAGCTTTAGGTTGATGATCAAACATCCATGGCGTGCCCATTCACTCGTCTCCATACTCACTCATGTCTGGTCAGTTGTTCTTTGTCAGTCGTCCATGCTCTTCTCTACCTATTCTCTATGTTTCCCTTTGAACAAATGACAAATCATCTGTTCATTACCTTTACACTTCTTCTACTTATAGAACATTTTATGAAAAAAAAATAAAAAACGCCTAAAATATATATTTACAATATATATACATATTGGCCAATGGAATATTGCTCCACTTCCTACGAGGTACATTTGCATCTCCCTGGCATCCAGGGACATCCACGACCCCAGGGAATGTACTCACAGTGTCCGAATACACCTGTGTTTATTACTAGGCCTCTCAAATTGTGATGAAAACAAATGTGTTAGTGATGCTCAGAAAACATTCTTAGCATTCATGTTGCACCCATACATGTATGTTATTTGTCACACAACTCCTGGTTCTCCTTTTTTCTGAAAACAAACACAAACAGTGGTTAATCAAATGTTCAATTTTCAATGTACTCCTTTAGTCTCATTTGCATACAATTGGATTTTTACTTCCCCAACTCCCCAATACGATCCTTTGTGTGACTTAGTCACAAAACCTATGGACTCTCGTCCCTGTACCACTTCGCTTCCTCAACCTTCCTCAGACTTCCCTTTACTCTTCTCTTCTCTTAAATGTCCCTGTATATAGCAACTCCCTACTAATCCTACCAGTCTCGCTGATACAAAAGAAATATAAATATATATAAAAAAAATATATATTTCTTTTCATGACCAAACATTAAAAAACCAACTGCCCCTGATCTCGCTCAGCACCTTTAAAGTCCTATTCACTTGACTTGGTACTGTAGAACAGGTTCATTGTTTCCTTATACTTAATTGTCACAGTCCTCCCTTCTTATAGGCAAAAGAAAAAATGCAGACACTGTCAATACATTTGTTCTACAACAATTTCTTCATCAAAGATGTAATGTCCCAATCCAACCACTTGGTGTCACTCTCAGACCGCTCCATCTCCTCCCTACAGCATTTTCTTGGCATGCACGCAAGTCCCCACATTCCTCTCAAAACAGCTCTCTCTCTTTCTTGGCAAACACGCCGGTGTCCTGGCAAGCAGGCCAAGCAACAGTCTCTTGCCAAGTCCCCTCGACTTGGAGAGACAGAGAGCAAAAAAGAGAAGTCACTAATGTTTATAAGACCTTATTCATTTATTATAGTACAACTATACTATAATAAACCTAAATATAACTAAATAAAATAATAATAAATATACTAAATGTAACTGAGGGGTACAATTCCCTGACTGTATTACTAGATATGATACTTACTACCACTACCTTTGTACTTAATATTCGGCCACCCAGTACACGGCATAAATATATTATGATGAACACTGTCACGTAGATGAAACGGATCCAACACAAATGTACGAATTAGAAATAGGTCTTTATTTCTACACAGCGATGGTGTGTAGAGCAAGCACTTAATCAAATCAATCACATTTATGAATGGAAATAGTATGCACTTTTATGGCAAGAGTATTCGTTGGTATATCAATAGAGAATGTCCAATCTCTGAAGGCGCAGGTGGTACATATACGACCTGGAATAGTTTAAGGAATAACAGCAATGATACTTTAATGATTATATACTGGATACACTAGAGGGGGTTAATCCGGTCGCTTGTAAGCCGACAGGAGTAGGAAGGGGGGGGGGGTAGAATTCGGCTGCCTCATCCGGCCAAGGGTATCCCAGGTGAACCCACTGTAGTGCCGTTCAATGCGCCGGCGATCCTTGGACCACAGATGAAAGCAGGTGGACTCTTTGTGGGCCGGCGTCATCCGGTCCACGGAGGAGAGACGTGAAGCGACCTCGTCTTGCAGAGCGTCTCCTCACCTTGCGTCCTCTCCAGGGGGGGGGGTTCCAACACACGGCAGTGTCGGGGGTCTTTATCCATGGAATAATCAAAGTATACAAAGCATAATCCGTGCCGGGGAAGGCGGGCTGTCGTCGGTAGAATAATCCGGTATACAGGTCCACTCGCTCGTCGGCTCTGGGGCTCCTCGGGTGCAGCTTCACGTAGGGTCAACCACCCTGGGTAAGCAGCCAGTTCTCTGCCCGAAACGATGGGGTACTGACTACGGTAGTATTCTCACCGCACGAAGCACTATATATTAACAGACTATTATTAGCTTAATAGACTACGTCCAACTCGACGATATAGTGCCAAATATGACTATTCAAATATTAATATACACGATGTCTCAATACCGATGGTAGGCGAACTTGGCCTTACTCCCACACGTGGCGTCGCGGGGAGGCTTTACGTCTGTGACTCTATTGGAGGGTAAGAAACTGGACTGAAAAGAAAGTCCTACTTTAGTAGCGCAGTATATATACGCACTATGAACAAATAGTCCCATTAGTGGTGCGGTAGCCAGATTCCTACGCGGAACTAGGACTTGTTCGTACATGTGGAGCGGTACGTTTGAACTGGGTCTGAGGGGTATGGCAGCCTGGCACCAAGGTCTCGACCAATAGTAGAATGGAGACTATTATGGGATGTTCAGTAGGCTAGAATGGATATTCAATGCATATTGTACAAGGAATATACAAGGGATATCAGGGAATATTAGAGAATATACAAATACAATTAAATATATATATATAAATAAATATATATATTCGGTTTAATCTGGCCCTTCACAACACTAAACTTTCTTCATAAGTTATATTCTACTCTTAGTCGGAACACTATGATGTGTAAAAAAAAAAAAAAAAAAACCCTCTGTCTGTCCTGATCTGTTATATATTTCAAAACGTGTAATGATTTATATGACCACTTGGTTTATCCTGGTATTTTTCCTCTGTTTTTTACAACAGTCCTGAGTGAGCTGTTACCGCCCACCTCTGTTATTTCAGTCTATATAGTTTATATCCTTTAAATACTATTATCATTTTCTTATTTCATCCCTCAAGATAGAACAAGAGAGAGATAGATATTCCACTACAATTTAGATCAACCTGTTAGTTCATTTATTTATTTATGATTGACAGGGCACACTGTGTCATCTCACATGATAGTCTTAATATCTTAATGCCTGTATTTGTACCCCAACAATGATGTATAACATTTTAATTTTTGTTGGCATTTATAAACTCTCTTAACGATCTGCATTCCTGTACCCCTCGTCCTCTGGGGGTGGACTGCGACTCTAGAACTATACAATCGTCCTCTCTCTCCTCCTCCGTGTCAACTCTACCCAAAACGTCCTCGTCTCTCGTCTCAGATATCACACAAATGTGTGGGGATTCGTCCATTTGTCTCAAATGCTTACATTCCTTGCGATCCTGCTTCATTGATTGTTGACCAATGAGGGAACGCTGTGGTTCGCTTACTCTACACAAGTTTAAATTCTCAACATCCTCTCTCTCCTGTGACATAACAGGGTCTCCATCTGTGGGTTCAAACGCTAGGTCCGACACGACCACACCTAGAACTATATACCCATCCTCCCCTTCCTCAGAATAATCAGACACTTTACACTAGAATTCTTTTTTATATTCTCAATATCAAGCTCCTTGTCTGTGATGAAATGCAATAACTTAAAGTTGGTGCATCCGAAAAAGTCACAGACCTCGTGCCCCCACCCTTGTGAGTCGTGAGACTCCGCCTTCTGATACTGTCTCTCTGCACTGAGAATCTGCGCTCATTCGAGACTCGCCTCCGTCCTGTATTATGGTCCCTCACGGCCCGAAAATTGGGACCAGATGTTTGGCTCTCTGCCCAGAGTCTGCTGGAATGTGTAGTTGTTGGCTCCCTTACTGTTCAAGGAAACCTCTGCCAAAAACTCTCTTTTTCCTCCACTCTCCCTCTGCTCTGCTCCTCTACTTTTTCCTTATAGGAAATAAGATAAATTACATAGCTGTCACCTATGTAAAAATACAAACTAAAACACCGGGCCACGCCCTTGCAAACTGTACTATACACTGAACATAATAGCATAAACAATATCTCCTGCCTGCAGATAAGATTTATTCTAACGTCACTCACACACGCAATGCCAGTTTACAGAGTTTCTACCTCTGAATAACCCACACACAGTCCCAGCGTCACACAACGCCAGTCTCAGAACACCAGGGGGGTCACTCCCTGTCATTAAAACAGTGCCCCAAAAAAAGAAGAAAAAAAAAGTCAGCTATTAATAGCCTGACCTCAATATCTCCCTTCAGGGTCACTTCCTACAGAGCTGAGTGCATTCACAGAGCCGAGAGGTTCACAACGCAAACCATAGAGCTGAGTGAATCACCTGATTGGATCACAGAGCTAAAAGGTCGCTCACATATGCCACTTAAACACACACACACACAGAGTCACATCTCTGTCCTCATAACTCACTGTTAGTCCTAGTCGTCACCCGTTACCTAAGATATTTGTGTACAAAACGTTGCTCACACACACAACTTAAACACACACACAGTGTCACACCTCTGTCCTCATAATATGTGAGATTCCCAGGGTCTCACTTCAAATACGTCCATCAACAGGTTAATCAAAACCAGCTAAGTTCTCACAAATCCTCTGCCTAAAAAAAATGAAAAACAGATGTTTTCCACTCATTCATGCCCAGAATCAGCGCGCTTCTGAACACACAGAAAAAGAACAAGAAAAAAGAAAAAGATTGAGACCAAACACAGAACAGAGCTACGTCCTACCCAAATATATAAATACACTTAGTTTGTCTAACAGTTTTTTAAAGAAAAGAAAAAACTATTCATCCGATCCCCACAGCCTGCGCCGTCAATCTCCTAGGTTCTTTTTGAAGTATGAGCGGTCCAGCCCCAGGGACCCATCCAGCAGTACGTTTTAACTAATTAGAGAAATTCTAATTCTTCACCTTTTCTGCCGGCAGACTGCTGTTCAGGTCCCGGAGGTCGGACGCCCACCTCTTCTGCAATCGTTGGGCGCCAAATGTAGTAGCCAATTACTTTGATTTCTCACACTAGTAGCTCATTTCTATGACCGGTACAATATACACTAGTCAGGGCTGAAGAGAGAGAGAGACGCCGGGCAGATTAGATGAATAGGAGGAGATTGTTTATTACAACACAAGAGTAAACCAAAAATCCTAACAGGTTAAAGTCTTGTCGTGGAAATATATTATCATACCATTGTGGAGTGTATTGCTTTCATCATATATCAGCGTAATGTGTGCATCTCTCTTTAAGAGAAGTACACATTAGCCAGTCAAAACAATATTTGTTATGAACTATGGTTGCTGTCCCAGTATCCTTGTAAGTGTATTAAACCCTGAATGCTATAAGGTCATAAGTCACATTGTTATGGGAACCGCTTTGTTTTCCTTGTAAGGCAGCCATAATAGTCATAGTAGCCAGCCATCACGGTGATTTTCCAGCCTCTCCTACGTCATGTGTTTATATCAATTGTCGTATCAAATGTGGTTTCAACCGGGACATCGGATCACTTTGTGGTCAGACGTCTGTTTACACTGGTCTGATTTCCAACTGAGCATTCCTTATCATGATCAAGTGAGGAATAAAATCTATCTTCTATTTCTTATTCAACTTTGGACTCAGAAGTTATTTGCTCATATTATATTATAAATCTCCCACAACAGTCTCGAAGCATATTTATAGTTTTTCAGTCCTTGGCATGTTTCAATAAAGGCAGGTCAATTTCTAATTGGCCAAAGTCGGGGGTGTGTAGGTGTGTCTAATAATTCTGTATTATGGCCAATTTCCTATTTAAACTGCGTACTTTCTCAGTTTTCTGGCTGGCCTATTGTTTTTCCCAAAACCGGTTTATTCTGGACTTCTGCAAGCTCCTCTGTGTGAGTTTATCTGAGGCCACAAGCTGAGGTCAGACTTATTCTTTCACAATCTCTCCAGCGTTCATGTGTGGACAAAGGAATATTAGACTATCCCTTGCACGCCTTCTGGTCCATTCTGACAGTTTGCTCAGAGGATATAAATATATATGTGACATGGGATGATATACTAATGACCTGTATCCATAAAGGTGTAATCTATTTTATGTAGGATGTGCATTATATGGCAGTCTGCCACCACAGAAGCAGCCCACAGTGGCACTATCAACTTGTGAAGCCGAATATATGGCTCTAGCTATGACCATACAGGAGTGTATTTATCCAGAACAACTGCTCGAAGTGATGGTGTTAGGTTTTAAAGTTCAGACTGGAGCCACAAACCACCAGGAGAAGAAGGGTTGCAATCAAATATCAATTTTATTTTGCTGGATAATGATATGATGTTTTCATGTTGATTGCCATGGTTCTGAATAAAGACAAAAACAAATTCAATATCATGCCAGATAATACAAACATAAACATGGCCTTTAGATTATAGTATATCATTTAGGTATTTAAAGTATATTATTTGGGTAATAATTAGCCACAGATTTGGGAACTTCATAAAGTAAACAAAACCAAAACATACATATAAATAATACAAATGCATCTGTTCTTAAACATAGTAAGGAAAACACTGGGACTTACATTAAACAAAGTTCAACAGACGCATGGCAGACATCGGGCAACACACAGCAAACTCACAGGCCTGCTGTGCATGTGTTGGAGACAAAGGGAGAATGAGAGAGAGTAGAGAGAGTCCTGGGTGTAATGGGAGGAAGTGAGGGAGGAAGTGAGGTCAGTACTACCACAGGTGCCACTAAACACCTTGTGGTGGTGTCTCCTTGTGGAGTGGAGGGGAAGTGTACCTTGCAGTTTGTCACAGCCGCCTTCGGATTTGTGCAGCAAATACGTTTATTTGGTTTCCTCTGTGATTTCCGGGAGTGGGATTAGTCTGGAAACAGGGCGTATGTATTCTCGACCTTGAATAATTACTTTAGTGGTGCGAACCTTTCCATCCTTTCCGGGGTAGGTTTAAGTTATTCTTACAATCGGCCATGATGCTCGAGGGAGTTGAGGATCAACTATCATTACAACCTGACCTGAATCCAAGTTCTCCTTGTCAGTCTCCCATTTTTGCCTGGCTTGAAGGTTTGGCAGGTCGAATTTGATAAAGGCTGACCAAAACTGATCAGCCAAGATCTGACTGTGACGCCACCTTCTTTTGCCAAGTAGTTCACTTGAGCAATAGATTGCCTGGGGAAGAGAGGAGTCAGGCCGCCCCATCAACAACAAGTTTGGTATGACAGGGTCAGGGTCAGCAAGGTCAGAGGAGATGTATGCTAGGGGTTTTGAGTTCAGAATACCTTCCACTTCAATCAGGACTGTGTGTAGGACTGTTTCTGTTGTTGGTTGGTTTCCTAGAACAACACGGAGGGCCATCTTTATGGATTTGATCTCTCGTTCCCAGCTTCCACCAAAATGTGGGGCAGATGGAGGATTGAATTGGAAGTTGACTTGTGTACGAGCTAATTGAAGTTTCAAGTCTGGTGCCATGGCCTGAAAGGCATTCCTCAGCTCTGCCTCACCTGCTTTGAAATTAGTCCCACAATCAGAAAGAAGATCAAAGGGTTTACCTCTGCATGAGACAAACCTTCTGAAGACCATTTAGTATGTATCTGCATCCATATGGTCAAGCAGCTCAATATGTATACACCGTGTTGTTAAGCACTTAAAGAGTAGTCCCCATCTCTTCTCTGTGCGGCGACCAATTTTGACAGTGAAAGGCCCAAAACAGTCTATGCCTGTGGACCAGAAGTGGGGCTTAAACAGTCTAAGACGGGCTGGAGGAAGGTCTGCCATTTTGGGAATGACTGGATTTGCTCTCCATCTCTGACAGTCTCGACATTGGTGCTGATGTTGGCGAATGGCTTGGTGACCGCGCAGGATCCAGTACCTGCGTCTCAGTTCCCCAAGAATGCGCTCACAACCTGGGTGGAGCAGTTTCTCATCATAATGCTTAATAATGAGTTTGGTTATGGGATGTTTAGGGTCCAATATAATCGGATGGATGCTGTATTGGTCGAGGGACTCAGCAGCCCTTCGAAGTCGACCTCCCACTCTAATGAGACCAAGATCCGGGTCATATTGAGGAGACAGGGGGAGTAGTTTGCTACTTCTTGGAATGGATTTGTTTGTTTTGAGGGCATTGAACTCCTCAGGAAAACACTCGGATTGGGCCCTTTGCAGGAGATACTTCTCTGAGTTTATATAGCATTGGGCCAAGTTTGAGTTGTGATCTGCCGCCCCATGAAGCATATTATTGGTTTCCTCTATGAGATCATCCCAGCTGCTGTACTTGTTCGGATCAGGGAGGTTTGTGTTAGATGTCGCTGTCCTTGGCCCGATCCTGTTCTCCCTTTACATGCTACCCCTTGGTCCAATCATTCAGAAGCACAACATCTCTTTTCACTGTTATGCTGACGACACACAGCTTTACGTTTCCCTGAAACCTAACAACCAGTCTCTACTTAACAGTCTCATATCCTGCCTGGATGATGTTAAATGTCGGATGGCACAAAACATTCTACAACTAAATCAAAACAAATGCGAAATAATCCTCTTCTGTCCCCCAGACGCTGTCACCACCCTTACCAACAGCCTTGGCAACCTGTCCTCCCTGGTCAAGCCTTATGTCAAGAACCTAGGTGTCATTTTTGATCCACAATTTAAATTTGACAGACAAGTGAACTCAGTGGTAAAGGCATGTTTTTTCCAACTACGCACCATTGCCAAACTCAAAGCCCTTCTCTCCCCTGCAGACCTTCAGAGAGTCATCCACGCCTTAATTTCATCTAGATTAGACTACTGCAACTCCCTCTATATAGGCATTAACCAGTCTTCCCTGTCCCGCTTACAACTGGTACAAAACGCTGCTTCCAGACTGTTGACCGGAACCCCAAAAGAGACCACTGTCCTTGCCTCCCTTCATTGGCTGCCAGTACGCTACAGGATAGATTTTAAGGTTCTCCTATTTGTTTTTAAAGCCCTTAATGGTCACCCCCCCTCCTACATCTCAGACCTCCTATCCCCCTATTCCAACACCAGGTCCCTCAGGTCAGCCAATCAGAGGCTCCTGACAGTCCGGAGGTCTAACCTCAAGCTCAGGGGAGGCCGTGTCTTTGCTATCGCAGCCCCTGAACTGTGGAACAGCATCCCCACCTCCATTAGGCTCGCCCCCTCGATAGATGCCTTCAAATCGAGGCTCAAAACCCACTTCTACCTACTAGCCTTTCCTGTTCACTGACTCATGCCCTGTTTTCCTATGTGTTTGCCTGTGTGCCCTCCCATAAAACGGAGTGTGATTCTTGTCATTATGTATCTATGTGTACCTACCCTCTGCACAGCACTTTGGTTGACACGTGTCATGTGAAATGTGCTATATAAATAAATCTGATTGATTGATTGATTGTGCCACAGAACATTGACTTCCTAAATTCCTCCACAGGTTCTGATCCAGCAAGCACAGCTGGATTGTCTGGCCAGCATTCGATATGCATCAAGAGGAATGGAGGGCCTTGATGCCATCTGTGTGGCTGAGAAAGTTCAAGGAGGGTTTTACCCTGTGTCAAATCATCAGCTGGATTGCTCTTTGAGTCGACATATCTCCAGCTCTTTGTGTCGGTCAGTGTCTGAATCTCAGCTACTCTTGTGCCAACAAACACCTTGTAGCGACATGAGTCGGATGTTAGCCATGATAAGACAGTTGTAGAATCTGTCCAGAGGGTCACTGACTGTAGTGGGATAATGAGTTCAGAACTGAGGAGGTTAGCCAGTTGTGCACCTGATAGGGCTGCACACAATTCAAGACGAGGGATGGATAACTGGCGTTTAGGGGCTACACGGGACCTGGCCATGATGAAGCTGACATGGGTGTGGTGATGTTTGTCTGTGGTCTGAAGGTAGGCAACAGCACCGTAGACACGCTCTGAGGCATCACAGAAAACATGCAGGCGGGATTCTGAAATGGCTGCATTGATCGAGGGGGGTAGATAACAGCGAGGAAAGTGAATGTCAAGGAGATTCTGCAGTTCCAATTCCCGTGCTTGCCATTTCTCCAACAAGCTTTCCGTTCTAATGACATTATCCCATCCTCTTTCCTGCTTCCATAGATCCTGCACTATAATTTTTGCCCGAGCTGTGAAAGGAGTCAAATAGCCCAGGGGGTCATATTGGCTTGCCAGTACCTTGTAAATGTTCCTCATTGTAGGCTGCTGGTAGATAATGGACTTGTTCTTGTAACTCAGTATGTCAGTAGAGCAGTTCCATTTGAGGCCTAGTGTCAGCTCTTTGGGGTCTCCATTCTCTGATAGCCACAGTTCACTGGTTTTGGACTTTGCATCTGGTGGCAGGTGGTGTATTACAGCTGGGTCGTTGCTAGCCCATTGTCTGATGTCAAACCCACCATCAGCAAGGAGGGGTCTCATTTTGTCAATGAGGGCCTTGGCTTCATGAGAGGAAATGAGACTTTGGAGGCAGTTATCAACATAGACATGTTGGACAGAGTTAAGGATCTCCTCATTGCCATCAGAATGATCTTGGACATGCCTTTGAACTGCATAAGTGGCACAGCATGGGCTATACGTTGTTCAAAAGGGCAAAACTTGCCATTCAAAAACAGTGGGTTCCTGGTCCAGCTGCATCCCTCTCCATATAAAATGCTGTAATGCTTTGTCATCGTTTAGAAGGCGCACCTGATGGAACATACCTTTAATGTCTCCACAAATGGCAATGGCATGTTGACGGAATCTGAGCAGGACCCCAAGGAGAGAAGGACCCAGTGTTGGGCCAGGCAGAAGACATTTGTTCAGATTTTGTCCCATGTATTCAAAGGAACAGCCGAATACAACTCTGTGCTTATTGTTGTGTTCAACAATGTGATGTGGGAAATACCAGGTTTCATGTGATCGGTCCACCTGGTCACTGGGAATCCTTTGAACATAGCCAGACTGCACAAGCTTATCCAGTTCCTCTTGGTATTTATCAGACAGTTTGGGATATTTGGACAGGTGTCTTTCTGTAGCACAGAGACAGGACAAGACAGCTTCTTTTGGAGCTTTAAAGACAGGAGTGTTAGGAACTCTTAGTAGCGGAGTGGCATAGCGCATTACACCATCTATCTCTACTCTAACTGTCTTAGAATGAAGTAGACCGAGAGCTAGCTTGTCTTGTTTTGACCTTGTGGCTGAGTCTTTCCACATTATGAAGCAATTCACTCTTGAAACAGGTTTGAGTGAAAGACAGAGTGTGATGATGGGCTTGAATTAAGCTGGCTGGCCCTTGGAGAGCCCATCCTAGCCTGGTATGTATGGCCAATGGGCCACCAGGGGACCCCATTAGAACTGGCTCCGTGGCTGTAATGAGATGAGCCAATGAGGACAAGAGGGCATGCATGATCTATACACAGCAATGGAACATCTCTGAGATGGTGATACTGCTCTTGTAGCTGTTTCACAGGGTGTGTGTGTTCCGACAGTCCTAGATTGCCTGCAGTGAATGCACCATTGATCAAATGCCTTTCTGTTGGCTGGTTGATAGGGGAAATTTCAAAAGATACAGATGCTCCATTCAATTGCACTATATCTTGTCTTACTGTGCGTAGGGAGATGGTTTCAGGCTGGGTTGTGAGGCCCAATAACTGGACAGCTTTAGGAAGCAGAATGGATCTGTCGGCACCATCATCTAGGACTGCATGTGTGGTAAATTCCCAACATAGATCTCATGATTAACTAATGTGTAGAAATACTTGGCCCTCAAAACAATAATTCATAGATTGTGTGTGTGTTTACATAGACTGATTGCCATTGAACTGTGGCCACACAGGTCGATTTACACATGAAGTGAGTGGTCAAATGATTCTATCTACGACAGGAACCCCAGGGCCATCTGCCATGTCCTGGGACAATGGGCTCTGTAAGATCAAAACAAAGACCAAAAGGTCACATAAACATGTTATCTCGCTGGAGTTTCCTGTCACACACACACACACAGACACACACACACACACATAGTCACACACACAGACACACCCACACTCACACACTCACACACACATAGTCACACACACACACACACACACACTCACACACACACATTTTCAAATACACATACACACACACACACACAGAGAAGATCACTATTGAAATCCAAACAAGCTAACTATTTCCTGGTATATTGTACTTATAATCTTGAATTAAGTCATTGAAGTAAGTTAAAATATAATTAGGTTTGGTCATACTTAAATGTCTACAATTAGTTAATGTGCCTGTTCTGTTTTCATTTAGGTTCAATATGATTAATTGATTGTTCTATATGGTATTGATTTGTATTCTATTAAGCTTGTTCTATATGGTATTGATTTGTATTCTATTAAGCTAACAGAATGATTAGACATGTTCTGAAAGTCAGCAGACTTAGTGATAAAGAAATATATCTGTGTTTATGTAATCAATATATCTTGAGGTTCATCAAAGTATTAACAAGTCAAGTAATGTGTTTAAGTAAAAAATATAGGGAAAATATTCTCTGGGTAAATGTGAAGAGGGTTTGGCCTATAAGCCAAACCCCTATTTTCAAATGCCAGCTTAGCAGGCTTGTGATTGGGGCAAATAATGTGATGATGTCATCAACTCCGAGACACTGGGCCTTGGCTATAAGATCTGTGTGTGATGGAGGAGAGGGACTCTGAAACAACCAACCCACAGGACAGACCTCTCCACCATCAACACCAAGGAGGCCAAGGCAGCAGGAGAACAAAGGACTTTTTGGAGGGAAAACAGACTGCTTTGTTTTGTCAGCCAGACAAACAAAGACCATCAACAACTTATCAACTATCATTCTTTATACTGTAATATTAGTCTGGTTGTATCACTTACGGCATAGTGTTTGTGATTACAACTATAGCATTTTCTTATTGTAATTTGTATACACTCTTAAACTTTGATTAAACAACTGTTATACTACTTTCCTCCTAAATTCCTTCTGCCTGCACTGCTCAGTTTGAACAGAAGTGATTCCCAGAGCTTTAAGGTATTGAATCACAACGCAGAGTACCAGCAACCCGGTTACTGATCAGAGCAGAACAGGACAGCTTGGGAATCCACTTCATTTTGGTGCCGTGCTTCAGTGAATCAGAGCGCTCGTGTTATCACCACAACAAAAGGAATTTTTTTCTCTACACGCCGGTCGACGAGGAGAACAACTGATCGATCGATCGTCTTCAAGTAACTAGGAAGCTACTGAGAGGTGAGTGTGATAATGTTTGGGTGCTCTATTCGAACCACGGAGGGGGTTGCTAAGAATTTAACCTCATGTAAGCATGATGTAAGGGAAAATTGAAGTGAATGTTCTGACTAAAGGATGGCGGCTCTAGGTTCTGTGTGCGTTGTATGTCCTGAAAGCAGGATTTTAAGCACACCGTGCGTCCTATGCCTTAAAGTCACATCGTGCGTAGTATATTTTAAAGTAAAATTTTAGCACAATAAACGGGACGCCGCACATCGTGCGTAGTATATTTTAAAGTAAAATTTTAGCACAATAAACGGGGCGCCGCTGCCAGTCGGAACATTCGAGCAAGTAAGGAGTTTAGACGGCGTTAGGCTGTAGCATATACTAGTGCTTAATGAAAGGTTTACCGGTCGCGCCGCTGTGCGGCGTTCGATAGACGGTAATGTGCGTGAATGCTGATTTTGTATTTTTTAATTGTGTTAGGAAGCGTGTATGAATGTATAGTTGGCGAATGTTTATGGTTAGGAGTGATTGGTGGGACGTGTGAGAGTATAGTTGTGTTATTATGTAATTTAAGTCACCGGTTGGCCGTGGGGAAGTTTAATGGTAACGCCGGTTTTCCGAGGCCCGTCGAACGCAGCAGCGGTTAGCTGTTGTATTAGCCTCTGGGGCACCGGAGGATACGGGGGGAAAAGTAGACGTAACTCAAATGTATAGGGTCGATCGATAGTGTCTTGAGATTACGGGGATGTGAAAGGCACTTAAAAGTTTTCATATTCGTGGCGGATAAAATAGATGTGTAACGTTTAAGGTGATTGGGATTATCTAGAACCCGACCCGGAAGTCGTTCTAAGCTCGCCGGTAGAGACGACGGAGGGGTCAAACTAGTGTTTTGCTATTATGTTTTTATATTTCTATTTAGATCACTACACTGGCGTTTTGAGGGTAATAGGATTCTGTTGTGGGGAATGTGGGGTTATATTGACGTTGCAAGGAGACGGCCCGCGCGGCGAAACGGGTCGTTGGGGAACGTTTTTATGGGATCATGGGAGAAGCTAAGCTAATGCTACCTAGCCGCGCTAACGGCTAAAGCGGTCGCCGGTTGTGACGTCACGAGAACGGGGCTCTCGGGATGTCTCGCGATGGGACGTCCATCTTGGTAGGGGCTCCGAGCGTCCATCTTGGGAGGGGCGCCGGCGTCCATCTTGGGAGGGCACCAAGCGTCCATTGTTAAGGGGAGGGTGGAGTTTATTTAGGGATACAGCAGGGGGCAGAAGAGGACAGGATAAATATGTTTGGATTCTGCTCACAGAACGTTTTCATTGTACGCTCTCTCTCCCCCTCTCTTCTCTCTCTCCCCCTCTCTCTCTCTCTCTCTCTCTCTCTCTTTCTCTTTCTCTCTCTCTCTCTCCCTCTCACCTCCCCTCCCTCTCTCTCTCTTTCTCTTTAACCCCCCCTCTCTTTCTTTCCTTCTCTCACCCTCCTCCCTCCCTCTCCCTTTCACCTCCCCCCTCTCTCCCTCTCCCTCTCACCTCCCCCCCTCTTCCCCTCCTCTCCCTCTCTCTCTTTCTCTTTCACCCCCCCCCTCTCTTTCTTTCCTTCTCTCACCCTCCTCCCTCCCTCTCACCTCTCTCCCTCTCCCTCTCACCTCCCCCCCTCTTTCCCTCTCCCTCCCTCTCTCTCTCTCTCTCTCTCTCTTACCCCCCCCTCTCGCTCACTCCCCTCATTCCAACGCCGCCTCTCTTCCTTATGTTCCCCCCCCCCCCCTCGGCCCCCCCGAAACGCTTCTCTTTCTCTCCTAGTTTAGGGCCTGTATATAGAGTTTTTTTTTTATGGGTTTCAAACGCGGTGTAGTGCTAGGTATATTGTTTATTGCTGTTTACTGTAAGGTTTCAAAGGCGGTAGGCTGAGTTTGGGACTTATGTGTATGTTGTTGTTCCATAATCAGTTTTATTGTTATTTTTAGGGAATTTCTAGTGCTGGCAGTGGTGTTGGCTGGCGTTGGCGCTACGCTTTGTTCGACAAGGCGCTCGTACTTCTTTCCTTACATTTGGACGGGCTCCGTGTCAGTTCATGTTGGTGGGCCGTAAGTCGGAGCATAATTACTCTACTCGGCTGCGCCTGCGATGGGGGTGTGGGTAGACAGTTCGTCGTGGCTCACTGTCTGCCTCCACGCTTTGTGCGCTGTGTGCGGCTCGTCGGTGCTCGCTGCCACACTGCGCACAGTTTTCATTTTACCAGGGGTACGGGGACTGCTAAACGTCGTGGCGGGGGTGGGCTCGCTGTCTGCCACCGCGCATTAACGGGGGTGCGCTATGCGTGCACTCGTCAAAGGCTCGCTGCCACACTACGCGCGTCGAATTATATTGTGTGTGGGTATTTGGGTGACTGGATACGGTGGTGTCAGAGGTGCTGTATGTGTGTGGCAGTGGTTGTGAGTGGAATGATCTTTGAATATCCTTGAGTAGGGGGCCCGGGGTTTCGCGTTCCAGGTTGCAAACTGGGGGTGATGCCGTGGGCCACAGGACGAGTTGGCCAGTGGAATGTCATTGGTCGGCAGGATTTTCAATGTGGGGATGGTGTCGCCGCCTGTGGTTATGAACGGGTTGTGTGACACTGTTCTAAATGCACGGGGACTTCAGTGACATAAGGCGCTGAAAATTGATTTCTGTTCCCGTGAGAAGCGCGTTATTTTAAACACCTAAAGGGTTAGGTGTTACGGGGGATATATAGTAACTGTGTGCGAGATTGTGAATGGAAGATATGTATGTTACTGATATGTATAATGTAATATGAGCGAAATACATACTAGGCTTTCACGGACAGAAATAAATATAGTTACACATACACATAGTCATTTGCAAATAACGATCAGAGTAAAAGTGAGATTATTCACCTAAATTACCATGTCCGATACAGATGTTTAGAAATGATAGGCTGTAAATAACAAATTTCTGGTTGACCAACAGAAGGAAACAGCTGATGAAAAATAAGTTCCCCGGAGTGATATTAAGGAGGATCTTGACAACAGGATTGAGAGTCTGGGTTTCCAATGGAGACAACTGGAAAAAGATTAAGGCTGTGTCATTGATAAATCAAAAACGAAAATTGCACAAATGCTCTCATGTGATCATAGTCTAGGAGATGCCCGACATTCCATGCTTAAAGACAAATGATGGATTGTGAATGGCAAATGTCACTGATAATTAAGTGTATTTTTTGCTTCTCTCTTCACAGCTGCTCCAGGACGGATGGCCAGCGCTGACAATTCCGAACCCCAACAGGGAAATCAAAGAGACTGTTGACAGTCAGGGGGTATAGTATCACAAGACCGAGATTATCAATTCCTGTTTACACCAATATAGAAGTGTGAGTGAAATTAACTCAAGTTTGGTAAAAATAGTTTGAATACAGAGAAACTTGCTTTCCAAACGGTGACGTTACGAGTGTTTGAAGAAAAGTGAGAATGGAAAATACACAGATAGGAGCAACCGGAGGGTTAGATGCACTGACCATAGAAAGGGTAGACAATCTGTCTATTTCAACGACTGGAGATGTCACAATAAAAGTGACGAAAAGATGGCCAAAGATATTCAGGCCATTACAGAACCTTGTAGTTAAAGGAGGCCGGTATAGAATGCGTACCCAAATCAAGATAATGCCGATAACCTCTGCAGACATTACATTGACCGAATTGGACGTTGACTTGATTGACTGGAATTTGATCGACTCCCCTCTAGTGTCCAGTGAGACGGAGGGACTGGAAATAATGTCTTTTACTCCGCCACAGGGAGTCGTTGCAGCAAGCGACCCAGAGACAGCTGTATTACCCGAGTCAATCCACGCTGAAGTGTCCGTTGCAGATGACTGCCAGTTAAAGACGTGCCTCTCTCTCGAACAACAGCTAGCCGTGGCTAGACAGGTGGTGGACTATCTCCAAGGCCTAATCCAGTCCACACAGCCCGGAGGGGAGACAGGTTCCAATCGCCTCTCTCCCTCTCCCTCTGGAGAACCAGATGGCCAGAGACGGGCCCAGTTGGGGCCACAAGGGGGTCCCGTGCCGGAACAACAACAAACCCCAATAAGATCACCCACGAGGTGGCAACCACGAGGAAAAGGTGGAGGCAGAGGCAGGAATCCGAATGGCTACCGTGTGCGGCAGGTGCATTGTTGGACGTGTGGGACCCTCGGACACATTTCTCGGGACTGTGCAGAGCGGGACCATCTATCCACAACAGGGCATGTTTGTACAGAAACAGGTGGCGGGCCCCTCCCAACCACGGGCCCCTCTCAAGGAACTGTGACTGGACCAAATAGGTACGTGGCTTTCTCCTCTGAACAGGCTCCAGGGAACCATGGCGATGATGGCATACCACCAGGATATGTTCTGGGCCCGATGACCCCAGGGTCATCCGGTCACAGGCAACTGACCCACCGGGTCCCACAACCCGGGGGAGACCGCCAGTGTTGTTGGTTCTGTGGAGTGAAGGGTCATTTTCAAAGGTCATGTCTGCAGAGGCCACCGGCAGAATAAAAATATATGCAACTGACTAGGGTAGAGGTGGGATATATTGAATGATAAAATATGCTCCTATTTAGATTAGAATAAAAAATAAAAATAGATGGAGGTGTTAGGTGATTAGATTATGAATGAAAGTTACTAAAAACGGATGTATGAGTGACTGACAAATGCATGAACTAATCAGACTAACAAGAGGATCAAATTATGTTAAACAGTTAATCAATATTAGACAGTGTGATGATGTGACACTGCGGCAGCTAGTGATCAGTAAATGATCCATGCTTGGTCAACATTCAGATTGATCAAGGGGTGGACTGCATGATTAAGAAATTAAAAAGACTCATAGTTGTTTCTAGTATTTTATAAGCAATAGGATAGGTGTTTATTTACTTTTATTTTTACTTCTCTTTTCTAGTGTGTTACGAGCAATTCCTGACTTTGGCCGGGAGCGTACATTTTGTTTATTCATTTGATTTCCCTTTTTTGTTTCTTGGTTAAAAATGAGCTCAGAAGAAAAAAGAATAAGCTCACAAGTTTGGTTTATTTTTTCATTTATTGGTTTGGCAGCGTTTTCTTTGTTTTGTTTTCTGTTTTCTTTCTTTCTGTGTGTTTTTTTCTTAGGGTACCTGGCAAGCTGGGAGTGATCTCGACACATCAGGACGGGGTAGTATATGTCTGTAAAATGGACTGGGAACAAAGTGAAGAAACATGAGCTAGTTATGGATTTTTGTTCTCCGCCCATTGGATACCCAGTTTTAGGGGCTGGGGGTGTGTCGTGATTGGTAATAGTGTTGGGAAGCATGATTCTCTGTACATTAATGAAGCTCAATAGGTTTGGTCGCTATTGGCCAAATTAGTCTTGTGTAGGGTGTGGACATGTGCAATTGATAATTGGCTTGTGGTGTGGAAGATGTGTGTTTAAGGCGGACTGTGATTTGTTGCCATACACACAGGTTACTGGGAGAGTGGATGTGTCAGTGCTGACCGTCCGGTCCGGGGTGCAGCTGTCCAAAAGCAGAGGACGACGGTAACGATGTTTCATTGTGTATTTCACATCGAGAGGTGGAGGAGTATACTGTTTTGACAGCATAATATAATGAGAGCCATGTGAATTTTTCAGAATTTTGAAATTTAATGATCTAGAAGCCATGAAATATATAGATAAATGATTTGGAAAAGAAAGTTGTCAAAGCTCAGACCAGTAAAGAGAGTCTGAGGGAGGATAATTATGGAAATTATGGATTCTCAATCAATTGTTGTGGTAGAAGTGACCTGCACTGTGCCCCGAAGCGATATGTATTCACTGCAGGATACGGATGGGAGAGGACACTGGCTAGTGTCTACCCAGCGGTTCCATGGGGAACCACAACACTGCGGAGAACCAGGAGACGCCTACCTCTCGGGCCGGGAGAGTCTTGGCCAACGCAGTGACCGAGTCTTGAGGCTTCAGAGGGAAACGACAGACAACTAACGAGGAGACAGGCGGCTAGGCCTCAGCAACAACTCCGGCTGTCAACAGAAGCAAGGCCTCAACCATTGACCAGGGGGTCAACCAGTGAAAGGGTCGAGCAGCCAGCAACGACCTCCCCACCGCTGTGACAGCAATAGAAGATACAGCAGGGGGCTCTACCCCCTAATAGAGGTCAACACGATGACAGCAATAGAAGATACAGCAGGGGGCTCTACCCCCTAATAGAGGTCAACACGATGACAGCAATAGAAGATACAGCAGGGGGCTCTACCCCCTAATAGAGGTCAACACGAGTCAAGATGTTCTTGACAGAAGATGGAGTGTGATGGGAAAGGCAATTTGCTTTCTAAATTCCACCTCCAAAAATGGGAGCAGTTGCACCCAGAGGAGGCCGGGTCAAATCTAGAAAACATAGACCCCTCCTCCTCAAATGCTCCAAGTCAGAATTTGACAACTCACAGTTGAGACCAATGGAAATTGATCTTGGTACGAGAACAAGTTGTTAAAGACTTTGTGCACATGATATATTTTATCCTAATATGATTTAAAATGTCTTAAGTGTTATCTAGATAGTAGTGTGTAGAGATTGATATCTATGTTTGACATATTAAGGATAGGTAAACTATCCAAGTGGGGAACTGTGGTAAATTCCCAACATAGATCTCATGATTAACTAATGTGTAGAAATACTTGGCCCTCAAAACAATAATTCATAGATTGTGTGTGTGTTTACATAGACTGATTGCCATTGAACTGTGGCCACACAGGTCGATTTACACATGAAGTGAGTGGTCAAATGATTCTATCTACGACAGGAACCCCAGGGCCATCTGCCATGTCCTGGGACAATGGGCTCTGTAAGATCAAAACAAAGACCAAAAGGTCACATAAACATGTTATCTCGCTGGAGTTTCCTGTCACACACACACACACAGACACACACACACACACACATAGTCACACACACAGACACACCCACACTCACACACTCACACACACATAGTCACACACACACACACACACACACTCACACACACACATTTTCAAATACACATACACACACACACACACAGAGAAGATCACTATTGAAATCCAAACAAGCTAACTATTTCCTGGTATATTGTACTTATAATCTTGAATTAAGTCATTGAAGTAAGTTAAAATATAATTAGGTTTGGTCATACTTAAATGTCTACAATTAGTTAATGTGCCTGTTCTGTTTTCATTTAGGTTCAATATGATTAATTGATTGTTCTATATGGTATTGATTTGTATTCTATTAAGCTTGTTCTATATGGTATTGATTTGTATTCTATTAAGCTAACAGAATGATTAGACATGTTCTGAAAGTCAGCAGACTTAGTGATAAAGAAATATATCTGTGTTTATGTAATCAATATATCTTGAGGTTCATCAAAGTATTAACAAGTCAAGTAATGTGTTTAAGTAAAAAATATAGGGAAAATATTCTCTGGGTAAATGTGAAGAGGGTTTGGCCTATAAGCCAAACCCCTATTTTCAAATGCCAGCTTAGCAGGCTTGTGATTGGGGCAAATAATGTGATGATGTCATCAACTCCGAGACACTGGGCCTTGGCTATAAGATCTGTGTGTGATGGAGGAGAGGGACTCTGAAACAACCAACCCACAGGACAGACCTCTCCACCATCAACACCAAGGAGGCCAAGGCAGCAGGAGAACAAAGGACTTTTTGGAGGGAAAACAGACTGCTTTGTTTTGTCAGCCAGACAAACAAAGACCATCAACAACTTATCAACTATCATTCTTTATACTGTAATATTAGTCTAGTTGTATCACTCACGGCATAGTGTTTGTGATCACAACTATAGCATTTTCTTATTGTAATTTGTATACACTCTTAAACTTGGATTAAACAACTGTTAAACTACCTTTCCTCCTAATTCCTTCTGCCTGACCGCTCAGTTTGAACAGAAGTGATTCCCAGAGCTTTAAGGTATTGAATCACAACGCAGAGTACCAGCAACCCGGTTACTGATCAGAGCAGAACAGGACAGCTTGGGAATCCACTTCACATGAGTAATGAGGGTCCTTTCCCCATTGTGGAGACATACAATTTTCAACATTACTTTATAGGAACGGTTGGGTTTGTCCATGTAAAGGAGCTCTGAGGGGGAGGATCACTGTGGCTGATTTGTTTACATTAACATCATGGAGAATGGTCAGGTGAATCTCCTTACAAATGTTACATGGCCTCTTTAAGGTGCATTTGTCAGTTTTATGCATTCTCCCACATTTGTTGCATCGGCCTTTCTCTTTAGTCCATTTCAGAAAGTAATATTCGGAAAGTCTCTTGAATTCTATGCATGAACCAAGGAAATGGTCTCTGACATTACAGTGGGGGCAGTATGGTTTAGAAGGCTTCATAAGTACCTTCTCTTGGGGGTAGGTGACTCTTGGTGTGCTATCCCTCTCTGATGATGTTGACAAGTAAACAGAGGAGACCTGTCAGGGGGGCTGGCGTTCCTTTACAGCCCGTGGTCTTTCCTGCTTGTGGAGTTCAACAGCTCTCTCTCTGATATGCGTTTGGCTCTTGACTTTGACTGCAGCCAAGTAGAGAGGTCAAGGAGGGAGTATGTTTGGTATGCCTGCCCGGTCAGAATGCCACGATTAATACAGTACTCCACAAAACCATCTCGGTACTGCACAGGGAGTTTACTAAGTAGTCTGTCAACATGAGAGCCACATCTTAATTCAGAGCCAGTGGGGCCCTCCAGGGACAGCAACATTCCAACCAGGGCATGGATAGAAAGGGAAACAAGCAGCCTTGGCTGTCCGTATCTCTCTTGAAGTGCTCGGAGGGCAGTGGAATATGGTCTTACATCGTGCATGCTGGATCTGGCCAATTTGTTAGCACCTGGGTGCTGAAGATGGTCTAATAGGATCTGGTATTTATACTGTTCAGTAAGATGAGGGTGAATATCAAGGAGGTTTTCTAGAGCCATTTTCAGGAGGGCGTATTCACTCTCTCGGCCACTCTTGAACACAGGAAGTGATGGCCTGGGTATCCCATATGCAGAGGCTATGAACAGATCCATGGAATTGGGTGTTTGAACATGTGAGTGAACAGACTGTGGCTGCTGGGATGACGTGGCTTGCCTTGGTGGCCAACTACTAGTGGAACTGGGCTGTACAGGGCCAGGCATGGATACAGTATAAACAGGGGCTTGGCCAGTAACTGGAGGTACAGGTACATGGTGAGTAGGGAGGGCAGAGTGCGTTACGCTGGCAGCTGCATGGTGACTGGAGGATGGCATTGTCTGGACAGACACGTGAGATATGGATAGATGTGCAGCTTGGGCAGGAGCTACAGAGGGCAAAGTGGGAGCATGCCCATATAAGGACAGTGGTGCAGCTTGGGCAGGAGGTACAATTGGTTGAATCATGGGGAGTGTTTGGGAGGCCATGGGAAAGCCATATTGAATAAATGGTGGAGGAGTTGAAGATGTAAGAGGGCGTGAGTCAGCATACATCATTCTCGGGGGGGCAGGAGTGAATATCCTGGATGTGGGGGGCAGAGCATAAAAGGAAGAGGTGGCTCTTCCATTCGGAGATGAGGGAATGTGAGCAGCGGCTCCATCAGGGTGCTCATCTTCAGATATCTTTTGATGCATAAAGCTAGATACAAGCTGGGCTGATTGAAGCTCTTGTTCTTTAAGATGAATGCATCGGTCCATCTCAACCTGTCTGACAACTCTCTCTCCTTGTGTGCATCTTCTTGCGAGTGCTGAGCCGCTCTGGCTTTCTCATCAATTGATCTCTCTCTCTCCTTGTGTGCATCTTCTTGCGAGTCCTGAGCCGCTCTGGCTTTCTCATCAATTAATTTACATTGTTCATCAAGCTGCCTTTCCTCAGTTCTTTGCCTTTTAAGCTCCGTAAGTTCATCTCTCCTTCTCTTTTCATCCAGAATGCTGTTTTGGAGATCACTCAAATGAGAAGCATGGCTCCTGCCTGAATGGGTACTTTTATGAGACATAGCAGGGATACTAGAGACTGATTAAGTCCTCCTGCTGTGAGAACGAGAACGTAGGGGGCTTTGGGGTTGTGTAGGTGGCCTACCATACAAATGGGGGGGGGGCGTCTATGCCTTTTAGGTCTAGCCCCTTGTAGATCATAGCCTGGTGGCTCTCGAATGGCTTCAGATAGTGGCAACAGGATTTGATCCTCTTTGGGAGGGGTAGGTGATGATGGCTTTGGTGAAAGGTGAGGCTCTGGTTGGTGAGGTATAGGTGGACTACTAAGTGTAGTAGTTTGAGGCAACTGTAGGGTGGCTTCTTCTGTGAGAAGCTGGGTAAAGTCTGTTACACCTCCATCTTTACTTTCCATGGAAGGAGCCTGGCCGTCATTGGGCTCATCAGTCAGCTTTGTGCCACCATGTGTATCAGCCATTTTGGGTAGGTGTTGACTGTGTGGTTGTGGCTCAGTCTCCGGCTCGAAGGACCATTTGTTAGGTTTTAAAGTTCAGACTGGAGCCACAAACCACCAGGAGAAGAAGGGTTGCAATCAAATATCCATTTTATTTTGCTGGATAATGATGATATGATGTTTTCATGTTGATTGCCATGGTTCTGAATAAAGACAAAAACTAATTCAATATCATGCCAGATAATACAAATACAAACATAAACATGGCCTTTAGATCATAGTATATCATTTAGGTATTTAAAGTATATTATTTGGGTAATAATTAGCCACAGATTTGGGAACTTCATAAAGTAAACAAAATCAAAACATACATATAAATAATACAAATGCATCTGTTCTTAAACATAGTAAGGAAAACACTGGGACTTACATTAAACAAAGTTCAACAGATGCATGGCAGACATCGGGCAACACACAGCAAACTCCTGCTGCTCATGCCTGCTGTGCATGTGTTGGAGACAAAGGGAGAATGAGAGAGAGAGAGTCCTGGGCCCCGTTCCCCGTACCTGGATAACTGAGTTAGCCGGATAACTTTCGGTCAAGCCTGACTTAAGCCGGACCTTTCTGTTCCCCGACGCGCGATTGTCCAAATCACCATGACAACAGATCAAAAAGTTTGAGCCTGGTCGGGAGCAGGGTTAAGTTCAGTTAGCCGGATGAACCATGGCCACGCCCCCGCAAAGGAGTGACAGCTCGTTTCCTGAAATGATTCTCACAGTCTAGAGATCCCATTTATACCATTCTGAATTACGTTTCTGTGCTTCGTTTTCCTAGAGGGGGCTTTTGAAATGTATAATAATAGAACTAAATGCTGATAATAAATCATATTGAGCCTATAGATTTACTTTGTCCTAAATAAAATAATGCACGTCATATACGGCGCTCGGAGTCGCGATACACGCTGCATGTGGTTATTTTAATAACGGCTCATTGCAAATGTGAATCCCGCGGGGATATTTTTAATGAATGAAACCTATCGGCCGTTTGGCTCTGATTAGTTTCATATATTAATCTCCGCTGTAGATTTGCTTAACGGAGCGCCGGATTGTGTTTCATTCAAGCATAAAATTGAAGTGTCTATGCGGGGATTGTGGTTTTTGTGTGATATTGTAACTGGGATTAAAATGTCTGATGAGATGCGCTGTTTGACGGGTTTGAGAAATTGAATGAGCCGTTGACGTCACATTAATGCATTTGAGAATAAAGAGATAAAACTTCATTTTTTGGTAAGAAAAATATTCTAAACACGGGTCTCTCGTCCATTAATGCATAAACAATGAGTATATCACGTCTGGCACAGTGGCGCAGCGGCTAGTGCTGAATCCTGGCAACCGGGCGACCAGTGTTCAAAACCTCCTGTTTCCAATATATTTTTTTTGGAATATAATATTAATGAGTATACGCAAAAGTAGCCTAGTTTTAAGTTAAAATATTATAAATCTACATGCATTGAGGATGTCATTCTTTATATAGCTCTCAACGTGCACCAAATTGAATTATTCCTACATTGCAATTTTAAGTGCAGTACACATTTTTTTATCTAGTTTAACATTGTCGAGGAGCCATGATTTGACTTTTTTCTTGGTAATGCATTTTAGCTATGGAGGTAGCAAATTCCAATTTGTAGGAAAACATCCATATGCATTTGGGAGATGATAGGAAAGAAAAAAGAAAGAAAGAAACAAGAAGAAAGAAAGAAAGAAAGAAAGAAAGAAAGAAAGAAAGAAAGAAAGAAAGAAAGAAAGAAAGAAAGAAAGAAAGAAAGAAAGAAAGAAAGAAGAAAGAAAGAAAGAAAGAAAGAAAGAAAGAAAGAAAGAAAGAAAGAAAGAAAGAAAGAAATTGTATCAAGAAGTGAGGTGTGGAGATGGGAAAGGAGGAGAGGAGGGGAAGAGAGGAGGGGGGGTGATTTGCATGAAGGGGGGGACAGGGATGAGAGGGGAGCAAGAGTAATGAGCATAAATCAGAGAAAGGGAATGGGAAGAAGAGGACAAGAAAGAAAGATGAAAGGCCCATGATGGAGAGAATGATGAAGGACAGAGAAAGAGAAGAGAAGATTTCATCCTAAGATGAAATTTACTCTCATCTTAGGGTGAGAGTATAAAGGAAAGATGTCTTTGATCAGTCTACATCTGGGTCCCAGTAGCGAGTAGTGTGTGTGTGTGTGTGTGTGTGTGTGTGTGTGTGTGTGTGTGTGTGTGTGTGTGTGTGTGTGTGTGTGTGTGTGTGTGTGTGTGTGTATGAGAGAGAGAGAGAGAGAGAGAGAGAGAGAGAGAGAGAGAGAGAGAGAGAGAGAGAGAGAGAGAGAGAGAGAGAGAGAGAGAGAGAGAGAGAGAGAGAGAGAGAGAGAGAGAGAGAGAGAGAGAGAGAGAGAGAGAGAGAGAGAGAGAGAGAGAGAGAGAGTGAGAGAGAGAGAGAATCCCCCCCCCGGCAATTATGAGAATATTCTACAAATTCTACAATTTGAACTAAAATATTTGACAGTGTCATCCAATCAATCAGCCTTTATGGAAGTTAAGCAGCCTATGGGGTCCACTCAGTCGCCAGGACTCCACCAGATGGGACCAGCAGCCCATAGAGGCTCTGCATGCAGAATTCTGCAGAACCATAAGAAAAACACCAACTAATGTATACAGGGCAGGATGAAGCCCTTATTGATCATGAACATGAAACAAAGAGCAGACGTCAGTGGGAGCCGTGCTCCTCATCCAGGGTGCGGCCAGAGAAGGAAGAGAACAATGTTTTAAAAACTAAATAATTTAGCAGCAACACGTGGAGTGTTCAAATCCACTTTAGTTTCATTCATAAATACTCACAACATCAGATCGAACAACGCGTTTCACATTGTAGCTTCCTCGGGTTCACTCTTGTTAGACCTTTTCATGAATTCAACTATGAGTGAATAATTCAATGAATTTGAATCTAATCTAAAATTTGTTGCATCTCAAATTGAGCCCCCAAAGACACCCTGAGATGTCAGACACGACAAAACTGAACCCCTAGAAGAACCTCTTCTGTCAGCTGGTCCTGAGACTTATTTACCAGATATGGGGCTAAAAAACATTTATGACTGTATTTTTTTTTTTACTGTATATGACTGTTTTGTACCTATTCGTTTACTGTCTGGGACTACATATAGAAATTAGCTTCTTGCTAAATCTGGTGCACCCATCTTGACCACAAATTATTAATGTACTTGCACACTGTCCTTTTCTTAAATTAAATAAACTAAAACTAAACAAAAAAACAGATTCCTATCTGGATCATTGAACGAATCAAACCCAAACGCAACTCAAACGTATTTGTTATCTGGCCCTACAAGCACAAATACATGAGAGTGTTACGTATGGGGGTGAGTGGTAGTGAGTCCAATGGTGGAGGAGACAAGGAGAGACAGAGATAGGTAGCTCTTTCTAAGGATGTGTCTTTATTAAAACACACAGAGCAGCGATAATCCATGAAAGACGCCGGGTGTCAACAGAGAAAACAGCAAAAGTAACATAAGTGCACAGCGAGTGGCTCAGCAACTGTTGTATATTATGTACATACTAGGTTAGTTCACAGTGTACATAGCCTGCTGAATGGATAGAAGAAGGATAGAATGGTGGAATGGTTTTCCCCTTTGACTCCACTAGCCAGAGGAGAATAAGTTTGCAGTCAGGACAACCGAGCTAGAATTCAACTCATTTTTATTGCCAGAGGCCCAAGGTGGAAAGAGCAGGATTAAATCATCTTTATCAAACAAATAACTAATACATGGTTATCAATTCGCTGGTGACCTCTAGCCAACTTTAAACATTTCCAAGCAGAATAGCAATCACATATTAGTCATGTTTGTAAATGAAAGGAATATACTGGCAATACATGACCAACCCTGGTCCAGTGCAATGACATTAAACTAGACAACACAAACAGTTAATCAGAATCATGGTTTACTCACGCATTGCAATACACTCTCAGATGGGGCGGTGGGAGGCCAGACGGGGGGTCTGGCCTAATGTGATTTACGCTGTTTCTCTTTTATATACTAGACATGACATCACAAGTTAGACTATGTTCAGCCAATCAGAGTTACATCCAAATATGTTTTCTTCCAATGAGGTGTCTCGATACTAAAACAAGTCCCTGGGTATTTTCCACTCTGTCAGCCCAGAGACCTCCATTGTCCATATATGGGCGTGTTGTCCTTCAGCCCAAGGGCCCTTGTCATCTGTGGCTTCTGCTTGGCTTCTCCCCCCAAAGGAGGATGAACAGATATTGACATTTCTTGTGTACCATTTGAATACTAAAGCATTTCTAATGTACATGGTTCAGATAATGAATTATAGATATCCAGCATTAACACAGTGTATTCTTTATCTATGGTTCAATACCAGACATCAATACTAAGCATTCTGTAATTGAATTAAACTATCATAACAGACATTGGCAGTTTCAGTGATGAACCAACAGTCTGCTTGTAGTTTATTTAGAGTGTCTGTCTCTATTATGTAATTGTATGGACTACATGATAAACAGTTATTACCCAAGTCTAAGTTGCATACTCTTGTATAGTGAGAGAGAGAGAGAGAGAGAGAGAGAGAGAGAGAGAGAGAGAGAGAGAGAGAGAGAGAGAGAGAGAGAGAGAGAGAGAGAGAGAGAGAGAGAGAGAGAGAGAGAGAGAGAGATTATTTCTTTAGTTATTCTATATCATGACAATATTAAGTTTCGTCTTTTTCTTGTTGGTTGGTCCATGTCAACATTATCTCCTGTTCATTTAGTACTTTAAGGCTTAAGCTAACACTTTGAAATTGTTCTTTTAGAGACTGGTCTCTCCCAATAGCTGGTATCTCACAGTTGCTGGCTCCTTTCTGCCTTGGTTGCAATTCAACTGTCACACCCTGGAATGTGGTGCTATTTACACAACAGAACAGTTGCCCTAGTGGGGGTTTTACAATGTCCAGTTAGTGATCTGCAGTTCCCATTTTAGCTCACAGTTTCTTGCTTAACTGCTGTTTCAACTTGTTTTCAGGCATTTTCCAGCTGTCACCCAAGGTTACACAGTATTCTTTGTTGAATGAACAGTTTTATCAAGTCAATGTTACCTCACAACCTCTGACCAGCTCCTTCCCACACAAATGGATATCTGAAGCCTCGACAACAAGACAAGGGAACAGAGAATGAATAAGTAGTCACAAACCCAACATTCCAATCAATTAGCAGTGACAGCAAATTGACAGCACAGTGACAGCAACCAGTGGAGAAGGAATGTGGGTGTGACAACCAAAATGCAAATACCAACCACCAGGTGACAACATTCCAGAATGACAGCTGGGTTCCCGGGAGAGGGAACCCAGAACGTTACATGAGAGTATCTCTTTACTCTCAGAGATACAAAGCAGAGACAGACCCTGATCCAGGGGTGTAAAAAGTACCCAGAAATTATACTTGTGAAAGTATGGGTACTGTCTCAAAATCTTACTCAAGTAAAAGTCAGAGTAGGCTATCTGGCTAAAAACACAATTGAGTAAAAGTCAAAAGGTTTCATGTACTGAAGTACTAAAAAGTTAAAGGTGACATGCATTATAAATGGCTTTTTTCAGTGTCTAGCATTGTATTATAGTAATAGGAGTTAGTATCAATGTGTCTGTGTCTCTAAATACCATATTGGTGGATTGCTCTCATTCAGGTCAGACCATTTCCTGCTCCAGTTAATTAGGTCATTCTGATTTGACTCGCAACGTGACATAACGAGGCGCTGGTGGAGCGAATAGTGATCCGATTGGCTCTGTGGTTGTAGTGCATAGTGTAACCCGACACTTCCTCAAACGGGGTTTGACAGAGAGCGAGAGAGAGAGAGAGAGGGAGAAACAGATAGAGAGAGAGGCTCATACGCTGTGTTTCTCTGAGCCCCTGCTTAGTTTACACACCGTCGCGACAGAGCGCACATACACACACGCGCTGTTGTCTCTCTGTCTGTCTCTCTCTCTCTCCCCCTCTCTATCTCTCTCTCACTCTCTCGAGTCGGGAGCATAACTAACGCCCCGTCTATGGCTGTAGCGCACAGTGAAACCCGACACTTCCTCAAACGGGAGAGAAGGGGACCTGCTTATCTCACACACGCAGCTTTGTTTACAGAGTTCTCTCTCTCTCTCTGCTTATGGGCGGAGCCAGGCCAACAGCCTGAAATCCAAAGTGAGACAAATTTGGCTTTTGAGTACTTGATTAGAAATATAAAACAAGATTTTTTTTTTAATAAAACCTTACAGAGGTGTTCCATAGACTCACAGGAATTGTGTAAAGTTGCCCAAATAGTGCTAGGAATAGCAATGCATGTCCCCTTTAAAGTAAACATTTTTGAAGGCAGAAATGTCATGGGATCAGGGGAGGCACAGGAGACACTTCATTCTATAAGAATCAGTATTGACTGCGGCCAAAGAGAACATTTCGTGGAGATAGGGCCATGGGTGCTCGTCTTGTCCATCCACTTCATCACTCGTACTATCGTTTGTGGCCATCTTCTGTAGCTTATCACTCTGAATGTCTATTCTTCTGATAGCAGGTGTTTAATCAATGATCCCCGCTTTCTAGTCTTGCACAATTAAGGACCAATCAGCATGGGTATGGGCGGGTTAATTGTCCATTGAATGGGGATTTGATTGGCTGTTTTTAAATAAAGTGCGGCCTCAGGATTAATAACGTTAATTCGGCCAGAGAAACAAATACTAATTAAAATAGTTGGACCTGCGAGATTTGTACTTTGTAATAATAAATCTATCTTATATAGCGCTTTTCCAGATGCTTTTTTTGTAGGTCTGCATTTTAAATGTAAAGAGTAAAAAGTATGTTTTTTTTTTCTGAAATGTAATTGAGTAAAAGTACAAGTATACAAACCTAATAATTAGGGATGTCCCGATCGCCTTTTTTTGCTTCCGATCCGATCCCGATCATATGATTTTAAATATCTATCGATCCGATCGTTTCCGATCCGATCTTTCACATTAGTAATCAATTTTGACGCATTTTTGTCAGAAACTGGCAGAGTGAGACAAGCCCATCTGTTGCCTATAATAGGGCGCGAGAGCGGAGGCTTTTGTTATTACATTCACCCTGAGAAATGTTCTTCTGCTTCATATGAGAAATATTAAAAGTTTCAATATATGTTTGCACATTAGTATACATTCAGTGTTCGACTTACGTAATGGTCCATTCTGGTCTGAAACGATAATCCTGAAAAGTTAGTCTGAAAACTTCGCCTCCAGCCTGCTGCTTCATGAGTTTTTCCTCCACGCGGAATCTCCTCCTTGCAAACATTGCAACTGGCTTGACTTTCTATTTTTAAATGCTTAGTTCCAAACCTCTGACATTAAGTCTAGCTGCTCAAGTCAGTGGATATTAACCGTGTTTCGGGAGCGACGTGTTGTTGTTGTGATGTGGTCGCGACTCGCGTGTAGCGTGTAGCGTCTAAATTAAAGGGAATGTTTGTTGCAACGGTGAAAATTAAAGGGGAATGTGTTTGTTGTGGATAATTATTCTGCTCTGTGTGACAATAAATACATGAATGATGATATATTATATGTAATTTAAAATCAAAACTAAGGCCTCCGTATGAGTTTAAGACGTGGACATGGTCATGTTTGTTGAATAAAAAATTTCTTTTTTTGACTGCCGATTTTTATTATTATTTTTTCCCGATCCCCGATACTCTGAAAAGCACGTGATCGACGCCGATTCCGATCACGTGATCGGATCGGGACATCCCTACTAATAATACTAAAGTACAAATCCCCAGCAACAGTACTTAAGTATTGTAATGAAGTACAATTACTCAAGTACTTTACACCCCTGCTGCCTGATCTGATACAGACTGACCACAGTCAGCCACAGGCGACACAAGAAGTCCTGTCAACCGACGGAGAAAGAGTCTGGGGTCGCTGCACGACAGCTGAAGTGGAGACAAAGATACACTTGCTCTCTAAATGTGACAAATACAATAGTATTAGAGTGGAATACTTTAAGAAGTTGAACGTATTTGTCAAGGATTGTGTTGGCAGAGGACCCAAACGCAAACAGAGACGAGGGAGAGGTAGATGTAGAAATTGAGCACTGCTCCTTTAATTCGAGTAACTGGTAATGCACAGAGAAGAGAGCAAGTCTCCCACAAAATACAAAAACCATGTCACTAGACGGCACTGCAGAATTACTCGCAGTAGAGACACTAGAATAAAGAAGGCAAAACAAACAATAGCGACACTAAACTGAGAAAGCTAGAAAACAAACGAAAACATAAACACAGCTAAGCTGGAAAAGGAACATAGTGCAAATGTTACCAGGCAAGTGAACGGAATACATAGGGAGCGTCACGATAACCAAGAACTCAGGAACAGACCATCGGGGAGAAACAAACACCAAGAGCAAGGCAGGAAACAAAATGACACCACAGGGAGACAAGGGGTTCACAGGCATATATACAGAGGCTGATTAATAACAAGTGACAGCTGGGGTGGAAGGTAGAACTAACACAATACCTGACTAGGCCGAAATACAAATAACCACATTGAACAACACTTGATCACACTTATAAACACAGACAGGAGGAACACAAGACTAAGGCAGGGGAAACAAGGCAGACAACAGAATTACAGGCAAAGACACTAATGAGGTAAACAAGGTGACAAAGGTATTGAGCAGACATAATAACTAAGCAAGGTGCCATGTTGGGAATTGTCCAGCAGGTGGAGGAAGTCCATGGAAGAGAAAGTTCAAAGGTGGGGGTTGTTGAGGAGTACAGACAGGAGGGGGAAATCCTGGGACAGGTGGACCCTTACAGTACTCTCCCCTCCAAGGACGGCTTCCAGATGGCAAAAGAAAACTTCTGGGAACGGGCAAGACAGGGGGGTCGGGATCCAGGGAAGGCGAACACTGGGAGAGTCTGGGGGGAAAATCAGGACGGACAAGGCCGGGACGAGGGACACTGGAGCAGGGGGCGGCGACATAAACCCAGGAGGGGCATAGGAGAAGGGGGGCGGATGAGGGGGACTGGAAACAGGAACAGAGGCCCAGAGAGAGGGGCTAGAGACGGGAACAGAGGCCCAGAGAAGAGGGCTGGAAACGGGGACAGAGGCCCGGAGAGGGGGGCTAGAGACGGGAACAGAGGCTCGGTGAGGGGTGCTCGAAACGGGGACAGAGGGCCGATGAGGGGGTCTGGAGCAAAGGGGCGACGGTGACAGGCCCGGAGCAGGGCCCCGCATGGGGACCCTCCAGGCGCAGGACTCGGGACCAGACCAGAAGAGCCGGAGCAGAGGTGCGAAGGCGACGACCTCGGAGCAGGACCCCGGACGGGGACCACCACAGGTGCAAGTTTCAAGTTCAAGTTTCTTTAATATTTGTCATACAGAAGTACAGAATACTTTTATACAAAATGCTTCTTACTGTTACGCTCCAGAGAGAGAGACAAGATAAGTATGAAATAAAATAACATAGTAAAATTAGAAGTAAAAAAATGAGGTCACAGTGTTCAGTTTAGACATATGTACAATGTTCGATGCAGAATAGACGTAGTTACCATACAATATACAATACTGTGCAGTGTACTAATATACAATACTATATAGTGCAAGGCAGAAATGGGACGAGGTGCAATTTAGGTACAATTCACAGTAGGTGTACGAGTTGTAGTGCAAATCCTTTATCAATAAATATAAAGTGTAAAGTGTGTTTGTGTGATCTAAAGTGTGGAGAGTGGGTGCTGCAGTGTGTTGTTTGTTTGAGTGAGTGTGTGCGTGTGGGTGTGTGTGCTGTGTGCATTTGATGGTTGTTGCATAGTGTTTATTGTTCGTTTAGCAGCCTGATGGCCTGGGGATAGAAGCTTCTTCTGAGTCTTTCTGTGCTCGCCTTAAGACTCCGGTATCGCTTGCCTGACCGCAGCAGTTCAAAGAGGCAGTTGTTCGGGTGGCTCGAGTCCTTAATAATTCTCTTAGCCTTCCCCTTGCACCGCTTGTTGTAAATGTTCTGGAGGGTGGGAAGCCCCCCTCCAATTGTGCGTTCGGCTGAACGTGTCACTCTTTGTAGTCTGCTACGGTCTTGTGCAGTGCTATTCCCAAACCAGGAGGTGATGTTGCCGGTCAGGATGCTCTCTATTGTACATGAGTAGAAGTTCCTAAGGATCTTCTGACTGACTTGGAACTTCCTTAGGCGCCTGAGGAAGTAGAGGCGTTGTCGTGCCTTCTTCACAACACTGTCAATGTGTGTGGTCCATGTCAAGTCCTCGGATATGTGGGCTCTCTTAGCAGACCTTGGGACCGGGCGCAGAACCCCGGACGGGGGTTTCAGCAGACGAAGACCACGGCGTAGACCACGGCGTAGACCACGGCGAAGACCAGGGCACAGGCCACGGCGTAGGGCTGGACCAGACGAGGAGCCGGGACCAGACGAGGAGCCGGGACCCGACAAGGAGCCGGGACGCGTCTATGCCTTCTACAGCGCTGTTCGGTTTCCGGGTTCCTCTGATTGGCCACTAAGCCCACGTGACCGCACGCTAGCACACCCCCTTTATCGCCCACTCTCGCGCTGTGAAGCGGAAGCGCCAGCGGGGCGAGGCGGTGGTTTATCCCCGGCTCCGTGCGCCGCAGACTCGGTCCAGCTCCAGTGGCCGTCTTCCGCCTGCAGTATCCTCTCTCCGAGGCGGCTCGTTCTTATTAATCCCCCATTGTTCAGGTCGACATGGTCGCACAAACACCCGTTGGAGGAGTAGTGGGGGAGAAATGAATGAATGAATGAAAACTTTATTTAACAGATTGCAGAATGGGTACAATACAGTACGGCGCAATACACACAATTGTTAAGGGGATGCAGACCAGAGAAAGACGTTTGTCTTGTTTACATCAGGGTCCCCCATTTTCAATTCATATCGACATTTATGACATACACAACATACATGACATTAACATGTCTGACGAGCACAGATTTGCCAGTCGATAATTCTTGCTATTTCAAAATATTCCTCTTCTTCTCCCCCACTACTCCTCCAACGGGTGTTTGTGCGACCATGTCGACCTGAACAATGGGGGATAATAATAAGAACGAGCCGCCTCGGAGAGAGGATACTGCAGGCGGAAGACGGCCGCTGCTGCTGGAGCTGGACCGAGTCAGCGGCGCACAGAGCCGGGGAGAAACCACCGCCTCGCCCCGCTGGCGCTTCCGCTTCACAACGCAAGAGTGTAAAGAGGGGCGTAATAGCATAGGTCAGTGGCCAATCAGAGGAACCCGGAAACCGAACAGCGTTGTAGAAGGCATAGACGCAGCCGGGACCAGATGAGGAGCCAGGACCAGACGAGGAGCCGGGACCAGACGAGGAGCCGGGACCAGACGAGGAGGCGGAACCAGATGAGGAGTCGGGACCAGACGAGGAGCCGGGACCAGACGAGGAGCGGGACCAGACGAGGAGGAAGGCCCGGGAATAGAAGCCGGACCGGGCGTAGCGGCCGGGCCAGGCGTGGAGGCCGGGCGTGGAGGCCGGGCCGGGCATAGAAGCCGGACCGGGCGTAACGGCTGGGTCAGGCGTGGGAGCCGGACCGGGTGTGGAGGCCGGGCCGGGCGTAGAAGCCGGACCGGGCGTAGCAGCTGGGGCTACACTAGCAGAGGCTGGCAGTAGAGGCAGGGTTAGCTGTGGAGGCCTGGCTAGCTACAGGGACTAAGCTAGTCCTCCGAGCCTTGCTAGCTCTCTTAGATCTGCTAGCTGCAGGAGCACTGCTAACAGACGGGGCTAAAGTGTTAGTAGTCGGAGTAACACGGACATAACCTATCCTGAAAGCTGAAGGGGCAGTCCTAGCAGGATAGTTAATACTGGCTGGAGGGCCAGTCCAAGGAACCGAGACCAGAGAAACAGGGGCCATAGGGAACGAGCTAGCTGTTGAGGCCTGGTTAGCTGCAGGGGCTAAGCTAGCATATAGGGCTGGACTAGCTGTGGAAGCCTGGTTAGCTGCAGAGGCTAAGCTATCAGACGGGGCTCTACTAGCTGGAAGAGAAAGTTCAAAGGTGGGGGTTGTTGAGGAGTACAGACAGGAGGGGAAAATCCTGGGACAGATGGACCCTTACAGTATTGATCCACAACTTGGTTGCTATATAACTTACTGCTTATCTCTTACAGAATGACCTCCTAGACCCTAATCAGTCTGGCTTCCGGACTGGCCACTCCTTGCGGTCACAGAGGCACTTCACTTAGCAAAAGCGAAAGGCCTCTCCTCTGTCCTGATTCTCCTAGATCTATCTGCAGCCTTCGACACAGTCAACCATCAGATCCTCCTCACGGCCCTTGCAGGAATGGGAGTGGCTGGCTCTGCGCTGACATGGCTGACATCATAGCCTAGCATACCGTGCGGCAAAGGGAACCGTTCCCCCCTACCTCCGGTCAATGGTCTCTAACTACACACCCTCAAGACCCCTACGCTCTGCATCTTCTGGCCGCCTCAGACCTACTCCTATTCAAGCCCCGGGAGGGTCATCAAAGAGATGCCGCCTATTCTCAGTCCTTGCCCCACAATGGTGGAATGAACTACCCACCCCAGTTAGGACAGCCGAAACGCGTCCAATCTTCCGCCGTCGACTTAAGACGCACTTCTTCAACCATTATCTGAAATTATAATAAAAGAATTCTAAAATAAAAATAAAAACTCTAACCCTAACTAACCTTACGGTCATGCACTTGTCCTAATAAACTAACTTACACTGTAACACGCAACACTTTGATGAACATTGTTACTCAGCTGATAGAGTTGTACCCTTCCTGATGACTTGTCGTACAGAACTTGTAAGTCGCTTTGGATAAAAGCGTCAGCTAAATGATTAAATGTAAATGTATAGATAACATTCAGCCACTAGATGTCACACTAGAGCACCAGCATGTCATTTATCCAATCAGGTGCATTCCATGTGGGGAAAGGGGAGGTTGGTAGGGGATACACGCAACATGTAAACAACATTAATTTTTTAAATGATAAATTCATTCATGAATATTTCTTTGTCGGAAAGCAATACTTTTATTTAACATGTTTATAAAACCTCTGTGGATGCGTTTTTTTAAATTATTTTATATCCTCCATTTTACTACTTTTGTCTGTACCTAGTTCTGTTTATCACTAAAGAAACCCATTGTTCTCTCTTCCTGGAGAGAAATGCCCATGAGTTACGTTACTCTGTACTTGAGGTGGACATCAAAAGAAATGGTCCAATACAATAAAAATTGTAAAGCCTGGCAATTAGCCACAGAGGCCAGCTCTTGACAACTGTCCCTCACAGGAAGACGAAATAGACAGCTGTCCCTCACAGGAAGACGAAATAAAGCAAGAAGAGAAGGATGAAGGATGAAGGAAGAGAGAAGAGAAGGATGAAGGAAGAGAGAAGAGAAGGATGAAGGATGAGAGAAGAGAAGGATGAAGGAAGAGAGAGAGAAGGGTGAAGGGAGAGAGAAGAGAAGGATGAAGGAAGAGAGGAGAGAAGGATGAAGGAAGAGAAGAGAGAAGGAAGAGAAGGATGAAGGAAGAGAGAAGAGACGAGTGAGGGAAGAGAGAAGAGAAGGATGAAGGAAGAGCAGAAAAGGATGAAGGATTAAGGAAGAGAAGGATGAAGGAAGAGAGAAAAGAAGAGTGAGGGAAGAGAGAAGAGAAGGATGAAAGAAGGAGGAGAGAAGATAAGGAAGATAAGGATGAAGGAAGAGAGAAGAGAAGGATGAACGATGCAGGATGAAGGAAGATAAGGATGAAGGAAGAGAGAAGGGAAGGATGACGGAAGAGAGAATAGAAGAGTGAAGGAAGAGAAGAGAAGGATGAAGGAAGAGAGAAGAGAAGGATGAAGGAAGAGAGAAGAGCAGGATGAAGGAAGAGAAAGATGAAGGAAGAAGGAAGAGAAGGATGACGGAAGAGAGAAGAGAAGGATGAAAGAAGAGAGAAGAGAAGGAAGAGAGAAGAGTAGGATGAAGGAAGAGAGAAGAGTAGGATGAAGGAAGAGAGAAGAGTAGGATGAAGGAAGAATGAAGAGAAGAGTAGGATGAAGGATGAAGAGAAGAGAAGGATGAAGGAAGAGAAGGATTAATGAAGAGAGAAGAGAATGATGAAGGAAGAGAGAAGAGAAGGATGAAGGAAGAGAGAAGAGAAGGATGAAGGATGAGAAGAGAAGGATGAAGGAAGAGAAAAAAGAAGGATGAAGGATGCAGGAAGAGAGAAGAGAAGAGTGAAGGAATAGAGAAGATGAAGAAAGAGAAGGATGAAGGAAGAGAAGAGAAGGATGAAGGAAGAGAAGGATGAAGAAAGAGAAGGATGAAGGGAGAGAAGGAAGAAAGAGAAGGTAAGGATGAAGGATGAAGGAAGAGAAGGTAAGGATGAAGGAAGAGAAGGATGACGGAAGAGAAGGATGAAGGAAGAGAAGGATGAAGGAAGAGAAGAGAAGGATGAAGGAAGAGAAGGATGAAGAAAGAGAAGGATGAAGGAAGAGAAGAGAAGGATGAAGGAAGAGAAGAGAAGGATGACAGAAGAGAAGGATGAAGGAAGAGAAGAGAAGGATGAAGGAAGAGAAGGATTTATGAAGAGAGAAGAGAATGATGAAGGAAGAGAGAAGAGAAGGATGAAGGAATAGAGAAGAGAAGGATGAAGGAAGAGAAGAGAAGGATGAATAGAAGAAAAGGATGAATGAAGAGAAGAGAATGATGAAGGAAGAGAGAAGAGAAGGATGAAGGAATAGAGAAGAGAAGGATGAAGGAAGAGAAGAGAAGGATGAAGGATGAAGAGAAGAGAAGGATGAAGGATGAATGAAGAATGAAGAGAAGAGAAAAGAGAAGGATGCAGGAAGAGAGAAGATAAGGATGAATGATGAAGGATGAATGAAGAGAAGAGAATGATGAAGGAAGAGAAAAGAGAAGGAAGCAGGAAGAGCGAAGAGAAGAGTGAAGGAAGAGAGAAGAGAAGGATGAAGGAAGAGAAGGATGAAGGAAGAGAAGAGAAGGATGAAGGAAGAGAAGGATGAATGAAGAGAAGGATCAAGAAAGAGAAGGATGAAGGAAGAGAAGGTAAGGATGAAGGAAGAGAAGGATGAAGGAAGAGAAGGTAAGGATGAAGGAAGAGAAGGATGAAGGAAGATAATGATGAAGGATGAAGAAAGAGAAGGATGAAGGTAGAGAAGAGAAGGATGAAGAAAGAGAAGGATGAAGGAAGAGAAGAGAAGGATGAAGGAAGAGAAGAGAAGGATGACGGAAGAGAAGAGAAGGAAGAAAAGGATTAATGAAGAGAGAAGATAACGATGAAGGAAGAGAGAAGAGAAGGATGAAGGAAGAGAGAAGAGAAGAATGAAGGAATAGAGAAGAGAAGGATGAAGGAATAGAGAAGAGAAGGATGAAGGATGAAGAGAAGAAGGAAGAGAAAAGAGAAGGATGCAGGAAGAGAGAAGAGAAGGATGAATGATGAAGGATGAATGAAGAGAAGAGAATGATGAAGGAAGAGAAAAGAGAAGGAAGCAGGAAGAGAGAAGAGAAGAGTGAAGGAAGAGAAGGATGAAGGATGAAGAAAGAGAAGGATGAATGAAGAGAAAAGAAGGATGAAGGCAGAGAAGATAATGATGAAGGAAGAGAAGGATAAAGGAAGAGAAGGATGAAGGATGAAGAGAAGAGAAGGATGAAGGATGAAGAGAAGAGAAGGATGAAGGATGAATGAAGAGAAGAGAATGATGAAGGAAGAGAAAAGAGAAGGATGCAGGAAGAGAGAAGAGAAGGATGAATGATGAAGGATGAATGAAGAGAAGAGAATGATGAAGGAAGATAAAAGAGAAGGAAGCAGGAAGAGCGAAGAGAAGAGTGAAGGAAGAGACAAGAGAAGGATGAAGGAAGAGAAGGATGAAGGAAGAGAAGAGAAGGATGAAGGAAGAGAAGGGTGAATGAAGAGAAGGATGAAGGATGAAGAAAGAGAAGGATGAAGGAAGAGAAGGTAAGGATGAAGGAAGAGAAAGATGAAGGAAGATAATGATGAAGGATGAAGAAAGAGAAGGATGAAGGTATAGAAGAGAAGGATGAAGGAAGAGAAGGATGAAGAAAGAGAAGGATGAAGGAAGAGAAGAGAAGGATGAAGGAAGAGAAGAGAAGGATGAAGGAAGAGAAGAGAAAGATGACGGAAGAGAAGAGAAGGATGAAGGAAGAGAAGAATTAATGAAGAGAGAAGATAACGATGAAGGAAGAGAGAAGAGAAGAATGAAGGAAGAGAGAAGAGAAGAATGAAGGAATAGAGAAGAGAAGGAATAGAGAAGAGAAGGATGAAGGATGAAGAGAAGAGAAGGATGAATGAAGAAGGAAGAGAAAAGAGAAGGATGCAGGAAGAGAGAAGAGAAGGATGAATGATGAAGGATGAATGAAGAGAAGAGAATGATGAAGGAAGAGAAAAGAGAAGGAAGCAGGAAGAGAGAAGAGAAGAGTGAAGGAAGAGAAGGATGAAGGATGAAGAAAGAGAAGGATGAATGAAGAGAAAAGAAGGATGAAGGCAGAGAAGAGAATGATGAAGGAAGAGAAGGATAAAGGAAGAGAAGGATGAAGAAAGAGAAGGATGAAGGAAGAGAAGAGAAGGATGAAGGAAGAGAAGGATGAAGGAAGAGGAGAGAAGGATGAAGAAAGAGAAGGATGAAGGAAGAGAAGAGAAGGATGACGGAAGATAAGAGAAGGATGAAGGAAGAGAAGAGAAGGATGAAGGAAGAGAAGGATGAAGGATGAATGAAGAGAAGAGAAGGATGAAGGAAGAGAAGAGAAGTGTTACGCATCTCAGTAAGGGGACGCAACACTAGGCCAGGGGTTCCCAAACTTTTCAGGCCGGGACCCAGAAAATAAGGCGTCAGAGAGCCACGGCCCAATGCACATCGTCAGGCTTTTATTTTTTATTTTTTTGCCAGGCGACCGATTTTTTAAGCCAAATATCACTTCAAGCCTATTAAGTTAGTTCAAGTTAGTTATTCATTTATATGTGCTATTTATGAGAGGGCTAACTTGTTGCAAAATAATAATGATAATAATAATAGCCTCATTAAAATACTATTGTTGCTTCGGTTGTTTTCAGTGTTTTATGTGCATAATCTGTTATTTAGTTTGAAATGTTCGTTGAAATAAGTAGATTTTTCGTTTTTGTTTATTTATTAAGTTAATATAAAACCATATAGTCACATTTTAGAATACAATAGAATAGAATTTTAGAATACAACTAGAAACACTGTCCTGGCCTGCTTCTAAGTTCAGTGGCAAAGAAAAAAAGAAAAAAAAATTGATTGATTGATTTTTTTTTTTTTTTTTTTTTTTTTTATCATCTCGCGGCCCTCCCGTGGCTGCTCGCGGCCCACCTTTGGGTCGCGACCCCGACTTTGGGAACCCTAGGCCACAGACAGGGTGAGGGTGCAGCGACACAAAACCCAAGAAACAATTTGCAAAATAATAATATTTATTTCGCAAAACACAAAACTCAGCAACACAGAGAGCAAGGAGGACCTACCAGTGGCACCAAATGAAATATCAAAAGGAAATTAAAGCCCACCCCCCCTTACAGGCGCGGACGTCCAAAAGAACAGGTGGCGGTGCTCACTTTTAAGGCTGGTGTCTTTAACAGTAGGTCACCTACGTGATGCAAAATGTAGACCCCAGGGTATCTTCCTGTCCTCAATTGTCCCTGTGTGCGAAACAAAAGATTAATATACAAGAAAAACAATCACCATAGGCTGGGTGACGAGGAATACATATACACTGGTTAGGAACAAAACAGAAATGTACACAAAAGATAATGAACACCAAAAGTTACTATGATTCCACTAAAGAACAATTCTAATGAACCAGAGCTCTGCCACCAGCTCTACACCAAAGATACAACACTAAAGATACAGTTTATATAATAAAGATACACACCGCTAAAGATACCTCCTAAACTAACTAACAGCACACAGTGCCAGAGCCTTCACCAGCTCTATTACCAGAACACACAAAGAGCTCTCCCACACAGACCAAGTATAGTTACCACAACCAAACGAACCAGGGAGCTAACTAACACGGCACACAAATGGGGTATATGAAGGAGTGTGGAGCTTGATTGCTTGACGAGCCTCAGCTGCTGGTGCTGCTGCTGCTGTTGCTGGAACTGAGACACCTGAGACTGGGGATATGTAGACACAAGAGGGAGACAAAAGAACACAACAAACAACACATGCCTATACACAACATATTATTATATATTACTCCCTCTATATATATATACATAAGGACACCGTCCGTAACAAGAAGGATGAAGGATGAATGAAGAGAAGAGAAGGATGAAAGAAGAGAAGGATGAACGATGCAGGAAGAGAGGAGAGAAGGATGAAGGAAGAGAGAAGAGAAGGATGAATGAAGAGAGAAGAGAAGGATGAAGGATGAAGGAAGAGAAAGATGAAGGAAGAAGCGTGTGTGTGTGTGTGTGTGTGTGTGTGTGTGTGTGCGTGTGTGCGTGCGTGCGTGCGTGCGTGCGTGCGTGCGTGCGTGCGTGCGTGCGTGCGTGCGTGTGTGTGCGTACATATCAGAGGCCTTGGTCATAATTGTAGGCTGATGATTTTAATATATATTAGCCACAGGAGAGAGTGATGGGAAGGGGAGAGAGGGAGGGGCGGGGAGAGGGGGGAGAGAGTGAGAGGGGGGAGGGGAGAGAGAAACAATAGGGGGGAGAGAGAAAAGATAGATAGATAGATAGATAGATAGATAGATAGATAGATAGATAGATAGATAGATAGATAGATAGATAGATAGATAGATAGATAGATAGATAGATAGATAGATAGATAGATAGATAGATAGATAGATAGATAGATAGATAGATAGATAGATAGATAGATAGAGATAAAGAGAAAAAGAGAAAAAGAGAAAAAGAGAAAAAGAGAAAAAGAGAAAAAGAGAAAAAGAGAAAAAGAGAAAAAGAGAAAAAAAGAAAAAGAGAAAAAGAGAGGGAAAGACAGAGAGCATAAAAAAGATAAAAAAGAGAGGAGAGACTGTGAGCTGAATTCATTTCTCCCCCTAGACAGTTCATGTAATGAGCAGCGCTAATGAGCAATGCAACAGCACCTCCGAGACATGCACACACACACAGTACTGTCTCTCTCCATGCATTGTACTTCAGGTTTCTGTTCATAGATGGACCATTTGTTATTCATCATGTTGCGACTGGCAAAGCCCCAATCCACAATCTTTTTTCACCACATTGCCGTGGGACGTATTCACATATTATGAAGAGCTTGATGTTTGTAGATTGAAAACAAGCTTTCTTAATAATAACCTATAATAAACCAGAATATAAATACATTTTTACTCGTGTATTTAAAAACATTACCAACGTAAACAAACCTTTTATAGCCATATAATACAGTGAATACAATTGAAACTCATATTTACCTGTTGTTTAGTGTTAGTCCGTATCAATAGCTCATGTTTACTGTACCTGTTGTCTAGTGTTAGTCCTTGTATCAAGAGCTCTGGGCAGATGTGGTCAATTATATACACTAATTAGAATGAAGTAACCATACAGTGGGCAAGATGTTCAGCTCCCACTTGAGGTAATGGGAGCTGATGTTCCTAAGAAGCGAAAGGACTCCACAGTGTCCACTGGGGAGCCACACATGGTGATGGGGTTGACCAGGTCAGCAGATGGTCAATCTCCCACCTGTAGGCGGACTCATCCCCTCCAGAGATGACTCCAATGAGGGTGGTGTTGTCGGCAAACTTCTGGAGCTTGACAGACTGGTGACTGGAGGTGCAGCTGTTGGTATAGAGGGAGAAGAGAAGAGGGGAAACAACACAGCCTTGGGGGGAACCTGTGCTGATGGTCTGGGAATCTGAGGTGTGTTTTCCCAGTCATATTTACCTGTCTGTCATGGTCGGGGCTCGGGCCTTCCTCTGCCCCCATCCTGCCGCGCCCATATATGGGCAGCTTCCTGCTGCAGCATTCCCACGCTGCCAGACGAGCATCAATCAGCGCGGCTGTGAGGGATTCCCTCATCAGTAGCCCCTATATCACCTGACGGATCCTGTCGTCCCTCGTCGCAGTGTTAAACTGCCTACCTAGGTACGACGATGGACCTAAAGCCTTGCAACCCTGTCCTCATTGATATGCCTTGTCCTAATCTGTTTCTCTCTGTGCCCAGGATCACCGCTCCGGTACACCTCCAACCTGGATGTCCCGTGCTGCACTAGGAGTGCACCAGCTCTCGTCTATCGTACATCCCTGTACCTGTTGTCCTGTGCTGCACAAGGAGTGCTCCTGCTCTCGCCTATTACAACACGTACATGTACCCCGTGCTGCACTAGGAGTGCACCGGCTCTCGTCTATCGTACATCCCTGTACCTGTTGTCCCGTGCTGCACTAGGAGTGCACCAGCTCTCGTCTATCATACATCCCTGTACCTGTTGTCCTGTGCTGCACAAGGAGTGCTCCTGCTCTTGCCTATTACAACACGTACCTGTGAGGATTCGCCTGTTCCCTGAACTTCTCCCTGTCTACTCTCCTTCACCAGCCCCCACCCTTGCGATGATTTACTCTCCTCTACTCTTCACCAGCCCCCACCCTTGGACTTTCTTGTTCAATTACCATCACGCAGCTGTCATAGTTTGTGATTAGCGCCCCTGAGGGCTTTATATACCTGGACCTCCCTTCCAATCCTTGTCGGGTCGTTCTGTATCTGTGTTCACTCTGTGTTCATGGAGTTCTGTACGTTACCATCCTGTACGTTACCATCACCTGCCGAGACGACGTGCCAGCCATCACCACCTGTCGCCGTTTGCCTGGAGTGGGACACCGTCTTCGCTCCCTAATTCTCTACGGGAGGTTTTCCAGTGTTCCCACTCAAGACGTCAAGCCGGCGCGCCATCGCTCCCTATTTCCACGGGAGGATGGCGTCTCTTTGCCCCGTTCCCCTGGGACCCCTGTGTTCTGCGCTGCCCGTATGCAGCATCCGAGGAGGAGGAAGAGGATCTCCGTGCCTGGAGTGGGACACCGCCTTCGCTCGCTAATTCTCTACGGGAGGTTGCCAGTGTTCCCACTCCAGACGTCAAGCCGGCGCGCCATCGCTCCCTATTTCCACGGGAGGATGGCGTCTCTTCCCCCCGGCCTCCGCTGTCGGGTCCCTGTCTCCGTGCCCGGCCTCCGCCGTCGGGCCCCTGTCTCCGTGCCCGGCCTCCGCCGTCGGGCCCCTGTCTCCGTGCCCGGCCCCCCCGAGGAGGAGGAGGATCTCCGTGCCTGGAGTGGGACACCGCCTTTGCTCATTCTCTACGGGAGGTTGCCAGTGTTCCCACTCCAGACGTCAAGCCGGCGCGCCATCGCTCCCTATTTCCACGGGAGGATGGCGTCTCTTCCCCCCGGCCTCCGCCGTCGGGCCCCTGTCTCCGTGCCCGGCCTCCGCCGTCGGGCCCCTGTCTCCGTGCCCGGCCTCCGCCGTCGGGCCCCTGTCTCCGTGCCCGGCCCCCCCGAGGAGGAGGAGGATCTCCGTGCCTGGAGTGGAACACCGCCTTCGCTCTCTAATTCTCTACGGGAGGTTGCCAGTGTTCCCACTCCAGACGTCAAGCCGGCGCGCCATCGCTCCCTATTTCCACGGGAGGATGGCGTCTCTTCCCCCCGGCCTCCGCTGTCGGGCCCCTGTCTCCGTGCCCGGCCTCCGCCGTCGGGCCCCTGTCTCCGTGCCCGGCCTCCGCCGTCGGGCCCCTGTCTCCGTGCCCGGCCTCCGCTGTCGGGCCCCTGTCTCCGTGCCCGGCCCCCGCCGTCGGGTCCCTGTCCCTGTACCAGGCCTCCGCCTTCGGGCCCCTGTCTCCGTGCCCGGCCCCCGCCGTCGGGTCCCTGTCCCTGTACCAGGCCTCCGCCGTCGGGCCCCTGTCCCCGTGCCAGGCCTCCGCCGTCGGGCCCCTGTCCCCTTGCCAGGCCTCCGCCGTCGGAACCCTGTCCTCATTCCCTGTAAGCAGCTCTGGCCCTCACCCTGTCCAAGGCCTTAACCCTGTTCTCTGTCCCTGTCTCAGCCCGCCTCTCCGGGCCTCTGTCCCTGTCCCCATCTCCAGTGCCCCTGGTCCTGGTCCTGACATTTAGCCCTGGCCCGTAGCCCTGGCCCTTAGCCTTTGTCCCTGACACTTAGCCCTGTCCCTTAGCCTGTTCGCCTCTTAAAGGCACAGTGCCGCTTTTTCCATTTTTCCTTGACTCTAGTGTTTTTGTGTTCTCCCCTGTTCCCCTCTCCAGTGCCCCTGGTCCTGGTCCTTGACATTTAGCCTTGCCCTGTCCCTTAGCCCTAGTCCCTTAGCCTGTTCGCCTCTTAAAGGCACAGTGCCGCTTTTTCCATATTTCCTTGACTCTAGTGTTTTTTGTGTTCTCCCCTGTTCCCCTCTCCAGTGCCCCTGGTCCTGGTCCTTGACATTTAGCCCTGGCCCTGTCCCTTAGCCCTAGTCCCTTAGCCTGTTCGCCTCTTAAAGGCACAGTGCCGCTTTTTCCATATTTCCTTGACTCTAGTGTTTTTGTGTTCTCCCCTGTTTCCCTCTCCAGTGCCCCTGGTCCTGGTCCTTGACATTTAGCCCTGGCCCTGTCCCTTAGCCCTAGTCCATTAGCCTGTTCGCCTCTTAAAGGCACAGTGCCGCATTTTCCTTATTTCCTTGACTCTAGTGTTTTTGTGTTCTCCCCTGTTCCCCTCTCCAGTGCCCCTGGTCCTGGTCCTTGACATTTAGCCCTGGCCCTGTCCCTTAGCCCTAGTCCCTTAGCCTGTTCGCCTCTTAAAGGCACAGTGCCGCATTTTTCAGTTTTCCTTGACTCTAGTGTTTTTGCGTTCTCCCATAAAGGGACTGTTCCGCCTTTTGTTCTATAATAAAGATTTGCCCTGTTTTGGCTTACTCTCATACCTGTCTTGTGTTGTGCGATTGGGGTCGGTTACAAACCATAACAGTACGACCCGACCAGTCGACGACCCCAGCCCAGCACAGACAGTGTATGTGAGTTAGCCCTTTTTAGTTCCCCTGTTAGCTCCCCTGTAGCCTCGTTAGTCTCCCCTGTTAGCTCCCCTGTTAGCCTCGTTAGCTCCCCTGTTAGCTACCCTGTTCCCCACAGCTAGGACTGTCCTTTCAGCTAGCTTGTTCTCCTTTGCTAGTCCAGCCCTGTCTGCTAGCCTAGCTCCGGCAGCTAGCGCAGCCTCTATGCTAATGTAGCAGTACAGCTAGCATAGGCCCTGTAGCTAGCAATGCTCTGGCAGCTACCCTGTCCCTCTGCTAGCCCCACTTTAGGTGTAGCTTCCCCTGCTTGCATGGCCCATTTTTTTTTGTTTGTTGCTTTGTCTTGTCCCCTGCCCCGCTGTCTGATTTTTCGGTCGCCCGGTGGCTCCCGTGGAGGGGGAGGTACTGTGAGGATTCGCCTGTTCCCTGAACTTTTCCCTGTCTACTCTCCTTCACCAGCCCCCACCCTTGCGATGATTTACTCTCCTCTACTCTTCACCAGCCCCCACCCTTAGACTTTCTTGTTCAATTACCATCACGCAGCTGTCATAGTTTGTGATTAGCGCCCCTGAGGGCTTTATATACCTGGACCTCCCTTCCAGTCCTTGTCGGGTCGTTCTGTATCTGTGTTCACTCTGTGTTCATGGAGTTCTGTACGTTACCATCCTGTACGTTACCATCACCTGCCGTGTCTCCGGCGTGAGACGACGTGCCAGCCATCACCACCTGTCGCCGTTTGCCTGGAGTGGGACACCGTCTTCGCTCTCTAATTCTCTACGGGAGGTTTTCCAGTGTTCCCACTCCAGACGTCAAGCCGGCGCGCCATCGCTCCCTATTTCCACGGGAGGATGGCGTCTCTTCGCCCCGGTCCCCTGGGACCCCTGTGTTCTGCGCTGCCCGTCTGCAGCATCCGAGGAGGAGGAAGAGGATCTCCGTGCCTGGAGTGGGACACCGCCTTCGCTCTCTAATTCTCTACGGGAGGTTGCCAGTGTTCCCACTCCAGACGTCAAGCCGGCGCGCCATTGCTCCCTATTTCCACGGGAGGATGGCGTCTCTTCCCCCCGGCCTCCGCTGTCGGGTCCCTGTCTCCGTGCCCGGCCTCCGCCGTCGGGCCCCTGTCTCCGTGCCCGGCGCCCCCGAGGAGGAGGAGGAGGATCTCCGTGCCTGGAGTGGGACACCGCCTTCGCTCTCTAATTCTCTACGGGAGGTTGCCAGTGTTCCCACTCCAGACGTCAAGCCAGCGCGCCATCGCTCCCTATTTCCACGGGAGGATGGCGTCTCTTCCCCCCGGCCTCCGCCGTCGGGCCCTTGTCTCCGTGCCCGGCCTCCGCCGTCGGGCCCCTGTCTCCGTGCCCGGCCCCCCCGAGGAGGAGGAAGAGGATCTCCGTGCCTGGAGTGGGACACCGCCTTCGCTCTCTAATTCTCTACGGGAAGTTGCCAGTGTTCCCACTCCAGACGTCAAGCCGGCGCGCCATCGCTCCCTATTTCCACGGGAGGATGGCGTCTCTTCCCCCCGGCCTCCGCTGTCGGGCCCCTGTCTCCGTGCCCGGCCTCCGCCGTCTGGCCCCTGTCTCCGTGCCCGGCCTCCACCGTCGGGCCCCTGTCTCCGTGCCCTGCCGCCGCTGTCGGGCCCCTGTCTCCGTGCCCGGCCCCCGCCGTCGGGTCCCTGTCCCCGTACCAGGCCTCCGCCGTCGGGCCCCTGTCTCCGTGCCCGGCCCCCGCCGTCGGGTCCCTGTTTTCGTACCAGGCCTCCGCCGTCGGGCCCCTGTCCCCGTGCCAGGCCTCCGCCGTCGGGCCCCTGTCCCCTTGCCAGGCCTCCGCCGTCGGAACCCTGTCCTCATTCCCTGTAAGCAGCTCTGGCCCTCGCCCTGTCCAAGGCCTTAACCCTGTTCTCTGTCCCTGTCTCAGCCCGCCTCTCCGGGCCTCTGTCCCTGTCCCCATCTCCAGTGCCCCTGGTCCTGGTCCTGACATTTAGCCCTGGCCCGTAGCCCTGGCCCTTAGCCTTTGTCCCTGACACTTAGCCCTGTCTCTTAGCCTGTTCGCCTCTTAAAGGCACAGTGCCGCTTTTTCCATTTTTCCTTGACTCTAGTGTTTTTGTGTTCTCCCCTGTTCCCCTCTCCAGTGCCCCTGGTCCTGGTCCTTGACATTTAGCCCTGGCCCTGTCCCTTAGCCCTAGTCCCTTAGCCTGTTCGCCTCTTAAAGGCACAGTGCCGCTTTTTCCATATTTCCTTGACTCTAGTGTTTTTGTGTTCTCCCCTGTTTCCCTCTCCAGTGCCCCTGGTCCTGGTCCTTGACATTTAGCCCTGGCCCTGTCCCTTAGCCCTAGTCCATTAGCCTGTTCGCCTCTTAAAGGCACAGTGCCGCATTTTCCTTATTTCCTTGACTCTAGTGTTTTTGTGTTCTCCCCTGTTCCCCTCTCCAGTGCCCCTGGTCCTGGTCCTTGACATTTAGCCCTGGCCCTGTCCCTTAGCCCTAGTCCCTTAGCCTGTTCGCCTCTTAAAGGCACAGTGCCGCATTTTCCAGTTTTCCTTGACTCTAGTGTTTTTGTGTTCTCCCATAAAGGGACTGTTCCGCCTTGTGTTCTATAATAAAGATTTGCCCTGTTTTGGCTTACTCTCATACCTGTCTTGTGTTGTGCGATTGGGGTCGGTTACAAACCATAACAGTACCTGTACATTCCTGTATTTGCCTGTAAACTGTCTGCTTGGGGAAATACTATTAAAACACCCTAAACCGCTCCATTCTCTCTCCTCCTGTGTTTGCTATTGGGCTCCGCAAAACCCCCTCCTCACACTGTTGTCTAGTGTTAATAATATAATTTTATAATAATTTAGGACCTGCTCAGAGGTCATTAATCGGCATGCATGCGATGCATGTATGTGATTCGTCTCTGCGATTAACCCATCCCGTCGTCCTTCCCCCCCAAGGGCAGCCGGGAGCAGACAGGCGTCAACGTGAGCCGCGCCAGGGGACCAATCCAAGTGCTCCTGTCCGTCTTCGTCAAGGACGCCACAGCGTTAGCGATCTTGTTGTTGTGCATGTTTTTCCATTGGGTTTATCTTATCGGGGGGGAGACCCTTGCGAGCACAGGGAGAACATGCAAACTCCACACAGAAAGGCCTGGGAGATACCCCACCTGGGTAACTGGCATCATGGAAACCTGGTCCCCAAGCGGGAATCGAACCCTGGACCTTCTTGCTGTGAGGTGACAGTGTTTAACCACTACACCACCGTGTACCATGGACCGTGTTAGTCCTTGTATCAAGAGCTCAGTCATATATACCTGTTGTCTAGTGTTAGTCCTTGTATTTTAGAGCTCAGTCATATTTACATGTTGTCTAGAGTTAGTCCTTGTATTTTAGAGCTCAGTCATATTTACATGTTGTCTAGTGTTAGTGTCGCGGGTGGGGGTATGTGTGTGTCTGTATGGGGCTGTGGATGTACCTGCGGGATCCCAAGAGGAGGACATGCCCCGGGATGGTCTGGAGGAGGACCTAAATGCTTACCTGGCTGGTGTAACAGGCAAGTGTATATCTACCTATGATGGGTATTCGAATCGGCGTCACTGTACTGCACTGCACCATGCTGTCCCTTCTTTCTTGTCTAGACGGAGTCCAGGAAGTCCCGGTGGGAGAGTGGGGAGCCGTCCGAGGAGGATGGTGATTTTGTGCAGAGGACAGCGACAGCAGGCGAGTGCAGGACCACCAGGGGGGGGTAGCCTAATTACCGTCATGCAGTCTACACATGTGTTCCCTCTTTCTTACGCAGCTGGGGGTGTTGTTGGAGGGAGCAAGAGATGGATTGGCTGGCTGACATGGAGGGGCGGTGCCCGGAAGTACGGGCGCTGTTGAAAGGAGGATCGATGGTGGACAGTAGAAGAACGGGAGTCGAGAGGACGACACCAGAGGACGCGGAGCTGCGGGAGTACGGGGACACGCAACTCTTTGCCTTGTGCTTTTCTCCAGTGGAACATTTTCTTGTTGCAGACGACGGTGTTCACCCTGCTGGGGAACGGGTGGAGCTTCAGACAGGGGAGGCATTGTCACAACACTGCACGCCGTGAGTACATGGATACAAGATATCAGAATACGTGCCTGACAAGCGAACTGTTTCTCGAGCGGTCAGTGGAGGAATAGAAGAACAATGACTGCATTGGAATTGTGAATGATGTTAACGGTGTGAAGCTATGGATTATCAGAGCGGCATGCAGTAAGCCAGTAAACTGTAGAAGATTGGAGCACAGTATTTTGGACGCTCCACCCTCTGTGAACCGGCTCTCTTTTTTATCGTGTGGAGAATATATATAATTGTGCATTGTGACTAACCCGCGAACGGGGGACTTTGCTGTTACTGACTTTGTTCTCCATTGCAGGCGGGAAGACATTATTATATGCCCTCGCTTGTGGTTTTAGCCCGAAGGCTTGAGGGGCTGCGGGAGCGGAAGGGGGAGGCGTCCTTCCGGCCCTCACCTTCGGGCCCCGGTCACCATTAACCTTTTTGTATTGTTTGTAACTCAGCGCTTCCACTGCCCCAAACCTAGGTTAGGATATGAGAGGAGTATTCTAGGCCTGGTCACAACCCCTAGCGGTGAACAGCACCCACTATCCTATCCCAGCCCCCTTAATTTACCGTGTGACACTCAGTGTGTATTGACATAACATGTGTTCTCTAGTATAATCATTTGCCGTGACTCCCCGAGAGATGGTGTGATATATATATCTCTATTTTATGCTATTTGCAGTGAACCGTGTGTTAAAGTGTAGTGTGATTCTAGACTAGTTGTGTGATAATCATCAACCCGTGTGCAGTGTGAGCACTCTTATCCACGTGTGTAGTGCCTTAGGGGCAGGGATAGGTAGCGTGGGTGGGAGTAACAGCCTGGAGTGGGCCGTCAGGGCATTGAGCGCTTCCTCCTTTTTAACTACCCTAGGCCTAGGAGGCGTGGGTCTTTTAGCAACATGTTAGTTAGTAATTATTTATGTAAAGTATAAACCTTATGTGTTAGATATCTATTTCTCCTATAATAAAATCGTTTCTATTGGTTTCTCAAAGCATTCTCCCGTGTCTGAAATTCGTTGTGGTAGGTCGGCTGAGCCCTTTGGGAAGTGTATCCGTGCACTTGCACACTTTAACCTTAGACCTGGATACTTCCCGTGGGAGTCTGGTGACATTAGTCCTTGTATTTTAGAGCTCAGTCATATTTACTTGTTGTCTAGTGTTAGTCCTTGTATTATAGAGCTCAGTCATATTTACATGTTGTCTAGTGTTAGTCCTTGTATTATAGAGCTCAGTCATATTTACCTGTTGTCTAGTGTTAGTCCTTGTATCAAGAGCTCATATTTACCTGTTGTCTACCTTGTATTTTAGAGCTCAGTCATATTGTGGAATTAGAAACATGTCTCCATTCTGTATTTCCTATTTTTAAGTGGTGGGACAACCCATTTATTAACATCACTCATTAACATCACTCATTAACATTAAGGATCACTGACCCAGCCTTTAAACAGTAACACACACATGCATGAACATACACCCCTCCCCCTCCCCTGAGTGATTAAAATATTTCATATGCTGTAATATGTATTATGTAATACTTTTGAAATTATTAATGAATATATTGATGTCTGGAGGACCTGTTTTAATCTGTCTCTGTCTCTCTCTCTCTCTTTCTCTCTTTTTCTGTATCTCTGTCTGTCTCTCTCTCACTCTCTCTCTCTCTCTTTCTCTCTTTCTGTCTCTCTGTCTGTCTCTCTCTCTCTCACACTCTCTCTCTCTCATTCTGTCTCTCTCTGTCTCTATCTCTCCCTCTCTTTCTCCCTCCTCAGGTCTCTCTAGCCTGGAAGCCAGTCTTTCTCTCTAAAAAGAAATTATAAAGATCTGTATCAAATGAGCTTCCAGGCTAATTTCTCATATAAGGTATATTTTATTCATATCATTGCTACTGGCTGCTCTTCTTCTCACCCCCAGTTGCATTATAATTATGTCTTGATCCAGAGCATACTGTACATTTACACACATGGCTCTATGGAGGAATCGACTTTGAGTTACCCTCTTTATTCAATGGGTCACATAGTTCATATAATGTAAGGTGAATCACTATAGTATTCCTATGGTTTTACCATATAAATACTACAGTATTACTATAGTACGGGAACAGTTAGTTCAGCCTACCAATATGGCCGGTCTGATGCCACAGCTCATCAATCATGGCTGTCAATTAATATCTGCAATGGAATACTGTGAATAAACAAAATCACAACAAACATAATGGCATCGACAAAAGTAGTATCAATACGTATAACACACATGCCCATACAACCAACCAGATGAGGAAGAGCTAAACACTGAAGCAGAGTACAAGGTGAGCTGACTGCTCTATGGGTGCTTTCTCACTAACCATTCTGGTCCGTTCCAGTCCGTTCCGTCCTCGTTCCGTCTTTGGGTGCGAACTTCCCCCCTCCCTCTCCCCCCTCTAGTTTGCGTACACACTCAGTCTTGGTGCGCTCTGGGTTTTGTTTACGGTTTGCGTTTTGAGCGTGTAAGCTTACCGTAGGCGATGATGTCACGCTCGAAAATGTAAACACAGGAAGAGTGTTAACACGGCGGTGGAGACTGGATGCTGATATAAAAGAAACAAATAACCAATAAATATGAAGTTATATTTGAACCTCTGTTGTCAAGCCTTGTCAATATAACCCACCCCCCTTTTCTCACAAATGGAACTGGTGTCGTGCAGTCCGCTTGAGCGTTTTCCAAGGGTTAACGCTAAGCTAACGCTAGTTAGCTTGTTAGCTAGTTAGCTTAGCCTATTATTAGTCTATCTAGTCTACTAGACCTATCTACTAGTTAGCAGCTAACATTAGCCCATCACTCGCGGCAATTATATTGCATGTCAGTTGATGGAACTGGTGTCGTGGATTCCGCTTTGAGCGTTTCCCAGGGTTAACGCTAAGCTAATGCTAGTTAGCTTACGCTAACGCTAGTTAGCTTAGCCTGTTCAGCAGCTGTTCAGCAGCTAACATTAGCCCATCGCTCGCATGTCATTGATCTACCGGTCGACCACGGCCAACTGGTTGGGCACCACTGGTCTAATAGAAATAAATGCATTCGAACAAGAAACCAATGTATAGACATAGCAATGGCAAACAAAATTGCCAGGCCTAATGCGAGCCAGGGAAGTGTTGTGCTTTGTAACGTGGCTTCATGTTTTCATCCACTGAGCAGTGAGGCTCCACGTGCTTGTTTTGGTTGAGGTCTGAACTCGCAAATTGCCCATAAATATCGTTTTTGTGGGTATTGTCCAGTTGTTGCTGTGTGTTTTTATCTGCCCAAAATTCAAGCAAGCATGAAGCATTACAGTAACGACGCTGTGTGTGTCAGCAAGTTGATACAGAAGCCTCCCGTGTTTTGGTACAAGCTTGTACACCACGCCCCCGCTCCCACTGGCGCGCACCCGGAACCACCTATTTCAGCGGTCCAGGTTCAGCGCCCCCGGGGACGAATCAGCGGGGGACGGGGACGGGGGGGAGCGTTCTCACTCAGACGGACACACCCTTTTCTGGTGCAACCCGGCGCTGATTCAACCCTGAATGGTGAGTGAGAAAGGGGCGGGCCCTTTATAGAAACACCATATCAAGTCAAGTCAAGCCATTTCAAGTGTTCCTTTATTGATCCCCTTGGGGAAATTCAGGTGTCATAGCAGCATGGGGGAGGGGGAGGGAAGGTACAGGCAGGAAAGATAATAGATAATAATAGAAATAGTGATAATAATACAGTAGAACCTAGTAATAATAGGTGGAATGGCAGAATTCAATCAATAATAATAATAATAATAATAATAATAATAATAATAATAATAATAATAATAATAATAATAATAATAATAATAATAATAATAATAATAATAATAATAATAATAATAATAATAATAATAATGATAGTATATACATGGTATCAGCACACTGCAGTGTTTATAAGTTTAGAGTCAGACAGTTCTCAAGTTCTCCAGCCCACGGGCCACGGCACAAGGTATCATGGCCACTGTATAAATTATTTACCATGATACTGCCATGGTAAAAACCATGTATCACCATCGTGCACCACGTTTCTTATTACAAAATAGGGTGTAAAGGTACACGTATCCGTACCGAACCGTTTCAGTGTGTACCGGACCGTACCGAGCGGCTGTGTACCAAACGAATACAACGGTATATGTTAACCACTAACGACCGCCCACCGGGGGCTGTTTTTTTCACAATCTAATATAATTTTCATTTTCATTTTTTTTCAAGTCGATTATTAATTTCAATATAGAATATTAGTTGACAGCCCTACAAGTACAATTAGTTACTGCACACTACATCACCCCTGAGTGGAACATGGAAAGCCAAACTTTCCCCCACTGTACCGAAAACCCGTACCGAACCTTGACTTCAAAACCGAGGTACGTAGGGGCGGCTAGGTGGTGTAGTGGGCAAGGCGCTCGCCACCAATGCAGGAGACGCTGGGTTCGAGCCCAGCTCTCCGCATTGCTATCAGCTTGGCTGGTCGTTCATACTAACACAATTGGCAGTGTTAGACAGTGATGGGCAGCTACATAGCTTAACTACATTTTTCAGTAGCGTGATGGTAGCGTCGCTACTTTTGAATCAAGTAGCGATCTCTGTAGCGCAGCTAGTTTTCGAATCAAGTAGTGACGTAGCGTCAGCAAAACGCTACACGCTACATATCCGGAGAAACAGACACAAAAAAAAAAAGAGTGTCTTCGGTCCTGAGAGTGTCGTGTTCTTCTGTCCTGCAGCTGGATGCTATTGGAGAAAACCCACTATGATTGGTTGGTTGGTTTAGATATGAGTATGACGACTCACGATTAGGCCAAAACATTACGGGTAGGCCAATCAGAGGCAGGATAGGGCGGGACATGCCACTCCAGCTCGGCAAACCAGGAAGTAAAAAAAAATCTAAACACAGACCATGAATGAACCAGTCCGCGCGAAATAGCAGAAGGATTCGATGTTTCCAAGGCTGATGGCATTGATGAAGATGATGTCAATAACAACAATGCCTCTCCATGGCCCTATCTGGAAAAATGTATGAGTTTGACTGAAAAAACGCCTAAAACATATGTGTTTATTGTGTCAGCCAAAAACGAAGCTTCTCTCAACATCCCACACGTCCAGCACTAACTTGAGAACACATATATTCAGGTAAGCTGATGAAAAGCTTTACATAAACATTGTCAACTGTTCCCAAACAGCACACAAGTCAGTGCACTTTTTGTCAACAGATTTAATTAACATGTTTCACTGTAGGCAGAAAATGAACAATATTATGGGGGTGGAGAAAAGAAAAAACAAACTACCATAAATAGTACATACACTAAGAGGGAAAATATCACCTAGAGCAGTGGTTCTCAACCTGTGGGTCAGGACCCCCAGGGGGCCATGATTTTGGGGCCATGGAATGTTTTGTGAGTTACATATTTAAATACATTTGGTCATTTAGCTGACGCTTTCATTCAAAGCAACTTACAAATTGTCAGCAGGAGTGGTACATATCTAGCAGCCAAGGATAAGTAGTATTGTTTGTCTAGCAGTGTCGAGCTTGAGTGTTATACTCTTGAGTACATACTGTACTGTAGTAGTATAGACATATTAGCATAGTTGGTGGTAGTATAGACATGGTAGCATAATAGTAAAATGCAGTAAGACAGTTATTATTAGTTAAAATTCAGATATTGAAGAAGTGTGTTTTTGGGTGATAAAGTGGGCAGGTTTCAGCTAGGAGAGGGTATCAGGCAGCCAGAAGATGCAGAGTTTAGGGATAAATAATACATAAAGATAGAATAGAAAAGAAAAAGACCATTACTGCATAAAAAGTAATCAACAAACTAAAAACTGATCAAACCAAATGGTCTCTTTCTTTTCTTTTGTAGAGGCTGCACCCAGCTAAACTTGCCTTCCTGGATTTTGTACATAATACAAGTTCATGTTAAAAGGATGACACAAAAAGCCAGACCGAGGGCTTGTTTCAGTTCTATAATAAACAATCAAACTGAGCATTTATTTTGCCTGTCTATTTGTTTGGTGGAAACTTGATCACGAAGTAAAAAAAAAAAAAAAAAGTAGTGCCGATGTAGCTAGCTATTTTTGCCATGTTCTTGTAGTGTAGCTTGCTACATTTATCTGGGGATAGCTTCCATTGTAGTTGAGCTATATTTAATCGAGAGTAACTTGTAGTGTAGCTTGCTACATTTTCCAAGTAGCTTGCCCATCACTGGTGTTAGGGGTGGGAAAGCTGATGGGTGGGGATCGGACGTTGTGGACAGCGACTCCTACAGGTCGGTTGGTGTGCCTGCGCAGCAGAATCAGGAAACGACGGGGCGGCGTGTCCCTCCCACGCAGACCCCTGCCGCTGAGAGATCGCGCTGTGCAGGTGAAAAGATGCGACGGCTGCTTCCTCGAGTACCTCGAGGAGACACGTGATGTAAGGCTTCGTCCACATTGCAGCCGGCTTGTGGGAGGCATGGCCTGACAGCGTTCGAGACAGGGGAGGGTAGAATTGGACTATACGAAATTGGGATGGGAGAAAAATAGAAAATGGGAGAAAAAAGTTGATAAAAAAAAAAGAGGTACGTACCGTACCGTGGTTTTTGTGTACCGTTACACCCCTACAAAATACCATAATCCAATTTAAATAAAACATGAAACATTTATTTATTATCATTTTTGTTGTTGTTGTTCTTATCTCTATTTATTCAAATAAAAATTAAATGTTCTTATGTACCTTAGATACTTCTGCTACCATGTATGCATATATGTGTGTTTCCTTACACATATATATGTGTTTCATACATCCATACCAATTATTCACCTGTTTTATTCTCCATCTATCATCCATAGCAACACTATATTATCACCGACATCCAATTTGCGGGAACCCCTTTGAACAGTCCATCTGAAGTGACTCTCCTCCACGTCGCCTGTGGTGCTTTTTTCCCCCTATTGCTAGGTTTTTTGTGAATAGTTCCTTATCTTCATTGGGGAAAGTCTGGGAGTGTCGCATATTTGGATTTGATGGTGTTTTTTGTTTTTGACCTATTATGATGTTTGTTTTTGACTTGTACAAGGAGACTTGTACAGCCCACCATGGGGACTATTCCATGTGATCTCGGGCTATACAAATATTTGATTTGATTTTGATACTGATGGACGGTAATAGCATGGTATTTCCATCTATCGTTTTTGGTCACTAACACGATAAGTACAATGATAATTAATTAGATTAATAATAATAATAATGAACTTTATTTGTATAGCCCGTTTCATACAGGAATTGCAGTCCAAAGTGCTTCACAGCAGTAGAATAAGACATAAAATGGACATAAAATAGACATAAGCATAAATGCTTATGCAGAGAGGAAGAAATGGGTAAAAACAATGCAGGTAATAACAATATGTCTGGTTAATGAATGAACAGAATATCATTACGCCTGTGTGGACTAGATTAGCCGCTTCTTCATCACACCCAAGCCTGATGTAATGAAATACCTGTCTATTTAATTCCACCTGTGGACTAGATTAGCTGCGAGTGAGGGAGCGAGTCAGTGACATTGCAGGTCGGGGGGGGGCTCTGCATCCACTGAAACATGAAACAAGGGTAGACGAGGAGGGATCTGAAAGAACTGCTTTAATGATGTACTCAAACGGCTCACAGATCGATACAATATTCATTTACAATCTATATGATTAATTTACAACATATCAAAGGAACAAAAGCAATCAGATCAAAAGACTGTGCGGCAGGTGTTTGTTCCTTCAAAGTTCAAATGTCTCATCCTCTTGTTTCATGTTTCATTAGTTGATTAATTAGACATGAGAGGAATAATTTATAACATGTGCCGTCGATGCTTTCATCCTCAGCACCTGACAATATCAGGGGAGAAGGAGCAGAACTGTCCTCCGTAGAGGAACAATGGACTTACAGTAAGCGGAAGTGGTATATTTGTTATATTTGGTATAATAGGTTTTATATAGCTCTACATTCCTGTAGTCATCACTGATACATTGTGTTTGGTCAATAACATGGGTCTCCCAGTCCCACCGCTCTGCAGTAAACATAATTTGTTGTATCCCGTTCCCACTTTATCCAACCAGGAGAACTCTACACTGCAAACATTTGAAATAAAAATCTATCTCAATTAATCAATCAATCAGTACTATGAATATAGTATTGATCAATACACAGTAGTCTTAGTATCTGTGGCCACAATTGCAATGAAGCCTTTCACCCTGGCAGTGTTAGTGCCTTGCTTTACCCATTGAGCTGCACAGGTAATGGAACCGCTAACCCTGGCAGTGTTAGTGCCATACTCTACTCATTGAGCTGCACAGGGAATGGAACCCCTAACCCTGGCAGTGTTAGTGCCATACTCTACTCATTGAGCTGCACAGGGAATGGAACCCCTAACCCTGGCAGTGTTAGTGCCATACTCTACTCATTGAGATGCACAGGGAATGGAACCTATAACCTTGGCAGTGTTAGTGCCTTGCTCTACCATTGAGAACTAAAGCAGCCGCCCAAAGGCCCAAAGGCCCAAAGGATAGTCAGATGGCGCCCTCTTGTGACCATACACAAAACAACAAAACAATGTATTTAGGTCCCATTCTTTTTTATCTTTTCAACATAGATTTGTATATGATTCCCTTGAATCTGGTGAACACATTTTTTCCTGGAGAAACTAGTGTAATTCTAGTTTCTCAATTTTTGAATGATTTATTTCCCAGCACCTTTCTCTTCCCTTGTATTGAACAGGCTGTATTTGGTAGTTGTAGAACACATTATTCAAATTTTAATGGATTATTCCTTTGCCCTGGCTACTCAATCTAATTGATTGCTTATGTCCTTGGTATGGCGTTACAAAGGGGAATAGACCTGTCGCTAAACCACGCCCCAAAATAGAATTTGTCCAATCATATCACAGCAAAAACTTCGCTGCAGAAAACTCGGTCAACACCAGAAAAGCCATTTGTGGGCTGCATCAAACCAGACGGCTGTGATCAAAACCACTGTGTAAGAGTTCAGTTTATATGTTATTATCTACCTAATATCCGATGGTGAAACGCTGTGCGTGGGGTACCTGTAATTCGGACACCAGGTACCCTGAAAGACTGGATGGAGGAGTATATTTCATACCTTTCCCGAAGCCCAAACGAAAACTAGAGAAATGCAAGCAATACACATACACAACTGAATGTGAAGACCATTACCAAGGAAACTTATGTTTGCTCAAAGGTAAGGTCAATTCATAAAGACATAATATTTGACTACATGCACTAAGAATGCTCAATGCACTTCAGATGCCATAGTGCCACTTGAAACCAGTAACAACAGGGACAACGATGTAAATAGTAAATAAGTCCAGGGCCCTCATTTATCAACGTGGCGTACGCACAGATATGTGCTTAACCCGTGCGTACGACCATTTCTAAGCAAAGTGTGGGATTTATCAATTTGAACGTGAACTTGACTTTGTGCTTATGTCTACGCACAGCTCTGAGCATGCTTAGCTGACGCCCAGTGGTAGAATATCGTTACTACGGCATATGCGCTCCTCAGTTCATGCATTAGTTTCAACATGGAAATAAGCTTTCGTGCATTACTCCTGACACTGGCGCGTGTTCTGTATGAACCGTAATTCATTATAGTTCATTGTGAAATAGCGACAGTAGTGTAATTATAATGGGCCCATGCGCGAACAAGAGGTTGGCTTGCTTGTTTGGCAGGGGGGGCAGACGCAGAACACCTAGTGTAACTGCCGCTGTGTCATAGTGTAATTCAAGTTAAGCTTCAGTATGATGTCATATAGTAGAACCGGTTAGAACAGGCTAGAACCTTCCAGAACTGCGCTCCACAGTGTATAAATAGAGAGAACTTACAAGGGTTCTCTCTCTCATTTCTCAACCACCATCAACCACCTAGCCCCTTTCGTGACTGTGATGCACCGAGTGAATCCACAGTCACTTGCTCCTCAATAGGAAACCAACCTAGATTTACCCTGAATGACTGGTTCTGACCGAACCGTTCGTTATACAAGAATCACAGAGACGTTTCAAAGGTACTCACAGTTGCAGGAGGGTTTCGGACAGAGAGACGGGATGGTTTGAAAGCTCGGCGTTGCTAATAAACATTTTAAATATTTTTTATAAACTGGTCAACACTGCATTATTTCCGGCGTTGTGTCTGTGCATGATGCGCATGCGCTGTGATCACACCAGGGCCCTATTCCCCGTACCTGGTTCAACTAAGTCGATCAAGAGTCCCATTATCCAGATTCAGTTAACCCGATGTTTGAAGCCGGGATTTTCCTGTTCCTGGAACGCTGATTCAGTCTCGTTAACTCGAGCCAGACTTGAGACTCTGGATAAGTGCGCGCGGCCGCTTCAGTTGAAAAGACAGCAGGTGTAGATCGCAGAAATCCTGATCTTCTAACGGCATTGATTGATTGATTGTTTTACAGATTGCAGGCGGCTCAATAGCCTTGCCGACAAGTTAAATGCATAATCTATAGGCTAATTTTAAATCCCTCATTACCCCAATCAATCAGATTATATTTCTTTAAACGTTCCTGCTGGCAGTAGGTTTATGCATTGAATAATCAAATGAGATCTTGCTAGCGAAAATAATTAGTTCAACTGTTTCAGAATAAGGATACGGCTCTCTTATCCATTGATTGATGTATGGTGGATTTTTTATTTATCTGTACTGCGGTGTGACGGTTTGTCCTTTTGACTTTCACGCAGACGACGGGGTTCGAATCCTAGTCTTTTCCTTCTTTTTGCAATGTAGGAATAATTCAATTTGGTGCACGTTGAGATCTATATAAAGAATGACATCCTCAATGCATGTAGATTTATAATATTTTAACTTAAAACTAGGCTACTTTTGCGTATAATCATTAATATTATATTCCAAAAAATTATATTGGAAAAGCAGGGTTTCGAGCACCGGTCGCCCGGTTGCCAGGATTGAGCACTACTGCTGCGCCACTGTGCCAGATGGGATAAATTCATTGTTTATACATTAATGAACGAGAGACCCGTGTTTAGAATATTCTTTATTTTGAATGAAGTTTTATCTCTTTATTCTCATTCATTAATGTGACGTCAACGGCTCATTCAATTTCTCAAATCCGTCAAACAGCGCATCTCATCAGACATTTTAATCCCAGTTACAATATCACACAAAATCCACAATCCACGCATAGACACTTCAATTTTATGCTTGAATGAAACAAAATCCAGGCGCTCCTCTCCTTCCTCGCTCCTCATCCACAGCGGAGAATATGAAAGGAATCAGAGCCAAACGAGCGATAGGTTTCAATCATTAAGGATATCCCCGCGGGATTCACATTTGCAATGCTGCGCGTTGTTAAAATAACCACATAATGTGTACATCGCACCTAGCGAGCGCCACGGTATATATAATGTGCATTATTTAGGACAAAGTGAATTTAGTATCAGTATTTTGGGTCTATTTTACATTTCAAAAGCCCCCTCTGGAAGAATGGAGCACAAAAACGTAATTCAGAATGGTATAATGCAATCCTAGACTGTGAGAATCATTTCAGGAAACGAGCTGTCACTTCTTTGCGGGGGCGTGGCTATGGTTCATCCGGCTAACTGAACTTAAGCCTGCTCTCGACCAGGCTCAAACTTTTTGATCTGTTGTCATGGTGATTTAGACAATCCAGCTTCGGGGAATGGGAAGGTCCGGCTTAAGTCAGACTTGACCGAAAGTTATCCGGCTAACTCAGTTATCCAGGTACGGGGAACGGGGCCCAGGCAGCCAACACCGGAAATAATGCCGTGTTGACCAGTTTATAAAAAATATTTAAAATGTTTATTAGCAACGCCGAGCTTTCAAACCATCCCGTATCTCTGTCCGAAACCCTCGTGCAAATGTGAGTACCTTTGACATTTCTCTGTGATTCTTGTATAACGAACGGTTCGGTTAGAACCAGTCCTTCAGGGTAAATCTAGGTTGGTTTCCTATTGAGGAGCAAGTGACTGTGGATTCACTCGGTGCATCACAGTCACGAAAGGGGTTACAGAACACCTACCTCCACCAAACGCGATTAAATATTGTTTCAAATAAAAAGCGACATACTATTATTTTGTGTCATGTTTCCAAATAAGATTGGCCACAACGAAATGCTTTCTACTTCAATTTGTTGGTTAGAATAGATTACCTCGCTCCGTTGAAACTTCACTGAGACTAACAGTAAAAGACAGTATTTTAATAATAATAATAACAATTATAATAATAATAATAATAATAATAATAATAATAATAATAATAATAATAATAATAATAATAATAATAATAATAATAATAATAATAATAATAATAATAATAATAATAATAGAGCTTCATTTTATATAGCGTCTTTCAAGAGACCCATGCAAGGTCGCTTTACATAGATAGGGGGGGGGGGAATAAACAAAGTAATAAACATAGTGGACAGACTATGTAAATATGATGATGGGATTCAAGTTCATGTTTGTATTTATCACATAGGCAGGCTACACATGGCGTATAGGCTACATCATACATGGCAGTGAGATTCATTGTTCTTGTATATGCTCTCGTATTATTGTTTATATAGGCTACGCAATACTGACATCAAAATAGATTGTATGCCTCTAGAAATCATATGCAGCAGGTAGAAAATTTACGGAAAATCCGTCGCAATTTGGAATACAATTAACACTTTGGGTGCCGGCCAAAAATCCGGAAAATGACTGTGGGTTGCCAGGATTCCTGGACGATTCTAGCATATCTCATGATCTTAGCGGAGCTATTTCTATATTTTATATTATAACTATGGGGAAATGGTTGGGCTCATTTGAAGACGACAAGTTGATGTACACAATGCAAAAAACCGTTTGTTTCTGCATGTCTTCGTTCGTTCACAATTACAAGTTAAAAAACGTCAACAAAAGATAAAAGTAGAGGTAAATTATTTAGAACAGGAGTTACAGGCACTTTTATGAACGGTGTGCCGGCGGGGTGATAATAGGTACTGAACGTGTTATAAAGCAATTTAGACTGGGATGGATGGATGGATGGTTTGATTGATTGATTGTTTGACAGATTGTTTTATTGGTTTGATTGATATAATGTTTTATTGTTTTGTTGATCGTTTGATTCATAGATTGATTTGTTTGATTGATTGATTAATTTGTTGGTCGTTTGATTGATAGAATGTTTGATTGTTTTGTTGGTCGTTTGATTCATAGATTGATTTGTTTGATTGATTGATTGATTGATTTGTTGGTCGTTTGATTGATAGAATGTTTGATTGTTTTGTTGGTCGTTTGCTTGATAGAATGTTTGATTGTTTTGTTGATCGTTTGATTCATAGATTGATTTGTTTGATTGATTGATTACTTTGTTGGTCGTTTGATTGATAGAATGTTTAATTGTTTTGTTGGTCGTTTGATTCATAGATTGATTTGTTTGATTGATTGATTAATTTGTTGGTCGTTTGATTGATAGAATGTTTGATTGTTTTGTTGGTCGTTTGATTCATAGATTGATTTGTTTGATTGATTGATTGATTTGTTGGTCGTTTGATTGATAGAATGTTTGATTGTTTTGTTGGTCGTTTGATTCATAGATTGTTTGATTGATTGATTGATTGGTTTGATTGATTGATTGTTTTGTTGGTCGTTTGCTTGATAGAATGTTTGATTGTTTTGTTGATCGTTTGATTCATAGATTGATTTGTTTGATTGATTGATTGATTTGTTGGTCGTTTGATTGATAGAATGTTTGATTGTTTTGTTGGTCGTTTGATTCATAGATTGTTTGATTGATTGATTGATTGATTGGTTTGATTGATTGATTGTTTTGTTGGTCGTTTGCTTGATAGAATGTTTGATTGTTTTGTTGATCGTTTGATTCATAGATTGATTTGTTTGATTGATTGATTGATTTGTTGGTCGTTTGATTCATAGAATGTTTGATTGTTTTATTGATTGTTTGATTCATAGATTGTTTGATTGATTGATTGATTGATTGACAGTCCGACTGACTGACAAACTTGAAATGCAGTAATACTATTATATCGATCAGCTGAGAATATATTGTATTGATCAGGTTAGTAGATATTGTACCGATCAGGTATTATAGATCATGTGCATGCAATAAACTAAACAAAAAAACATTTTGACTGTTTCTCATTCATGTACTGTGCATAATCTGCTCCTGTGTTGTAGACACTGTGTTGCTCTGTACCTACCTGTTTTCCAATTTATTCGTCCATACATGATAAACACATTCATAAAGTAATAATATCTTGTATTGATAATATATCAATTAGTTTCACCTGGAAATACTACTACCTCATCAACCACCATGCCTGGCGCTAATGAACAAGTAAGTTATAACTACTGGTGTAGGTCCAGAAAACATTATTATAAAATACAGAATACTTTACAATGCAGAAAACTTGAAACTTTGATGCCATTGTTTCAGTGCATTTAGGAGTTTGTTGGTAACATTCACAGTATAGGATTATGGTAATTTACCAAGACAATACCTTATAAAAAGTGAACACTGTGATGATAACCAACCATTGTTTCAGTGCATTTAGGAGTTTGTTGGTAACATTCACAGTATAGGATTATGGTAATTTACCAATACAATACCTTATAAAAAGTGAACACTGGAGGATAATCAACCATTGTTTCAGTGCATTTAGGAGTTTGTTGGTAACATTCACAGTATAGGATTATGGTAATTTACCAAGACAATACCTTATAAAAAGTGAACACTGGAGGATAATCAACCATTGTTTCAGTGCATTTAGGAGTTTGTTGGTAACATTCACAGTATAGGATTATGGTAATTTACCAAGACAATACCTTATAAAAAGTGAACACTGGCTGATGATAACCAACCATTGTTGTCAGTGCATTTAGGAGTTTGTTGGTAACATTCACAGTATAGGATTATGGTAATTTACCAAGACAATACCTTATAAAAAGTGAACACTGTGATGATAACCAACCATTGTTTCAGTGCATTTAGGAGTTTGTTGGTAACATTCACAGTATAGGATTATGGTAATTTACCAAGACAATACCTTATAAAAAGTGAACACTGTGATGATAACCAACCATTGTTTCAGTGCATTTAGGAGTTTGTTGGTAACATTCACAGTATAGGATTATGGTAATTTACCAAGACAATACCTTATAAAAAGTGAACACTGTGATGATAACCAACCATTGTTTCAGTGCATTTAGGAGTTTGTTGGTAACATTCACAGTATAGGATTATGGTAATTTACCAAGACAATACCTTATAAAAAGTGAACACTGTGATGATAACCAACCATTGTTTCAGTGCATTTAGGAGTTTGTTGGTAACATTCACAGTATAGGATTATGGTAATTTACCAATACAATACCTTATAAAAAGTGAACACTGGAGGATAATCAACCATTGTTTCAGTGCATTTAGGAGTTTGTTGGTAACATTCACAGTATAGGATTATGGTAATTTACCAAGACAATACCTTATAAAAAGTGAACACTGGAGGATAATCAACCATTGTTTCAGTGCATTTAGGAGTTTGTTGGTAACATTCACAGTATAGGATTATGGTAATTTACCAAGACAATACCTTATAAAAAGTGAACACTGGCTGATGATAACCAACCATTGTGTCAGTGCATTTAGGAGTTTGTTGGTAACATTCACAGTATAGGATTATGGTAATTTACCAAGACAATACCTTATAAAAAGTGAACACTGGAGGATAACCAACCATTGTTTCAGTGCATTTAGAAGTTTGCTGGTAACATTCACGTCACATGAACTACAGGGCATATCTTACTTGGTATCTCGCATCGATGACTGCATTGTCAATTGATAAATGGATGAAGCGCCAGATGATCTGTGGACCAAAAAATATCCAATACATGCTTCCAAAGTATATAAATAATAGGCCAATGGACTGCATTAGAAAAGTGTGGTATGTTACCTACAGTATATACTTTTATAAACTGGGTGACTGTCAGCAACCATTGGTTCTGTGCAAACGGTAAAAATGAGGGGGGAAAAAGATAAATAAAAAAAAAACTATATACACACACAATGCAAATTATGAATGGAGTCGATACAGCTAGATCGCTAACATAACGTCTCATCTGCAAGTGGTCCAAACATGCCTATGCAATATCGACAACCGTGGCCCAAATACATGTGTTCAACGCATTTGTCTTGTACAGAAAACAGTGCAACTACCCATACACTATACTATACTATACTATACTACAATATACTATACTATACTATACTACACTATACTATACTACACTCAGCTAGCTATACTATGTACCGGTACACATGGTTCTGTCTGTATCACACAATGATGGATTATTTAGAAGTAATCTGTACTTCTGTGTGCCGGATTATTTAGAAGTAGTCTGTACTTCTGTATGACAACTAATAAAGAAACTATTTAGAGAAATCCCTCTTTGTGTGGTACAGAGTGAAGCATTTGTCACGATGCAGGGGGACTTTGCACGATGTGCAAAAATATCTGGTCTCACTCCTGATGCCACGCCTACTGCAGACACGACATTTCCTACACGGTAGCTTTTTCTTGGGGGTGGCTTTGTATGCAACCATTACATGCTTCACAAAGCCACCCACTAATCTGCTCTGCGGGTCCCCCAGTGGGGCCCTAGGGTCGACACGCCCCACCTGCTCAGCCCCTGCCTCCTCCTCATCCCCACCCCCTGCCTCCTCCCCTGCCTCCTCCCCTGCCTCCGCCTCCATCTCCGCTGTCACCCCAGGAATCTTCTTCTCCTTACCGTCTGTGTAGGTCCGCGCCACAGCCCTGGTGAACCGGAAGAGGTTGTAGTAATGCCCTTGTGGGTGCTTTTTTTTGTACAAGACAAAAGCGTTGAAGATACATATTTGGATCAGATACATCACAAACTTTTTGGTCCACTTTCCAGTCTTACGTGTAACCGGATAGTACGATATATTCTGATCCAGCTGATCGACGCCGTTCATGAATTTATTGTACTCCATGATTGATGATGGCTTGAGCATCTCCACCCTCAGCGCTTTGCCCTTCTTCTGCTTCTGCCACACCATCGCCTTTTCCATGGTGTCCTCGTGGAAGCTGCTGATGGTCTTCACGATTCTTTTATCGCGCCATGCCACGATCAGGACCTCCTTGTTGTTGACCGCAATGCGCTCCCCCACACCGATGTCACGTTTGGTCATGTTCTTGATGATGGCTGGCTCGCCCCGGTGCTTCCTGAGGGTACCACAGACGTCGGTCCTCAACTGTCGGAGCCTGGCGGACATACGTACCAAGTTGTAGAAGTTGTCCATAAAGAGCGTATAGCCGGCCCCAGACAGACGTCCAAGCAGACCGACGACCGTGTCCCCCAGGAGCGAGCCTTCCCGACAATATGGCTTAAATGAAAAGCAATATCCTGTGCGAGATTCGCACAGGAAGTAAGACTTGATACCATAGCGGGTGGGCTTGTTTGGGTTGTAGACCCGGAAGGTCAGGCGGCCTCGCCATGCCATCACCCCCTCGTCAATGGCGAGCTCGCGTTCAGGCTGGTACAGCTCCTTGCACCTCGCGTTTACATGGTCAACAACACTGCGTACTTTGCACAATTTGTCTCTAACTTCCAGGGAAGTATTGTCCGCAAAGTGGAGGAATCGCCAGATCAATTGAAACCTGTTGCGTGGCATGTCTCAGAGTAGTACGGTGTGTACATCATGTCGTCAGTGGTCCACATCTGGTCCACGCGAGGCTTCCGCAGGACACTGCTAAGGAAATTGAGTCAGAGGAACTTCTTCAGCTCCTTCAATGTGAGGGGCTTCCAAAGCAGTGCCCTGCTACTGGTTAGCGTGGGGTCCAGCCGGGCAATGGACTGCTCAGCGTAGAGGTTGGACTGGGCAACAATAGAGTTCAGAAAAGCATCTGTCAGGAACAGATCCATCCATTTCGCAGGCCGGTAAGATTTGAGTGCCTTGGCGTCCTGGAGCAACCCCGGTTGGGCTGTGAAGGGGATCCTTTGAGGCACCCAGCCCTCACGAGACCAGGCATTCTCCTCTTCCTGGCGGATCGCAGCCCTGCTCTTTGCTCCTCCGCGTCGCACGCCACGACCTGTCAATTATACAAATATACTATAACACCCCTACTGTAGACATTCATATGCCACATAGTTACAAACTGTGTGAGTGAATGAGTGAGTGTGTGTGGGGTTCAGATGTCAGAGCTGGACGTGGTGTGGGGGTCAGAGGTCAGAGCTGGAAGTGGTGTGCAGAGTGAGGCCAACTTACCGCTCTTAGATGTGCGTTTCCGCCCTGCAACGGGTTCCGGCATGTCCAGACTAGCATCCAGTTCTAGAATCACATGATGTAATACATTACACTAGGGCAACGTATTGTCATTGTATTTACCACCATCACCACCAGACCAGGCCCTGCAGCAGCCAGTCACCACCAGGCCCAGGCCCTGCAGCAGCCAGTCACCACCAGGCCCAGGCCCTGCAGCAGCCAGTCACCACCAGGCCCAGGCTCTAGCAGCAGCCAGTCACCACCAGGCCCAGGCTCTAGCAGCAGCCAGCTACCACCAGGCCCAGGCTCTAGCAGCAGCCAGTCACCACCATGTACAATTACCTGCAGGAGTAGAATGTGATCCTATGTCGTTGCCAGTCTCAGCGTCACTATCTGCAGGGTCTGCGCCAGAATCTGAATTGGATTAAATTCATTCAGTAAGTAAGTCTCATAAAACACAATAGTAATACATTTACACATACATAAATGTAGTTAGTACATACCCAAGCATGTTGGTGTATTGGCCCCGGATTCGGTGTCGGAGCCTGTATGAACACAAAATAAATCAGTGGCCATTGTACATCAAAGCATGTACATGTGTGTGTGTTGTAATCAATGGAATTTTACATATGCTACACAACCATGCATTTAAATATAGGCCTCACCATGTGCCCATGCCATTGTGTGTGTGTGTATGTGTGTGCTGTAATCAATGGAATTTGCATATAGAGGCCTCACCATGTACTGCGAAGTTCAAATGTGTTGGAGAGGATTCATGCCTTTTGATCTTGTGTGTGTGTGTGTACACACACTGCACACACACACACACACACACATACACACACACATCAAATGGCATGGGCACATGGTGAGGCCTGCATCTACACACACACACACACATCCATGTAACCTAAAGGTAGACAACTTCAAAGGGCTGGCATCTACACACACACACACACACACATCCATGCAACCCAACGTGTAGCAGCACATGGCCATCAACTATATCGATTTGAACATAAAACAATATTCACATTGCAACATGATACCACGTCGACCACCACCACATCGTCCCATGTCCAGCATGCAACTATTATCACTTACATTGATAGCTACACACTTCAAAGGGCGTGCACATGCACACACACAACAAAGGATGTGCACCCCAACTTAGCACATGGTGTCCTGCACAGCATGCAACTATTATCACTTACATTGATAGCTACACACATCAAAGTGCGTGCACCTACACACACACACACACACACAAGACCATTGCAACCTAACGTGTAGCACATGGTGGCCTGTACATGCCTATATCCTATATCATTCAACTATCGATTTGAACATGCACGTAAAACAATATTCACATTGCATTAGTAAACATGACGTACCATTGCCCCGTCGACCACCACCGCGTCCCACGTCTGACTCGTGCGATGAATCAGACCTATAACACCTCCGACCCAAGCCGAGATCATCGTCAGATGATTCCGGAGCTAGAATATAATAAATGCATATCAGCGTTGGTTTGGCGAACTAACGTTACATAGTCACAGAATAAGCGTTAGGTAAATCATCAAATACACGTTTCACACACACACACACAATCACATGCATATCGGCGTTGGTTTGGCGAACTAACGTTACATAGTCACAGTATGTAAATCATCAAATACACGTTTCACACACACACATATATATATATATATATATATATAAGACCGTGTAATTACCTGGTGGTTCCCAATCGGCGCTCCCATCAGATTCGTGGGCGGTCGAATCGCTGTCCCCTGACTCGGATGAAGAAGCTATGACCACAGCGGCAGCCTTCCTCTTCCTCGAACTGCGTCGGGGAGAGCCGCTCCCGGTCCCGGGGCGAGACGCGTTGCTGGGCCCAGCAACGGTCTCACGGCTCTCTCCGATCGGAGCTACCAAAGTTGTTGGTGCTGCTGCTGCTCGAACAACCGCGGGTCCAAACGCCAGCTTCGTCTGAACAAAGCGACCCGCCGCCGGATTGTCCCCTCGCTTACCTACACTACGTCTCTTCATACTGATCTAATAATCTAAATGAAACTACTAACTGATCAAACTACTATTACTACTACTGAAATAGACTACCTAGACTACACACTAATCCCTCGAATAGTACTACTACTTAGCACGATTAAGTACTTTCTAAAGCACAGCTGAAACCTTACAATTAGTCTGATACTACCACTATACTGTATAACACTATAAATATAGACTATAGGCTGATCTCAATTCAAATATATCTCTCAATCTCTCTCTCTCTATCGCTCTATCTATCTCTCTCTCTCTCTCTCCTCCAAAACCTCGTCGATTCTGGGATTGCGCTAACGTTTTATACCTGTGGTTACATTGGCCAGGTATGCTGGCCAATCAAATGCCAGATTCATTGTGGGGTACAATATTCCCCCTATTGTGATAGTGTTAGAAAATAGGGGGACACTGCCACCTAGTGAAATTTGAGAGGAAATGCAGTTTCCGGTTCAAATTTTCTGCCAAAAGCTCGGCGGTGAAGTTCAGACGGGGAAAATCGAAAAAAGATGTAAACAGATCGAAGACGCTGTAAAGCGTCTTCGGCACCTTGAGCATGGCCGGGAAAGACGTGAAAAGACGTTTCCTGGCACCCAAAGTGTTGGAGAACTTTAAAGTGGAGATGAAGCAGTGAACAATGTGATCCTAGTTTGTTTGTTGTGTACCTTGTGTAAGACAGGGTTCTATAATCAAACGTGAAATCTATCTTATTTGTCTGAAAAATCAAATATAATATCCCTGTTTTCAACATGGGCGCCGCCATTTTGTTGCTGACGTCATGGCTGACGTCATGGGGCTTGTTTGGTGTATACACTGCTGGTTAGCTGCCTATAGTGAATGGGTCAGTCAGTAAATAAAATGTTGCCTACAAAACAACGGGACCGCGGTGGTTCTGTTTGTATTGCTCCTGGCTGTTCAAACTAATTTTACCATGTGAGAGAGAGGAAAGTTGGTTAATTTCCACAAACTACCAGTGAAAAAAACAGTGTTGTTGGCACGTTGGCTCAGGCTGGCTGCACTCAGGCGGCGCGACCAGCCTGTAGTGTTGGACAGGGAAGGAGGATCTGCAGCGAACACTTCATTGCCTCGGATTATGTTGTTTGGGTGGGATGTTTGTCCAGAAGACCACTAATCAGCTGAAGCCGGACGCGGTTCCCTCAGTCTTCGACAGACACACCGGCCCAGGCAGTTCAGCATTCAGCCTGCTGGCTACCTAGATCCACTTCAACCAGCGTCGCGGAGCATTCAGCCTGCTGGCTACACAGCTTGTCGGTGTGCTAATAGCCTCGGCAAGCTAACGGTAGCTGGCTACACAGCTTGTCGGTGTGCTAATAGCCTCGGCAAGCTAACGGTAGCTGGCTACACAGCTTGTCGGTGTGCTAATAGCCTCGGCAAGCTAACGGTAGCTGGCTACACAGCTTGTCGGTGTGCTGGAGCCTCGGCAAGCTAACGGTAGCTGGCTACACAGCTTGTCGGTGTGCTGGAGCCTCGGCAAGCTAACGGTAGCTGGCTACATAGCTTGTCGGTGTGCTGGAGCCTCGGCAAGCTAACGGTAGCTGGCTCCAGGCTATTAGCACATCGACAAGCTGCTGGAGCTCCCGACGCTCGGCTGGTTGAAGTGGATCTAGGTAGCCAGCAGGCTGAATGCTCCGCGACGCTGGTTGAAGTGGATCTAGGTAGCCAGCAGGCTGAATGCTCCGCGACGCTGAACTGCCTGGGCCGGTGTGTCTGTCGAAGACTGAGGGAACCGCGTCCGGCTTCAGCTGATTAGTGGTCTTCTGGACAAACATCCCACCCAAACAACATAATCCGAGGCAATGAAGTGTTCGCTGCAGATCCTCCTTCCCTGTCCAACACTACAGGCTGGTCGCGCCGCCTGAGTGCAGCCAGCCTGAGCCAACGTGCCAACAACACTGTTTTTTTCACTGGTAGTTTGTGGAAATTAACCAACTTTCCTCTCTCTCACATGGTAAAATTAGTTTGAACAGCCAGGAGCAATACAAACAGAACCACCGCGGTCCCGTTGTTTTGTAGGCAACATTTTATTTACTGACTGACCCATTCACTATAGGCAGCTAACCAGCAGTGTATACACCAAACAAGCCCCATGACGTCAGCAACAAAATGGCCGCGCCCATAATGATAAATGCTTCAAAAATGCACATAACAAATCGTTTTTTCTTAGAAACTGCTTATTTTTATAACGTGATTTTTTCTGTGGCTTATCTAAATACTAATGTGATGCTATGAATATGAATTTATCGCACTGCTTCATCTCCACTTTAATCCCTGGGTATTACTCGAACAAAACGGAAAAAGGCAGTCATATTCCAGCATGGGCTTTATTAGTTAATATGGTCTTTAAGAGATATCATATCCGACATCACCATACGTGTACATGTCTGTCAGCCTGTCTCGTATTTCTCCATAACACGCAATTCCCTCGGGTCAGTCCATTATTTCACATCCCATGGGGGTGTTTCATGACCATATATGGATAATCGGGGCGGTTCTGGTATGCAAATACTTAAAACCATGCACGAGCTCAAGCTTAGGAGCAAGGTGATATTTATGAAGACAGGTGTGCGTAGGACCTGTGTACGCACGTGTGATAAATCCAGTTTTTTTTGTGCGTGCACACATTCTAAATTCTGTGCTTAAGAACGAAAATAGAATACTTTCTAAGAAAACTTGATAAATGAGGGCCCTGCATGGACTTTTCGTTTTATCCCTGACAAGACAAACACAAATGTTGATCTGTCAAAGTTGTTATGTTTGTGTCAATAAAATCCACTTTGAGCTGCATTTTATGTATGAAAGATGCTCCATAAATGAACTATTATTGTTATTATCTGTCTATGCTTAGCTAATACTCAGCTTTTTGTGTTTTTTTCACAGAATGAGGTGTGCTGGAGATGTTACTGCCCTCACAGAGACGACACAGGTCAACCCAAGACAGGACATGAGTGACAATGAAAGAGGTCTGATTTATGTTTTTGGACTAAAGTGAGCATCATGGAATGTGTGCAGCTTTACAATCATGTCATTAACTGAATAATATCCCTCTCTCCTCATTCACCTCCCCCTCATCGCTCTCCCCTTATCCATCACCCCTCTCTCCTCCCCTCTTACTCCAGATGAGGAGTGCCGGCCTGTGGGCACCAGGCTCCCCCAATGGAAGGTGGACATTACTAGAAAGCTAAACAGAATGCTTAAATAGGAATGTTAGAGGTTCTAGAAGGTTCTACTATGACATCATCACCAACGTTCCAGAATGATCGGGCAGTACTAAGGTCTAGAATGTACTGCCATGACATCATCACACACGTTCCAGAATGTTCGGGCGGCACTAATTTTCTAGAATGTTCCTAACAATAGGTCTGTGGGTGAATTATGTACCATTACAACTACAGTACTGTATTAAGTTTCAAAAGTTAAAGTACAGTACATATTCTATAGGGTGTTCTTGTATTTCAGTGCATTCAACCCTCGATTGACCTGAAGGTTGTTAAAGTGGTCCAGTTATGCTGCTCTGTGTCCCTCAGATTGCTGGTTTACAATGTTAAAGTACTTAATCTTCATCAACAGTTGCTGATATTGCAAATGTCAACAGACCAGGCTATTAATCCATAATGGAGGTACTAGAAGAATATAATGTTAAATTACCATAGATGTATCACAACAACACATGATATTGTTTGCTATTCCAGTTTATATCGTACATCCATTTGTGTAACTGTAAATCCATGTATATTTATTGTATATATTAAAAATAGTGGCTATTTATGTACACTTTAGTTGTGGGTTTTCTTTTCTAATCAGAGTGATCTATCTTGAGAATGTGTTGTATATGCATTTATTTATATTTATATTAAATATAACTTATACTTAGTGTTATAAGAAAAGCTATGTCCTGACCTGTATACCCATTTACTGTGATTTACAGGTATTTTGGTAAATGGTAAATGGCTGTATTTATATAGCGCTTTTATCCAAAGCGCTTTACAATTTGTTTCTCACATCTTACCCATTCACTCACACATTCACACACCGACGGTGGAGGCAACCATGCAAGGTGCCAACCTGCTCATCAGTGTCTTGCTCAAGGACACTTCGACACGCTGCCCGGGAGGAGCGAGAATCAAACCGGGAACCTCCGGATTACCAGACGACTGCTCTACTCCCAATCAGGCCATGTGAGCGGATCGGAGCGTGAGCGGCGCGGGGCGCGGAGCGGGCGGTTTTGACGTGAGCGAGGAGTGGGTTTTAAAATGGGTCGGCGCGACGTCCGGAGCGAGAGTTCTCCTCCGCTCCAATCCACTCCAGGTCGCTCACAGTGGTTTAACACTGTTGATGTAATATACATGCAGTACAATGCCAAAGCAACAGATGGCGATGTACAAACATGAAGGCCATTTTCAACCAATGAGAAGGGTGAACCTGTGATATCCGGTTCAGGCTTTGTCACTGTAGAGACGCCCACACTCACTCCTGTTAGAAAAAGTATCGACGCCATTGTTGTTGACGTTAGCTTACATGCTAACGTTAATGGCAGCGACCATAGCATTGTGGCTCGGCTAGCCTATCATCGCTTAATAGGGCTAGTGAATGGATAAACAACGTTATTTAACATTGCAGAATGGGTACAATTACAATGCGGCTCAATACAAACAATTGTTAAGGGGCCCAGGGGGTGTAGACTGTTGTAGTTTGAGCTAATTTACACCATGCTCCAAAAAAAAATAAAAAATCTGCCGAGCGATCTGGCGCGGGGCTCGATTCAAGGTGAGCGGGGAGCGAGCGGAGAGCGACTTGGGGGCGGGGTCAACATGATCGATTAGCGGAGCGGACCAAGCTTTAAAGAGCAAAGAGCGGATTTCTCGGCCGCGCCGATCCGCTCACGTGGCCTGCTCCCAATCCACTGTCGCCCCCTATATTAGGTCTATTTTATTATTAGGTATTTTTACTTTGGTCTCTATCACTATACATTTATAGTTAGTGTAATCAATCATTTGACCTGATGTACACTAGAATGTGCAGCATACCATTCTCTAAAGTCTCACCCCTTTATGGAGGAGGAATGTTGGCAAGTGACAGCTCTCACTTTTTTCCTCATTCTAGTGACTAGTGACACAACTGTCGGGTCTAGCTCGTATACTGCGTTGGACCACTAAACTAAATGTATCAGCAATAGTAATCATGGATTATCGTCATAGTTCTTGTAATCTTCAATCAAGTCAACTGTAAGTAATGCTTGAGACTTCCGGTTTGAGAACGAGATGTCAGCGGTCACGTTTGGTCAACGCTCCGCTCCCGTTAGCATTAATTTAGCTTCAAAACCCTCTTTGTACAACACTAATGTGTTTAAACCTCGACGTATATATTAACTAAGACCTTCTACTAACTATATCAACAGAAAGAATCAACATGGGACCAAGGAAAGATCCTGGAAAGAGACGCGAAGTAGACAATCCGTGAAGGAGATAGCAGTGGAAATTGAGAAAAAAACATCCGACAATACCACCGCTCCCAACGCTCCTGCAACCTCATTCTAAACAGACATGGAGAATACACCACCCGATTTAGAGTCTCTGACTAATCTGATAAAGGACTTGACCGACAAGGTGGATAAAGCTGACGTCAAGGCTGACGCTTTTAAGTTATATATCGAGACTAAATTCGAAGAGGTTAAAACAGCAGTTGAAAACACCGTGGACGAATATACACTGAAAGTCGATGAGAACAAGAAGGCTCTTCATGAAGAAATCATGGAGCTAGCGGGGGCGATGCAACAGGGTGACAGAGAGCTTTTGCAGAAGATACATGACAACAACGAGAAATCAATGGAGAGGTTGCTCGAATTCGAACGTCACTCCCGTAGATTTAATATCCGTATAGTGGGATTGGATGAATCAGTCAAATGCACAGACGACTCATTTCCATCAGTGTTAGTTGAAATTCTAGGAAAAGATATCCTCCCTACAGTACCGAATCACCGATAGTGGATCATTGTAACAGAATCGGCACACGAGACCCCAGCGGCAACAAAATAAGAGTGATCATTGCTACTCTGCGTAAAACTGAAATAAGAGACGCGATCATCAGGGATGCACGTAAGCAATGGGGAAAACTGAAATACAAAGATAAACCAGTGTCGTTCTACGAAGATTTGTGCAGGGAGGCTATAAACCTACGAGCCTGTTACAAGGATGTGATGCAGAAGCTCTATAAGAAAAATCTCCATCCCAGCCTACGTTATCCAGCGTTCTTTCCATTGTGGAGGAAAATGGGAAAAGGATCGGTCTACGGTCGCCTGAAGAGGCCGAAGAGTACATGAAGTAAACACATCGTGGATGACAAGCTTATTCATCTTTTTTTTTTATTATTATTTGGATAACTTTGCCATAGCTCGGACTTCAAAGACGGCATCAAACAAGCTTGTTGACAACATTGAGGTACAAATAGTTTAATACGAAACGCTAGACACTATATTTATAGATTTATGGTTTTTGTGCAGGCAATGATCTGACATCAACATTTTGGAACATTCTAGATTATTTTTCGATCGCTCTGTGTCATATTGGAATATACTGGAATACACTGGAATGGCATAACTCTTTGGTAGGAAGTATACTCTGGAACATAACATCCGTTTTATACAAGTCATGATCGGTGGCTAACTTTCTAGAATACACTGGACTTTTACAATGAAGGCCTGGGAACAATAACATTCGGTATGTACCTGCACATGAACCAGATATGGAAGATCAATAAACCCTCATAACGGTTTAATGCCCACACTTGTCGGGGGACGAACTGCATACAAGGATTTAAAATCCTCATTTTCATCTAAAGGTGTAAGCTTGGCAAAGTTATTTAAAAGAAATTAAGCAATTGTTCCCTAACTTTAGGGATTTATATAATTTAGCTAAAAAAAAATTTTTTTCTCTGTTTTCTGTAAGGTTCCAACATACACATCAAATCAAATCAAATCAAATTTATTTATAGGGCCCAACAACACACGTTAATGTCCCCATGGGCCGTACAGATCTTCTTTAAACAAGTCAAGAAGAAAACATAACAATAAGTCAAGAACAGAACAAGAACACCATAAGGTGCAAACATTTTTAGATGGATGCAAATAAATGAAAGAATGCAAGCACTCCCAGACATACCCCACGCGAAGGTAAGGAAAAACTCACTAAAACCTAACAATAGGGGGAAAAAAAGCTCCACAGGCAGTGTGGAGGAGAGAAACCTTAGAAGGGCCATTCAAGGGGGGATCTCCCTTCTTAGATGTTGGTGATAGTAGTGTTGCAGACGGACAGTTGGTAAGCATGCACTCATGTGTGTAGTGGAACACAGATGAGTGCATGCAATAGCAACTGTACATTTTGAAAAATTAAAGATAGAGCTAATAGCGATAGCAACTGAACATTTTTAAAGATTAAAGATAGAGCTGATAGCAATCTATTTGAGGCACAGGGGCGGCGCAAAGAGGGTCACGTCCTCCCCGTCTTAGTCAAGGGACATTTAACACTCCGGTCGTTGCTCAGGGACAGCCGGAGACAGGGAGATAGGGGCGGCGCAGAGAGGGTCACGAACTCCCCGACATCATCGCGGGACATCCGGCACTCCGGTCACCACTACGAGACCTCCGGAGACAGGGGGGCACGCAGAGGGGGTCGCAACCTCCCGGCCTTCGTCACGGGACGTCCAACACTCCGGTCAACACTCCAGGACAGCAAGTCATAGGGAGACAGGGAGACGGGACAGGCGTTAGACGGCTCATGAGATTGTAGTAGGCGGACATAGCAATAGATACAAGTGGTAGGCATATATGTGAAAGGAGTAGATATATGAAGTAGGCGTATTATGTGAATAGAAATGGAAGTACTTAACCCAGCAATGAAACCGCATTGACTGTTAATCTGTTAACAGTCTGTTAATACTGTTAATCAGTTGACAGGACCACGGACAGACGGCGGTGAATAACTGATCCAAGGCCTCGGAGGTGCATGTAGAGCAGTCACTACAATCTTGGCCAAGACCCCGAGGCATCCATCACCTTAGTCAGCGCCAGGAGACGGGCACTCAGAGAGAAGGGGGGGGGGGGGGGAGGGGGGGGGGGAAGAGTTAGAGAGTTCCCATGTTTGTGGTGCTGCAAAGGAGCAGACATGTAGTACCCTGTAGTGCCATGTAGTACCATGTAGTACCCCGTAGTGCCATGTAGTACCCTATAGTACCCTGTAGTGCCATGTAGTGCCATGTAGTACCATGTAGTACCCTGTAGTACCCTGTAGTACCCTGTAGTGTCATGTAGTACCCTGTAGTGCCCTGTGGTACCCTGTACATGTTAGTAGAAGGTTCAAATGAATATACTAATTGAGGCATATTTTTCATTTTTATTTTTATTACATTAAAGGGAGGGTGGCTAGGCCACGAGTGACATTCTATTAAATTAGAATTAAAGTTTTAGATCCTATGGCAATTAGCATAGGAAAGTTAAGGATAAAAGGCTCACTCTGGGCTAACCGGTGGTGTAAGGGAGGGAGTTATACGCAAAGGTTGTGTCTAAGGAACACAGCCTTGTACGGCTCTCTGAGGGAGGGGGGTTTAGGGGATTATTTGTATATATGTATGTTTTTAAGCTCGGCTCTCAACGGGACCTCAATAATTGGATGTATATCCATTGTGAATTCGTAATAATTCGTTACCAACAAGCACACAACAACATGTATAGATTATGGCTAGTTTAAATATAATGATCTGGAATACTGGGGGAATAAATAATCAACATAAAAACGCAAAAGTGTGCTCACACTGATGAAAAACAAACAGGTTGATGTGGCTCTTCTAAGCGAAACGTACCTTTTAGTGGAAGACAAAGCAACGCTAGCGGACAACATATATCATAACATTAGTCACTCTTCCTTTGGAACAAGATCCCGTGGAGTTGCTATAGTCGTGAAACGGAAGTTGAATATTGAATTGCAGGAAGTATGGTCTGATACAGATGGTCGGATAACCATAGCTAAAATTGTATACAGGAACAGGAAAATAGCGTTGGTAGCGGCATATGCCCCAAATCGTTACGAGGCCAATTTCTACGCTACATTTACCAGAACAATGTTAAACTATCCTGAATACTCATTTATAATTGGCGCGGATTTTAATGCCATTTGGGATCCCGGAAGGGATAAATCTTATCCCACCTTCTCCAATGACCAGGAAAATTCATCTAATGCATTAAAGGATTGGGCTAAGAATATAGGTGTAAATGACCTATGGCGATCACTCAACCCTACGACCCGAAAGTACTCTTGTCGATCTGCAAGACACAACACATTTTCCAGAATAGATTATGTTTTTGCATCCCCTAGACTATTTGATAACTATGATGTGGAAATGGTACCCAATGCATTATCAGATCACTGTTATTTACTCTTAAAAGGATAATTTGGTATACTGTCATCCCGAGCCCCAAGATGGCGATTTAACTCGATATTGCTGAAAAATAAGGAATTCATTACACAATTCAAAGAAGCTCTTGATGTATTCCTGCTGGAGAATGCGCAATCGGTACAGGACCCCAGAATATTATGGATGTCAGTAAAGGGATTTATCAAGGATTTTGCCGGGGTCTTTTCCTCCAAAATACGCAAAAATCGTTGTTCAAAACTGGCAGAGATGGAAACGCTTTACTCTACGTTATTTTCCTCTTTACAATACAACTATTCGGCTCGAATGGAATCTCAAATTACTGTGTTAAAAAAAGAGATTAATGCCACTTTAAAACAACAATCAACAATCTGAAGTTCAAATACATAGCACAAGACAACAGTATTACTTTCATGGATCTAAACCAAGTCACCTACTAGCTATGCAGATACGAGCCAACGCAAAATTTGCAGATATCCCTACTATTAAGGCACAGCAAGGACTTGTTACAGACCCTAAAAAAATCAACGAGACATTCAAAAAGTTTTACTCCAACTTGTATAAATCAGAAATGGCCTTCGATCAAAACAAAATGGACATATATCTTAATCAATTAACCTTCCTAAACTATCAGAGGATGACGCTAAACAGCTAGAAACACCCATCACACTAGATGAACTTAGGGAGGCCATATCTGTAATGCAAAGTGGTAAAGCTCCTGGAAGGGACGGTATCCCACCAGAAATGTACCTATCATGCTGGGACGTAATAGGACCCCTATTACTTAATATGATTTTATACTCAATTAAGGAGGGGAATTTCCATAAGATTGACAATATTGCACTCATAACAGTCCTCCTTAAAAAAGACAAAGACCCCACCGATTGCGGTAGTTATAGACCCTTGAGCCTCCTCGGAACCGATATCAAGCTATATTCCAAGGTATTAGCCATCAGACTTCAAAAGCATATGACGTCTTTGGTTCATCCTGATCAGACTGGCTTCATAAGAGGCCGCTTGATCACGGATAATATAAGACGGATATTACACGTGTTAGATGCCAGCAAGGATGACACCCCACCTATAGCGATGTTGTCCCTGGATGCGATGAAAGCCTTTGATAGGGTGGAATGGTCTATTTATGGGCAGTACTAGAAAGGATGGGATTAGGAAAAGGATTCATTGATATGATTAAAGTATTATACAAAGACCCATCGGCCATGATTACAACAGGTATAATCACCTCCGAAATCTTTCCGGTATCGCGCTCTGCCAGACAGGGTTGCCCTCTTAGTCCCGGACTATTCGCTTTATCACTAGAGCCTTTAGCACAATATATAAGACAATCCCAATCCATAGAACCAATAGAAATCAAGGGCACACAACATCATATTAGTTTATATGCGGACAACGTAATATTGTTCATGCAAAACCCGATCACTTCAATGCCTCAGCTTCTCAAGTTGATTGAGGACTTTGGTAATCTATCGGGATTTAGGATAAATTGGCCAAAGTCGGCCTTCCTTCCACTTAATGCCCCTGCAAAGAATATACTCCCTCCAGAAAAAATACCAATGGTTAAACACTTCAGATGTTTAGGAGTTGAAGTATTCCCTACTATAAGGCAAACGGTGAAGTACAATTACATAAAATTCCAAGATAAGATCAAATACGACTTTGACAGGTGAATTGAATGAATGAATGAATTTTTATTCACACACACACACGATACATTTTACATGCGAGTATCCTCATGTGATAACATGTCGAAAATTGTGTGCATGTGCCAGGTCTCCCAAGAAGCTATTTAAAGCTTTTGGAGGGAGCCTGAACACAGATACAAACAGAATATGAACAAACAAAACAATAACAAAATAAACAAAAACAAACAAACAAAAACAAAACAAAAAACTACAACTACAAGGTGGTCCAAACTTAAAAACTCAGTACAGGCACGGGTATCAATAGTTAAGATGGATGTTTTACCTAGAATCAACTTCATTAGCTCAATGTTACCGTTACCCCCTCCTGATGGTTACTGGAAAAAATTACACTCCACACATTTATTTGGAATAACAAACCTCCACGTATAAAAAGATCCACCGCACAGAGAAACAAAGCCGACGGAGGTATGGCATTTCCAGATTTTTACCACTATTTTAAAGCGTACTCTTTAAGACCACTGACAACCTGGTTTGATTCCCAAGCATCTGTATCCTGGAGAAACTTAGAAGAAATATAGTAGCACCACATAGACTGCAGGACATAGTATACACCATATTATCAATTAAGCAATGCAAATTGAAATTTGGCCCCATTATTACTCATGTAATCCGGATATGGCGTGAAACAGAAAAAAAATATTCTAACCAACATAAATGGCATAGTCATACTCCCCTATTCAATAACAATGCACTCCTGATTGGAAAACGACCTATAAGATACCCTAAATGGGAAAAGCAGGGCATACACACATTAGGAGATGTTTTCAACAAACAGGGTTTTTGTAGCTATAAAGACATACATAAAAAATGTTATCTCACCAGTTCCACATATTACTTTTACGCACAGTTATTGGTTTGTTTGAAGGCTCATGGAGTCCCATTAAGGATACCAATTGAGCACCACAGATATCACAAATTCCTCTATGAAAGAGAGACATCGAGAGGTTTCGTATCTGATTTTTATCATCACTTACTAACGTCCTCGTATGGAATCCTCCCCCTAGACTCAGTCTGGAGGAGGGATATACCAGACTTGGAAATTAATTTTGATTGGCAAGAAGTCTGGGCAAACATTCAAATTGCGTCACGTAACCCGGACCATCAACAAATTAATCTTAATTATATTCATAGGACATACCTGACTCCTATAAGATTGAACAGAATGGGACTTAAACAAGACTCCAGATGTTCCTTATCGCTGCTGTCGGGACAAAACCTCATAACTCCATTTTTTGAATTTTTTTATTATTATATAAATCAACTCTGTAGATCATCCTCCATATGTGTGTGTGGGTTTTATAAAGTTTAAACAATGGGAAAGCATTAAACCGATCATCTGTCTAAACCTCCTAACTCTATTCACCCTCAAATCTGTGTTAGTTTTTTTCATCTGCTGAAAAGTTGGGTTTTTGGAGTTATGAGGTTTTGTCCCGACAGCAGCGTTATGTACAAATGGTGATGAGGGTACATTTATGCATATGTATGGGATTGCCCTCCAGTTAAAATATTCTGGAAAGAAGTGTCCCAGCAATTATCAAATTTCTTATTTCTGAACATACCTGTACACCCCTCTGTATTGCTGTTGAATGATGTTTTTGAGTTTGCAGCCCCTATACAGCTAAAGAGACTAGTTTTATCTGGTCTCACAGCGGCTAAAAAGCTTATAGCATCACGATGGTTTCAACCGGAAAAAATGTGTCGGAAGGTATGGGTTCTTACATATCTCGATGTGATTTATCTAGAAATATCTACAGCAAGAATTTTAGGTGTCAGTGAAACCAAAATTGCAATCTGGTTAGAAGTGGTGGAGAGAATAAAAGCTAGCATATGAATTGTAGTGCCTGGTTAGGAACGAATGATAATGCATGGATTATCCAAGTTGGGATCCGGGGGGGGGTGAGCGAGCGAGAGCATGTATGTAGGGTATTAGATAGCAAGTATTAGGTATATATCTCGTATACTACATTTATTTAAATGGTGATTTCATTGGATGTTTACTGTTAATGCTTGTGTGTCTAATTTTATGTTTGTTATGTGTAAAAAATAATAAAAAAATTAAATACAAAAAAGTAATGCTTGAGACGTTATCTATAGCTAATGCTTGCATCACCATGGAGGTCTAAGGTAAATGTGTATCTCATAAACGTACTTTTCCACTGCATATTGTAACCCTCTCTGTCTGCTTCTAGATGAAATATTTGTGTTATCTTTAAAAAACAGGTCTATTACCTGCTGTGGTAAATCTCCAGCGGCATAAGCCCCTTTCGTGACTGTGAAGCAAGGCTTGCATCACAGTCAGGAAAGGGGCTGCCTGCAGCCATCGTCAACGAGAGTCATTCACGGTCAGCTCTGTGTCCGAGTTTTCAAAGGGGGCGTGGCTTAGTGATAGGCATGTCCTCCCTGTTTGCATAGGTTTCCTCCCACAACAGAAGACAAAAGTCTACAAAGTAGGTACTCCTGCCATTGCCCTTGACCAAGCATACCTACTATGTCTATATTACTACCTACTATGTCTATATTACTACCTACTATGCCTATACTACTACCTACAATATCTATACTACTACCTACAATATATATATACTACTACCTACTATGTCTATACTACTACCTACAATATACTACTACCTACTATGTCTATACTACTACCTACAATATCTATACTACTACCTACTATGCCTATACTACTACCTACAATATATATACTACTACCTACTATGTCTATACTACTAACTACTGTGTCTATACTATGTCTATACTACTACCTACTATGCCTATACTACTACCTGCAATGTCTATACTACTACCTACTATGTCTATACTACTAACTACTGTGTCTATACTACTACCTACAATGTCTATACTACTACCTACTATGCCTATACTACTACCTATACAATGTCTATATTACTATACAATATCTATACTACTACCTACTATGCCTATACTACTACCTGCAATGTCTATACTGATTGATTGATTGATTGAAAAGTTTATTAACAGATTGCAGAATGGGTACAGTACAGCTCAATACATACAATTGTTAAGAGGATGCAGACCTGAGAAAGACTTTCGTCTTGTTTCCATCAGGGTCCCCCATTTTCAATTCATCATATGACACACACGACATACAGATAGACAGTACTGCTACATCTATACATTTATGACATACCAGATTTTCAAATACAGTACTGTTTGTGATACTAAAAAAATCCAGAAAAAGAGTGTATATACATTTGACATAGAAACTGTGCATTGGGGGAGGTTGGGTAGGTGGGGTGGGGCTGTACATTGGAGGGGGGGGGGGGGTTGGGTAGGGGGGGGGGGCACTGTACATTGGAATTTTTTTTATGAAAGATTAAATTCAGCTTAATAAAATACAAGCACAATAAAACAATATCAATCAACCTGTAGAAAAGTGCTACCCATCAAAGCAGGGGCAGCGGGTGGCAAGGATTTCAGATATTTTTTGTTTGAAGCAACACAAGGAGATCGGAGAGGCCAATCTGAGATGTGTCTGGAGGTCATTCCAGGCCCAAGGACCAAAATAAAATAGGCTTCTTTTACTTGCCTCAGTCCACACAGGTGGTATTTTAAAGCGCATCCAGGTGCTGGATCTGAGGTTGAGGGAGCTTTGAATGAATTCAAGCTTGAAACTGATGTACCATGGAAGTCTTCCAAGAACAGCCTTATATATAAAAACATACCAGTGCTGCAACCTGCGTGTAGCCAGTGAAGTCCAACCAATTAGTGAATAAAATGTACAGTGATGCGTCCTATATGGTGAGTTGGAGATAAATCTCAGAGCAACATGGTAAAGCGGATCGAGTTTGGCTAAGGCAGTAGGACAAGCAAATCTATAAACTATGTCGCCATAGTTCCGGCTTTCGACATGGACAGTCGCATTATTCTCAGCTCCCAACAACGACGTCAAAGTAAATCAACAACAAGGTTTACTATACACTTTCTACTCACCCTACTTTGGATTACGGATTAGTACCTTAATTCAACATGGAAATACCACCAGACAGGAGTGGATAAGGTAAAAAAAGAGTCCCATTGCGACTTTTACCTTCTAAATGGCTCGGAGAGGAAACATCCATCCATGGGGACTGCAGCAATACACAGCGTGTTAACGTCGAATCCGGGACGAAAGAGTTTACCCCCATCGGGCAGGTTTGATAGAAGATCAATGATCTTCTTATACCTGCTTCTTTCGGGAGACATTCCGCTGAACCCAGGTCCAGTTATCACTCGGTACCAAGCGAGACAACTCGGACTACAGACGCAAACAGCGACGACCACCGTTGCGACCAATGCATCATCCAACATCAACAACCCTCCACCGCCCACTACTGGATCACCGGCGCAACTACAACGGAACGCCCGAGGGACCAGAACTAGACGGGATGAACCAGAGGCTACAACACCGGTGCAAATCACAAGAAATCCAACCGGCAACCCCACGGACAAATCGCCTGATAAATTAGCCAACCTAGCCAGGCTGGCTATGTTTACCAGCCCAGGAGAACAAAGGGTTGCCGCCAGAAAAGACAGGACAAAGGATCCCCCCTACCCACACACCAGCACACAGACCTCACGGAGACAACAACAAAGCCCCCCCCCTCCCTCCCCCACAGCAGCACCAGAAAACCATTACCTGGAACTTGAAGACATCAATAACACAGCTAATAAAAACGGACTACACATCTTTCACCTTAATGTGAACAGCATTAAGCATAAGCTGGACGAAATAAGAAACCTGTTTATGAGCGGTAAGGTAGACTTATTATGCTTTACTGAAACTAAACTTGATCCATCTGTAACAGACCCTGAAATAGAAATAGAGAACTATACTATAGTCCGTAATGACAGAAACCAGTATGGAGGTGGTGTTTGTATGTACATACATAAGGACACCAAATTCATTACCCGTACTGACCTTCATCATGAGACAATTGAAACCGTATGGGTGGAAATTTTATTTGAAAGGGCAAAATCTGTTCTAGTCGGCACAATATACAGACCGCCAGATCAAACTGGCTTTTATGATACTATGGATGTGTGCTTAGCTGGAGCTGAGGATGCGGAAAAAATTCTTATTGGGGATTGGAACACGGATATGCAACAAAAAGATGCACCCGTCTTCAAATCCTTCAATAGGTTTTGTGATCTGCACGGCCTCAGCCAACTAATCACCCAACCCACAAGGATATGTGAATCAACTCAGACTACCATTGACCTCATACTGACCTCTGACAAGTCCAAGATATCCAATAAAGGGGTTATAGCATGCGGGTTAAGTGATCATTATATGATATTCTGTACCCGCAAAAAGCTAAAACTAAAGGCTGGCTGTCACAAAACAGTCACATCTAGAGACCTCAAAACCTACTCTAGCGAGGCCTTTAACCTTGAACTGGAGAGTCTGGACTGGTCAGATGAACTCAATGGTACACTGGTTGAAGAAACTTGGCTTGGCTTCAAAACCAAATTTTCATCAATACTAAACAACATGGCCCCCCTAAGAACCACCAGGGTAAAAAATCGCGCTGAGCCATGGATGCACACTGAAATACTGACCGCTATGAAAGCCAGAGACAAAAAATGCTCTGAGTTTCGTAAAAGTCAGTCAAAGCTTACCAAAAGCACGAGCAGTGAACTCCAAGACCACGTGACTGAACTCAAACTAGAAAGAAACAGACTAAGAAATGACGTAAACTCCATGATCAAAACTGCTAAAAAAAAATTCATCAATGACAAAACCGAGGAAAACAAAAATAAACCATGTGAACTTTGGAAATTACTCAACAATCGACTAGGCTGCAGTAAAAAACTCAAAACCAGGTTCTCAAACATAAACATAAAGACGGACAACACGCTCATCACAGACAAGCTGGATGTAGCCAATTACTTAAACACTTTCTTCACAAACATAGCCACAACACTGGTAAACAAACTACCCTCCCACTCAGGGCAGTATGGGGTAGAACACATAGTAGCATACTACAAGAACCTAGGCGTCCACAAAGACGACTTCAAACTGGAAATAGTAACTACAGATGAGGTACTCAAAAAACTGAGCGCCCTCCAACCAAACAAGGCCACTGGCCATGACAACATCCCCTCCAAATTCCTCAGAGACTCAGCAGCAGCCATCACCCCAGTCATCACACACATAATAAACCTCTCCATAAAACAGGGACACGTCCCCAAGGACTTCAAAATTGCGAGAGTAACACCCCTGCACAAAAAGGGCAGCAAATTAGACCCGGGTAACTACCGCCCTGTTTCTATCCTTACATCCATCTCGAAAGTCATGGAAAAAATAGTATACGAACAGATCGAAAAGTACCTCGCGGAAAAAAATCTAATCTACGAATTCCAATCTGGCTTCAGAACATCCCACTCCACTGACACATGCCTTCTCTACTTGAACGACCACATCAAACAAGAGGTGGACGCGGGCAAATACTGCGGCATGGTCATGCTGGACCTACAAAAGGCCTTCGACACTGTCAATCACACCATTCTGATTGACAAGCTAAAAGCAATTGGTTTTGATAGTTTATCAGTGAGCTGGATACAATCCTACCTGGAGGGGAGGGAACAGATGGTGGAAGTAAACGGTACACTATCCCCCCCCCTCACAGTGAGCTGTGGTGTTCCACAAGGAAGCATACTAGGACCGCTACTATTCCAAATTTATGCAAATGACATGTCGTCAGCTTGTGACTGCAACTTGTTCCTGTTTGCGGACGACTCAGCCCTGCTGGTCTCTGACAAGAACAAGTTACAGGTTGAAAAAGCCCTCAGCTCGGAACTAGGCAAAATCTGCATATGGCTCGCCGACAACAAACTATCATTACACATGGGCAAAACAGAGTCCATTCTCTTCGGTTCAAATAACAAACTCAGCAAGACCGACGGCTTCTCGGTTACAGTGGGTGACAATATTATCACAAGGAAAGATGAAATTACCTACCTGGGTTCCATCCTAGAGGCTAATCTTTCCTGTGACAAAATGGCATCCAATGTAATAAAAAAAGTCAACCAACGAACGCGATTCTTGTACCGGATCTCCTCTCTGGTAAACAAGAATACCCTGAAGACTCTAGCAGGAGCACTCATTCAAGGGTACTACGACTATGCTTGCACCTCATGGTACCAAAGCACCTCAAAGGCACTAAAAAACAAATTACAAACATCTCAAAACAAGCTAGTCAGACTACTACTTGACCTGACTCCTAGAACCCACCTCACCCCTGCCCACTTTGACAACCTAGGATGGCTTAGAGTAGACGACAGAGTACAGCAACTTGCAATGGGCCTGGTCTACAAGATACACTACGCGACCAAGGTACCCATGTACATGTCAAAATACTTCCCAAAGGTCAGTGAATACCACGATCACAACACCAGAGGGAGCTCCACAAATCATGTAAAACCCAGATTCGGATCAAACAAGGGACTAAACACGTTTCGCAATTATGCCACATCAATGTGGAACGCCCTGCCTAAAGCTGTAAAGGAATGTGAATCACTACCCACCTTCAAAAACACTCTCAAAAAACACCTACGTGAGACTGCAATTCGAAACTGGCCCCTACAAATGTCCTAACCTAGTTGTACAGTAAATGACCAAGTAAGGCTTTGTCAATATTCAAATGTACAGTGTAAAATGTGTGTGTGTCCCCTTCCCAACCCCCCCCCCCCCCCCCCCCCCCCACCTCCAATGTACAGCCCTCACCCAACCCACCCAACCCCACCCCACCCAACCAACCTCCTCCAATGTACAGTTTCTATGCCAAATGTATATACACTCCTTTTCTGGACACTTTTGTATCACAAACAGTACTGTATTTGCAAATCTGATATGTCATAAATGTATAGATGTAGCAGTACTGTCTATCTGTATGTCATGTATGTCATATATGTTATGATGAATTGAAAATGGGGGACCCTGATGTAAACAAGTCGAAAGTCTTTCTCTGGTCTGCATCCCCTTAACAATTGTATGTATTGAGCTGTACTGTACTGTACCCATTCTGCAATCTGTTAATAAACTTTTCAATCAATCAATCAATCAATAATCTAGTTGTGACAAGAAAAGGGCCATAACCACCTGTTTACGGGAGGCGGGGGAAAAGCATGATTTAACCCTATGGAAAAAAACAACTGTGAATTTAAGTTTTTTTTTATTAAAGCATCAATATGATGTTTAAAATCTAGGTTCTTGTCCAGCCAGATGCCAAGGTATTTGTAAGTTTCAATAACTTCAATAGAACAACCATCAAGGGTGAAAATAGAGGGGGGAGAGGCAGTTGACCTAGCTAGTTGCCTACCATTGCCTTTGTTTTGCTACCATTCAATAGCAGTTTTGAATCAATGAGAGTATGCTGCAAGGAGGCAAAATCAGACTGTAAATTTGTGACAGCAGCCTCAAGAGAAGGAGCACAAGAATACATAACTGTATCGTCGGCATATATATGGTACCGGGAGTGAGTTAAATGATCACAGATGTTATTTACATAATAGAAAAAGAAGCTGACCCAAACTGTTTCCTTGTGGAACCCCCTTTTCTAAAGTAATTGGATCTATACTACTACCGGTACTGTGTCTATCTACTACCTACAATGTCTATACTACTACCTACTATGTCTACACTACTACCTACTATTGATTGGTTGATTGAAAACGTTATGAACAGATTGCAGAATGGGTACAATACAGTACAGCTCAATACAAACAACTGCTAAGAGGATGAAGACCAGAAAAATACTTTCGTCTTGTTTACATAAGGGTCTTCCATTTTCAATTCATCAAGACATTTATGACATACAAGACATAGAAATACCTGACATTTTTCTCCTTTCTTTGATTTATTCAAAATGCCCCACACGGCCAAGAGTGACCAACTTGGAACAGAGGCAATCTTCTGCTTCCCACGGCGATCGAGACAACATCGATGACAGATGAATCCGAAGGTCGACGGCACCAATGTAACCGATGGTTTAGCTTGCGTTGTGTTCTGGTGTACTGTCAATAATCAAGCAGGACTGGATCTCAGGTTGTTTATTCACCCTGTTAACCCAAATAACACAGGAATTAATGTCTTGTCTTATCCTTTTTGGCCACAAGATGGCGCCTTGGTTCTTAGATTCTCTTAACAACAAGAGAGAAACTGGCGCGAGAGGGAAATACGTCACTTCGGCAGGAAGTGACGATGTTTCAAAACAAAAGACTTTTGATAATAAAATAATAATAATAAACAAAACAATGAAAAAGGGGTGTTTTGGCGAAATTCACAAGAGGGACATATTAACCTGTTACACAAAGTAGCGTTATATGAAAATGATTGTAACAAACTTTTGTTCGAAACGTATCGTCTGTGTTGAAGAGTGTTGTGATCGACTGATGTCTGTTGTCGCATTCCTGACCTGACGCTCAGAGTAAACATGTAGCTGCGGCTAAACTAAACTCATGTGTTGTCAAGTTATTGTTATAAGGAACCCAGTCCAGACTGCATCCCGTTAACAATTGTTTGTATTGAGCCGTATTGTATTGTACCCATTCTGCAATGTGTTAAATAACGTTTGCATCCATTCATTATACTAGCGTTAACGTTACCACATTATTACGTTAGCATGTAAGCTATATACTATACATAGAGAATGCCATTCACATTAGCATGTAGCTAACAACACCGGAGATCTTTTTGTGAGACTAAACTATCTGCTCTTGGTGGTAAATTGTGTTGCTGTTGGTTTTGTTTCATCAACAAATGAGAGGCAGAACACACAGTGAATGTATCCGTTTGTTTATTGCATTTTTATTGCACTTTCTTTCTTTGCTGAAAAATATATGCTCCGTTGGCTAAATGGCTAACTTGAGGTATTTAAAGATGGTGGCTTTGTTTTGTTTTTAAGCAGGAAGTGTAGTGAGCGTTCAACCTTTTCTGATTGGTTGAAATGGCCTTCATGTCTGAACAACATTGCCACCTACTGCTTTGGCATTGTACTACATGTATCGGTTGCTGGTTTTCCAGCCGCCGTGAGTACGCGGTTATACGCGGTTATACGCGGTTATTCACCTGTGTGGACAGAGGTTTATTTTTTCCAAAACTTCGGTGTCATTAATACCCGTGATCGTGTGGACAGGGCTTCAGTTTGTGCTGTTTATTATTACAAGCAGTGAGGACTCGACAGCATTTGCATTTCTGTGTTCCGTGTTGCAGGTTAGGGTTAGGGTTAGGGTTAGGGTTAGGGTTAAGGTTAAGGTTAAGGTTAGGGTTAGGGTTAGGGTTAAGGTTAAGGTTAGGGTTAAGGTTAAAAATAAACAGCACAAACTGACTACTTCCGGGTTTTACAGGAAACAAGACAAGGTACAAGCCCCAACGCCCCGCCCACGCACAGTCAAACCGAGTACAAGCCCCGAAGTCCCACCTCAAACCGAGTACAAGCCCCGAAGCCCCGCCCAGACGTCGGGCTTGCGGCTCTGCAGATATACCCTACCGCCTACTGCCTCCCTTCAAGCGCTTTTGTTTTTTTGGTCCGCTCTACTGTCCAGGTCGTTTCCGGATCCGACCACTAGGGGCATTGTTCTGTCGCAAAGGACTGTGGGACATGACGCCTGCCCTCCACTTCATACTTTCTCGTCGCACGAGAGAAGCGCCTCGCTCTCCCAAAATCTATCGACTGGTTTCGAGACAAACGTGTTATTTTAACGCAAACCATGACACTTCGTAAATAGAAAGCGTGTCGGTGATATCTCCGTGTCTGGACCGTCTGGGCCGCTACACTGGATATAACTTATCGCTTAGCTAGCTTCAGCTAGCTTAATCTAGTTTCCTTTCTGCGTTGCTCCGACTGAAGAGAACAGCAGCAGACGGATCTTCGTGTATAATAATAATATATGCACCGTCAGGCTGGGCGCAGACTTCTATGGAGCGAACTGTGGGTTTTACGTCAAGGTAGGTTTTTTTTCAAACCAAACTGTTAACAGAATTGACAAAAAGGCAGCAACGTCCCTCCCGGTGAAAATGGCCGCGACCCGGAGGAACGTTATCTCTGTTCTCTCTGGACCCTAACCCCCGCAAACTGCTGACACGCGCCAGCAACGCAACGGTCCAACGTTATATATCTTTATACGAAACGGTTATTATTACAGAAATACAGTGTCCCTTACTATGGTCTCCATCTAGCAGCTGAGTTAGCCCCAATGAAGGGGAGAAGCGAGCATTGCGCGGGATGTGTGTGTTAGTTATCTTTCCTCGCCTGTGACCACTTTCAAAAAGAAAATGCCTCGTTTCTGTGCAGGAGAAGCACGGCATTACTGTTCTACTGTGACTTGTTTACAAGATCCAGTAATGACTCCTCCAAATTATGTTGTGTTAGTTTAGTTTGTTAGTGCAAGTCAATCACAATAATAGGCAGTGCTTTTTTGTGTGTATCAAACAAATACATGTGTGGCACTGTAGACGCAGGTTTAGCCAAGTACTTTTTGTGCAATATGGGCCAGCTTAGCATGGGCACATGTGTGTGCCGACCACCACTGTGGTGGACATGTATCTATGCTGGCACTGGGCTCTGCCCTTTACCAGTCTATAGTTGTGTCTGTACAACAGTGTAGTGGTCATGTATCTATGCTGGCACTGGGCTCTGCCCTTTACCAGTCTAGAGTTGTGTCTGTGTGTACAACAGTGTAGTGGACATGTAATTACGTGCTGGCACTGGGCTCTGCCCTTTACCGGTCTAGAGTTGTCTGTGTACAGTGCCTCATCATCTGACTCTTGAGTTTGACCCCATCAGCAGGAGCCAGAGGGCCATCTTTTTCTTGGGTGGCTCTGGTTCCATGTCCTCTCTGGAGGGCTGTCCTTCAGCAGCTCCCTCAGCGTTTGCCACACCTCTTCCCTCTCTGCTTTGGGCATGCACCTGGGGTCCTTGAATCTGGGACCTAGAGCTGTTGCTGTTCTCCTTTCATCTGTTGGTCCTCTGTGAATGCACCTTTTAAAGCGCACTATATAGGATCAATATAGGAGACCTCCATCCGATATTACATAAACAGCAAGAGGTGGCAAAGTGCAGGCCAGGTAGCACCACAGAGCCAAGACCAGGGCTCTACGCTAACCTTTTTCCCAAGGAGCACATCTGCTCCTAAAGGAAAACAACGTAGAAATGTTTTGTATCAAGGGTAGGGTGACCACATCCTCAAACACAGGACACTTGAAATATATATATAAATAAAGAAAGGTGTAGCACATGGTCATGCACTTACCTGGGATTGATGTGTTTTTAGAGACTGAGAAACAATCTCCTTTTATTGGATATCTGTCCATAAAGACACAAACTCTCTCTAGCAGCCTGTGCTTTGTGTGTATATGGGGCTAGGGGAGCTGACACAGATTTGGATATCATTGTGCTTGCATAACATAATGTTCTAATTCACCCATATATGTTAAATAGAAATGATCGGTCAATTGTTGTGTCCGCAACAACCGCACAAGTTGTGCCCTTCCTGATGACTTGTCGTACAGAACTTGTAAGTCGCTTTGGATAAAAGCGTCAGCTAAATGACTAAATGTAAATTGTGTCATTGGTTTTCAATGCAATAACCAAACACTTGCCAATGGGAGGGCTCAACATTAGCTTTGTAACATATATAACGTAACGTATATCAAACATATGTTTGAATGGCGGAATCCTTGCTGCTGCTATCATCTTGCGAGCACTCTGTATAGTGCTCGCATAGTGGTGACATTGTCCGTTATCTCCCACTCCTTCACTTTAAGAAACTGGTCAGCACCTGGTTAGCACATGTTTCAGCAAAATGTCTTTCCTCCGTTTTTACCACACCTATAATAACCAGTGAGTGCACTTGGTTTGCCTCTAAGGTGGCTTGTATGATGCGTCACCTGAGGCGATCTGGTTAAATCCTTGAAGCCCCTGGTCTTCCACTAGGGGTGGGAATCACCAGAGGCCCCACGATACTTAAGTCACGATTCCCCAATCTCATATTTATACTGAATATCGGCAGATACCGATCGCTGACATCCCTAAAAACAATGGTTTCCGTGTTACAGGCAGCCATGTTGGAATATGGAGAACTACATGAGCAGGCCTTTATTTGTGCTCTTCTTCTGTTATTCTTGTACAACGTTTATCGATAATGTGAAGTGGCTGGGGAGTTATGGATGCCGGTCGCCATCTTGGAAGGTCATTTACATCTATTTGTGTTGAGAAATCTCAAAAGCTGCACAATGTTAAAAACGGGCCGGTAAGGGTATGAGTCCTGGTTAAATGTTTAGCTATCTGTCTAATCTAACTGAACTGTGTTAATTCTTCTTGTTCACCTGCAGCACAATGAGTATGTTGGTGACCAAACTGTATGAGTACCTGGCTCGTTCTTCAGTGGAGGGCAGCAGCAACAGACTAACCACGGAGGATGCTGATGGTACAACCTCTCATTAATCTAACCGTGACTAAACATGATGGTACAACCTCTCATTAATCTAACAGTGACTAAACATGATGGTACAACCTCATTAATCTAACCGTGACTAAACATGATGGTACAACCTCTCATTAATCTAACAGTGACTAAACATGATGGTACAACCTCATTAATCTAACCGTGACTAAACATGATGGTACAACCTCTCATTAATCTAACAGTGACTAAACAATTATCTTCAAATTGGTCTTAAAAGTCTTAAATGTAACTTGTTGAAACCCGCAGGAACCCTGTAACAGTTGATGATCTTTCCACAGGTCAGACAAACCAGAACCGTCCTGTGGTGAAATCAACAGGACAAACTACCATGCAGGTACAGCAGGGCTCTACGCTAACCTTTTTCACTAGGGGCACAGGTGCTCCTAAATGAAAAAAGTTAGGAGCACACAAAGAAATTTAGGAGCACAGTGAAAATATTTCAAGTAAAAGAGTTTTTTTTTCAAAAATAAATGTATATTTGTACTGTGCATGTGTGTAAATTAGCTCTTGCTACAACCCTGCATGTTTACATTTTGTATTTTGTACTTGATGTTCATTAACATGTGCTGTCTCTATCAAATAAACTATCAAATCAAACTACTGCTACAAAAGTAACAGTCACTTAACTTTAGCTTTTGCCCCTTTTATGCATACAATGCCTATGTTTTGGCTGTGTTGCTCTTCTAGAGAAATACTCCTTTCAGGGTTGCCTATTGAAATACTGTACACCTCCAGTACAGAAACATTGTTTATGAGTTTACGTGTCAGGTAGACCATTGATTGACAGTCGAGTCTGCCAATTACGTCACACCGCTTGCACTCCGGCCGTCCGGCGCTGCAGCTGGACCCTATTGCCCACCTCTGCTGTTCATAACGCTAGCCAAGTTAGCTGTACACACAGATACACAGTGGGCCAGTGACTTTGGTGTAGGGGTGTAACAATGCATCGATCCTAAGGGGGAAATTCAACTGCATCGATTTGAAAATGTTAGAATCGATTATCGCAATTTGAATGTGTACACAGTGTTATGTTGTTATCATGTCCGTTACAGTCAACACAACGGCATACGCTACTGCATCAACGTTATGATTAACAAAGCAAGGCATTTGTTTTGTTGCATTAACGTTATATTACTATTGTTATCGCTAAATCTAGGTGTTCTAAAATATATTGCTATTGGTAAGACTAGAAGTTACATGTCTCGGGAAACTCTCGCATATCGCAATGGTGGCGTTTCAGGAAGTAAACAAGCCAAATGAGAGCTTCCGATTGGTCATTTGCTTTCTTTCTCTTGAAACCAGTCACGTCACTCTACTGTGATTGGACCGTTGGCTTGAGTGCAATGTGGGACTTGTAGTTTTTTAACGTTTCTCGCGGCGGAGAAAAAAAACACGAGAGGCTGTAATCTGTACTCGCACACCGTGCGCGTAATTGAGTTTTACGGTTCGCACACACATATTTTTAGGGACATATGCGAGCAATTTGAAAAGATGCGATGGCTGCTTCCTCGAGTACCGGAGGGGACACGTGATGTAAGGCTTCGTCCACATTGCAGCCGGCTTGTGGGAGGCATGGCCTAACAGCGTTCGAGACAGGGGAGGGTAGAATTGGACGATACGAAATTGGGATGGGAGAAAAAATTGAAAAATGGGAGAGAGTAGATAAAAAAAAATAAACTGCCCTACTGTCAACGTGTTTCAATATAAGCGTTATGTATGGTGATAACTAGGGATGCCCCGATCACGTTTTTTGTCACCGATCGTCGTGAGCCATATCGGCCGATACCGATCCAATACCGATCATTTTTGATAAAAAAATTTAAACAAAAAATTATTTTATATATATATATTTTTTAATATAAAATATATATATTATATAATTAGGCTTGTACTTGTATTATCTGTGAGACATCGCCACCACGCAACAAGTCAAAATGATCGCTATCGACAAACAGCTCCACTGTCTCTGTGTACTGAGTAGCCTCCAGCTACGGCCAGGATTCTCCGGCGCTGCAGCTGGACCCTAGTATTGGTATAAATCACATTCAGCAAGCCCTCAGCCCGTATACGCATCGAATCAATGTTATCAGGAGCTATCTGTAGCTACTGCTAGCCGGATATATAAGGCAAAGTAAAATATATTGTTGGTTTCCTGTTGGTTGTCAGTTTGGCCATGGGTAGGTAGGGAATTTTTTATTTTTTATTTTTTTATTTCCCACGGCGACTATGGATAGGGAATTTCTTTATTTAATTAAAATGTTCACAACAACATGGATGCATGTACTCTGCCAGCATGTTTAATATCCATAATACTAAATGTTTGACTAAGATTTCTATGAAACTTTAATATTTTTTTAAAAAAAAATCGGCAGGGTCGGTCGGCAACCGGAAACCAACTATTAATTTTGTTAGGCCTAACGTTAAGACAACGACTCAGTGAACTATTTAGTTCAATGGGACATTTCGTTTTGAACAGTGAACTAACACGAGCTAGCTAACGTGAGCTAACAGAGGTATCAACATGCACTACTAGACTTGCTGGAGCATTTGTTGATATCAGGAGCTATCAGTAGTTAGCCGGCTAAATACTGTTAGACAATGCCTACTAAAAGTGAATAGTTGACTGGGTAATTTTGTTTAAACAGTAACGATGGCTAGGTAGCTAACGTTAGCTCACGTCGAATGCACTATAGACTCGAGCAGAGCCTCCTCTCAGTCCTCTGTGTTTACAAACTGTACACGGGTGCGGGCATGGGAGGAGGGAGGAGGAGCAGCGGCAATTTGCAGGTCCTGTGTGTCTGAGACAGACAGCGAGTGAGATCTACGCTTGATCGGTTTCCGCGATCGGCGAATATGACTCATTATCGGAATTCACCGATCGCATATTTATACTGATTATCGGCCGATAACGATCGGTGGCCGATCGATCGGGGCATCCCTAGTGATAACGAGTATATTGTTAGCTAGTAAATATTTAATTTACCACAGCCGCATAAGATGCTGGAAAATCTTGAAAATGCACCTTGAAAATGCTTAAAGTGCTTGCATTTTGCCTTGGAAAAGGTGTACAAACCCTGAACATGGCGGTCAAAAACAATGCAGAACGGTATCAATAAAGTAGCATACACACTACAGCCTACACACTACACAACTTCAGAAATAGTCTGCGTGCTGTGCTGTTCACACTACATTGTAATGTGGAGTGGTTGTGGTTTCACACTGTGCTGTTCACACTACATTGTAATGTGGAGTGGTTGTGGTTTCACACTGCTGTTCACACTACATTGTAATGTGGAGTGGTTGTGGTTTCACACTGTGCTGTTCACACTACATTGTAATGTGGCGTCGTTGTGGTTTCACACTGTGCTGTTCACACTACATGACTGATCAGCGACGGGGGTTTACACACTACAAGATCTATCAGCAGGAGTAATTATTCCCTACGAGTCTCTGGTCTCCTGTCTTGATGTGCCAAACGGATCATTTCAGTGAGTGAGCGATTCGATTCACGCTCACGGCAATGATCCGATTCACGGTTCAGTGGCGCTTCCGGACGTGGTTTTATGCACTAGACTAGTAGGCTACTGTTGGTAAATGTTGGATGACTGTTTTGGACAAAATACACACTCGACTCCCAATGCTCCCACCAGTTAGCATACCAAGTGATCAATTGCATATTTTCATCTCGTTATGTTAGTCATAGCCTATTCATAGGCTACTGTTGTTTGACAAAAGACACACTCATTAGCGCCACTCGACTCCTATACAACCAAATAAGTAGTATGCTATTCATTCAGTTTCTGACTATGATCAATGCCAGGTACTGATCACTGATGCCAGGGCCATTTGGAATGGAATGTCTGTCAATAGGTAGTACTACTATTCATTCAGTTTCTCAGAAGAAACGTGTCAGCTGAGCTCCCGATCGACGATATCCGTTCATTGTGTGTGTGTGTCTGTGCGTGCCGGGGGGTGGGGGGTGTGAACAAAAGCGCGAAACGACTCATTGCAAGACGTGAGCGATTCGACTCACGCTCACGGCAATGAATCGGCTCTTATGAACGAGTCGCTCGTGACCGACAACTAGGGATGGGTATCGTTAGGATTTTATCGATACTACTACTCTTATCGATACTGCTTAACGGTTCGATACTTTATCGATACTCTTATAGTTTTTTTTTGATAATTTTTTAATGCTTTTTATATTTGCAGTTGAGAGCATTGGTCATCTGTCTCCCTACAGTAAAGATTAGAAATGATTGAATTATTGTAAATGTGTGGAGTGGTGGGAATAGCTGCTTCAATAATAACTTATAACAACAACAGACAAGTTAGACAACTATGTATACAAAAAAAAACGATATACACTGAATGATTAGTTGTTACCTAAAGTCCTTGGACTCCACTGTAGAGAACGGGTGCAGGCCTTTGACAACACACTTTGTCACAGCCCTGTGACACTCGTTCACCCTATCCTGTCATCCTTCCTCTAGCTGCTAGGGAGAAAGGACTTTGGGTGGTGGAGGTAGAGGGAGGATGTGTGGTGGCCCTGGGCTCACTGGCCTGGGACACATTGGTGGCTGACGCCTCAGCTTGACGATCTATAAAAAGTTTTTAGATTGTAGTATTTGTAGCTAAACAATTATTTTGTTTATTAGCCTATTTGTAATAATTCGTTATTAGCCTAGGAAACTCTGTATCTTGGCTTACCGGCTGCAGTGGACGTGGATGCATATGGACCACTGCGCGCAAGGCAGTCGAATACGGCGCATTTCTGCACACTAATATCGTGTTTTGCCAACAAATGTTTTGATAGATTGCTCGTATTGCCACCCTTACTGGCAAATGTTTTGTTGCACTTGTGGCAACGTGCGTTGTCGGCATTGACCCTTGTAAAGTATATCCATACTTTAGAACGCTTCGCTCTATCTGCCATCACGACTCAGTACATGCAGACTCAGAGCTGTCTTCAGCACGGAGAAAGCGCTTTCATTAAGGATTACCCGTATGTATAAGAACGAAGTACCTGTATGTGTAGCGCGACTCGCGAGGAGTGTGTGTAATAATGACTTGCTGCGGCTCGCTTCTCGTGCAGAGACAGAGAGAGGAGAGATCGTTCGCAACTTTTAAATAATAATAATAATAATAATAATAATAATTTCTCTAGAGCAGGGGTGGCCAACCTTTTTTGAACCAAGATCTACTTTTTTATTTACCACCTAGCCCGAGAGCTACCAGCCAAAATTGTATATTGTAAGCCGTCATTTGAGGCTTTATAAAAGCAGCATAATGAACACATCTGTCAGTGCCGAGTCCGACCTCATCTTAAATAACAAACAGCATTGCTTGTTGTAGTTAACAAGGAGAGGAAGAGTTGATTTAGCAAAAAAAAAAAAATTTTTTTTTTTTTTTTTTTTATAATCAAATTTTATTAATCAAGATCTACTTGAAATCAGCCCGCGATCTACCTGTCGATCGCGATCGACTGGTTGGGCACCACTGCTCTAGAGTATCGATAGCAGTACCGAGGACGTCGGAGCTTATAAATACTCCGGTATTTTCTAATAGTACCGGTTCCCGTTTAAAACCGGGGTCCGGGGGGCATCCCTACCGACAACATCAAAGAGAAGTCGCCTATTCTCAGTCCTTGCCCCACAATGGTGGAATGAACTACCCACCCCAGTTAGGACAGCCGAAACACGTCCAATCTTTCGCCGTCGACTAAAGACTCACTTCTTCAACCATTATCTGATATAAAAAAAAAAAAATCTAACCCTAACTAACCATACTGTCATGCACTTGTCCTAATAAACTAACCTACACTGTAGCACTCAACACTTTGATGAACATTGTTACTCAGCTGATAGAGTTGTGCTCTTCCTGATGGCTTGTCGTACAGAACTTGTAAGTCGCTTTGGATAAAAGCGTCAGCTAAATGACTAAATGTAAATGTAAATGTAAACATCATCTCCAAACGATGTGTTGTCATGAAAACACATGCAAGAAGTGACACAGGTTTTGGTCAGAGGAATACCCTGGAGAAAGCACAAGGCAAGGTTTTAGCAGAACAAAGCCAACTGGTAATGTGCTGGTTATTCCACTCTGGTAATGTGCTGGTTATTCCACTCTGGTAATGTGCTGGTTATTCCACTCTGTTAATGTGCTGGTTATTCCACTCTGTTAATGTGCTGGTTATTCCACTCTGGTAATGTGCTGGTTATTCCACTCTGGTAATGTGCTGGTTATTCCACTCTGGTAATGTGCTGGTTATTCCACTCTGGTAATGTGCTGGTTATTTCTGCTAATGTGCTGGTTATTCCACTCTGGTAATGTGCTGGTTACTTCTGGTAATGTGCTGGTTATTCCACTCTGGTAATGTGCTGGTTATTTCACTCTGGTAATGTGCTGGTTATTTCTGGTAATGTGCTGGTTATTCCACTTTCGTAATGTGCTGGTTATTCCACTCTGGTAATGTGCTGGTTATTCCACTCTGGTAATGTGCTGGTTATTCCACTCTGGTAATGTACTGGTTATTTCTGGTATTGTGCTGGTTATTCCACTCTGGTAATGTGCTGGTTATTCCACTCTGGTAATGTGCTGGTTATTCCACTCTGGTAATGTGCTGGTTATTCCACTCTGGTAATGTGCTGGTTATTTCACTCTGGTAATGTGCTGGTTATTTCACTCTGGTAATGTGCTGGTTATTCCACTCTGGTAATGTGCTGGTTATTTCACTCTGGTAATGTGCTGGTTATTCCACTCTGGTAATGTGCTGGTTATTCCACTCTGGTAATGTGCTGGTTATTTCACTCTGGTAATGTGCTGGTTATTTCACAGATCTCCGCCCATCACCTTTTTAAAATGTCTCTTAAACTCATGAATGACAACTAATGGAGACTAATAATACAGCAAGGTCATCGAACATAGCAATTGGCGGAACAGTTTAATAATTTTCTTGTTCTGATTTCAGATTAGACAGCTCCTACATCTTTAAGACAGTTTCTTAATTCTGTTTGCGGCCCCTCACTAGTTCAGTCGATGTAACTCAACCACAGCAGAATGGTCTCTCTCTCGTGTCTTGCACTGTCATTGGCTGTAGGTCATTGCTTGTCCCCAATAGGGTCCATATATTTAACATGCTAGGGCCTAACAAAAATAATGGTTTGTTTCCGGTTGCCGACCGACCCTGCCGATTTAGGTGCGACCCAATATATTTTATGAGTTTTTTTTTTTTTTAAAGATTAAATTTTTTTTATGAAGTTTCATAGAAATCTTAGTCAAACCTTTAGTATTATGGATATTAAACATGCTGGCAGAGTACATGCATCCATGTTGTTGTGAACATTTTAATTAAATAAAGAAATTCCCTATCCATAGTCGCCGTGGGAAAGAATAAAATAATAAAATAAAATAAATTCCCTACCTACCCATGGCCTTAACTGACAACCAACAGGAAACAAACTATTTTTTTTTATGCCTAGATATTTGTCGGGTGTCTGCAACACATTGGCGAGTCACTTGGGTTGCGTCTTGGAACAATTCATACATATCAATGGAGCACCAAGACGCATGAGCAGAGCGAACACCGAGTGTCCCCGCCTCCCCGATCATGTTTGCTTTGCACCAAACGTTCCACCCAAAAACGGAATTTCAGTCAAGATTAGGCCAAATTCTGCAATATTCCACGTTTTACAGTTGATTCCATTTTTATTGGTCGATTCCGTGAACGCGGATTTCATATGGCTCTAGCCTCTGATATGGAGCTTTCGAGTGCAAATCAGGGCTATACTTGTGTAGTTTGAACTTGGAATACGTTATTAAACAGTTTATGCAATGTCAATGGGGACAAGCTCCTGTCTGACTGGAGGTCACTGAAGTCTACTTTGTGTGCACTGTGGAGAGTTCATTTCAGTGAGCCTCAGTCAGCACTGTGGAGGTCAGTGAGCCTCAGTCAGCACACTGTGGAGGTCAGTGAGCCTCAGTCAGCACTGTGGAGTTCAGTGAGCCTCAGTCAGCACTGTGGAGTTCAGTTCAGTGAGCCTCAGTCAGCACTGTGTAGTTCAGTTCAGTGAGCCTCAGTCAGCACTGTGGAGTTCCAGTGTTTCCCACAGGATTTTCAGAGACTGTGGGGTGAACCTCCGACCCTCTAGGGAGGTCCGGGGGCATTTTTTGTGTACATTTTAAAGTTAAATGAGAGCAAAATAAAGAGGCTAGATCTATGATGAACTTTGTGCTCAACACACAAAATCGACTAGACTAGTGCTTCCCAATCCTCTCCTCGAAGCACCCCAGCCGTTCAATGTATTTGTTAAATTGAATTCCACCACCAGCACACCTGATTCAACTTAACTAGCCCTTTATTAGTTGAATCAATGTGTGCTGGTGGTGGAATTTAACAAATGCATGGAACGGCTGGGGTGCTTCGAGGAGAGGATTGGGAAGCACTGAACTAGAGCATACATTTGAGCCATCAAAGAAATGAAGCAAAAGTGGTTACCTGTGTTGAACTGGTTTATTATTTTGAAAAAAAAATAAATATATATAGTGGATTACTATTACGACTACTACCACTGCCAATACATCCCTATTGGCAAACTTTATATTAAAGGGGACATGCATTGCTATTCCTAGCACTATTTGGGCAACTTTACACAATTCCTGTGAGTCTATGGAACACCTCTAAGGTTTTATAAAAAAAAATGCATTGTTTTATATTTCTAATCAAGTACTCAAAAGCCATTTCCCAGCATCTGGATTTCAGGCTGTGTTGGCCTGGCTCCGCCCATAAGCACTTTGAGTGACAGTCATCCACACAGTCTGCGACTGGCAGACAGAGAGAGATAGAGGGAGACTGAGGCACGGAGCACTGTGTAAACAAGCGCTGCGTCCGTGCCTGTGTAAACAAACTGCGTCCGTGCCTAGAGCTGCTGCGGTTATCGCATTACCGCGGTATCGCTGTTACATCACGCCCACCGCAGAGTTTAGCTGAATACCGCATCACCGCTGTTTTTTATAATAATACTCTCAACCAAAGCAATGCGCGGCAGTCGGCCCGACATTAAATACAGCAGTGTGTTATAATCACATTTTTATGAGCTAACGAATTCCGTTATATTGGACATTTGTATTAATTATATCAAGCGAAGAACTGAGAAATTTGGCAGAGAGAGACGGCAACATTATCGTGAAATATAAACGTTGCGTGATGACTATTATATCTCCGCCTCCCAATGAACAACATGCAACTGCAGAGCCGCAGAGCCAGCGGCGCTCTCAGGTCCAGTCTGGGGACCGCTCAGCAGCGCCACCCACCCAACAGCTGAATTGCCAATGGCTGAATTGGAGTATTGCACTGTGCACGCACAACTGTCAGCTCTGCGGCTCTGCAGTTGCATGCTTCTCGCAAATCTAGCTCCCGCTGCCAAACCAAATTAATCTCGACATCGCTTCACCAATAGTCGTTATCAGAACACTACACACATATCATAATAGAACACACATCGAATGCCTTTGTTAATCATAACAAGTAGTAACTTTATAATAATAATAAGAAGAAAGGGTCGGGGGGGTAACTGCCGGGCGCTACCACCGCTGCCAGCGACACCGAGTGAACGGCGCACGACCAGAGGGGAGACTTCGAATCCGTGTTTCACTTTCAATAACGAATGCGTGCTTGCCGAATCCCAAACACTATTCATGCTGCAAAGTCATCCTCTAAAGATAGACATTTAGACTAGAGGCAGGCTATATGCTATAAAGAGTAGACTACTACTAATAAAAAAAAGAAAAAAATGCATTCAAACTTTTTTTTGTGGTAACCGCGGCGGTAGGAAATATTTCGCAAATTTGTGCGGTAAGGAAAAAATCAATACCGCGGCAGCCCTATCCGTGCCTGTGTAAACAAACGCTGCTCTCTCTATCTCTCTCCCTCGCAGAGTGCAGTCAGGTGTCGGGTTACACTATCTGCCTCGCTGTTTGCTATCGCTGTGTGGGCTGCCTAGGTTGTGGGCGGGCATTGGCTCCAACCACAGAGCCAATCGGATCACTATCCGCTCCATCCTCGCCTCGAGTCGTTACGTCACGATGCGAGTCAAATCAGAATGACCTAATTAACTGGAGCAGGAAATAGTCGGACATGAATGAGAGCAATCCGCCAATATGGTATTTAGAGACACAGACACATTGATACTAACTACTATTACTATAATACAATGCTAGACACTGAAAAAAGCCATTTATAATGCATGTCACCACAGTCTAGGTAATTAATGGGAAACCCTGAGTTCAGTGAGCCTCAGTCAGCACTGGAGTTCAGTGAGCCTCAGTCAGCACTGTGGAGTTCAGTGAGCCTCAGTCAGCACTGGAGTTCAGTGAGCCTCAGTCAGCACTGTGGAGTTTAGTGAGCCTCAGTCAGCTTGTACATGGCAGCCTTTTACAATGTCAGTGTCTAGATACTTGCCTTGCTGAAATGCCATAACATCATAATTATCACTGGAAAAACATAAATAAATGTACAAATATAATTTCCCGGCAATGGGATCTAGAGGCCACCTTGTACATTTGAGTCCACTGTCTTCGTTTATTTCCACTATTTTTTACATTTTAACTGACAAACTCTTCCTTTGCAGGCCGGAAGCTCTGCATCTGCACCAAAGACTTCTGCTTCAAGGAGGTGGGTGAAAACTTATTGACAGTATACCTTAGAAAATGGTACACTGTCCCATCCAGCCCTGGCTTAATGATGGTATACCCTTAGAAAATGGTACACTGTCCCATCCAGCCCTGGCTTAATGATGGTATACCCTTAGAAAATGGTACACTGTCCCATCCAGCCCTGGCTTAATGATGGTATACCCTTAGAAAATGGTACACTGTCCCATCCAGCCCTGGCTTAATGATGGTATACCCTTAGAAAATGGTACACTGTCCCAGTGTCCCATCCAGTCCTGGCTTAATGATTGTATACCCTTAGAAAATGGTGTCTTGTGATTCTAATATGGCACATTCTTTCTTATTGACCTTCCAGGAAACCTTCCACTGTGAGGAGGCACTCTGGGGTGGACGAGTCGGACTCCAGTGGCAGTGATCATGACTTGGCGGTCCCAATCATCACTTCAAATGGACAACTGGATTTAATGCGATTACCGAAAGGTAGGTGTTCTTGTTTCCTCCCCGGCTGACCTGAATGCTGCAAAGCTTCAATCTATCACTGCCCTGGGAATCTACACAAATCGCTATTTGAATGCTTTTTTTTTTTACCGCTCCAAAAATGTACCTACATCAGCATGAGAAATGGCTTATAATTAGGGATGCTCGATATTGGCTTTTTTACAGATACACCGATATTGTCCAACTCTTAATTACCGATACCGATATATGCAGGGTCCCCCCCCCCCCAAAGAAACGGAATAATTTCAGGTAATTAACACTATGGGTGCCGGCCAGAAATCCGGAAAATGACTGTGGATTGCCAGCGCTATTTGTCTATGGAGAAATTCCCCTTCTTTGCAGGGCTATAACTTTTTAAATTCTATTGCTACATTGCCATTATTAGGGCCCATTCAAAGTCCTATATGTATTGTTCATTGTGTAGCAACGTTAAACTTTTTCATTCACATATTCATAGTAAAGTATGGTCTAATGTATAAGTATGTTTTCATCTCTTTCTGCAGCTTTCTCCAGAACGTGATATATAGCCCCAAATGCATTATATTGATGATGAAATACAGTTTGATGGCAATCGGGGCGATATAAAAAATTTCAATTGGACGTACTTCTAGAATGATCTACGTATGATCTGATGATGACCGGATGGGCGGGGGATCGTTTATAATTCCGTGGGCAGCGTTATATCATTCATCTAGTGTGGGTCATATGTTCATCATAACAGTTTATATGGAATACGATAAAAAATAACGCTGAATCTTACCGTATCCTCCTCGCGCCGTTGGGCGATGAGCGTGGAACAGTCATTTACCTATTATGGTATGTAGAAATATCGGGTCCATTTCCAGCTTGTATAATAGTATATATGTCCAAATCATGTTGTTTATCGAGTTATTGGCAATCGATCGCTATGTATTGTGTCGAGATCGAGTCCCGGTAGCCAAACAGAGTGCCCGGAAGTAATACGGCCGACCAGCACAACCTCCATAGCACTTCCTGTTTGGCGATTGCGCCGATCGGCCACCAGATGGCGCTCCTGAACCGCCAGAGAGCTCAGTGGGTCCTCCTGGTGGATCTCAGGCCAGCGGAGGGGAAATATGAATCCGATCGCAGATTTTTGAAATATTGATATAAGGACGCTGTAAAGCGTCCTCTGGCAACTTGAGCATGGCCGGGAATGACGCTTTTAAGCGTTTTCCGGCAGTCAAAGTGTTAACATTACATATCTCTTGTTGTGGAATTAACACAACATTATGCATACTTTTGACAATAAATAAAATCAGAATTTGTTCTTACTTGCTTGCCTGGGTAAATAAAGGTTATAGAAATGTAAAAAAAAATAAATAAAAATTATTGAAAACCGATACCCGTATTTTCCGATATCACATTTTAATGCCAATATCGACCGATGATATCGGTAGGCCGATAATATCGGACATCCCTACTTATAATAATAATAATTCTACTAGGGCTGCTACTAACAACTATTTTGATAATCGATTAATCTGTTGATTATTACTTTGTTTAATCTGATAAAAAAAGTACATTACAGCTCTACAAAATAATAACTCGACACAGCTCAAAGTTGATTTATAGAGCACATTTAAAACAACTGTATTTGACAAGTGCTGTAAGGGTCAATAAAAGGCTAAAAATAAAATAAAAACACAGGGAAAGCAATGTGGCACAAAACATACCATGGTATACAGCACCATACAACGATACAAGTACAGTACAGAGATGCATGTTTAAACATACCATGGTATACAGCACCATACAACAATATACAACGATACAAGAAGTACAGTACAGAGATGCATGTTTAAACATACCATGGTATACAGCACCATACAACAATATACAACGATACAATAAGTACAGTACAGAGATACATGTTTTAAAATCGGGTGCCCAGCTCAGCCTGAGTTGAAAGCCAGGGAGAAGAAGTGAGTCTTTAGAGAGGACTTTAACATCTCTAGGGACTGGGCAGATCTAATGTGCAGGGCAGGCTGTTCCAGAGCCTAGGGGCAGATCTAATGTGCAGGGCAGGCTGTTCCAGAGCCCAGAGGCAGATCTAATGTGCAGGGCAGGCTGTTCCAGAGCCCAGGGGCAGATCTAAGGGCCTTTCTCACTCAGCTATTGGGATCGAATCACCGCCCCGGGGCACGGGGGGGAGTGTTCTCACTCAGACGGGCACACCCCTTTTGGGATCGAACCGGCGCTGATTCGTTTTACCCCCCGCTGAACCTGGGCCAGTTGGATTAGGTGGTTTCGGATTCGGGGAGCGGGGGGCGTGACACACAACGTCGTTACTGTCATGCTTGCTTGAATTTTGGGCAGATAACACCACACAGCAACAACTGGAGAATACCCACAAAAACGATATTTATGGGCAATTTGAGAGTTCAGACCTCAACCAAAAACAAGCATGTGGAACCTCACAGCTCAGTGGATGAAAACATGAAGCCACGTTACAAAGCACAGCACTTCTGGCTCGCATTAGGCCTGGCAATTTTTGTTTGCCATGCTATTTCTATACATTGGTTTCTTGTTTGAATGCATTTATTTCTATTAGACCAGTGGTGCCCAACCAGTCGGCCGTGGTCGACCAGTAGATCAATGACATGTAATATAATTGTCACGAGCGATGGGATGTTAGCTGCTGAACAGGCTAAGCTAACTAGCGTTAGCCGTTAGCTTAGCGTTAGCCATTGCTGTATACTATACTTTCTTGTTCGAATGCATTTATTTCTATTAGACCAGTGGTGCCCAACCAGTCGGCCGTGGTCGACCAGTAGATCAATGACATGTAATATAATTGTCACGAGCGATGGGATGTTAGCTGCTGAACAGGCTAAGCTAACTAGCGTTAGCCGTTAGCTTAGCGTTAGCCATTGCTGTATACTATACTTTCTTGTTCGAATGCATTTATTTCTATTAGACCAGTGGTGCCCAACCAGTCGGCAGTGGTCGACCAGTAGATCAATGACATTCAATATAATCGATGCAGCAATGTTACTAGTAAAAGGCTAAGCTAACTAGCGTTAGCCGTTAGCTTAGCGTTATGGTTAACCCTGCAAAACGCTCAAAAGCGGACTCTACAACACCATCCATTCGTGATAAAATGGGGTGGGTTATATTGACAAGGCTTGACAACAGAGGTTCAAATATAACTTCATATTTATTGGTTATTTGTTCATTTTATATCAGCATCCAGTCTCCGCCGTCGTGTTAAGACACTTCCTGTTTACATTTTCGAACGTGACATCATCGCCTACGGCAAGCGTAAACGCTCAAAAGGCAAACCGTAAACAGAACCCGTAGCGAACCAAGACTGCAGTGTGTACACAAACTAGAGGGGGGTTCGCATCAGATCTCGGAATGGACTAGAACGAAATGGAATGGAACCGAATAGGTGAGTGAGAAAGGCCCCTAATGTGCAGGGCAGGCTGTTCTAGAGCCCAGGGACAGATCTAATGTGCAGGGCAAGCTGTTCCAGAGCCCAGAGGCAGATCTAATGTGCAGGGCAGGCTGTTCCAGAGCCCAGGGGCAGATCTAATGTGCAGGGCAGGCTGTTGGCAGATCTAATGTGCAGGGCAAGCTGTTCCAGAGCCCAGGGGCAGATCTAATGTGCAGGGCAGGCTGTTCCAGAGCCCAGGGGCAGATCTAATGTGCAGGGCAGGCTGTTCCAGAGCCTAGGGGCAGCCACACCAAAGGCTTGGTCACCTCTGGTCTTCAGCCTAGTCCAGGGCCCTCATGTATCAACCTGACGTACGCACAGATATGTGCTTAAGCCGTGCGTACGACCATTCCTAAGCAAAGTGTGGCATTTATCTATTTGAACTTGTGCTTGACTTTGTGCGTATATTTAAGCACAGGTCGGACCATGCGTAGTTGACGCCCGGTGGTAGAATATTTTTACAACGCGGAAATAAGCACTGACTGCGCTCCGCGTAACTCAACCCGTTATTATTTTGCGCATATATTGCAGAAATACGGGAACGTTTTGATTATATTTAAAAGGCTTTGCCATTGTTAAACGTAATGAGTGGAACCCCGAAGCTGTAAGCAGAATACAAGTCATATGAACACCCACGATATAAACGCATTGCAACGAGAACAGACAGAGGTTATTTGTTGAGTGTATGTGTATTGTGTATACAAAACCCTTGCAATAAATGTGTCTTAAATGAATGAAAAGCATACATGCTCTGGACACAGAGCATATATCGTGTGGGTGATATCATGACTTGTATTCTGTGTCAAAGCCTAAATCAAAACGTCCCCGTATTTCTGCAATCTATGCGCAAAATAATAACGAGTTGAGTTCTAACAGAACGTATTACATGCTGGTAGGCTGATAGAGTAAACTATGATATGAATATGATATGATATAAAGGTATACTGGTCCGTCCGCGAGGATATCGAGGACTCGAGTTGGGGGACCCTGATGTAAACGAGACAAAAGTCTTTCTCTGGTCTGCATCCCCTTAACAATTGTGTGTATTGAGCCGTACTGTATTGTACCCATTCTGCAATCTGTTAAATAAAGTTTTCATTCATTCAGCCATTAAATGCAATTGGGGGGGGGGGGAATAACAAAGTAATAAAGATAGTGGACAGACTATGTAAATATGATGATGGGATTCAAGTTCGCGTTTTTATTGATCATAGGCATGCTGTCATAATCAAACATTCTAGAACATTTGTCGTCACAGATCATGTCATAATAGAACATAGGCTACATGGCATGGTCCATCGTGATATTGTGTAGACTGTTATTACTGTACCACCCATTGTGACAACAGCCTTGTGAGCTCCCGCACACAAACATGATGGAATTCAGTTTGTATTGATCACATAGGCAGGCTACATCATACATGGCAGTGAGATTCATTGTTCTTGTATATGCTCTCGTATTATTGTTTATATAGGCTACCCAATACTGACATCAAAATAGATTGTATGCCTCTAGAAGTCATATGCAGCAGGTAGAAAATTGACGGAAAATCCGTCGCGATTTGGAATAAAATTGAGGAGAACTTTAATCCCTGGGTATTAATCAAACAAAACGGAAAAAGGCAGTCATATTCCAGCACGGTCTTTATTAGTGTTTGCGCTGCCCAGGCAGCAATGGTTAATAGATATCATATCCGACATCACCGTACGTGTACCAGGGTTTCCGTTAGAAAAAATTGTTGCCGGCCTCAGTGTCCGGTAGATTTCAATCTACCGGTCAAATGAGAGAAATTCCGGTCAGAGTTTATTGAGCTTAAAAACAATTGATAGGCAAAAGAATGACAACAAAACAAAAGAATGACATCATCAAGGCATGTAGATTTATAATATTTTTACTTAAAACTAGGCTACTTTTCCGTATAAAGTCATATTCCAAATAAAATAAGTCCCGAGACTCGTGCTGCTGCTGACTTTAAATCAAATAGGTGTCTGTGGGCAGTCGCCCGACATTAATAAACAGTCTGTTATAATCACATTTTTATGAGCTAACGAATTCCGTTATATTGGACATTTGTATTAATTATATCAAGCGAAGAACTGAGAAATTTGGCAGAGAGAGACGGCAACATTATCGTGGGTTTGCGTGACGACTCTCTCTCTCTCTCCACCTCCCAATGACTTATTTGCGAGAGTATGTCGATGCAGAGCAGCAGATTCAGCTGTTATTGGCTCTTTTCTGGGGACCGCACAGCAGCGCCCCCCACCCAACATTGAATTGGAGTACTGCTGGAGTACTGCACTGTGCTGCTGCTGCTCCGGCTCTGCAGCTTCACAAAAGTTCGCACACCCAGCACTAAGCTCTCGCTGACAACGTCGTTGTCATTATTAGAAGCAACGATGAAACAAATGTAATGATTGTTTCGTTCATTGCATAGGCTATTTAATTTTAGTCTATTTTAATACAATTCAAATAATCAAATTGTGCTTAGATTCAGGGAATTATTTTCACCGGAGAGATTAAATATGTCGGACTTCAACAGATTTTGCCGGTCAAATACCGGTAATTACCGGCTAACGGAAACGCTGACGTGTACACGTCTGTCAGCCTGTCTCATAACACGCTTCCCTCGGTTTAGTCCATTTTTCCACATTTCATGGGGGTGGTCCATTACCGTATATGGTTAATCGGGGCGGTTTTGGTATGCAAATACGTGAAAGTGTGCACGAGCCTCGGCGTAGGACCACGGTGATAGTTATCATGACAGGTGTGCGTAGGACCTGTGTACGCACGTGTGATAAATCCCGTTTTTTTTGTGCGTGCACACATTCTAAATTCTGTGCTTACGTGTGGAAATAGAACATTTTCTGAGGAAAATTGATAAATGAGGGCCCTGGGGACAACCAGCAGCAGCTGATTGGCTGATATCAGTGCTCAGACAGGAGCATGAAAGTGCAGGAGTTCAGACAGATACTGAGGTACCAGCCCATGTAGAACTAAAAAAAATAAACAATTCTAAAACGCACTGGGAGCCAATGAAGCGAGGCCGCGACCGGAGTGATGTGGTCACGCTTTCGCTTGTGAGGAGACGGGCTGCTGCATTCTGCTCGATGCAGGCCGATGCAACAGTCACTGGTCGGGATACCAACATACATCGAGTTGCAATAATCCAGCCGTGTGTTGATAAAAGCATGGATTACCCTCTCTAAATCACTGGGGGAGAGATAGCCCTTTACCTTGGCTAGGAATCAAATAAAAATAACAGGTAACCCGATTGTCAAATTTAAAGGCGCTGTCAAAAGTCACACCAAGGTTTTTGAAAGAGGAGCGGATGTTTGACGTTAAGGGCCCCAGAAAACCAGCAGGATAATCTGATGGGTCACGTCCAAACATAATAATCTCTGTCTTGTTTCCATTGAGACGTAAAAAGTTATGTCCATCCAGGATTTTACATAATTTAAGCAGTCAATGATAAGGTAGCCATCCGTATCAGACAAGGTATTGTTCTTTTTCTACATCATTTCATGGAGCTGTAATTAAAAAAAACAAGGATTCAATGTCCCCGATGACATCACTGGTGGCCACATTAAAACTAATTTACTCAATAACTGTCAAACTAAATAAATGTGTGCAAAATAAATCGGCTTCAAGTGCCCCTTTTAAAAAGTATTTCAAATCAGTTAAAGTAAAGGTTGCTTATTTGTAGGGATGTCCCGATCACGTTTTTTTGCTCCCGATCCAGATCATGTGATTTTGAGTATCTACCGATACCGATATTTCCCGATCCGGGAAAGAATTTTGCCAAAACAAACCAATAGTATCCAGCTGCAGAACGGCAGACCAGCCACCTCAGACCCAAATGCATTTCTTTTGATTTAATTATACATCAAATGATTTATGCCAAGGATTGCAATGCCTCGCTTGAATTAAGTTAACTTTTCACCTGGATAACGTCAACATTTAGGGTGAATGTAATGTGAGAAATTGGGATTAAAAAATTTAAATAAAAAAATTGGGTCTGAGAGTGGCTGGTCTGCCATTCTGCAGCTGGATACTATTGGTTTGTTTTGGCAAAATTCTTCTGCTCTGTGTGACAATAAATAAATGAATGATGATATGCAATTTAAAACCAAAACTAAGGCCTCAGTATGAGTTTAAGACGTGAACATGGTCATGTTTGTTGTTGAATAAAAAATAAAAAGCTAAAAAAATAAAAATCCCCTTTATTTTTTTTGCCGATCCCGATCTTCGGAAAATCGCGTGATCGGGGCCGAATCGGGACATCCCTACTTATTTGTTCAATGAAAATAACAGTAGTGGAAATTTGGTATGAAGTAATGAAAAAGGTTTGTAGTGTAACCATGACGACGTGTGCCTTGTTTCATTCACATAGGCACCGAGTTGGTGTTTCCTGAAGCAGTGGGCAGTGAGAGAGACGACTTCAGTGGTCCTGAGTTCCCCTGGCAGAAATCTGCTGTCGTGAGGAAAGATGGTGTCAGACGACGTGGAGGTCAGCCATAGTTGTTTTGTTTTTTGTTTCTTTTTATTTACAAATACACACAAAACAAAGGTAAAGCCTAACAAAAATAATGGTTGGTTTCCGGTTGCCGACCGACCCTGCCGATTTAGGTGCGACCCAATATATTGTATGAGTTTAAAAAAAAATATTATATATAAAAAATAATTTTTTTTTTTTTTTTTTTTTTTTTTTTTTTTTTTTTTATAAGAATAAAGTTTCATAGAAATCTTAGTCAAACATTTAGTATTATGGATATTAAACATGCTGGCAGAGTACATGCATCCATGTTGTTGTGAACATTTTAATTAAATAAAGAAATTCCCTATCCATAGTCGCCGTGGGAAAGAATAAAAAAAATTAAATAAATTCCCTACCTATCCATGGCCAAACTGACAACCAACAGGAAACCAACAATATTTTTTATTATGCCTAAACACGATACAAATTAACTGACGGCACAATGAATCTGCCATTATGAATGAATGGAGAAAATTATGCATCAATTAGCACACCATGATATAGGGTTGCCCCCCGGACCCCGGTTCTAAACGGGAACCGGTACTAAATTAGAAAAAAAAACTGAGTATTAATAAGCTCCGACGTTATCGGTACTGCTATCGATACTCGAGAAATTATTATTATGATTTTTTTTCCAGAGGAATTTAAACGTTGCCAACTATCTCTCCTCTCTGTCTGCATGAGAAGCGAGGCAGCAAGCCATTACACACACTTGTCGCGAGCCGCTCACACATACACGGGTAGGGAGGTGCCTGTCCGTGGCTAGCTACGTTAGCTATGGAGCTAATAGAGTGTATCATCCAGCAACACTGAAACTGACTAACGTTAACGTTATGCAGAGTTCATCATTCATACTACACTACACGTATGAACTCGACATAGCGTTAACGTTACTCCGTTTCCATGAAGTGTTTAATTAGCAACAATCTGTTCTGTTGTTAAATGTAACGTTAACGTGGCTAGCTACGTTAGCTACGGAGCTAATAGAGTGTACCATCCAGCAACACTGAAACTGACTAACGTTAACGTTATGCAGAGTTCATCATTCATACTACACTACACGTATGAACTCGACATAGCGTTAACGTTACTCCATTTCCATGAAGTGTTTAATTTAACGATAAGGTAGGTATCCAACGCACTTCCGGCGAGGACAGGAAGCCGTCATGAAATCGTTGTAGTAATTTTTTAGTCTTAACTAAAAGATTTTAACAAAATAAAAAGCAGCAGCACTATTGCATAACTGAGTCACGTTTGCTATATATTTCTTTCTTTAGGGGAGTAGGACATTTGTTTAACAGTTTTAGCATGATGTTTTATAGATGGCCAGGGTAAACATGTTTTTGTTTTTTAACACTTTGAGCACCAGCCGTGTTTTCCTTTTTACCCCCTTGAATGCCACCATCCACGGCCAATGTTAACGTTAATATCGCCTAATCTATGTTTTAAATTATGGTTATGTGTCTAATCTGCCCGTCGCTTATCAAAGAATCATTTTCCAGTCAACATTGTCAAGGCAGATTGTATTTTTATCACTTAATTTCCGTTTGATAGCATTTTGAAAATCACCTGTTTTCGGGGAAAAAACAACCCATGCCTATGATAATCGCCTTTTACTGGAATATTCCAGAACGTTGTCATTTGTCGGCCTATTTATGAATCGTTTTCAAATAAACGCTAGATGATCGATAGTATATGTGTGCGCACGCTGGTGCCGTGCGCTGATAATCGCTGCTCTTATTTCCTCATGGCTTTTACAGTCAAAACAGCCATATCACATATCATATAAACGCTTATATATCCGTGAAAACAAGTCTGATTATCCTAACACTGATAACATAGATTCCTTACCTGAGGTCAGGTGGTATCCAAATGGTTTATTCCAATTTCCGATCGCCATTCAAAAAAATCGATAAATGTATTGATCCATCGTGTGTACAGTATAACCCATATTCGCCGTGGCTCAGAGGCTCCAGAATGAACTCTGGTAGACCCCGGCTGCATCAGTGAGAAGTAAAATGTGGAGTCAGAAATCCGTTCTCCTATTCACTTTCATTGAGTCCATTCCAAAAGGGTGATTTACCATCTGGGAGACGATAGGGGGTGCTTTTTTCACATCCGAGCGCCGGCGGTCCCTGGATCTCCAACGGTAGGCTCGCGTGATGCAATATGATTTCAGATCGCTAATAAAAAAAAAACACCAGAGAATACTCGTGACGTGGCATTCAACGGTCGGGGCGTAAACCCGAGAATAGCCGTGAGTGGCATACAAAGTGTTAAGAGGGGGGGGTTTGATTTGATTGAAGTTTATTTCAAATATGCAACACAACAAACAAATATCAAGTACAGATAATAGCCTTAAGCCGTTCAAATAATAAATTGTAAAACATTTTTTTTTAAATAATAATCTAAAATAACCGATAAGAGAATCGATAAAGTACCGAACCGTTAAGCAGTATCGATAAGAGTAGTAGTATCGATAAAATCCTAACGATACCCATCCCTACCATGATATGATATTTGACATGATATGATATATACAGTGATATAGGCCTAATAATTTTTCTTCGATTTTAGGCATTGCCACAAACTAAATGTATGGTATTTGGTGGTGTTCCTACCGACTGTGAAATTAAACTGAATTTAAATGGAACTGAAATTGAAAGAGTATATGAAACAAAATTCTTAGGTGTGATTATAGATCACAAACTCTGTTGGAAGCCACATATTATACAATATATAAAAGGTAAATTAGCCAAATCTGTTGGCATTCTGTACAAAACAAGGGAGCTGTTAAATCAGAAATGTTTGATTATTGTATTTTTCACTTGTTGTGCCATACATGTCATTGTGTTGAGGTCTGGGGGAATGTTTATAAAACAAATATAGATCCTATTATTAACTCTTTCTCTGCCACAGTGCCCATGCATCCTGCGGTTAGTAGGCCGGCGTTTCGTGACTGTTTTTGCGATAATTCATGATCTTTGCGGAGCTATTTGTATATTCTATATTATAGCTATGGGGAAATGGTATGGCTCATTTGACAGACACTATTGCAGTACAGCATGTAAAAAGGCATTTGTTTCTACTAGGGCTGGCCCCGAAGCCTGTTTTTGGGCTTTGAACTTCGTCAGGGTTTTTCGAACCGATGCTCGAACCTTCGTTTTTAATAATAATTTAAAAATAATTCTAAATTATTTTATTTTATTTTATTTTTATTTTTTTTATAAATATCCTCAAACTAAATCCTCAATTTGAATAAAGTGATTCATCTGATTAAATGATTTTTTTTTTTTAATCAACTTTCTTTAATGAATGAACTCATCAGTTTTAATACTATAATATTAGTGTAGCCTAATCTTTATCTGCAACTGTGAAGAAAAAACCCATTGGTTTAAACAGAATGAATAGACACATAAAAGAAATATATATACCGGTATAAAAACTTTTATTAAAAATAAAAAATTCGAATGTTGATTTAGAATTCAAATGCCAACGTAACCAACAAAGGTTCGAACGTATGGGCTCAGCCCTAGTTTCTACACACTGTAGTTTATTACACGCTGAACATTGCCTATTTCCGGAAGAATCCACTTTTTCCGTAGATCCGCGAGGGGACACTTTTTATGCAATAAGCCCGAATCGTTCTGGTTCATTCCCTGAACCCCCAATTACTCTCAAATCAAAGGTATATAACATGTACATATGTACCTTCACAAACTCATCAAGGGGGGCTGAGGTAGTCTTACCCCGAAAATCCGATCGTTAGAAAAAGCCTCATTTATGACCGGTACAGCAAGCCACTGCCATAGTTACATAAACATGTTCCACGTTCGGTCAAATATACGTAGGGGGTTCTTACCTTAGCCAGAAGGTAATCCAAGAAGAATAATTCCAATGATCCCATCGGCGATCGCGATTACAAGTTTATATGTAATTACACGTTTACTGGACACTCGGTTTTGAGGCGACGGATCTGCTTGCTTTGGGAGAGCTCCTCCCCACAGAGCCAGTCTCGATGCCTGATGCATTCAATGGCGATAATGCTGCCTTCCTGCCTTCCTATCCGAGTTCAAATGGTAGACGATACTGCCATCTGGTGATATTCGATCGGCATTGCAGTTCAAGTGTATGTGGCTGTGCCAAAGTCTGTAGCACAGGGATCAAAGGAAAAAGATCAACCGATCTAATAACGTATATATACGTGATTGGTGTTCAACACATGGCGAGCAAACATGTATATATACGTGGTTGGCGGAGATTGAGTTAAACTACAGAAAATAGCTATTAGAATAATAAACAAAGCTAGTTACCTTGAATCGACAAATGCCATTATTCATAAAGTCCTGCACTTAAAAATTTGTAGATATGGTGTACATAAAAACCTTGGAAATAATTTTTCCTGCTAAGAGTAAAAGCCTACCAGTTTGTATTCAATGTCTCTTTAAACCAAGAGAAGGAAAGTATAATTTAAGAGGGTTATCAGGGCTGTACACTGCGACGAGATGGTCGCAAATTGCGCCCTAATTTAGTCCGTGCGAGTTTAAAATAATATCTGGGGGCAAGCTTGCGAGTACTGATTTCAACCCTTCATTCGCATTTCACTCCTTAATTAATCCATACAAATTGGATACAAAAGGCATGTAGATTTATAATATTTTAACTTAAAACTAGGCTACTTTTGCGTATACAGTCATTAAATTCCAAATAAAACAAGTCCCGAGTTGAGACTCCGTGCTGCTCCCAACGAATCCCAATAGTATGCAACTGCAGAGCCGCAGAGCAGGGACGCTTTCAGGTCCGGTCACAGGCCCGCTCAACAGCGCCCCCCACCCAACGGCTGAATTGCCAATGGCTGAATTGGAGTATTGCACTGTGCAGGCACAGAGGCCCCGCTCTGCGGCTCTGCAGCTGCATGCTTTTCGCTAAATCCAGCCGTCGTTATCCGAACACTACACACATATCATAATGTTCACGGCAAACTGTAGTTGATCACCAGGTATGTTTTATTAACGTAGAATAATTTATATAAGAAAAACGATAGGGAAATCTCTTCCCTTTCTCCACTGGTTAAAAATGCCACAAACTGAAATTGAAACTTGCTGTGTGCCGCAGTGATATGTGTTTATTATGAAATGACAATTGCGTGTTGACACGCCCACTGCGCGAAGCCTCCAAATAACTTTTTCCAGTTTGCACATATCTATTATCTATGACTAATTCTATCTATTTTTAGGGGCAAATGCAGTGAAATAGTCGCGCTGTGGTTACATCATAGAATAGAATAGAATAGAAATACTTTTATTATCCCGTGGGAAATTAGACACTGCAAATCGCTCAACATTTAAACATTTAGACAGGACAGGTCACAAATTAGAATAATAACACAAATCAAATCAAGTTGCCTAGGATAAGAGTAGAGTAAAATAAAATAGGATAAAATGAAATGAAATAAAATATACAGAAATAAATACAGTAAGAATATACTGAGCATGGGGTAAACAATTTGGTCAATATAATTATAATTTAAATCTAACTAAATGAAATATGAAATATATATTCCAGTATTCAGTGTCACAAGGTGCAGTATGCTTTAGGTAGTGTATTGTCCTCCTTGGGTTCCAATAAGACCTAGATCAATGTCTGGCAGCTGTCGCTGCCCCCTGTTGTGGAGCCTGGCTATTGCTATTGCTATTTTAGAGCTGCTCTACCGGTTACAAGGTATAGTCAAGTGGATAGAAAACACAGTACTGTGTAAAATTCTTAAGGCACCCAAGAGTTTTTATATAAATTGTCTTGGATGTAAATAATTTTTCAGTAGACTACTCATTTTCATTAAATAATTTTTAAAGCATCTTCATGGTTTAATAATGCTAACATATGTTGCAGGGACTTATTATAATCATCATATTGGCGTGACTGTATGCATCAAAGGGTTAAATCAAGCATTTTTAAGTGCTTTAGAGGAAATGTCAAAATATCGCGATATCATTTAGAGGCTGTATCGCCCAGCCCTACTATAATGGTAAAATAGTTATTTAAAAATTTGCCCCTAAAAAATATTCTTTGCCCCTAAATTTCTCATTTAGGGGCAAGTGTGCCCCTAGTGAAAAAGCTTAGCGTACAGCCCTGGTTATGTATTCTTAAGAACTAATGTAAAAGCTAGATGTGTTTAAATTTTGGGAGTTAAATTATGGAATAGCCTTAGTGACGGGTTGAAGTTGTGTACTTCTCAGGTGAGATTTAAAAAAGCCTTAAAGGATAAAATAATTCAGGAGTACAGTTTTGTGTAAAACATCAAATTTTTTTTTTTTTTTTATTATTGCAAAACAAAATTATTAAAAGTCAGTACTCGACACACAATGCATACTGAAACTAACAATTAAGGTGGCTAAAATGACATGCAAGTACAGAAACGGAAAACAAAAAAAAGTATATAATAATATTTTACCGTATACAGTGTATATCCAACGAAATTACCAATTATACCAATGTCTTATACAGGATATACCCCTAATACCTATTATCTAAAACCCTACACACATATGCTCCAGCTCGAACCCCCCCTCCCGGACCCCTCCTTGGATAGTACCTCCATTATCCCTCACTCCTAACCAGACACTACCATTATAAGCTAGCTTTTATTCTCTCCACCACTTCTAACCACATTGACATTTTGGATTCGTTGAGACCCAGAATTCTTGCTGTAGATATTTCTTGATAAATCACATCGAGATATGTAAGAAACCAAACCTTCCGGCAAATTTTTTCCGGTTGAAACCAGCGTGATGCGATCAGTTTTTTTAGCTACTGTGATACCCGATAAAACCAATCTCTTTAGCTGTGGATTTACTGCAAACTCAAAAACATCATTCAATAGTAATACAGAGGGGTGTACTGGTATATTCCAAGATACGAGTTTTGATAATTGATGGGTCACATCTTTCCAGAATGCCTTAACTGGTGGGCAGTCTCCAGTCCCTTCGTCTCCATTTGTACATTGGGAGCATTTTGAGTCTTGTTTAAGACCCATTCTGTTCAGTCTTATAGGAGTCAAGTATGTCCTGTGAATATAGTTAAGATTGATTTGTTGATGGTCCGGGTTCCTTGATGTAAGACGGACATTTGCCCATGCTCCTTGCCAATCAAAGTCACTTTCCAGGTCTGGTATATCCCTCCTCCAGACAGTCTAGTTGGAGGGTTTCATACGAGGACGTTAGTAATTGATAATAAAAACCTGATACAAAACCTCTCGATGTCTCTCTTTCATAGAAGAATTTGTGGTATCTGTGGTGTTCAACTGGTATGTCTAACTTTTTTTTTCTTTAAAGAAATTATATCTTGCAGCATATTTAAAAAAAAAAATCTTTATATTAAAATATATTTAGTTTTTAAGAATTTGTCAAGGATAGGCAAAAATAAGCATGTGCTTCAGCCTATTCCTTTTTTCGGTTGTTGATTTTGGATTTTGTGTGTGAGCTTGTCATAACTAATCATTTACTTAGGCAAGTTAGCCAGTTTATTAACCAATGAAAATGTTAATTTTGTGTGTGCATGTTTGTTAGGACGTGAACACATGGGAATTGTGAGTTGCACAGCGTGTGGGCGACAAGTCGACCACTTCCAGAAAGACTCCCTCTACCAACATCCTGTTCTCAACGTGCTCATCTGCAAGGTGAGATTTCCCCACCTTGAGTTTACACGTGTCATTAGCAGGGGGTTTGATGACCGAGGGCCAATTTGGGGACCCAACATTGGACTGAGGGCCGGCCAAATTGATTGGTCTATACCAGGGGTCGGCAATTAGGTTTGCCCACGGGCCAAATTTTCCCCAAGCCATTGTGTGGCGGGCCAATGATAGTGAATTTTTTTTAACTCTGTCAAAAAAACCGACATATACATGTTTGCACTGTCTTTTTTTCTATTATAAAGTGCCTCTCACACAGTGCATAACACATGAACAGATCAGTCATTTGATTTTAATGCAGGTGCTCGCATTATAAATCGAATGTATTATTATTAGTATAACATGAACAGATCAGTAGGGTGCATTTGATTTGAAGCACCACAGCGGGTGTATTATACATCGAATGTATTATTATTATTATAACAAATGAACAGATCAGTAGGGTGCATTTGATTTGAAGCACCAAGGCGGGTGTATTATACATCGAATGTATTATTATTATTAAAACACAACACTCACCATAATGCAGGCAGCCCTGCCCTGGGCTTATTATTGTTTTTGCTTCGGTCCTCCAAAATCCATGCTCATGTTTGAAACATGTCAAATGTCCACTCGCGTTGAATGCCCACCCAACTTGAACACAGTTGCTTGCTTCATTGCCTCGTGTTGCCATGTCAACACGCGAGAGTCACCGGTTGCTTATTATTGTTTCGGTCCTCCAAAAGCCAATGTTTGAAACATGTCAAATTTAAGTATGACTCTTGTTTATTAAAATAAGCTTTATAGGTCGTAGGCTCCTCTTCTGGCTCATCAGTTGGTATTTCCCAGTTGCAAAGAAGTTATCCAAAGACGTTTGTTTTGTTTTTGCAAACGTTCACGCGCATGATGGCATCTCAAACGCGGAAGTGAAAGTGAAATTCCATTGGTTCTCCCAGTCCACGTGACCATTTCTAGCATTTCAATTGGCTATAGTGACAGCCATAGATATGATGAATAGATATATACAGCTTCACAAAGACACTCTGGCGTCACGACGAGTGAATATTTCCTGCGCGTAAAATAAACATCATATTCTCAAAATAACCTGACGGGCCAGAAATGATTGCTGGCGGGCCCATTTCGGCCCGCGGGCCGCCTATTGCCGATCCCTGGTCTATACTCTATAGTATACAATCTCCTTTGAGATATAACAAGCTCAACTGGCTGTCAATCAAAGGAGACTGGACTCATTACAACTTTGCCAAAAGTGAAAGTTAACACAGATGGGATTATAAACATTGCGAGATCAAAGAAAACAGCAAAAATGGACGTTTGCAAATGTTCTACACGGTTTATTCAGTTTATAGACTATGGAAAACAAGAGAAAACTCTATAGTTGGGTGGAATGTGAATATAAACAAAAGCGAGGCGTTTACAAGAAAACTATTTTGGACACCTTTTAATGCACTTTCTTTAGATCTGATCTGAGGACAAAGATTGGATTTTTTCCAACAACTAAAAACACAAAACACTGGTACAAGTGTTGACTGAAACGATTCCCAGTTTGTGACAATCTAAATGTGTGCTATCCCTTTAAATGACCATTTCACTTAGTAACCTTTTGTTCTCAACTGTCTGTATTTGTCTGTATTAAATACTGTCGTTCGATCAGTCTTGCTTCAGGTATTACTCAAGTGATGACATAAGCAAGGATTGCGATGGGCTGGACGAACAATGCAGGTATGATGGTTTTATTCCCATATTTTCTAATTGTATATTTTCTTATTTGAACCCTTTCACTACCACACTACAGAAGGTTAACCTGTTCCACCCGACGGTACCGGTCCCGAAATGCCACCTGGTTATTAATCAATATTTTTTTGACTGTTGTATAAAATTTGCATATTCAAGTATTAACATCACTAACATGTCACAACAGCATGTAGAATGTATATTATCATCAATACGTTATGCTAGGTTAACCGTCTGTAGTGTGATCGTCTGTAGTGTGATAGTGAAAGGGTTAACCTGCTGTCATGTGGCAGTGAAAGGGTTAACCGTTTGGTAGTGCGGCAGTGAAATGGTTAAAGGTGCAATAGATGACATCACTACATGTCCCACTAAAGCACCAGCACGTCTCAACTAGCAGCACTTTCATCTAGGGATGCCCCCCGGACCCCGGTTTTAAACGGGAACCGGTACTATATTAGAAAATACCGGAGTATTTATAAGCTCCGACGTCCTCGGTACTGCTATCGATACTCTAGAGAAATTATTATTATTATTATTATTATTATTATTATTTAAAAGTTGCAAACGATCTATCCTCTCTCTGTCTCTGCACGAGAAGCGAGCCACAGCGAGTCATTATTACACACACTCCTCGCGAGTCGCTCGCTAGTAGTGCTACATACGGGTACTCCTTAATGAAAGTTCTCTGTGCTGAAGCGCGCTGCACACAGACACAGACGGCTCTGAGTCTGCATGCACCGTGACTCGTGATGGCGGATAGAGCGAAGCGTTCTAAAGAAAGTATGGATATACAACGCACGTTGCCACAAGTGCAACAAAACATTTGCCAGTAAGGGTGGCAATACGAGCAATTTATCAAAACATCTGTTGGCAAAACATGATATTAGTGTGCAGAAATGCGCGTATTCGACTGCCTTGCGTGCAGTGTTCCATCTGCATCCACGTCCACTGCCGCCGGTAAGCCAAGATACGGAGTTTCCTAGGCTAATAACGAATTATTACAAATAGGCTAATAAACAAAATAATTGTTTAGCTACAAATACTACAATCTAAACTTTTTATAGATCGTCAAGCTGAGGCGTCAGCCACCAATGTGTCCCAGGCCAGTGAGCCCAGGGCCACCACACATCTTCCCTCTACCTCCCTCCACCACCCAAAGTCCTTTCACCCTAGCAGCTAGAGGAAGGATGACAGAGGATAGGGTGAACGAGTGTCACAGTTCTGTTAGCGTTTTGCATTTGTTGTTTATTATAAAAAGTTTATAATTCAGAGTCAGACACATTTAAAACATTGTTGCTGCTGTTGCTGAAGAAATTATATTCATTTATTATATTTATTTATAAAGTTATATAAAAGAACATTGCTGCTGCTGTTGCTGAAGAAATTATATTTATTTATAATACTTATTTATAAAGTTGTATTTATAAATAATAAAGCAATGTTGATTCTGTTCTTAATTAATTGTCTTTTTTTCTTGCAAAAAAAGAACCAAAAAGAACCGATAAGAGTATTGATAAAGTACCGAACCGTTAAGCAGTATCGATAAGAGTAGTAGTATCGATAAAATCCTAACGATACCCATCCCTACTTTTATCCGGGTGCTTTCCACGTTGGGAAGTAGGGAGGGGATAAAATCACCACTTTTATTCTGCACCTTTATCTGTGGATGTATGTAGGGGCGACTGTGGCTCAGGAGGTAGAGCAGTCGTCTGGTAATCGGAAGCTCCTGCTCCTCTGCAGTGTGCAGGGAACAAACTTAACTTTTTGACTTACCAGCCATTTGGCTGGTAGATTTGAAAAACTACCAGCCAGGCAGATTTTTTACAAGCCAAAAATTATAAATAGCTTTTTAGTATATAGCCATGTGTTATTATTACTATATGATACTCTCGTATGCTATTTTCAATTAATATCATAAACAACATAAGGAATATTAGCATAATTTTGAGTGGACTGAAGGAATGAGTCAGCGTTAATAGTTTTAAATGCAAATAATTTATTGAAACACTCGGGACACACACACACACACACACTGTTTCAACTCACCACCCCTGCATCATATTGTAGTCTAGTCTGTCTTCAAACTTCCACTCCTCTCGTAACTTTTTTTATATTTGAATATCAACATTATCTGTCAATCCTCAGTAATCCTCAGTTTACTATAATATACTCCTGTCCTGAGTCCCGACTAGTGACTTCATTGTCTTTAAATAATGTATTTGAGATTCTCTTAACTCTTATGCCCCCCTAACGATTTTGCAGAGTTGTCACCTTAGTGCATGAAAAGATTGCATCACGTTCAAGGTCATAAAAAACTTAATTTGTAATATTTCGTTCCAATTCTTTTTTTATGAATACCACTATGAACCTAACTCAACATATCTATCAAAGATTCCAAATATTTCCGTTTGTAGGGTTGGGGTTAGGGTTGGGGTTGGGGTTAGGGTTAGGGTTGGGGTTAGGGTTATGTTAGGGGACTGTTGAGCAAGTGTTTGGGTGGGCACGGGCACAGGGATGAGATTTTACCTTCTCCTAATCTTTCTGTCTGGGTAACCCTAACCCTAATGGCAAGAAATAAACGATTTTGGACGGTTTGAAAGCTATTGTTAACTTTTGTGTTAGTGTTTCAAAATCTAATCTTTTCAAATTCTGTGAATATATGGAAAATAAGCAAACGGACACAATTTCATGACATAATAATCAACACAGCCATCGTTGTACACAGAAACACAAAAAATATAGGCAAAAAACACAAAATAGTCGCTAAGGGGCAGAAGGGTTAAACTAATTTATTTATTTATTTATTTTTTTGAATTTCTTTTAATTCTTAAACTAATTTAATCTATTGAATAACGACCTGTTTAATGCAACTACAGTTCAATATCTTAAACTAATTTAATCTAAGTTGCTACAGGGTTTTTCAAAATAAGAGTATCATATGAGCCGAATGTTGTTAGCTGACGGAGCCATAGATATTATGACTGGAGCTGCGCTTGGGGCGGAAATTAGACCCGCACAGGATTTTCAAAATAAGAGTATCGATATGAACTACACGCCAGGTGGTGGGCAGACCTCTCATTTTTACTCGCCAAACCTTAAATCTACACGCATTTGGCGCTTGGCGGGTGCTTATTTTAGGCAGTGTGTCAGTGTCCTTGAGCAAGATACTTAACCCCTAACTGCTCCCGATGAGCAGGTTGGCCGGTGAGTGAATGGGTGAATGTGAGGCATAAGTTGTAAAGCGCTTTGGTGCTATATAAGTGCTATATAAATTCAGCCTGTTTACCATTTAATTTGTTTAACAATGTATATATATATATATATATATATATATATTTATACTTGCACTTTTTTTTTCTTTTTTTTATTATATTATACTTGTGACAGTGACCCTTTTAGAATATAAATACTTTAATCACCCAGAGGGAAATTTGACACTACAACTCGATTTTTTGCCATTAGGACTCCCAGGCTTGGTGAAACCCTACCTATGAACTCAGGTCAAATCACTATCATAATTTAAATCACTCCATCAAAACATACTTTTCTTGATCTGTGTTTGTTCTTATATTCTATGCAGTTATTTTTAGCTGCGACCAACAGCTCTATACAGTAGGTCACTGTCAGTTGGTTGGTCGGTCCACAAAGATCTCTCCACTCTCGAGCCGCCACAGGTTTTGCCCCTAAGAGGCTGAAATTTGGCATGGAGGTCAAGTATGTGTGAGACAGTTTGTGTTCATGCCCAATGGATAAAAGGGGCTAGGGATGGGTACCGAATTTGGTACTTTTAAGCAGGGGAGGAAATTAGGCCACTTTACTCGCCAAATGCGAGTATTTTTTACGTTTGGCGAGTGATTCATGAAGACCACTCGCCAGTCTGGCGAGTATACGAGAGCACTGCACAAGACCACCCGCGGACATATAATGTTTAATAAAAGTTCGCGCAGTACTGGCCAACCCGCGGACATATAATGATAAAAGTCCTGCGTTACTAGGCTAGCCATCAGGAGCACTCTCAAACGGATAACGTTAAACACAGCAGAAGATGGAAAACAGACAGACTGACCAACGGGGAACTGCATCCAACCCTAGCACAACCCTCGAGTATAAGTTACTAAGGACACATTTAAATCACAGAGGTGTAATGTTAGTCTACTGGAACTGTATACAGTGGTTAGCTTCTAGTTAGCGTTTTAGCGATAGCTGCTTGCTAGCTAACGTTAGCCCTGTGTGCTCAAAGCAGCCATCTGTTATGACTATAATGTTTCCAAAAAAGCACCGGACTACGACGTAAGGTTAGACATTTTATTTCATGCTCAAAAGCCCCTGGCTTGCACATCGCAGTCACGAAAGGGGCTAGCTAAGCTCAACCAGTGCACTGTGCACAACAGCACACCAACCCAACTGACGTTACCACAACACTTGACGGTACTTCACAGCACTGTCGTAAGACCACCGTGCTGTCTTAAAGGCACAGTGTGCCTACCCAGATGCATACACAACATTGACGCGGCTTGACAACCGAGGTTCAAAGTTAACTTGATTGATTGATTGAAAACTTTATTAACAGATTGCAGAATGGGTACAATACAGTACAGCTCAATACACACAATTGTTAAGGGGATGCAGCCCAGAGAAAGACTTTCGTCTTGTTTACATCAGGGTCCCCCATTTTCAATTCATCATAACATGACATACAGATAGACTACTCCTACATCTATACATTTCACATCTATCTATACACTTCACAACATACTTCGGTTTTTTTCTTTCACTGCCCAACCCAGTCCAACCCAGCATCTTTCACTGCCCAGTTCAGCCCAACCCAGTCCAGAATAGATACCTCTTTCATGTTAATATGTTTTATGCTAATATTGTGAAGAGTAGAGATTAATGTTTTATGCTAATAAATATTTTAAAGGGTAGAGACACGGTGTGATTATTTTACTATGATTGAAAATCTATTTAGACGAAGACATACAAAGAAGTAATTATCACAATTAGCGATTTTTTTTGTCTGGTAAAAAATCTGTTTGGCTGGTAAAAAAAATCAGATACTCGCCAGTTGGCTGGTAAGCCAAAAAGTTAGTTTCCTCCCCTGCTTTTAAGGTACCGAACCCAAACACGTCGGTACTACAGAGTATCGATTCAAGTGAGATACCAAAAATAAAAAATAAAATATATATATTTTTTTTAATTTTCTTTTCATGTCAACGTTCACACGCACAATATACCTAGCATAACAACAAAGCAGTCGGAGCAATGGCAAGCCGAAAACGGTCAATTGTAGTTATTTGAAGTTTGGAGACTAAAGTACCAAAAAAAAGGTACCGTTGGGTACCGGTATCGATTCACAGGTACTGGTACCGTATCGGTTCAAATGTGAAAGGTACCCATCCCTAGCTGTGGCAGCTATTTTTTTTATTTTAGTTTTGTTATTGTGATGTTTTATTTGATATTGCAAGGTTTTGATTTTTTGTCTATCATAAAATCTTAACACATCTTGTGCCAAAAACGAGTTTACTTGTTATTGCCCGCCAATCGAATAACGCCAACAACGACTTTACTCTTTTTTATGATCGTTATTTCCTTTATTCGCTATTGGCATTCATAATTCATCCAGGAAGGCTCTGGGAGCCAGCTGGACCCTGTCTGATATTTCAATGCCTCAATACCGCCGCCTGGTGGATTTCGGGCGAGTTGCACTCCACTCTAAACCGGATGTGGCGCTCTGTGCATCGGGGAAAATCCTCCGGCAGAGATATCTTGTTATGTTGATCAAGACAAACACTTGAGTGCATTTGATCGCTTTCGAGACGCAAGAATCAATATGCTTTCGGCGTTTATTGCGTCATACAAACGGAAAATGGATATAGCAGATCAACATCAAATAATTGGAATTTCTTTTCACCAGACGCATCGGCCACAGGTAAGAGGAATCTAACGTTAATTCCAGCGATTCCAGCTTGTCCATTTATTTCATTGCAATCCATCTGCTCAACGTATGATGTCTTACTAAGGAAAGCAGACTGACGATCAAGGAATCATAAACAACCCCCCCCTTCCTTCACACATGATGGAGCATAATGTATACCGAGCATATGCATTTGAATTTTTTAATATAGCGTGTATAGGAACGAAACGGCAATCGATTATGTGTAATATGCGTCAGGGCCTATAACTCACATTCTAGGAATTACTGCTATACACTCCAAAAAATACTTATATTCATGACGGTACTAACACGACAATGTATGAATGGAAAAATATAACGTTCCCACATCCGGAACGATAGATACCCGATGTTGAATGGGCCATAGTAATGTCGATATAGCTATATTATTTAAAAAGTTATAGCCCTGCAAAGAAGGTGAGCGACTCCATAGGCTTACAGCACTGGCAGAGAGTGGTATAAGATGGGCAAACTGCATGGCACAGAATGTGTTAAAGCCGTTGTCAATGTGGGGTATATTCACATATAGATTCTTGAAGAGTTTGATCTGTAGATTTGTAGTTTGTGACAAATATCACTGAAAAATAAGATTTTTGGATCTTAGAAGTTATCTTTTCTTAAAATAATAATAGGAAGAATTCCCTGTCCCTAACGTCTTCATTTAAAATGTCCTACAGCTGGTGTGCAGAAGAAGAATCCCTCATGTCTTCATTCTTGTCCTACAGGTGGTGTGCAGAAGGAGGCAACTTGATCTGCTGTGACTTCTGTACCAACGCCTTTTGTAAGAAGTGCATCCTGCGAAACTTCGGCAGGAAGGAGCTGTCCGGGATCCTGGACGAGAAGCGCCAGTGGAACTGTTACGTCTGCGGTCCGGAGCCCCTCATTAACCTGGTGGTGACCTGCAGTCGGGTCCTCTCCAACCTGGACCGTCTCGGACATCAGCATCACCAGAGGCCTCGGGGGGAGGTGGATAAATCTGGACTGTTTGACCACCTGTCGAGGCTTCCTCAAGGCATGGCCTCCGATCCATGTCACCTCAGTGTCCTGGACGGTAATCTGTTGGTTAACAGCAGCACACAGCAGATCCCACTGGATCTCCTCATAAAAACCAAACAGTTGATCGAATCCACAAACACGGTGAACAGGCAGTTTGTGAATTTCATTCAGCGGGACACGAAGGTCAAGCAAACGTCTGGTGTTACGCTTTTGCATGTGAAGTCTTTTCTGTCCGTGCTGAAACATCTGCAGAAGAGTCATGTTGCCCTCGAGGAAGGCCTCAAGGAAAAGCTCAGGGCCACAGGCTTGTTGAACTGTTGGGAGAACTTAAACACTGACAACTTGGACACAGATCAACAAGCACAAGACATTAAGCTGGATGTCTCTGATGGAAGATGCCTGGAGGTTTTGCAGAAGCTTGTCGCTGGGCGTCTGGAAGTGGATGATTCTGACTCAAAGGGCTCTGCGGATGATGTGAAGCCGCGTTCCTTCCACATGAAAGGCCTTGGAGATCAAACCAGACCGTGTACAATTGTCCTGAAGCATGGTGAAAGTACAGTAAACATGACTAAAGAACTGGTCGTGAAACTCACGCCTATGTCCAGTGAACAGCAGCCGCCCTCCACTGCTTCGTCATCCGACACAGATGTACAGATGGGGGAGGAGGATGAGGAGGACGATGTGTATGAGGTGGTAGACGAGGAAGAAAAAGAACAAGACGATGAAGCAGAGGGAGAGGCTGAATATGTTCCAGCTGACCGAGAGAGAAAGGAAGAAATCCTTGCTGAGGAGAAGGACTCCTCACACATGGAGGAGGAATGTGAAAATAGGCCGTCACCTCGAGTGAAGACCACAGAGGAGGAATGTGAGAATAGGCGGTCACCTCGAGTGAAGACCACACCTCTGCGCCGGCCGAGCGAGGTCAATGCGAAGCCTCCCCTCTCTGCGGTCGACAGTGAGAGCGAGTCGGCCCCAGAGGACAACTCCACTGCAGCGCCGCCCAGCCCCAGTGAGCCTGAGGATGATGGCGTGCCAGGCGGACAGAGCGAAGACTCCGACTCGGATGAAATCCCTCAGACTCTGCTTGAGCGAGCGGCTATGGAGCAAAGCTCAGACGAGGCCGAGAGCGACGAGGGATCGAGTCGGGTGACCAAGAGATGCCTCTTCGGACTCAACAGGAACACGATCGTCTCGCCTGAAAGAATTCTCCGCAAGCGCAAGACGGTCGACTATTCCTCCGATCCTGACCAGAGTGACCGAAGAGTCAAGATGCGCATTGGCAGCGGTACGGGTTCCCCTCATGATGATGACGACTCCTTGGATGGACCGGTGGAGAAGTCCCGTATAGTCATGGGAGAGGCGGACACCAGAGTTGGGACAGAGGGTAGAACGTGGAACAGGAAGCGGAAGGATGTAGTCGCCTCGCAACAGGAAGAGAAAGACACATCAACCTCATCGAACGAGGATGATGCTTACATGGGCACGGACTCTGAGAGCGACGACGATGTCCAGAGGATGAAACCCATCACAGAGGACGTGACCTTTCTGGGAGCAGCGGCTTTCCAACAGTCGTCTGGTGAGTCTTTCCTTCCAACATGTCAGCATGAACACAACAGTGGCAAGAGACATTCTTGGTCGACTAATGGGCAATTACCCAGGTTTTGGTCGACTACAACCAAACCAACGATTAATATACTAGGAGAGCTCAGGCCTACTAATGTGAAGTTAAAGGATAATAATACCTGCATAATAAAAAAATTTCTCAAGGTCAACATAACCTATGAAAAGACCAAAACCTACAATGTGTTTCTTCTACTTACAAGTATGGTCCGTCTAGCCTGGTCATACACGGTTGAGAATAAATCCATAAGAAAATCTTTAGGTTGAAAGATTGAAGGTGCCATCTGTTCTCCTGAGGCGTGGGGTTGTGATTTTACTAGGGGTGCACGATATAGATTTTGACCCCGATACCGATAACTTTATGCTCGTCAAGGCCGATACCGATAACCGATATTTATTGTATTATAATTTCTTTTTTTTAAATATATTCCTGTAGTTTTGACCTAACCAGATTTATCATGACATGAGCGTTACTACTAAACAAAACAAAGCCAAGACAACAGTTTTGACTGATAAAGTGACCATATTTATTTTTCCAAATAAATATAATTTGAATCAGAAAATTCACAATCCGTCAATAACTTATAATACATCCAACCTAACAAGTCACCTGCAACATCACCACCGCTACGATGGTGTGTTAAAAGCCTACGACGACGCGCGAGCAGCTAAAGCTGCTGTGAATCCAAAGCCAGCTACAAAGGAACCCGCGCGCTTGTACCTATTGACGAGGCGTTTGCTAAATTAAAGAAGTTTGACAGAAATTACCCAAGGGCTCAAGCCGCTAGCTTTTAAGCAGTGCTTGGTGGTGCAAATTAACCTCGCTACTACGGAGCAATAAGTGACTGCGTATTCAACCAAGGGTTGCATCACAGTCATGAAAGGGGCTAGATTTGCAGCAGCTTTAGCTGCTCGCGCGTCGTCGTAGGCTTTTAACACAATAGACCACTACACTTCCGCGTTACATTGAAATTGGGGAGGAGATTGCGGGGGGGGGGGGGGGGGGGGGGGGGGGGGGGGGGGTCAAATGAATGAATGTGGATGAGAGCCTTGACATTAAGTGATTGCCGCTACGGCTGTGGGGGTGCTAGAGACATGATCGAATAGACTTGTATGCGCCTGAGTCTCCTGAACACGGCGCGAGACATTCCTAATCGATCAGAACTAATTGGCAGCGAAAAATACCGTTTTTTAAGCATCAATTCCCCATGCACATGCGCAGATTGGCCACAGAGTGACGCAACGCACATCCACTGGAATGTTCCATTAGAGGGGCATTAGAGGGGGTGTTTTGTTGTGAGAATGATAAGATAGAATTAAATATACAGTAAAAGGAATACAGTACAAATTATATACAGAAGTCTACAGTAAGTGTAATATTGCACAGTGTTGTGCATGTATAATCAGTAGCTTAGGCTACATAGTAGGCTAATGACAGCCTATTCTAGTCTAGCAGGTGCTGGTATAGATGTATAATATATGACATATATGACTTTTTTGCCTAGATAAAAAATGTCATAGATGACTGAAAATCAACATTAGGCCTAACAAAATTAATAGTTGGTTTCAGGTTGCCGACCGACCCTGCCGATTTAGGTGCAACCCAATATATTTTATGAGTTTTTAGAAAAGATTATATAAAAAAAATTTTTTTTTTTTTTTTTATATAAATAAAGTTTCATAGAAATCTTAGTCAAACATTTAGTATTATGGATATTAAACATGCTGGCAGAGTACATGCATCCATGTTGTTGTGAACATTTTAATTAAATAAAGAAATTCCCTATCCATAGTCGCCGTGGGAAAGAATAAAATAAAAAAATTAAATAAAATAAATTCCCTACCTACCCATGGCCAAACTGACAACCAACCTGAAACCAACTATTAATTTTGTTAGGCCTTACTAGTCTATATACCAGCACCTGCTAGACTAGAATAGGCTGTCATTAGCCTACTATGTAGCCTAAGCTACTGATTATACATGCACAACACTGTGCAATATTACACTTACTGTAGACTTCTGTATATTTGTACTGTATTCCTTTTACTGTATATTTAATTCTATCTTATCATTCTCACAACACAACACCCCCTCTAATGCCCCTCTAATGGAACAGTCCAGTGGATGTGCGTTGCGTCACACTCTGTGGCCAATCTGCGCATGTGCATGGGGAATCGATGCTTAAAAAAACTGTATTTTTCGCTGCCAATTTAGTTCTGATCGATTAGGAATGTCTCGCGCCGTGTTCAGGAGACTCAGGTGCATACAAGTCTATTCGATCATGTCTCTAGCACCCCCACAGCCGTAGCGGCAATCACTTAATGTCAAGGCTCTCATCCACATTCATTCATTTGACCCCCCCGCAATCTCCTCCTCGATTTCAGAATCCCGGAAGTGTTGCGGTGGTCTATAACACACCATCGTAGCGGTGGTGATGTTGCAGGTGACGTGTTAGGTTGGATGTATTATAAGTTGTTGCCCTTTTCCCTCCTCGTGGAACTTCTGCATTGCATTTGTTACAAATAGCAAGCAAACTTTTTTCCCCACACTACTGACGCCATCTTTGTTTACATCCGCGCTGCTCAGAAACTTACGTGGCTACGTCACAGCCAAGAAAGGGAGCGCTGGATTTGTGTAAAACGCCCTCTTCCTAAACCACACGCTATCAGTCGTACCACAGTACCTGGCAAAACGGGAGGAGCCTACAGTAAAAACAAACGCCCTTCATCCCAATTCACCCACACCGCATTTCTTTTTTACCAAAAAATATATTATATTATCGGAGCTATCAATAACGTTATCGGGTTTATCGGGATGACGTCATAATTGCTGATATCGGCCCGATAATTATCGTGCATCCCTAGATTTTACCCACGTGGATTGGAGTAACATTTTGTATAATGACAATACATTTAAATCAAATCTAGTCTAAGGCTGTAGACTGCGGCCACAACACCAATGCAATGATTATTTCTGGCACGTGATGAGTGATGAACCGGTTTCCTAAAACAGGCTATTTTTTACATCCTATATAATTTTATCAATGACCAAATTGTTAAGCCGCAGACCCCCATTTGATAATATTTTATGTAAGGGCCCCCTGTCTGGGGAGACTTTTGTTGGATGATTAAAGAGGAACTCCACCCAAATTAAGAATTCCAATATGGTATTTCTATGACAGAGGAAAGTAACACATTTTACAGTAAGTGTGTATATATGTATTTTCTTTTTACAATATTAATATTAGGGATGGGACTTGCTAGCAAAAGTGCTATTCGAAATCGATCGAATATTCGACCCCCCCCCCCCCCCCCAACCAAAAAATAATAATAAAAAAAAGTAAAAACATATTACCAGTACATTTTTTTTTTTATTAAAAATATATAGTTATTTTCTGTTTCAGTTTAAATTCAGTTCAAATGTTCAGTTTCAGTTGAATTCAGTTATTCTTTTTAATAGAATGGATGGATCATTAAAATCAAAGGGTATTGCACATAAATAAGCACTTCTATCAACCGGTTTTAATAAACAAACAGAAACAGTAGCATGTGCATCTTTTAGATCAATTAGGCTATGAAAATTAGGCTGCCTCTAAATATAAAAAGGAATGAAATAAGAATGGTTTGCTTAAAAAAAATATATATAATAATAATACAATTTTCTTTTTCGATTTTCTGACATGAAAATCAAATGTAGATATGGGATCAAATATTCGAATATTCGATCCCATCCCTAATTAATATATTGGGGATGATGATGGTATAGTAGAACTCCAGACCTTTGCATGTATCCATGACGGTAGACCTTCCAGCCCTATGAGTTACTCTCACAAAGCCAGAAGCCAGAGAAGTCTGGAGCTGCTCCATAGACGATGAATGGGAGCCACAGAATGTTTGAGTTTCTATACCACACTCTGCTCATGTTCACTAGTGGATGGTCTTAGGCCATAGGAATAACATGTATGCATTCTTAAATGTACGTCCAGCACGTATAACTGAGATGCCTGTGAATAAAGCGAAACCTGTTGATCATAGTGACTCTCACTGACCCAACTTCTAGTAAATAAAATAGTGAAATTAAACTGTTCCCTAACTATTGGGCACCCCCTGTGAACCACTGCTCTATATCATAAATATTCATCTCTAAACACAAGTGTGTTCAGCAATAGTGTCTAAATGCTGAAAAACTACAGGGAACATTATATTATAGGGATGCCCCGATCACGTTTGTTGCCACCGATACCGATCACCGATCGTCTATGAACCATATCGGCCGATACCGATCGATTTTGGTTTTATAATCTTTTTTTTTTTTTTTTTTTTTTTAATATAAAAATGTTTTAATAAAATCTATATATTATATAATTAATTATACTTGTTGTTGTATTATCTGCAAGACATCGCCTCCACGCAACAAGTCAAAATGCTCACTATCTGCAAACCGCTCCACTGCCTGTGTGTATACTCTGACTAACAGGGTCTGAAACGTATAAGATGTTTGCAGTGTTGTTATCAAGCATGATAGCTAATTAGCCAACAGCTGCAAAAACTAATAATGTCAATTATGTTATAAGACATTGATATCAGGAGCTATCTGTAGCTACTGCTAGCCGGCTAGATACCGTTAGACAATGCATCATGTATTAAACTAAAGTGAACTATTTAGTTTACTGGGTCATTTCGTTTAAACAGTGAGCTAACGAGCTAACGTTAGCTACCTAGCTAACGGAGCTGCTCATGCAGACTATTGGCGGAGCTTGTTGACATGAGGATTCTGGGAGGGGGAGGAGGAGGGGGAGGGGCAGTGCGCTGCAGCAGCAGCAGCTGTGTGCCTGAGAGAGAAGTCAGCGAGTGAGAACTCCGCTGAGAATTGGATCATGTTTTCCGCGACGATCGGTGAAAATAAAGCATTATCGAAATTCACCGATCTCATATTTATACTGATTATCGGCCGATACCGATCGCTGGCCGATACCGATCGGGGCATCCCTATTATATTATTATGTGTTATCTCTAATTAGCCATATCCATGTCAAAAGGTTTACAACAATATATAGCTAATATACTTTACAAATGTTAAATCCATCCAGAGGTGGAATATGCAATTGAAATAAATATTGGTTCTACCACGATTTTAAATAAATACAAATGTGTTGACAGCAGAAAAGCGTTTGACCCCCAATCTCATGGCATGTTTGATTATCCCACGTTCGCTATTAAGTAAAAACGAAATAATGTGTTAACGTCTTGGATATTAGGTTAAGAACGCGTTATTCTAGTAATCAGTATACAAATGATGACGTTGTTAAAATACAGTGGCACCGGTAGAATTGTAAAAATCAAATGTTAGTATCATACTGCCCACCACTAGGGAATGATGTGGCTGAGCTCTCGAGACACACAACACGTTGGTACGTTTTATGTCTTTATCATTATGTCCTGCTCATAACAGGGTGATATGATTCAGGTTAAAAGTTGGTAAAATGTCTCTTAATAATGGTGGCATCAGACAACTCAACAATTCATATACTTACCCTTGACAGTCTGCAGAGGGAACACATCCTAGACAGGTAAAACAGCCTCCTGTTATTCTCCCGCCACCTTTCTCTCATTTTTCTCTCAACTAATCTACATCTTCTGACTCTTTAAGAAGCGTGTTTTTTTTTGTCTTTCTTGCTTACCCAGGACATAGTCGTCAGCATAGAACAATACGACTAGAGATGATCGTTGTTGTCATGAACCGCTGGGAGGCTGATCTCAGACCGGTGTTGTTTCCCAGTGCTTTGTCCCATCTTCATCATATCATCCTAGTCTTCGGCTAAAAGCACAACCTTGTCAGTTCAAGTTTTTAGTATTTCCACATTCCACAGTCAAATACGTGTTTCACTTCCTGCTTCTTCAGGTTCGCTCATGATGATGAAACACTGTTCGCTCCATGGTCTTTAATCTTATGTAGAGGCTTGGTGTGCCGCAAAAAGAATTTAGATTGCTAATATCTAAAGAGGATGTTGAGTGCTTTGTGGGGTAGATTAGGAAGATTAAATGGCTCCCCATCATTTCCTGTAATGATTCACATTTGTGTCATAATAGACCTCAAGGGTTCAAGCTCCGTTAAAATAAATCAATCAAATGTATTATCTTTTGATAAATTAAGTGCCAGTCATTTTGTCGTCTAAACCGCATTTGGGGTGAGAGGTCAAGCAATGTTTTCCAGGAGGATTATACGTTTTGCTAAACTAGCCTAATTTGAAGAGCCACATTGCTAACACTAAATGACCAGATGTTTGGGTTACGCCTCCTCCACTACAGGAGTGCACTGGAGTCATGTCAGGGGACCAGCGCTGCAATGCTAGGCTAGTTTTGGCTAGTGATTTCCTTTCCATTTTCAAAATCCCCTGCCTTAGCAGAGAGAGGAATGGATATTAGAAGACCTTGTTCAAGCTAAGGAGCCAGTTTCCGAGGGAGCTGACCTCCCTTACGACACTCACGAGAGGTCTTATGATCTGTGGCACCGCCCCCTCCCGCCTTGTTGCTCCAGAGCAGGTTCCATTTGCACCGATGGGACATGTCTCGTCCCCCTCCCCCCGCTCTGTAGAAATGTCTGTATTCATATACCGGTACTGGACTGTCGAGGTCTGCATTACCAACATTCGGCCAGTGAGTTGACATTTTTCTGACTTGTCCATCCATTGGAAATCGGTTTATGTACGAGACCTTTTCAGCTGTCATGACGGTGTCTATGTGAGAGACCACGCCCACTTATCAGACACAACCTCTGACCCTCTCCATCCCATACACGGCTTGTGAAGCGCCGTCTCCCTACAGGCGGTTTCATTCTAGAACAGACAACATCTGATTTCCTGTCGGTCGTTGACGTGCAAATAGGGCTGGGAGAAACTATTCAAAATCAATACTGAATCGTTTAATTTGAATTGAATTGATAAAGATTGATATTTTAATTTTAATTTTTCTGTGGATGTGTACGATGGAGTTTCTGCTGAACTACTATGGAAACTTGGTTCATCAAATTATATCTTTCGTCAACATTGGCGGTTGCCGCCCTCCCTGATGACATCAATCAAACGCCATCAAATCCACTTCAAATTAATCAAAACCTCACAAATCGCCGCCGATACCCGCAGCCCTATTAGCGAACACCGCGACGGCAGCACATCAGACGTCTCACTCACACGTCTATATTATCCACCGTCTTTGCTTCCTTTTTTTACCTCTTCATTTCATATATGCTCTTTTCTTTGTGGATTCCACAGGGGATGAAGAGGTGCCCCAGTCTGGGCCCGCTTTGTCGGCAGAGGACGACGACGACCCGGAAAATAGGTACGGTTCCACAAGGCAGCACGTGTTGTTCGTAGCGCTCCCTTGGTCCGGGGTACAGACCTCCGCGCGGGACCCCAACTCCTGTAGTGACACTGCGGACCGCCGTGTTGTCAAGACCGGGAGCCAGTCCACCCAGTCGCGACCCAGACGTAGCTGCAATAGGCTAACGATCAAATACAGTGTCTAGCGTAGGTGTGTTGAGAGTAAAGCACAGGAGAGGCCAACCCTTGACTAACCTTGCTTCGTGTAATTTATGCCACTTGAAGGAGAATGTCACACAATTTTAAGAATTCACTCATGTTCTTCCTGTGCCCCAGGACGGTTCAGTCAATATTTGTGAACATGCACCACTCTCTCCTAAAGCTAGAAATCAAGAGCGAGAACCCACTAATCGGTGATGTAACGCTGGTGATGTAACTCCAAGAATCTGGGGCCCCAGAGAGCGTGTTCACAAATACCCACTGAACTGTCCTGGGACACGGCTCCATTTGTACCTTTTGACCGCACTTGTCTGAACTGGTGTTGCTGTTGCTGGTGAGCTTTATGTTAACTTCTGGAAACGACACCGACAAGGAACGAGGAAGGAAGTATGTAAATGTCACCACAACAAGGTAAACTAGTGCAGTCAGATGTTGGCAATGAGAGCCCAAGGTAAAATTATACTTGTGTTATGCTATTTAAAGCGTTTCACAACCCCCCCCCCCCCCCCCCCCAAATACTTTCTAACTTTCTTCTTGATCAACCAAAACCGGCTTACCTTTGAATACGACTCTGTTTCGAACTAAATTTGGTTTGTCCTGTACTTTACCTGAACCGGTGTTGCAGTGGTGTTGCCATGGCCTGTTGCACCTGAGACCACAGATTCCAACCCATAGAACTTGAATGGATAGAACCGTGGCATTTTGATTTGTATTATAATGACCCACACAGTTGGAATGTTCTGCTGCTACTGGAATGTTCATTCAAACAGACTGGAATGTTCATTAGAAAAACCAACAGTGATTTCCGTGACGGATGGCAAAGATTCTATGGCGGGCTATGGCAGATTCAAAGCTGTGCCGGCCAGATTACCATTGGATAATGTAGATCTATGGGAGTGGTCATTCTATTGATTACATTTCTTTGTTCATACCATCAGTAAAACATGTTGTGCTTCACAGCTCAACATGTATTGAGGCATTTTTCTTTCTTTTTACACTGAAATTTGTTTCTTTTTAAACTTGACATTTTATTGTTTTTTTTACACTGACAGTATTCTTTCATGTTCACACACTTGTAAATATCAGCCTAATTGAGTTCTGAGTCCTCTGTTACCATAGATGTACAAAATGCCTGTTCTCTACTAATTTACTTATGTAAGAGATATGAATAGACACTATATACCATTGTTATCCAACGGTGAAGTACGCAAGTTTTGAAGCTCTCGTCTATACCGTGGTATTGTCTTTTCCAACGCATATCGACAAGCATGATTTAAGGGAACACACCAACTTTTTGGGAAAAATTAGCTTATTTGCCATCTACCCTGGAGTTAGACAAGCAGATACATACCATTTTCTTCTCTGTGCATGCATTAGGCTTAGGGAACAGCCGCATCGTTAGCCTAGCTTAAGTGAACAAACAAAGTTTGTACGAGGAAGTCAGAGGTAAGCGACAGCTGTGATTGGAGGATCAAGAAAAGAGGGCAGGGTTTTGAGACAGGTCCATTGGTGTGCCAGTGTAGCCTAGTTCCCAACAGTCACAAAATACACTCCAAATACAACTCCAAAACCTTCCTGTAAACATGTTGTGACCTGTGTATTTACCACGCAATTATTTTTTAAAAACATTTTGACATTTAAATTTTCTAAGCAGATATATACTGGGGACTATTTTTTGCCTAACCACTGCTGCCTGGGCGCAGTGATTTCATCACCTCAAAACCCCTGTTGTTTTTTTTGAAAAACTGGGCTTTTGATGTGAGGAAATCACTGCGCCCAGGCAGCAGTCGTTCAGTAGTTCAGAGTATATCTGCTTAGAAAATGAAAATGTCTTATTATTTTTAAATGTTTCTCCACGTGGTAAATACACAGGTCACAACATGTTTACAGGAACGTTTTAGAGTTGTATTTGGAGTGTATTTCGTGACTGTTGGTAACTAGGCTACACTGGCACACCTACTTCCAGTGAATGACGCTAATCTAGGCTAACAGTGCGCCTGTTCCCTAACGCCTTAGGCTGTAAGGTCCCCCAATTGGGGGACCCTGCTGTTTTTATCATAAATCGATCAATACAGACCGTATTAATTAATGTTTCTTTTTCAAATGTAGCCAAGAGTAAAGACCTTAACCCTATCAAAACAGCAGTCAAAGTGTATACAGGTGCAGCTCGATAAATTAGAATATTGTGGAAAAGTTATTTTATTTCAGTAATTCAATTAAATAAGCGAAACTCTTGTAGATTATAGATTCATTACACACAAAGTGAAATATTTCAAGCCTTTATTTGTTTTAATTTTGATGATTATGTCTTACAGCTCATGAAAGCCCAAACTTCTGTATCACCAATAAATAAAAAAAAATATATGTATTTTTCTTTTGTATATAGAAATGTCGGCCTTCTGAAAAGTATGTTCATGTATGTTCACTCAGTACTTTGTTGGGGCTCCTTTTGCACAAATGACTGCATCAATACAGCTAAATATATAGACTTTTCCACAACATTCTAATTTATTGAGCTGCACCTGTATTTTCAGCACTACGTTTGTTTACCGATGTTTTTAAGATTTTATTGAATGCTAATATTATCTCTCATATTCTAAAACCGTGATGAAATTACTAAATCCAGATGTAACACTGCCATTGGAAAGATGAGTTTTTTCCCTATCCATAGATGTATGATTTGAATGTATAATTCAAATGGATTATAATTTATTACTGTATCTACAAATCCTTCTGTTTAATCATGTTCTCTTTATTCATTTGCTTAGATTTTGCTGACTGAGCTCAGTGAGCAAGGTCGGATGCGGCACAATTATAACATGGTGTTATTCACCGGCAAAGATGCAAAATAAATATCATAATTTATATTCTCCTTGTTTCATATGTCTGACACTGGGAATACATACCACCAGGTCCCTAGATGTCCCTAGATACCAAGAACATGCTAATTTACCTTGTAGAAGTGGAGCAATCTTCCATTTACTTGGGCATGTACCGTTAGGCGAAATTTCTGAAAATAGGGCTACAGCTTAACTCTTTCAGTGCCACTCACGAGATTTCTCGTGTTTTTTTATAGGTGGTTGCTAGCCACTCACGAGATTTCTCGTAATTTTTTTTTTTAATTTTTTTTTGCGATCTGAAAAATTATTGCATCACCCGAGCCTACCCGAGTATTGCCGAGCTGCGCCGGTGATCACTGTGGAAAAAAGCGCCCCCTGTCGTCTCCCAGATGACATAAGTGATTTTGGAATGGACTCAATGAAAATGAATGGGGAAAAAAATCCGGTACTCCACATTTTCCAGTTCACTGATCCAGCCGGGGTTACTAGAGTTCATTCTGGAGCCTCAGATCTCCGCGGATCATGGAGAACCACTGTGTCGCGTTGGATCCATACACGTATCGATTTTTTCGAATGGTGATCAGGAATTGGAATATACCAGTTGGATACCATCTGATGTCAGGTAAGGACTCTATGTTATCAGTGGTAGGATAATCAGAGTAATTTTGATGAAGTTATAAGCTGTTTTGTGAAATCTCTTCTTTCGTTTTCACTGTAAAAGTCCGAGAGGAAATCAACAAGGCGATTGTCCGCGCGCGGCCGTAATGTGCGTGCGTGCATGTATAATATTGATCATCTAGCGTTTATTTGAAAACGATTCATAAAAAGGCCGACGAATATCAACGTTGTGGAATATTCCACTAAAAGACGATTTTCATAGAATGCTCCAGAATGAGTTGTTTTTTATATCAAAACGGGGGCTTTTCTAACTGCTCTGAAACGGCAACGACGCGATAAAAAAACAATCTGCCTTCACAGCACTGTCTGGAACATAGTCTTTGATAATGCGATGGGCAGATTAGACACATAGCCATAATTTAAAACATAGATTAGGCGATATTAACGTTAACATTGGCGCGGATGGTGGCATTCAAGCGGTAAAATGGAAAACCAGGCATGGCATTTAAAGAGTTAACAGGCTAAGCCTAATGCATGCACAGAGAAGAAAAGGGTATTATCTGCTTGTCTAACTCCAGGGTAGATGGAAAATGTCCCAAAAAGTTGGCGTGTTCCTTTAAGCTTTTAATTTATTTTTCAACCTAAATTCAAATTTAAATCGAACCAAAAATTTATTTTGGTTGCCACTTGAGGTGGCCCAGGCCTGCGAGGGCTGCAAGCGTGTGGAAACTTACATGCTTCACCTTCATAGATTCTTGATATTGTCTATTCCTACTGTACATGGAGCCGGAATGTTTTTACCATAACATGTCGTTCTAATTTTGCCTGTTTGTTGAGGCAAAATAAATAAGATTAAGGCAATTTCTTGTTTGAAAAAAAATTATGTATCCTGGTATCCAATTTCATGAATTAATCTTCATAAAGAAGTAATTTGTGATAAAAAAAAAAAAAAAAGAAAATAAAGAAAATAGTACTTTTAGAGCAACACTATCACTCAAGTTGTATGGCAGTGATTTATTTTTGTTGGTGTTTTTTTCTTTTCACTCTCCTTTCTCTTAAACCGGTATAGGTATTGTTTTGTGATTTAGATCACTCATTTGATTAGATGACTAATTATTATTACTAATTAGATTGCTGATTACACGACTAGTATAACAAGACTTTGCTTATATCTAATTGTCTCAATGGTAGAGATGACGAGGCGTCCACAGTGATGTGTTCACGTAGTGACTCAGCCTCCATGCAGCGAGCAACAGGTTGTATCTTCTGCCACCTTGTGGCCGACATGTGCGACTGCATCTTTTGTAGTGGTCTCATCCAACGAAGCCACAAAGCATTGACCTGCAAGGTTTTTTTTCTTTTATAATCTTCTCTTACATGAGAATAATAAGATTTTATTCTAGCCATTTTGGTTTTTATTTACGTGACTGTTGTGACATAATTAGAAAAACCATGCAGCGCAATGACGACTGACAATTGTTTTATTTTTATTCAACTTTTCCTGAGCGAAAAACGTTGTAAGCTGTCGCATTATTGGCCGAGGTTCCCGCGTTGCTGTGCTCTGTTGACGATACATTTAATTCTGGGGGACTGGTTGATTGAGTTGCTCCCTGTTTGCATGCAGTGTAAAGGTGGTGGCACACAGGGCAACTTAGGACTGCTCCATTATGGCAAAAAAATCCTGATTATTTTTATTAATATTGAAATCACGATTACTCATTGATTTGAGAAAATGACATGACTGAATTTGTAGACAAATTGGAGACATTTGAATAGGTTTTCCAGACTATGGTTCACTGTGTCATCTGTTGCTGGGGAGCATTGTCTTTCAAAAGAATAAGATGGGTTGCCCTGTGTGTCCCAGCCTTAACAAGGAACTACAGAAAATGGATTGCTTTTTAATGGCGATGTCATAGCACTGCCATAACAGCACTTCTGAGATTTGAAAATCGACACAGATCTGCTTTAGCTCAAGTGCTTCATTGTACATAACATTGACCTTGGATTCAAATAGTCATTTGTACCATTTTTGTTTAATTTCTTTTAAGCTGATGAAAAAGGAACGATGAGTCGGAAGGGAAGGTTTTGAAAATGTTTTCAAATTGAAATAAATATATTTATGTGCTACTGGCTTCTTTTCTGAGCTGCTGTAGTCCAGCCTGTGTGGGTTTCTCACATAAAGACAAAGTTCAGCCCTTTATGATGTTCACTGAGCTTTGTAAGAGGAATGGCCTGTTGTAATAAATGAAAACACTGTACATTGTGTCTCGTCTCATTTCATTTCTCTCCGATGCATCTGAGAGAAGCTTTTTTGTCACATTATTTTATAGTCTGCTTGCATCTTAGTTCACTTTATACGTGTCTCATCATGTCTACAGATCACAGATTTACATAGTATAGTGATGAGTCCAGATTAACATAGTATAGGAATGGGCACCGTTATTCCGATATTCAACTATTTGAAATTGTGTAGTTATTCTACTATATCTTGATGGTTTGTTTGTTACCGATTCAGCCTGTTTTGAGGTTTATTTTTCTTCTGTGTTCAATAAATGTTAAAAAAATAAATACATTAAAATACATTTAAAACATTATTATTATTATTTGTTTAGAAAAGGTGAGGATCACAGAAGCCCTAACGGCTATATTATGAGTTTGCTGCACACTTCTTCTTTTTAACCTATCATAAAATGTTCAAATATTGACATGCCTTCATGCCCATCCCTAATACAGTAGTTATGTTTTGAAAAGCTCCTTCATATCATAGGTCTATCAAAAGGCCATAGACAAAAATTGCAATCAAAGTTTCATTGGGATCGATGCTCCATTGGGTCCTCTAGAAAGGAACCTCATATTTAAATGTTTCATTCTTGAGACCAATCATGATTGCTCTGTCACTACAGATGAGAAAAATTCCTCAGAGTATAGATGGGGATACTTTAATTTAATTAAGACTTAATTGCAATGATCATGAAATGAACTTCAGGTCCGTTTGTCTCCCTTCTCTTCCCCCTTTGCTCCTGAAAGAATTGCTAAGAAATTGCTCTTGGTCCAAATCAAAGCCGGCTACTCGTCGGCCGAGGAGTTCTCTACGGACGAGGAGAAGGAGGAAGAGGAGTCGGACAAGGAACAAAGAGAAAGGGCGGAGGGTGACAACACCGATGAAAGTGGTGAGTCATTCTCTTAGAGGCATTACGCAGAGTTTTACCCAGGATCCTCTTGGTCTGTCGTGAAGAGGACTTGTGATAACGTCAAGTCAGATTTATTTCTAGAGCCCCCAAATTACATTGTGTGCCTTGATGGGCTTCACGGGCCAACAAAGGTAGAACACCTCCTGGTTTAACCCCCAAAAAGGTACAGAAAAACGGGGAAGAAACCTTGGATGGGCATTTCAATGAGAGAACCTCTCCAACTAGGATGGCCAGACACGCAGGTGTTGAAATGGCAACAATTAAAAAAATAAATACAATAAGGGAGCAATAATGATGATTTAAAACCGAACAGCATAACGGGTAAGCGGAGACAATGGAGAATAACAATGTCCCAACAGGTTACTATCCAGGGTGATCATGGAGCAACACAACAAGTTACCCTCCAGGGTGATCATAGAGCAACACAAGTTACCATCCAGGGTGATCATAGAGCAACACAACAAGTTACCATCCAGGGTGATCATGGAGCAACACAACGAGTTACCATCCAGGGTGATCATGGAGCAACACAACGAGTTACTATCCAGGGTGATCATAGAGCAACACAACAAGTTACCCTCCAGGGTGATCATAGAGCAACACAAGTTACCATCCAGGGTGATCATAGAGCAACACAACAAGTTACCATTCAGGGTGATCATGGAGCAACACAACATGTTACCACCCAGGGTGATCATGGAGCAACACAACAAGTTACCTTCCAGGGTGATCATAGAGCAACACAAGTTACCATCCAGGGTGATCATAGAGCAACACAAGTTACCATCCAGGGTTATCATGTAGCAACACAAGTTACCATCCAGGGTGATCATAGAGCAACACAAGTTACCATCCAGGGTTATCATGTAGCAACACAAGTTACCATCCAGGGTGATCATAGAGCAACACAACAAGTTACCCTACAGGGTGATCATAGAGCAACACAACAAGTTACCACAAAAAAGGGAGACCATGCATGAACCGGGGTACAAAAAAAAGTATATTGTAAATTAAATACATACACAAAGTCATGGCATGTGTTCAGTCATGGAATAGAATCAGGGTCTGAACCAAAGTTAAACTAACTGGTGAATGTCTTCTGGGGATAGAGGGAATACTGGAACGACCCAACTGCTGATGACCCTCCCAACTATCCTGAGAACGGGAACTAAACGGGACGTTCTGGGTGGGAGGCAGCGCTTGCCATTGACACCTGCCAAATGCGGGTAGAATTCTGCGGTGTCGTGTAATTCGGGTAGACCGTGCAGCGGCACCATTTTAGAGTCGTAGTGAAGAGTAGACTCTCAGCGCAGTGCGCGCTTACTTGCGTCACGCACAACAAGGGTCTCTTTCTCTCTCTCGGAACGCAGTGCGCGCTTACTTGCTTTGCCGTAATGAGAGTCTCTCTGTCTCAAGTAGCCAAACTTTACACTATAAAACGAACTGGATATTTGGATTGTGTGTGTGTGTTATTTTTGGCTGGTGAAAATGCTGAGTGGCTAGTGACCTTGGAAAACCACTAGCCACAGTGGCTGGTGAGCCGAAAAGGTTAATGTCAAGCCCTGGTGGGTGGGAGGGACGTCACACCACCCGTGGGGATTGTAGGGCAACGAGAGACCAAAGCTTGTACTCGAGTTTCAGCGTCGGACATAGCTAACATAAATCAGTTATATGTTCATAAGTCATGCATACATGTGACGAGCATATAATGATCATGTGAGATGCACTTCATACGTGGCCCAGCTAGACTTTACTGCCAGCAGAGAAGTGTGTGAAAACGTCATAAAACATACATTTAGGTGAGATATAAGATAAGATATTTTTTATTGATCCCCTTGGGGAAATTCGCCCCTCATAGCAGCATGGGGGGAGGGGAGGTACAGGTACATGATAATAGTAGAAGACATGATACAGGTCATAAAATTATAGTACAGTGGGGAAGTAAAAATTTAAATAGGCAGTGTAAACAATAATATAACTAACTGAGTATGCGCATATGAGAAAGTAGGCAGTGTAAATAAGGTACAGATGAGAGTATGTATGCCTTATATTTGCATTACAATAAATATAGTTGACACTATAATCTAAATATATGCTATGATTAAGTAAGTATACAGTATACACAGGTGCAGTATGCATAAGGTATCTATGGCGTGACTTCATAAGTTATGCTTTGTCCGTTAGTAATATGATAATGATGAATTCCCTATGATATTGCATTTTGATTCAGGCACATGACTTCCTCAGACCATCTTCAGCAATGGACCTTTTTCACAGCAGACATGTTGACATGTAAACCCAGCTGTGACTAATAACATTATTAACATTGGCATCATTCAACTTGATTATGTTGAATTATGTCATTTAATTTTCCTTGATCTTGAAAGCTCAACTCAGAACAGAATATCTTGGGAAATGATGACAGTATGCAGAATAATAACTGCTAATCAAATCAAATTTATTTGTAAGGCCTGCCAACACACGTTAATGTCCCCATGCACAAAAAGGCCAGCAAATTAGACCCAGGCAACTACCGCCCTGTTTCTATTCTCACCTCCATCTCGAAAGTCATGGAAAAAATAGTCTACGAACAGGTCGAAAAGTACCTAGCGGAAAAGAATCTAATCTACGAATTCCAATCTGGCTTCAGAACATCCCACTCCACTGACACATGCCTTCTCTATTTAAACGACCACATCAAACAAGAGGTGGACGCGGGCAAATACTGCGGCATGGTCATGCTGGACCTACAAAAGGCCTTCGACACTGTCAATCACTCCATTCTGATTGACAAGCTAAAAGCAATTGGTTTTGATAAGTCTATCAGTGAGTTGGATGCAATCCTACCTTGAGGGGAGGGAACAGATGGTGGAGGTAAACGGTACCCTATCCCCCCCCCCCCTCACAGTGAGCTGTGGTGTTCCACAAGGAAGCATACTAGGACCGCTACTGTTCCTGTCGTCAGCTTGTGACTGCAACTTGTTCCTGTTTGCGGACGACTCAGCCCTGCTGGTCTCTGACAAGAACAAGTTACAGGTTGAAAAAACCCTCAGCTCGGAACTAGGCAAAATCTGCATATGGCTTGCTGATAACAAACTATCATTACACATGGGCAAAACAGAGTCCATTCTCTTCAGTTCAAATAATTAACTCAGCAAGACCGACGGCTTCTCAGTTACAGTGGGTGACAATATTGTCACAAGGAAAGATGACATTACCTACCTGGGTTCCATCCTAGAGGCTAATCTCTCCTGTGACAAAATGGCATCCAATGTAATAAAAAAAGTCAACAAACGAACTCTATTCTTGTACCGGATCTCCTCTCTGGTAAACAAGAATACCCTGAAGACTCTGGCAGGAGCACTCATTCAAGGGTACTACGACTATGCTTGCACCTCATGGTACCAAAGCACCTCAAAGGCGCTAAAAACAAAATTACAAGCATCTCAAAACAAACTGGTCAGACTACTGCTTGACCTTACTCCTAGAACCCACCTCACCCCTGCCCACTTTGACAACCTAGGATGGCTTAGAGTAGACGACAGAGTACAGCAACTTGCAATGGGCCTGGTCTACAAGATACACTACACGACCAAGGTACCCATGTACATGTCAAAATACTTCCCAAAGGTCAGTGAATACCACGATCACAACACCAGAGGGAGCTCCACAAATCATGTTAAACCCAGATTCGGCTCAAACAAGGGACTAAACACGTTTCGCAATTATGCCACATCAATGTGGAACGCCCTACCCAAAGCTGTAAAGGAATGTGAATCACTACCCACTTTCAAAACCACTCTCAAGGGACACCTACGGGAGACTGCAATTAGAAACTGGCCCCTGTAAATGTCCTAACCCAACCCCCTCCAATGCACAGTAATTTACCTAGTATGGTTTTGTCAATATTCCAATGTACAGTTTTGCTTGTTTGTACCGTGTTTCTCCCCCCCCCCCCCCTCTCCAATGTAAATTACCCAGTATGGTTGTCAATATCCCAATGTACCCAACCCCCCCCACACAACCCCACCCAACCTCCTCCAATGTACAGTTTTTACGTCAAATGTATATACTCCCTTTTCTTGACTCTTTTTGTAAATCTGGTATGTCATAAATTTATAGATGTAGCAGTACTGTCTATCTGTATGTCATGTATGTCATATATGTCCTGATGAATTGAAAATGGGGGACCCTGATGTAAACTAGACGAAAGTCTTTCTCTGGTCTGCATCCCCTTAACAATTGTGTGTATTGAGCTGTACTGTATTGTACCCATTCTGCAATCTGTTAATAAAGTTTTCAATCAATCAATCAATCAATGGGCCGGACACGTCTTCTTTAACACTTTGCGTGCCACTCACGAGATTTCTCTGGTTTTTAATAGTAGCGTTGCTAGCCACTCACGAGATTTCTCGGATTATTATTATTTTTTTGCGATCTGAAAAATTATTGCATCACCCGAGCCTACCCGAGTATAGCCGAGCTGCGCCGGTGATCACTGTGGAAAAAAGCGCCCCCTGTCGTCTCCCAGATGACATAAGTGATTTTGGAATGGACTCAATGAAAATGAATGGGGAAAAAAATCCGGTACTCCACATTTTCCAGTTCACTGATCCAGCCGGGGTTACCACAGTTCATTCTGGAGCCTCAGATCCCAGCTGATCATGGAGTTCTACAGTATCGCGTTGGATCCATACACTTATCGATTTTTTCGAATGGTGATCAGGAATTGGAATATACCAGTTGGATACCATCTGATGTCAGGTAAGGACTCTATGTTATCAGTGGTAGGATAATCAGAGTAAGTTTGATGAAGTTATAAGCTGTTTTGTGAAATGTCTTCTTTCGGTTTCACTGTAAAAGTCTGTGAGGAAATCAACGGAGCGATTATCAGTCCGCGGCCGTAATGTGCTTGCGTGCACGTATAATATTGATCATCTAGCGTTTATTTGAAAACTATTCATAAAAAGGCCGACGAATATCAACGTTGTGGAATATTCCACTAAAAGACGATTTTCATAGAATGCTCCAGAATGAGCTGTTTTTTATATCAAAACGGGGGCTTTTCTAACTGCTCTGAAACGGAAACGACGCGATAAAAAAACAATCTGCCTTCACAGCACTGACTGGAAAATAGGCTTTGATAATGCGATGGGCAGATTAGACACATAGCCATAATTTAAAACATAGATTAGGCGATATTAACGTTAACATTGGCGCCGATGGTGGCATTCAAGCGGTAATACAATCATCAAATTTGCTGACGACACAGTGGTGGTGGGCCTGATCTCTGCCAACGACGAGAGGGCCTACCTGGAAGAGGTCAAGGTCCTGGCGGGTTGGTGCCAGGAAAACAGCCTCTCCCTGAACGTCAGCAAAACAAAGGAGATGATTGTGGACTTCAGGAGGTCGGGGGTCAAGGACTACAGCCCCCTCAGCATCGACGGGGCACCGGTTGAGAGAGTCAACAGCTTGCACCTCCTCATCCATCACGCTCAACATAGGGGCCCCCCAGGGCTGTGTTCTGAGCCCCCTCCTCTACTCCCTGTACACACATGACTGCGTAGCACAGCGGAACAACAACACCATCATCAAATTTGCTGATGACACAGTAGTGGTGGGCCTGATCTCTGCCAACGACGAAAGGGCCTACCTGGAAGAGGTAGAGAACCTGTCACAGTGGTGTCAGGAGAACTGCCTCTCCCTGAACGTCAGCAAAACAAAAGAGATGATTGTGGACTTCAGGAGGTCGGGGGTCAAGGACTACAGCCCCCTCAGCATCGACGGGGCACCAGTTGAGAGAGTGAACAGTTTCAAGTACCTCGGAGCCCACATATCCGAGGACTTGACATGGACCACACACATTGACAGTGTTGTGAAGAAGGCACGACAACGCCTCTACTTCCTCAGGCGCCTAAGGAAGTTCCAAGTCAGTCAGAAGATCCTTAGGAACTTCTACTCATGTACAATAGAGAGCATCCTGACCGGCAACATCACCTCCTGGTTTGGGAATAGCACTGCAAAAGACCGTAGCAGACTACAAAGAGTGACACGTTCAGCCGAACGCACAATTAGAGGGGGGCTTCCCACCCTCCAGAACATTTACAACAAGCGGTGCAAGGGGAAGGCTAAGAGAATTATTAAGGACTCGAGCCACCCGAACAACTGCCTCTTTGAACTGCTGCCGTCAGGCAAGCGATACCGGAGTCTTATGGCGAGCACAGAAAGACTCAGAAGGAGCTTCTATCCCCAGGCCATCAGGCTGCTAAACGAACAATAATCGCTAAACGAACAATAATCACTATGCAACAACCATCAAATGCACACAGCACACACACCCACACGCACACACTCACTCAAACAAACAACACACTGCAGCACCCACTCTCCACACTTTAGATCACACAAACACACTTACACTTTATATTTATTGATAAAGGATTTGCACTACAACTCGTACACCTACTGTGAATTGTACCTAAACTGCACCTCGTCCATTTATGCCTTGCACTATATAGTATTGTATATTAGTACACTGCACAGTATTGTATATTGTATGGTAACTACGTCTACGAACATTGTACATATGTCTAAACTGAACACTGTGACCTCTTTTTTTACTTCTAATTTTTACTATTTTTACTATGTTTTTATTTCATACTTATCTTGTCATGCACAGTCTCTGGAGCGCAACAGTAAGAAGCATTTTGTACAAAAGTATTCTGTACTTCTGTATGACAACTATTAAAGAAACTTGAAACTTGAAACTTTAAGTACCTCGGAGCCTACATATCCGAGGATTTGACATGGACCACACACATTGACAGTGTTGTGAAGAAGGCACGACAACGCCTCTACTTCCTCAGGCGCCTAAGGAAGTTCCAAGTCAGTCAGAAGATCCTTAAGAACTTCTACTCATGTACAATAGAGAGCATCTTGACCGGCAACATCACCTCCTGGTTTGGGAATAGCACTGCACAAGACCGAAGCAGACTACAAAGAGTGACACGTTCAGCCGAACGCACAATTGGAGGGGGGCTCCCCACCCTCCAGAACATTTACAACAAGCGTTGCAAGGGCAAGGCGAAGAGAATCATTAAAGACTCCAGTCACCCGAACAACTGCCTCTTTGAACTGCTGCGGTCAGGCAAGCGATACCGGAGTCTCAAGGCGAGCACAGAAAGACTCAGAAGAAGCTTCTATCCCCAGGCCATCAGGCTGCTAAACGAACAATGAATGAACACTACACAACAACAACCACCAAACGCACATAGCACACACATCCACATGCACACACTCACTTTAAACAAACACACTGTAGCACCCACTCCACACACTTTATAGCACACACCCACTTTAAACAAACACACTGTAGCACCCACTCCCCACACTTTATATTTATTGATGAAGGATTGCACTACAACTCGTACACCTTACTGTAAATTGTACCTAAATTGTACCTCATCCCATTTCTGCTTTGCACTATATAGTACTGTACATTAGTACACTGCATAGTATTGTATATTATATGGTAACTCAGAACATTGTACATATGTCTATACCGAACACTGTGACCTCATTTTCTTCTTCTAAAATTACATGCTATACTATGTTATTTGATACTATCTTGTCTAGCACAGTCTCTGGAGCGTAACAGTAAGAAGCATTTTGTATGAAAGTATTCTGTACTTCTGTATGACAACTATTAAAGAAACTTGAAACTTGAAACTAAAACGGAAAACCAGGCGTGGCGCTCAAAGTGTTAAACAAGTCAAGAAGAAACATCACAATAAATCAAGAACAAAACAAAAACACCAGGAAATCCAAAATAAATAAATGTAATTAATAGTGTTGTCACGATACTGGAATTTCGACTTCGATACGATACCTTGAAAAGTATCGATACTTCGATACCATTTTGATACCAAAAAAAAAATATCGAAATATATATACTATATATATATATATATATATATATATATATTAAAAAAAAAATAGCTTTTGTTGCTGGTTGATTCTCCTCAGCTTCTCTCTGGTACTATAAGAGAAGATGAATATAACACTTTTAAAACCCTTTGTTTATCTTTAGATCACACATTTATAAATAACTGTTCATCTCACTTCAATCATTTTTATTGCAGAACATGGTATTTTCTCAAGCAGACAGATGTAAACACTGTAATCTGTGTTGCATGTACCTGACAAACTGAACTGTTTGTATTACAGTTAGTAACAGTTTAGATTTTTATTTAGAGAGAGAGAGAGAGAGAGGGGCTATGCTCGGAGCATTTTAGTAACGTTACATTTTCAACAAGATTGCTGCTATTTAAACACTTCATGGAAACGGGGTAACGTTAACCTTATGTCGACTGTAGTATTGTATGACCTCGACATAACGTTTAAACGTTAACGTTACTCCGTTTCCATGCAGTAATTATAAAGGTGGGCAGCTAAGCTAACGGAGCTAACGGCTAGCAGTAGCTAACGTTAGCTGATAGCTGTAACGTTACAACGAATCAGCTGTTGATATTATGCGCCATCAGTAGACAACGTATCATGTATTAAACTAGAGTTAATGGTTTAATGCTTCAGTCACAGTGACGTTGAAAGAGCAGCTGTCACGAACCTCTTTCATTTCTTTATGGAGATCCGCGCTGGCACTGCTCTGTAACACCGCGTGCAAATAGCATTGGGGCATTTTTAGCTTGTCCTTCGTTGTTTACTTCAAACCCGAAGTACCTCCAAACAGCACTTCTGCTGTTTTCTTTATCCACAAGCACAAGTTGCGGAGGCTCTGCATTTGCCATCTTCAGCTAAAATGTCTGAAGACGGCTCTGTGAGGGGGAGGGCTGGACTCGGAGGAGGCGGAGGGGCAAGCGCGCTCTGAACAGCGTGTCAACAACTTGCTGTAGAACACTCGCCACCTGTCGGTATTTCGGGAAATGAGTATCGAAGCCGTTTTAAATATTCAGTATCGATATGTATCGATACTTCGATATTTTTGACAACACTAGTTGTAACTGAGGGGTACAATTCTCTGACTGTATTAAAGATTGTGATATATTAAACCACTACTAGTTATGTACTTTAACTACTGGCCATACAGTACATGAATATATATGGTGAACACCCACACAAGAATACGGCATTGACACAAAGTTCTATTTGGAGGGTATTTATTATTATTAAGCAACGTTAGGTTACAGATTGAGAATTAGGCTCGCGCTTGTATGGCGAAGAACACACGTAAAGTCAGTCAAGAGCGTAAGTCAATGAGAATAGTATGAATACTAGGATGGGTCTAAACTGACGCCACCTGTGGTATAGCAATTACATAGGGCACACTAGTACCAGCTGGAGACACTGGGGGGTTCCCTCCGGGTGTAAGGCCGGTAGGGGTAGAGGAATGTTCGGGTACAAAGTCTGGGTCAACGAGGAATAACGAGGCTCCAGATACAGGAGCCAGTGCATGTACTCCCTTGATCAGCAGACAAAGCAGCAGTTGTAATCCAAGTATGCTCGCCAGCATGGACGACAGCTAGCCAGCCTCTTCCTAGAGGCGGGCCAGAGTGATGATCCTCACGGGGGTAAATCCCAAACGACAGTGGGATCGACGGTTCTCTGCTCCAGCGGTCACGGTCCCAAAGCAATATAATCCAACCAGAAATGGTTCTGCAGTCGCCGGTGTAGGTTCTCCGGTGTACATATCCAACGGTTCTCGCCTAGGACTCCTCGGGTGGGGGCACGAATTTAGGCCGCCCAGCCTGGATAAGTGCACTAGCTATATACACGACGAACCGGTGGTAATGCTGGTCACTGAAGAACTGTAGCCGCACGATACACTATAAATGATCGACTATTACTTCACATTAGAATAAGTCGAACTCAACGTTACTGCGTTAAACTCTGACAACTCTGACTTTAGCAATCTATTCGCACGCGGTTCTCAATGCTCTATTTAGAGGCAAAGTGGCTCACTTCACTGCACGTTGTCTCGTGGTGAAGGCATCAAGGTTTTGGTAAGACTACTGCTGTTTACACCTGCGCCGTATTTATACGTAAGGTGAATTATCTAGTGCCAACCTCAGTTCTGTCTCGTATTACTGCGCAGACTCTGGACATGTTGAGACATGCCCGGAGTTGCCTTTGAACTTGCTGTTGGGGGCTTGGTCGTTGGCGCCTAGGGGTCGCTGTCCAATAGGAGAGCGAATATTACTCTGGTTTGTACACAGGTAAAGGGATATTCCGTGCATAGCTGTCAACATTGGGATTTCAAAATCCGTACAGGTTTTAGCCCCGCCCCTTCTCCTGGCCCGCCCCCTCAGCCCGCCCCCTCCCACCCGGCCCCGCCCCCTCCCAATGGAGCTGCCTCGTCGTTGCCATCTGCTGGTCAAAACCGGTATTATTTTGTTTTCCTACTGTGTAGAGTGTAAATGCTATAAAAATACAGTAAATTACCTTTTATCAAAATATTAACCATTAAATAAAGGTTGTAATCTGTAAATGCATTTGATTTTACTGTAATTTGACAGTATTTGGAAACCATAGATGCCAGACATTTAGTTTTCTTGCAGCTTTTTTTCTTACAGTCTACAGTCAGTGAATCCTAAATCTCCACTAGGCAACCACTTAGAACATGAAGAACATATTTAGTATAACAGCGAACAGATATAATAACTAATTGTAAGAATTATGTGTTTAAAACTGTTTTGAAACAGTTTGTACTCTCCACAGAAGAGAGGTGGGGGGGGGGGGGGTTGCATCTGAATAGAGCTGCGCCTTAGTTAGCAATCAATCAATGTATTACCAGTGTCTTTATACCTTCATCACTGTAGGCTACATATGGTAAATGGCTGCTTTTTTATATAGCGCTTTTATCCAAAGCGCTTTACAATTTGTTACTTACATATTACCCATTCACACACCGACGGCGGAAGCAACCATGCAAGGTGCCAACCTGCTCATCGGGAGCAATTAGGGGTTAAGTGTCTTGCTCAAGGACACATCGACACGCTGCCCAGGAGGAGCGGGAATCGAACCGGGAACCTCCGGATTGCCAGACGACTGCTCTACCTCCTGAGCCACTGTCGCCCCTATATTATATTAATACGACAACTCAAGAAGAATCAAGAGGTTTATTTGTCACATACAGTGAAATGCAGGTGGTCACGCCCGCATTGATTGTGCAAAATGCAAAAAAATATAGACACAGGATATGCATGATAAAAAAAGACATGCCATGTTCCTGAAAAAGCTATAAAAAATACCTATGGTCATTAATTTAGCAGTGGGAAATGGGAATATCATTTTTGGAACAGTGTGTGTATGTGTATTAAGTCTGTGTAGTATGTCTGTATTGAGCCGTACTGTATTGTACCCATTCTGCAATCTGTTAAATAAAGTTTTCATTCATTCTACAGAGAAAAATGAGATAGAAAAAAAGCCAATGCGATTTTGTGTTTTTCCTCAATATCTCTGCAATGCCTGCGAGTTACCAGTAACTGTATTTGTCATACCATGACAATTCACGACAACTTTTAAAACTGATCAATTTATTTATATGTATAAATCGCATTCAGGAAATTGGGCGTCAGTGAAAGCATGCTATCCGTGGAGGAATGGCAGGAGCAGGAGCAAACGGCTGTTAGTTTTCACCAACCATCACATTTACACATTCCTGCATTTGTATTGTTTTATCCACAGAAGATTTGCTAACCTTTTGTTCCAGAGACAAAAGCCACAGAGTGGGCAATCAAGAGACACTGGCTAAGTTGATTTGATGACACCCTCGGTCCGCGGCCGCCTCGGTGCATCATCTACTCTCTCCCCTGAGCTCTGAGCTCCGGTCGCGTCGCTGTCTTCTTCTGGTCGCGACGGTCTGACTTCCTGTGATAACGGTCCAATCTACACTGCTGCCACCTGTCGTCACGGAGGAGAATTGCACCCATTTTGTAAAAAAAAAATAATAATAATAAGTACAAAATACGTACCAATCCGTACGCCGTAAAGACGGCGTGCAGAGCTCGAAAAAACAGGAGAATCCCGGTCAAACCGTACACATTGACAGCTATGATTCCGTGTATATATACAAATAATATACAAGGGATATCAAACGATATACAAATATTATACAAGGGATCTCAAGCAATAAATATATATATTCGGTTTAATCTGACCCTTTGTAACACTAGTAATTAATACAGCACAGGTACACAACACACGCGAAGGTAAGGAAAAACTCACAAAAAACCTAGTAATAGGAAAAAAGCACCACAGGCAATCATGGCCATAGCCAGCTATGAGGTCACCGAGGTCCGGACCTCGGTAACTATTTGTAACTAAAAAAAAAATATTATTATTATTTAAAAAAATACATATATTTATTTTTTTATTTAATTTTTTTATAGAAATATCACTATATAAATGTACACTCGGGAGTTGAAAATGTCCGGTAATGTCTGATGTTTGGCAAAGGTACTCCCCCCTGCATCGCTACAGCACTATACATGGTCGCTTCTGCCCAGGCAGGGGACATGCAGGTGGCTTTGCTTTGAACTAACTTTACTTGTTCAAAGCATGCGCCAGCATAACAGCAGTGACTGACAAGCCTGCGCGTGGGCTGTTTGGTCAACGACCGGCCCATTTGGTACTGACTGACACTGGGCCGGCCGCCTCTATCCCTTCTACAACGGCGCTCAGGTTCCGGGTTCCTCTGATTGGCCATGACGCCCACGTGACCCTACGCTAGCCCGCCCCCTTCCTGCCGCGCCACGCTCGCCAGCTTCCGCAAGCGCCGCGCTCCTGCCGCGCCGCGCTCCCTCAGCTTCATTAAAAAAATATACCGTTAACTGGAATATGTTGTTTCTTTACACATATGTTGGATTATGTAATTGGTTTGTCATGACAAACCAATAAAAATCGTGGCCACAACAACACACAGTACTGGTGGAGGACCGGGGGACTCCGCGTCTCGGGGCGCCATGGGGAGAGGAGGCAGCCGGGGAGGCGGCCGGGGAGGTCGAGGGGGAAGACGGACGCCTGTCTGCAAGAAAGTGGACTACGACGACCACGAGAGTGAAGAGGAGGAGGACGACGCGGTCAGCTTGCGATCAGAGGAGGACGAGTACTGTGTGTTGTTGTGGCCACCGGTTAATTCGCGATTTTTTTATTGGAAACAACAACACAACAACACACAGTACTCGTCCTCCTCTGATCGCAAGCTGACCGCGTCGTCGTAGACCACGCAGAGCCCCCCGGTCCTCCACCACCACCAGTACTGTGTTGTGGCCACCGGTTAATTCGTGATTTTTATTGGTTTGTCATGACAAACCAATTACATAATCCAACATATGTGTAAAGAAACAACATATTCCAGTTAACGGTATATCAACATATTCCAGTTAACGGTATATATTTTGTAATGATTCGTATATTTTTTTAATGATTCGTTCGGCGTGGCAGGAGCTTGGCGCTTGCGGAAGCTGGCGAGCGCGGCGTGGCAGGAAGGGGGCGGGCTAGCGTAGGGTCACGTGGGCGTCGTGGCCAATCAGAGGAACCCGGAACCTGAGCGCCGTTGTAGAAGGGATAGAGGCGGGCCGGCCCAATAATCACATCTCTTACTAAGCCCCTCCCCCACTAGGCTGGGAACAGCGGCCCATTATGCTGCGGCCCAATCACATCTCTTAATAAGCCCCCCCCCCCCCCCCCCTCTCTCACCTGTTTCTCGTGTGAGAAGAACAGATGCGGAAACAGGAAAAAATGGAGAAACGGAACAAACGTAAAGGGGGTGCAGAGAAATTGCCGGCGGAAAAAATCCGAAAACTAGAGGTGGATGCTGAAAAATATAATAAAATCACAGACATGTTTGCTGCTTTAACGTCGTCATCCACAATAATAGTGCAGCAACAAGTTCAACAGCGTCAGGTAGCCAGCCAGGCAGAGACACAGGCAGCAGGGCTGAGGAGGGACAGTGAGCTGGAGGAGGAACCTGAGGTAGTTTGTGTGTGCCATCTCTGGACTGGCGATGTCGATAATAATATGAATCATAACGTTATTTGGTCAGCATCACGTTGGCTAAAATAAGCCCACGTTACTGTGAGTGACCGTCACATCTAAGCTGATCAGCACTACTAATGAGACGCTGCCCCCTAGTTGCCGGCGGTAATCTTTGTTTGCGTCAAACTCTCCAAACAAACAAGCACACCATTGATTTAATTGCCATATAAATCACACATACAAAGATCTAACTATTACTCCTCTCTGAGCATGAATATAAAACAAACAGGTGAGCTATTAACTGTGTAAACCTTATGCAATATTCATCATTGATATTTGGATACTTGAAATCTGTATGAACTGAGTAGTTAGTACCAAATGAAATAAAATGGAACAGCTCCATGCATTAATTGAATAAAAACTATTTGCTCATTACCAGTATGGTATTGTTTAAATTGTACAGCTTTTTGCACATCTTTGTCGGGGAATTCCAACAATTCTGGACCTGAATGTACCAGTTCATTGTAATCATCTCTCTCTCTCCTTATGTCTAGTCAAGCCAGAAATGGACCTCCCTCTAAACCCTGGCTGGGTGGTGTCCGACCGATTATAGTGGGCCGGTCTGGGCCAAAAAAAATGTATGGACCTCCCTAATTTCTAAACCCTGGCTATGGCCCTGCAGGCAATGTGGAGGGGAGAAACCTTAGAAGGGCCGTTCCAAGGGGGGATCTCCCTTCTTAGATGTCGGTGATAGTTACTAGTGTTGCTATAAAACAGGCGAAACAGTTGGTAAGCATGTACATATACGTGTAATGAAACACAAATAAGTACATGCAATAGCAACTGGGGTACCTAAGAACATTTTGAAAGATTGAAAATAGAGCTGATGACGGATCCATTTGAGGTATGGGGAGAGGATTGCATCCTCCCGGCCATCATCACAGGACGTCCACCACTCCGGTCATAACCACGAGACATCCACTCACAGGGAGATGGGGACAGGCGTTAGACAGTTTGCGTGTTTGTGATGGGCGGACATAGCAATAGATACATGTAGTAAGCATTATGTGAATAGAATATATACATGTAGTAAGCATATATGTGAATAGAATATAAGTACTTAACCCAGCAATGAACTCAACGTCTAAACCACAGGCATGGTTTAGACCAGGGGTCTCAAACTCGCGGCCCGCGGGCCAATTGCGGCCCGCTGGATGATATTTTGCGGCCCCCTACTTGACATCAAAGTTTAGTGTTAGTGCGGCCCGTGCGCAACTTGTTGCCAAGTCGTTGCGCGAGTTGGGCGTTTTATTTATTTGATCACTTGTAGGCTACCATAGCGCAGGCTCATGGCAGCAACGTTGGTAAACGTGATTCCGGAGTGATACCAAGTGGAAGGAAATATATCCTGTCATCAGTGCGTATAGCAGGTATCCTCGAAATTCTCCGCTATCTCCTCTGCAAGCTCCTGTCCGGCTGCACTGCTCCAACTGCCTGTGTCTGTCTACTGCTTTGGTCCAATCATATTCAGCGTCCCGTCAGCATCCCCCCCCCCCCACCCACAGTCTGCGAATCAGAGGCAGAGTAGGGCGGGTCTTCACGGAATGCGTGTTGTCTCTTTCAACGGGTCGGAGTCAGAGCGAGAGTTGACAGCGCATTTACAGGTAGTCTAATCTGCAGGTACTGTAGCGAGTAGCATAGTTTTGCCAGCAGGCAGCTAGTAGAAAAATATGGCATGTTCAAAGATGGCCAGTAAAATAAAAGTCAACAGTGAAAATCGCTGCAATTCAAAGGTGAATGGACTGAAAAATATGCGTTCATCCTCCCTCCAACCAGCACAATGTGCCAAGAAACGGTAGCTCTTGTGAAGAGTGGCAATTTGAAACGCCAATACGAAACAAAACAGTTATTTTGATGCAACCTTTCAGCACTAAGAACCACAAAAATAAATGGAATGAAATCATCATATCAAGCTGCAAGCAGAATTATTGTTAAAGTTATGTCACAACGATAAAAAGCAACCAAGTGCTCACTCAGTGGCATGGGTGTTGGCTAAACACAAGAAGCAATTATCTGATGCATAAATAATAAAATAATGTATGACTGAAGTGATGGGGACCATGTTTGAAGGCAAACAAAAGCAAATCCTCCTCAGATAGCACAGCAACCAGAATAACTGAAATACTGGCTGATGATTTCATTAAACAGCTTTGTGATAGAATAAAAAAAAATGCACAGTGCATTTCCATAGCTGTGGATGAGTCCACTGACACCACTGAGAATGCTCAGTTGCTGGTGTTTGTGAGGTTTTATGATGAGGCAAAGGGGTAGTTTGTTGATGTATTAATACATTTTTGGAATACTTGAAACCCTTTTTTTGTGGAATATTTGATGCAGCCCAGCCTCACCCAGACTCTACCTCCAGCGGCCCCCAGGTAAATTGAGTTTGAGACCCCTGGTTTAGACGTTGTAGGTCGGAAAGAAGACCGTATGAAGCTGATCCATGACCTCAATGGTGCACATAACCAATGTGGGGGTAGAACAGTCACTGCACTGCTATTGTACGTCTTTATTAACCAGTTACTCTGGGCTGGTTATCCTCTGGGACAGGGCTGGTTATCCTCTGGGACAGGGCTGGCTATCCTCCTCTGGGACAGGGCTGGCTATCCTCTGGGACAGGGCTGGTTATCCTCTGGGATGGGGCTGGTTATCCTCCTCTGGGACAGGGCTGGTTATCCTCTGGGACAGGGCTGGCTATCCTCTGGGACAGGGCTAGTTATCCTCTGGGACAGGGCTGGTTATCCTCTGGGACAGGGCTGGTTATCCTCTGGGACAGGGCTGGTTATCCTCTGGGACAGGGCTGGTTATCCTCTGGGACAGGGCTGGTTATCCTCTGGGACAGGGCTTGTTATCCTCTGGGACAGGGCTGGCTATCCTCTGGGACAGGGCTGGTTATCCTCTGGGACAGGGCTGGCTATCCTCTGGGACAGGGCTGGTTATCCTCTGGGACAGGGCTGGTTATCCTCCTCTGGGACAGGGCTGGTTATCCTCCTCTGGGACAGGGCTGGTTATCCTCTGGGACAGGGCTGGTTATCCTCCTCTGGGACAGGGCTGGTTATCCTCTGGGACAGGGCTGGTTATCCTCTGGGACAGGGCTGGTTATCCTCTGGGACAGGGCTTGTTATCCTCTGGGACAGGGCTGATTAGGGCTGGTTATCCTCTGGGACAGGGCTTGTTATCCTCTGGGACAGGGCTGGTTATCCTCTGGGACAGGGCTGGTTATCCTCTGGGACAGGGCTTGTTATCCTCTGGGACAGGGCTTGTTATCCTCTGGGACAGGGCTTGTTATCCTCTGGGATAGGGCTGGTTATCCTCTGGGACAGGGCTTGTTATCCTCTGGGACAGGGCTTGTTATCCTCTGGGACAGGGCTTGTTATCCTCTGGGACAGGGCTTGTTATCCTCTGGGATAGGGCTGGTTATCCTCTGGGATAGGGCTGGTTATCCTCTGGGACAGGGCTGTGCGATATGGACAAAATATTATATCGTGATATGGGAAATGTAATATCTCTAACGATAGGATATAGTAGGATACAGTAGGATATAGTAGGTTTTCTGTAAATTCAATAAAACATTGGTCTATACAAAATAACCACATACTTAATGACTACTTTTTGATAATCCTGATAATCCATACAAATGAAAGGCATGCACACACAACATGAGGCAGGTGCAGATAATGCTCTGTGTTTGCTTGAAAAGTCAAGATATTTATATTGCTGCGTGCAGTGAGATGAGGTGCGCATGATTTCTATCACAGGCCAGCTGTTCTGTTCTGAGGGTTGCTGGGAGTTTCCTTCTTTGTCACGCTCCCCTGACGGTTGGGAAGTAAAATACTAACGTAAAGGAATTCTGCTGCTTTTTTGCAACAATAGCGATTAAAAACGATAAAGGAAAATATCTACAGAAATGTCTGTATTGGTATATTGCGTGCTGTATTCTGGTATATTGCGTGCTGTATTCTGGTATATTGTGTGCTGTATTCTGGTATATTGCGTGCTGTATTCTGGTATATTGCGTGCTGTATTCTGGTATATTGTGTGCTGTATTTTGGTATATTGCGTGCTGTATTCTGGTATATTGCGTGCTGTATTCTGGTATATTGCTGTATTCTGGTATATTGCATGCTGTATTCTGGTATATTGCGTGCTGTATTCTGGTATATTGCATGCTGTATTCTGGTATATTGCGTGCTGTATTCTGGTATATTGTGTGCTGTATTCTGATATATTGTGTACTGTATTCGGGTATATTGCGTGCTGTATTCTGGTATATTGTGTACTGTATTCTATTCTGGTATATTGTGTGCTGTATTCTGATATATTGCGTGCTGTATTCTGGTATATTGCGTGCTGTATGTGTATTCTGGTATATTGCGTGCTGTGTTCTGGTAATGTTGTGTGCTGTATTCTGATATATTGTGTGCTGTATTCTGATATATTGCATGCTGTATTCTGGTATATTGCGTGCTGTGTTCTGGTATGTTGTGTACTGTATTCTGGTATATTGTGTGCTGTATTCTGGTATATTGCGTGCTGTGTTCTGGTATGTTGTGTACTGTATTCTGGTATATTGCGTGCTGTATTCTGGTATATTGCGTGCTGTATTCTGGTATATTGCGTGCTGTATTCTGGTATATTGCGTGCTGTATTCTGGTATATTGCGTGCTGTATTCTGGTATATTGCGTGCTGTATTCTGATATATTGCGTGCTGTATTCTGGTATATTGCGTGCTGTATTCTGGTATATTGCGTGCTGTATTCTGGTATATTGCGTGCTGTATTCTGGTATATTGCGTGCTGTATTCTGGTATATTGCGTGCTGTATTCTGATATATTGCGTGCTGTATTCTGGTATATTGCGTGCTGTATTCTGGTATATTGCGTGCTGTATTCTGTATTCTGGTATATTGCGTGCTGTATTCTGGTATATTGCGTGCTGTGTTCTGGTATATTGCGTGCTGTGTTCTGGTATGTTGTGTGCTAATGACATTTCTACCGCAGGGGAAGACTCAACCTCCGCTTCCGAATCAAACGGCAAATCTAAAAAAAAAAAAAATAACCGGAGACACCATCTGCTCCGCCACAAGCTCACGCTGGACACGGTGACGTCGACGGACAAACCCTGCGACGGAGAGAAGGAAGACGTCAAGAGAAGACAGAGGAGCCAAGGTGTGTATTCAGGCTGGAGGTCATATGGCGAAATGTATTATATATCGCAATGTTTTTCTTAGTGTAGATGATATAGTGGTATTTGGTCTTTTGTATCATTTTCCAGTACAATTTAACAATGTGATATGACATCTTTTGTATGTGTTCATCTTGCAATTTATTTGGCATGGTGCTATTTCATTAAACCTTTTAATACTGCTGCAAGGAATACTTTTTTGATTAACTTAAAAATATACAGTATGTATATATATTATTATTATTGTTTTTTTTTTTAACGTATGTATATATTGTGGACGACGGTATATAAAAAATCCATATTTTTGCATACTTTTTTTGCGTTTTCACCTTTTCTCCCATCCCCCAATTTGTTTCATTATGCCAATTCCCTTCCTGGTCGTTGCACTGCTTTACTGTCGGTCTGGGGAGGGTGTAGACTACCACATGCTGCCTTACTGTCTGTCTGGGGAGGTTGTAGACTACCACATGCTGCCCTACTGTCGTTCTGGGGAGGGTGTAGACTACCACATGCTGCCCTACTGTCCGTCCCAGGACAGTTCAGTCAGTAATCAGTATGTTCTTCCTGTGCTCCAGGACCAGTCAATATGTTCTTCCTGTGTCCCAGCACAGTTTAGTCAGAGCTATAAATCAAATAGAGAGAGAACCCTCCAATGATGTCACTGGGATATACTTTTGGAACCTATGTCAACTAATGTCTCTGCGTTTCCTGTGAATAGATGATGACAGTGCTGACGAGGACAGCGATTCAGAGCTTGGTCTAAGCGAGGAATTTGGTCGGACTCTAAGCCAATCAGAGCAGGGTCTAAGCGAGGAATTGAGTCAGTCGGAGGATGACGGCAATGATGAGACATCTAAAAGGTATCAATTTGTAATTAAATGTTTAATTTAGTTCAAACTAGGGTTGCAAATTGTAAGCACATTACTGAATCGATCATTGATAACATTTACGATCAATTAATCGATTAATTGTAACTAAAATACAAATTTGCTAAACAATAACATATGCGTTGTTTCCTCAATCAAAAGATGGAATTCAGCACTATATTGCATTCTCACAACATAGCATATTAAACATATAAAAACATAGAGGCCTAGACATATTAAGAACTTTGTGTCAGCTTTTAGTGGCGGGCTAAATATATGGCAACAACAAAACGTCTCGCCACTTCAAAAAAAAACGAGCATGTATTTAACAAACAAAAAAAATATTCTAAGCACTGTTTGATATTACCGGTAACTTAATAAATAAACTAAATGTCAACGAAAATGTCTAATAGCCCTAACTGGATTACACGCATAACACGCTGGAATAAAAACAACTGTACTAATGAAGCAACAAGATATTTGTTTAACACATCCACTGCCGGAAACGCTGTTCAGCGTTATTGCCCGCCATGCGTTGACCGCCAGACCTCGCTGTACAGCGTTATTGAGATCATATTTCATTTTTTCGCCATGGCATTCATAATTCAGCCACCCAGCCTCTGGTGATCCAGTGGGACCCTGCACAATATTGCAACGCCTCAATACCGCCGCCTGGTGGATGATCGGGCGAGTTACATTCAAGTAAAACCGGAAGTGGCAATCGGTGCCTCTGGGAAATCCATCCGGCAGTCGCATATCGTTGTGGCACTCCAGTAGGGCTGTCTTAAATACTTCGAAGCTTCGAAGCTTCGTTCGATGGCACAAGCTTCGAACATTTAAAAAAAAAAATCGAAGTTTAAAAAAAATATATATATATACCGTAATTCCTCTAATAGTAACCCCGGCTTGTATCTGTTTCAACTGTAGCGGATACCAGGCTTGTATTAGGAGGAGGCATGTATAAGAGAGAGGCCCATATTTCTAATTTTCAAACAGATCATAATGAATAAATCAACATTTTGTGTCAGTTTGAACCCAGTAAAATGTCACGAAAGGGGCTACTTAATTCATTAATCCAATCCACTTTATTTATAGAGCACATTTAAAAACAACAAAGTTTACCAAAGTGCTGTACAAGTCCCACAACATAAGATAAAAAAAAATATTATATATAAAAAAAAAAAATTTTAAATATTTTTTAATACGAAGCTTCGAATTAAAATTGAAGCTCGGCCCCGAAGCTTCGATTGCCAAAAGAAAATTCCAAGGTCAGCCCTACACTCCAGACATACACTGCCGTGCATATGGATCGCTGCCATAACTCAATAATCAATATGATTTGGGCGTTTATTGCGCCATACAAACCGGAAATGGATCTAGGAGTTCAACGTCAAATAAGTGGGATCTTTTTCCTCTAGTCTCGTCTGCGAACGGTAAGAGGCAACTAACGTTATTTTCAGCCCGATTGTACATTTCTTTATTTACAAACCATCTGATCAATAAATCAACCCATACTACATAAAGCAGTTAGTGACTATCAAGGAATTATAAACGACCCCCCCCCCCCTTTCCTTCACGCATGATGAAGCATAACTATACCGATCATGTACATTTGAATTTTTTAATATAGCGTGTCTAGGGAAGACACGCCAATCGATAATCTATATATGCGTTTAGGCCTATAAATCACGTTCTAGGAATTACTGCAGGACACGTTAAAAACATACTTATATTCTAGAAGGTATTTTTGTAAGAATGAAAAAATATAACGTTCCCACATCCTGAACGATGGATAATCGATGTTGAATGGGCCATAGTAATGTCAATATAGCAATACAATTTAAAAAGTTATAGCCCTGCAAAGAAGGTGAGCCACTCCATAGGGTTATAGTGCTGGCAGAGAGGGGCATGAGATGGGCAACTGCCCGGCGGGCAAAGTGTTAATGAGGCTATTATTATTTTTCAACAAGATAACTTACATAAAATATAAATAACCTGTCTCAGACTGACTCACATATAATAATAATAAAAAAACATTTCCCAGCCTCTGATTTGCAGCTGGTTTTGCACATTGCGTCTACCGGTACTTTTTTGACAACAATGATTTTGATTTGATTTTATTACGGATCCCCATTAGCTGGTGCCATAGCAACCAGCTAGTCTTCCTGGGGTCCACACAAAAAAAACATACAAAAACAATTATTATTGCAAAACAAAATCATTAAAAGTCAGTACTCAACACACAATGCATAATGAAACTAACAATTAAGATGGCTAAAATGACATGCAAGCAAAGAAACCGAAAACTAAAAAACAAAACAAAATACTTTACAGTGTTAAATACAATTTAAGATTATTTTAAAAAGTGAATCTACTGTAAATGCAGCAGAGGTTTTGAGGCAGGTTATTCCAAAGAGTTAATGCTCTAAAAATTAAATATCTCCTTAAAGCGTTGGTTTTTGTACCTGGCAATTCAAGCTGCCTATTACTGGAGCCTTAATTATCATGCACAGTATTACTATAAACAATCTGTTTATGTATAAAAACAGGAGTGGTACTGCTCATGACCAACTTGAACAGCACAAGTGTATTATTTAAAAGACAATCTATTTTCAACGTTAAGCCAAGAGAGGCGGGCATGCATACGGCTCACATTAGACCTTAGTGAGCAGCCCAGTACCAACCAAATGGTGGTCTTAGTTTTCCGATGCAACCCTGGGAACACCACTTGGCAGGCCAAAAACATTTGATTGGTTATTGATGCAGGGAGCTGTTGTTTTTATATATGGGATGATACACCTGGAAGGGTTAATTATACTGTTGTTTCCTCCAGAATGACGGCCCAAGTGGAGAAGAATGCAGTGCGTAGTTACCTGCAGAAGAAGCAGGCGCCTCTGTGTGTCGTGTTGTCCGACTCCAGCAGTGACAAGGTACAGTCCACCATTCATTCCTGTGTGACGCCACATTAAAATATCTGACCAGTGGTTCCCGGGCTGATCCCAGCTCCTGCCCTGTAGCATGTTGAATCAAAGTACAATACAACGCTGGTGAACACAGCCTACAGCGTGACCTCTGTCCCCTTTTGAAACAGAGCGACGGGGAGGAAGGAGACAGTAAGGGAACGCCGAAGGGGCGCAGGAAGATCCGCAGGATCATCCAGAACGCGCACCTCCGTACCGAGACCCAGAACGCTGTGCGGGAGGAGGAGGAGCGCCGGCAGCGCCTGGCCAGCAGAGGGGAGCAGAGAGAGGACCTGAGAGAGGTACGGATGAACCATGTGGTCAAATATCATGCTATTTTTCTTATTTCTTTCGATGTAATAATATTTAATGGTATTTAATTGTTTCCCCTGTGCAAATGACAACTGCAAATTGACATATTTTTTATGTATTTATTTTTTGTAATACAATTGTGATGTCTCCATTGTGTTTTTTCATGCAAAAGGATATATTTTAATTACATGTTTATCCTAAAATCTTTATAATATTGCTGCAAGGAACAATGTTTAGATGTATTAGAAAAAAGGAAACATCTATATTTGTACCATTTGTTTTGCATGGATCCATGACCGTGTACCTTAATTTTATATCACGAGCCCTGGTATACAAGCCAAGACTGCACTTCTTTTCTTTAACCCTTTTTTTAAAGGTGCCGGATGTACAATTCCTGCAAATTGCTGAATTGAGTACATATCATGAATCCTGCAGATGATGGACCATATATTCATGTCCGATGAACAATGTTTTTAGGATCATTGGACCTCATTCACCAACATTGTCTTAAGTTTTGTCTTATAAGGCGAGGGCCGTTTACAAAACCTAAGCGAGAGGCTCCCCCCTATTCAACAGGTAGCGCGGAAGAGATTTGCAACTGATCAAAATGTTATTTAAAATGTATTGTCATCATACAGCACACTATAGCTATAGTGGAATAGACTGTATTAATATTCCATATTTATACCATCTTGTTGCGCGCTCCTGGCCACCTGCCTCAGCACGTGCGCACACGCACACACACACACATACACACACACGTACACTGTATGGCCTACGAATGCCAGTAGGCTTGTATTATTCTAATGACTTGTTTTATTAGGAGATCGCAGATATGTATGCGCTTCCCCATACTAGTCATACTGTAGAACTTACAGTACACATCTTAGCGTGACATCTTAATGCCACCACAGAGTCGGGCTTGTGAGCGGACCTGACTCCGCGTCGCACACCGGTGTCACACAAAAGGCTGCTCGGCGTTGGTTGACATCAACCTGCATTAAATGTAGTAAACTGGCACGAGAAATGTAGGAAATTGGTACGCGGTGGTTAGGGTGCATCAAATTGCAATGCAAAAATGTAATCTCAACATATCAATCTGTGTGGGTTGCATTCTGTTCGGACAAACATAAAAATGATTTGTGCAAAGTTTGGGAAAGATTTGTTGAGATTTAGAGGTAGCACACAGCATGTGAAATATATATAAATTGGCGTTTTACTAGATAACATGACATGGCAATTTCAAAAACGGCAAGAAATAGTTTTTGAGAACATTTATTAACCCTAACATTTAAGAACAAAATGTTTGATAACAACATTGAAATAGTCTTTCAAACATGTCTCAAGCATCCTAGAGTCCTAGACCTGGTCCAGCTTGCGCTTGCAGCAGCGAAGATTTGGCTGTGTTGAGCGGTCATGCTCAACTGCCTGTAGCACATTCTGCAGGTGCTCCTGGCTGCTGCCACAAAGTCTGACGTCAGTTTGACTCCACGCTCGGCACAGTCATTCACAACATTGATGGCACGTACATTCACTGCACCCATCTGAAATGCTGTACTGGTAACCCAATCCTCTACATCCAGTGAAAGAAACGCGGGATCGATGTGCAGCAGGTGCATGCCGAACCAGCAGTCTCGGTTGGCAAGGTCAGCCAAGCTGGTGGTCGGCGAGAGGGTTGGAAACTTTGGCTTGCCGAAGCCAGTGCCAAAGTGGAGCTGTGGGGCTTGCATGGATATATCAGCCGGCTTGTGCTCCAATATAGCATCTGCAAGTGCGCGCCGCTCGCCAACTGGCACCTTGGTGCTGAAGAGTGCCAGGGGCAGCATCTCGCCTGACAGGTACCATAGGTGCCGCTTCAGCGCCTTAATCGCTGATGCTGCGATGCCCTCGTCAACAGACTTGTATGCGTACAGGTTGTGGTAGAGTGCAAGGTCATTCCATGCCTCATCTACGGCCGTGTCGCAGGTCAACCACCACGTTGCGTAGATGTGCGTGATGAAGTTGGCAAACGCCCGAATCCTCAGCACCTGCTTCTGCGTAGTGATGGTCCCCTGAGGAAGCAAGGCAATGTGCTGCTCCATCAAGGCCAGCTTGAGAGTGTAGAGCAGCTTAGCCATCCACCGCGCCTTGTGCAGTGCTCCCAGGTCGTTGGAAGTTAACTGGAGTGTGCTCTGCACTGTCTGCACTCAGATACACAAGACATAGCTGCACGAACTCGCGATAGTCGCCTCGCTTGTAGTCGAGCACTCCTGCAGCGCACACAATTAGTTCAGCATGCAACTTGCCCAGGAACGGTGTTTCGGCATCGCCAGGAATGTAGCGGGCCAATGGGCCGCTGTCCTTGTGTGGCAACAGGTTCCAGTTGTCGCGCAGACGTGTAAACAATGTAACCTCTGGCGAGCGTGACGTCTCCACCTTGAGGTCAGTGAAGATGTGGCTGAGGAGCACCTCGCCGATGTGGTGCCGGCACCCGGACCAGAGCAGTGGTCGACCCAGTGAGAGCTGGATGGCAATGCAGGCTGCCGTGAGATGGCCAGTGTTTGACGCGGTGGTGTCAAATGCCATGTTGACAACCTGATCGGTGCAGCACCAGTCCTGCAGCAGCTTGCATGTCAGCCGGGCAATGATCGTTCCACATGCCTCATCAGTCCCCTTCATGTATGCTGGCACACCAAGCAGTTTGAGCCGCTCAGCGTCTCCGATCACCACCACGCTCCTCCAACTGGCGCACATTGTTGAGCATTGGCGTCAACTTGCTGTTCCAGTGCAAGGTGCACATGGGAGGTGGTGTCCACTGTTCTTGCTGGTCCTCACTGATGGCCTGCAACACGTGGCGGCGCGCTCGGTCTGCTGTTGCGTAGGATGTGGAGACCTTTGCCGAATTGCCACCGGATTCCTCGATCAGACCGCGCGTGAAGGCAGCCTGCTGCATTGGTGTGATCTTCAACCGTGTAGCCAGTGACACAAGACTCGGCCGGCTGAGAATGTCTGATGGAATGAAGGCTGTGGTGCCAGTCTTCTTACGCTCACGGGTGGGTGTGTTCTCAGCCGGTGGAGCAGCTGTTTCATCTGCATTGCTGTCTTCATCAATTTCGCTTTCCAACACCACCGCCATGCTGGACCTCGCAGTCATCTCCTGCTGCTCCTTGGTAAAGCATGCCTGCTGCGCTGCTTCACGCTCCTGTCGCCGCTTCAACTTGGATTGCAAATTGGCATCCAATGCTCCAAATGTGGCCACTCTGTCGCCCTTCATGCTGGCCAGGAAAGCAATGTCCTCTGGATCACAGATCAGCTCCTCTGCATTTGGAGACCACAGCGGGAATGTGGCATCCAGCTTGTGCTCCATTGCGTCCACCAGTCGAGCTGTAGCCTCACTGGAGCGCCTGGCCTTTGGAATGTGCCGCAACTTGTTGCTAGCATCGACAAGCGCTACCATCTTGACGCATGCTCGACGATCACTCACCATTGGAATATTGGCCTTTCCATAAAATGGCTGCACCTGCTCCAAAATGTCCTTAGCCGCATGGAACCGTGACAAGGCTCCGGTCAAACCTGGCCGCTTGGCATGCAGTTGCGTGTCGCAGTTGTACAGCATGCACCGCAAGATCTGGCGACCACTTGGCAGTTTGGCACCAGTGATGATGGCATCTGCATTGGTTATGCTGGGGCCCAGACCAAAGACCAGGCTGCGGCTGCTCTGGCGGGAGCCTAAGGGCGGCGACGCCATCTTGTGATAGCTGGAAATATAGTTGGAGAGCTGGATCCTGTGGTGGGTGATGGTGGAGTTGGGGGAATTGAGTAAACTGTGATGCAGAGCCACACAGGTAAAGCTATTTATAGGCCCATCCCGCCCATCCCCCCAAAAATTGCAGGACCAGGTGTGAGATGTAACAATGTTGCAACTCTCTCTCACACACACACACACACACACACACACACACACACACACACACACACACACACACACACACACACACACACACACAGACAGACACACAGACACTAACAGCAGGCCATGTTGGGGGAGGACAGCATGTACTGATGTACCGTTCCACATCTAAATCACCTCGTATTGCAAGAATATTTTGCATGTATTGTTTTTACATGGATGGTAACACTTTTAGCACCCATACAAATCAATACGCTGGAAATGTGTATTTTGATGCACCCGGTACGCTTGACTATGAAACCTCAAACGATTGGGGACATGCCGCGCTGAGTCCGGTCCGATCACAGTACGCCCGACTATGTGGCCTTAAGATGTGTACTGTATGCAGCATACAGTATCTGCCATCTCCTAATAAAACAAGTCATTAGAATAATATAAGCCTACTGTTCATTCATTAGTTTAGTTAGATAGTTAAATTATATTGACCAAATTGTTTACACTGCTGTGTTGTTTTTTACTACCTGTACCCCCCCCCCTTCCCCCATGCTCAGTATATTTTTACTGTATTTATTTCTGTATATTTTATTTCATTTTTATTCTATTTTACTCTACTCTTATCCTAGGCAACTTGATTGATTTGTGTTATTATTCTAATTCGTGACCTATCCTGTTTAAATGTTGAGCGATTTGCAGTGTCAAATTTCCCACGGGATAATAAAAGTATTTCTATTCTATTCTATTCTATTACACGCGTAGGCTATACAGTGTGCGTGTGTGTGTGCGTGCCTGAGGCAGGTGGCCAGGAGCATTCAACAAGATGGTATGCATATGGAATATTAATAGTCTATTCCACTATAGCTACTGTATATCCACGCGATTGGGTTTAGTTCTTATTTATTTATCCACTGTCATTTGCAGTGTTGGTGTAGTGGTTGTATTTATTTTCTGACATCACGATGCCTCTTGAGGCATGCTGTGAATGTAAAACGTATATGATCGTCATAGAGGACGAGGTTTTAAATGTGATACTCTTGTCTTCCAGGTGATCGTCATAGAGGACGAGGTTTTAAATGTGATACTCTTGTCTTCCAGGTGATCGTCATAGAGGACGAGGTGTCTCAGGTGGCTTATCCCGTCACCACCAAGCTGGTCCTGGAGCGGGACAAGTCCAACAAAGAGCCCCTCATTCAGGTCCACAGGAACCTGGTGACGAGGCTTAAATCCCACCAGGTGGACGGTTAGTCCCTGCTCTCGTCTTACACTTCACATTATAATCGTTACAGTGGCCACTAAGGACGTCCCGGATGCGTGAATACTTTCCCTAAGGGGTTTGTACTTTTCCGCGATCTGATTGGCTACTGGCGTTTCTGGTCATGTGACATGTGCGCCAATCGTGTGACGGCAAGTTCTGCCACCGGTTAAGCTTAGGCACTCTTTCGAAGTTGGTTAAGGTTAGAGTTTGTCTTAGAGCAGGGCGATAGAACACCAGCCCTGATTCCAAACTCTAACCTTAACCAACTTCGAAAGAGTCGCCTAAGCTTAACCAGTGATAAACTAGGCGTTAGGTAGTTTGCAGGCTGTTAGACCCGGAAATAGGCGCAGAACTTGCCGTTGCACGATTGGCGCACATGTCACATGACCAGAAACGTCAGTGGCCAATCAGATCGTGCAAACCGAACGCGGAAGTACAAACCCCTTAGGGAAAGTATTCACGCGTCCTGGATTGGATTGGACCAGACGGATTGGAGTCAGAAATGATCACGGCATATTTTAATTGAGTGGTATCGGCTATATAAAGCCCAGGGTTTTTTATACTTGTGCATCCCTAGTTGACTCACTGTGTTTTGTTTCCTAACAGGTGTTCAGTTTATGTGGGACTGTTGTTGTGAATCTGTGAATAAAGCCAACTCCACTCCTGGATCAGGCTGTATCCTGGCCCACTGCATGGGACTGGGCAAGACGCTTCAGGTAAGACTAAAGAGACAGGGTTTTCATTAAAGACCTGATCAGTGATCAGTACCCAAACGTAAGCAAGTGGGTAGCCCCACCACCACAAATAAGAAATAGGAATGGACTTGATTGACTGAGCTCTTGATACAAGGACTAACACTAGACAACAGGTATGAGCTCTTGATACAAGGACTAACACTAGACAACGGGCAATGACTGAGCTCTTGATACAAGGACTAACATTAGACAACATGTAAATATGAGCTCTTGATACAAGGACTAACACTAGACAACAGGCAATGACTGAGCTCTTGATACAAGGACTAACACTAGACAACATGTAAATATGAGCTATTGATACAAGGACTAACACTAAACGGGTACATTTGAGCTCTTGATACAAGGACTAACACTAGACAACAGATAAATATGAGCTCTTGATACAAGGACTAACACTAGATAACAGGTAAATATGACTGAGCTCTTGATACAAGGACTAACAGACAACAGGTAAATATGACTTAGCTCTTGATACAAGGGCTAACACTAGACAACAGGTACATTTGAGCTCTTGATACAAGGACTAACACTAGACAACAGATAAATATGAGCTCTTGATACAAGGACTAACACTAGATAACAGATCAATATGACTGAGCTTGTGATACAAGGACTAACACTAGACAACAGATAAATATGAGCTCTTGATACAAGGACTAACACTAGATAACAGGTAAATATGACTGAGCTCTTGATACAAGGACTAACACTAGATAACAGGTAAATACGACTGAGCTCTTGATGAATGAATGAATGAATGAATGAATTTATTCACACACACACACGATACATTTACATGCGAGTATCCTCATGTGATATCAATGTCGCAGATTGTGTGCATGTGCCAGGTCTCCCAAGAAGCTATTTAAAGCTTTTGGAGGGAGCCTGAACACAGATACAAACAGAATATAAACAACAAAACAATAACAAAAAACAAAACAATACAACGTGAGTAGGTTTACACACCTACCTACTAACTGACATATAACAGAGATACATAATACAGACAATTTTATTCCTAAGTTATAATTTTAATTAGAGATATGATTTTAGCAGTTCCTCTTTCAGTGATTTTTTAAAGGTATTAGTCATTTTTAGATTTTCGTCAAGCTTGTTCCAGATCTGTGGACCCCTGCATGCTATGCTTAGGCTAGCACAATTGAGCCTTCTCCTCTTGCCAGATATAAGATGCTTATTTCTTGTGTTGTGGATGTGCAGTGGTTGTCAGACTGGGACAAGCTCAGACAGTCTGTGATTCATGTTGTTGACAACTTGATACATAATTGATGCGTTTTGATGAATGTTAAATTCAGCGAGCCTCAGGAGACCAAATCGATGGAACAGAGGCTTTGAGGGCGCTCTATACCCGGACCATGACAGCACTCGTAGTACCCTGATACAAGGACTAACACTAGACAACAGATAAATATGAGCTCTTGATACAAGGACTAACACTAGATAACAGGTAAATATGACTGAGCTTTTGATACAAGGACTAACACTAGATAACAGGTAAATATGAGCTCTTGATACAAGGACTAACATTAGACAACATGTAAATATGAGCTCTTGATACAAGGACTAACACTAGACAACAGATAAATATGAGCTCTTGATACAAGGACTAACACTAGATAACAGGTAAATATGACTGAGCTTGTGATACAAGGACTAACACTAGACAACAGGTAATGACTGAGCTTGTGATACAATGGCTAACACTAGATAACAGGTAAATATGACTGAGCTTGTGATACAATGAATAACACTGAACAACAGGTAAAAATTGGTTTGTATTCTGTATTTTGTGGCTGTAAAAGTATGTTATGGTGTGGGAGGAAACCCACACAAACATGTACAGGAGAACATGCAAACACAGAAAGGCCTCCCGCCGGGGCTGGAACCCAGGACCAAGCGTCAACTCTCCGCCCATTTATTCCTAGCTGTGTTTTCTTCCAGGTCATAGCCTTCCTCCACACCATGCTGCAGTCGAAGAAGCTGCGCTTCAGGACCGCCCTGGTGGTGTGTCCGCTCAACACCATCCTCAACTGGGTCGCCGAGTTTGACAAGTGGCAAGACAGCATGGGGGAGGACAAGGTCAAGGTAGATAAACACGCCATGTGATTAAGCTACATGTTGACCTTTAGACGCTGAAGGGTAAATCCATTCCTTGGGCCGATATACAGATGGTTTACAGACACTGGCTTTATGAATCTCTTACCGACCTAATATACAGATGGTTTACAGACACTGGCTTTATGAATCGCTTACCGACCTAATATACAGATGGTTTACAGACACTGGCTTTATGAATCTCTTACCGACCTAATATACAGATGGTTTACAGACACTGGCTTTATGAATCTCTTACCGACCTAATATACAGATGGTTTACAGACACTGGCTTTATGAATCTCTTACCGACCTAATTTACAGATGGTTTACAGACACAGGCTTTATGAATCTCTTACCGACCTAATATGCAGATGGTTTACAGACACAGGCTTTATGAATCTCTTACCGACCTAATATACAGATGGTTTACAGACACAGGCTTTATGAATCTCTTACCGACCTCATTTACAGTACATAGGTGTGAATCACCAGAGGCCCCACGGTAGGATATGATCACAATACTAGCGTCATGATATTGTAATATTGCGATTTCAACTGCAAATTATGTCTCCAATGGAACATTTCTGCAATAAAAATATATATACATCATCTGTTTTTTCTAATAAGATAAAGTTTTCAGTCTAAAATATGGGATATGGGATTGTAAAGCAAAAGAAAAAAACAGTATAATATCAGCACGCAAAGAAATATATCGCTGTATAGATTTTCTTCCCCACCCGTGCTGGTACACGTTTTATTTTGTGCCCCTTTAATCCAACCACCAACCAATGTACAACAACCAATCATATGTTGACAGACAAACATTACAAATGTGTTGACCGAGTCAGAGTCATGATAGTCAACACAAGAGTTATCATTTAATTTATCGCTACCAAGGTGAATGTGATGATGTGCTGTGATATGGAAACAACATGTACAGTGTGTTGTTCAGTTCAGTCAATATCTAAACACTACACCGGTCTCCCTGCACTGGAAATCAGAGCCTCCAGACTTGAAACTGACGTCATCAAGGGACACTTTTTGGAGCTGGTCCGCTTGGCCGTGAATCAGTGGCCGACTTTTTTATTTTTGTTTAGAGATATTCCACCCGAAATGAGATGAAGCAGATGTTGTATATATTTTTTTATTGCAGATGTTAATTTGCAGGGACATAATTAGCATTTGGAAAAAAAGTTTAATACCAATCGTAATATATATTGCAATATCACAATATTATAGTATCGTGAGTCTAGTATCACATAATAATATTGTATTGTGGGGCCTCTGATGATTCCTTGTGTCCCTGTCTCCCCCCCCACACACACACTACTGTCTCTCCCCCACACACACTACTGTCTCTCCCCCACACACACTACTGTGTCCCTGTCTCTCCCCCACACACACACTACTGTGTCTCTGTCTCTCCCCCACACACACTACTGTCTCCCTGTCTCTCCCCCACACACACTACTGTGTCTCTGTCTCTCCCCCACACACACTACTGTGTCTCTGTCTCTCCCCCCCACACACACTACTGTGTCCCTGTCTCTCCCCCACACACACACTACTGTGTCTCTGTCTCTCCCCCACACACACTACTGTCTCCCTGTCTCTCCCCCACACACACACTACTGTGTCTCTGTCTCTCCCCCACACACACTACTGTGTCTCTGTCTCTCCCCCCACACACACTACTGTGTCCCTGTCTCTCCCCCACACACACTACTGTGTCTCTGTCTCTCCCCCACACACACACTACTGTGTCCCTGTCTCTCCCCCACACACACTACTGTGTCCCTGTCTCTCCCCCACACACACTACTGTGTCTCTGTCTCTCCCCCACACACACTACTGTGTCCCTGTCTCTCCCCCACACACACTACTGTGTCTCTGTCTCTCCCCCCACACACACTACTGTGTCCCTGTCTCTCCCCCACACACACTACTGTGTCTCTGTCTCTCCCCCACACACACACTACTGTGTCTCTGTCTCTCCCCCACACACACTACTGTGTCCCTGTCTCTCCCCCACACACACACTACTGTGTCTCTGTCTCTCCCCCACACACACTACTGTCTCCCTGTCTCCCCCACACACACACACTACTGTCTCCCTGTCTCTCCCCCACACACACTACTGTGTCTCTGTCTCTCCCCCACACACACACTACTGTGTCTCTGTCTCTCCCCCACACACACTACTGTGTCCCTGTCTCTCCCCCACACACACTACTGTGTCTCTGTCTCTCCCCCACACACACTACTGTGTCTCTGTCTCTCCCCCACACACACTACTGTCTCCCTGTCTCTCCCACACACACACACACACACTACTGTGTCCCTGTCTCTCCCACACACACACACACTTCTGTGTCCCTGTCTCTCCCCCACACACACTACTGTGTCCCTGTCTCTCCCCCACACACACACTACTGTGTCCCTGTCTCTCCCCCACACACACACTACTGTGTCTCTGTCTCTCCCACACACACACTACTGTGTCTCTGTCTCTCCCCCACACACACTACTGTGTCTCTGTCTCTCCCCCACACACACTACTGTCTCTCTGTCTCTCCCCCACACACACTACTGTGTCTCTGTCTCTCCCCCACACACACTACTGTGTCTCTGTCTCTCCCCCACACACACTACTGTGTCTCTGTCTCTCCCACACACACACTACTGTGTCCCTGTCTCTCCCCCACACACACTACTGTGTCTCTGTCTCTCCCCCCACACACACTACTGTGTCTCTGTCTCTCCCCCACACACACTACTGTGTCTCTGTCTCTCCCCCACACACACTACTGTCTCTCTGTCTCTCCCCCACACACACTACTGTGTCTCTGTCTCTCCCCCACACACACTACTGTGTCCCTGTCTCTCCCCCACACACACTACTGTGTCTCTGTCTCTCCCCCACACACTACTGTGTCTCTGTCTCTCCCACACACACACACACTACTGTGTCTCTGTCTCTCCCCCACACACACTACTGTGTCTCTGTCTCTCCCCCACACACACTACTGTGTCTCTGCCTCTCCCCCACACACACACTACTGTGTCCCTGTCTCTCCCCCACACACACTACTGTGTCTCTGTCTCTCCCCCCCACACACACTACTGTGTCCCTGTCTCTCCCCCACACACACACTACTGTGTCCCTGTCTCTCCCACACACACACTACTGTGTCTCTGTCTCTCCCACACACACACTACTGTGTCCCTGTCTCTCCCCCACACACACTACTGTGTCCCTGTCTCTCCCACACACACACTACTGTCTCCCTGTCTCCCCCACACACACACTACTGTGTCTCTGTCTCTCCCCCACACACACACTACTGTGTCTCTGTCTCTCCCCCACACACACTACTGTGTCCCTGTCTCTCCCCCACACACACTACTGTGTCCCTGTCTCTCCCCCACACACACACTACTGTGTCTCTGTCTCTCCCCCACACACACACTACTGTGTCTCTGTCTCTCCCCTACACACACTACTGTGTCCCTGTCTCTCCCCCACACACACTACTGTGTCTCTGTCTCTCCCCCACACACACTACTGTGTCTCTGTCTCTCCCCCACACACACTACTGTGTCCCTGTCTCTCCCCCACACACACTACTGTGTCTCTGTCTCTCCCCCCCACACACACTACTGTCTCCCTGTCTCTCCCCCACACACACTACTGTGTCCCTGTCTCTCCCCCACACACACTACTGTGTCCCTGTCTCTCCCCCACACACACACTACTGTGTCTCTGTCTCTCCCCCACACACTACTGTGTCTCTGTCTCTCCCCCACACACACTACTGTGTCTCTGTCTCTCCCCCACACACACTACTGTGTCTCTGTCTCTCCCCCACACACACTACTGTGTCCCTGTCTCTCCCCCACACACACTACTGTGTCTCTGTCTCTCCCCCACACACACTACTGTGGCTCTGTCTCTCCCCCACACACACTACTGTGTCTCTGTCTTTCCCCCACACACACTACTGTGTCCCTGTCTCTCCCCCACACACACGTGGACAGGTGTCAGAGCTGGCGACTCCCAAACGCCCTCAGGAACGCAGCCTGGCCCTGCAGCGCTGGCAGCGCGACGGAGGAGTGATGCTCATCAGTTACGAAATGTATAGAAACCTCTCCCTGGGCTACAGAGTGGCCAACGCACAGCTCAAGGAGACCTTCCACAGCACCCTGGTCAGCCCAGGTACGTCGCACACGGCAGCGGACACGACACAACATCCTTTCACTTACAGGAACACAACGACATCATGGGAAATGCGCTTACTGTCTTCTCCAGAGTCGCACAAATTAATGGAGCATATACGTTTTTGGCCAACAGCTAGGCTAGCTGGTCCATATCCGCTTCCATTCATTTGGCCATCTATCCCCAGGCCATCAGGCTGCTAAACGAACAATAAACACTATGCAACAACCATCAAATGCACACAGCACACACACCCACACGCACACACTCACTTAAACAAACAACACACTGCAGCACCCACTCTCCACACTTTAGATCACACAAACACACTTTATATTTATTGATAAAGGATTTGCACTACAACTCGTACACCTACTGTAAATTGTACCTAAATTGCACCCCATCCCATTTCTGCCTTGCACTATATAGTATTGTATATTAGTACACTGCATAGTATTTTATATTATATGGTAACTCAGTTACGTCTATTCTGCATCGAACATTGTACATATGTCTATACTGAACACTGTGACCTCATTTTTTTTTTACTTCTAATTTACATGCTATACTATGTTATTTTATTTCATACTTATCTTGTCTTGCACAGTCTCTGGAGCGTAACAGTAAGAAGCATTTTGTATAAAAGTATTCTGTACTTCTGTATGACAACTATTAAAGAAACTTGAACTTGTGCTAAGCTAAGGCTAGCTTTCTACTGAACTCACAGATGGGAAATTGGTCTATCTTCTTGCCTGACTCTGGAGAAGACCGTGGTAAACACATTTCCCATGATGTTGGCGTGTTCCTTTTAATTATTTTGAGTGAGTTTTTATCACATGATAACAAATACCATGGATTTAGTCGGAATTCTTTTTTTTTGCATATTTAAAGTTTTTATTTTTCACAAGCAAGACAAATAGACAATACATACAAGACAAACTATCACAATAATAATAATAATAATAATAACAACAACAACAACAACAACAACAACAACAAAAACAACAACAACAACAACAACAACAACAACAACAACAACAACAACAACAACAACAACAACAACAAGGGGGTGAGGGGGGGGGGGGGGGGTTGCAGCAGTAGTGTGGCCGCTGGCGCTGGTGCCTTGTGGGTCGCAGTTCACGTTAATAGGTCGAGTTGAAAATGTAATGCTCTGAGATGCTCTGGAGCAATCTCTCTCTGTCTCTCGGATCAATCAAATCAAATAATTAACACATGTATGTTGTCATTTTAAACAACTCACCATTCATTCATTATGCATCAGCAGCAGCTAAATTAATGTTATAGTTCACAACACAGCAGCGCGTTTTGAATCGCTAGCCTATTAATTATCGTCTCAGCAAGCACAGTCAATACTTTTTTCCGTAGCCGCATTTCGCGGAGACAGCTGTGTATAGCGAGAGAGAGCGAGAGAGAGAGAGAGAGAGAGAGAGACACTCACTGTTTAGTTGAAACGTCCAGGGCAGGAGAGCTTGATAAACGTGTATAATCCACTGTTGATGTATTCCAGACCACTGTCCACTGTCTCCAGACTGCATCCGCCATATAGCTTGTTAGCCAAGTGTTAGCTTGTTAGCACAACACAAGTACATTTCTTTGTCCATTTTTCCGCGTTGAACAGACTGCAAACTACCTGGCGTTCTATCGCCATGCTCTAAGACAAACTCTAACCTTAACCAACTTTGAAAGAGTGCCTAAGCTTAACCGTCTAAAGAACTTGCAGTCACGCTCTAAGACAAACAGCTGCATCTCACAACAACACAACTACCAACCTAGGAATAAGCTAGAATTGGAACGTTAGAAATTGGATTCGGCCAATCAGAGTTCGTCTCTGCGAAATTCTGCTACGGAAAAAAATACTGGCGTCGGCCAATCAGAGAGCGTCTCCGCGAAATGCGGCTACAGAAATGTTTGACGCTACTGCCTAGATCGCGCCCGGATTCCAACATAATAGTCATATTTCAACGCACAACGCGTTCGACGGATACAGCGATCAAACCGTGACGCGCACTCAGAGCGCTATTGCGTCTAGCCCGGGCCGAGAAATAAATAAAAAAAAAAAAAAAATGATGTCACTTCCTGTTCAAGAAAACAAGTATTTTTTTAATTTATATAATAACGTTATATTGTGCATTGGAAACACAAACATACTTAAAATGAGTAAATATTATTAATTTTAAACATGTTTATATTATTTATAGGGCTATAAAACAAAAAACTAAAACATTATTTTTCTTGTTCTCTCATATAAGCAGGGGGGGCGGCGCCCGAGCGCCCCTAGTGGTAGAGCCGCCACTGGGTTGCAGAGTGTTACAAAGGTTCAGTACACAAACATATTCCAGATAGTGATCTAATAAAGTTCCAGGGACCTTGAAGGCCATCGGGCCGATCACTCTCTTGAAGAGATAGAGCGGCCTGTTCCATTGATATCAAGTCCATGAAGTCCTTGCGCCAGTTCTCCAAACTGAAGCAGTTAGGTTTGCGTTCTTTCCAGTTCATTAAAATAATCCGTTTGCAGGGGCGGCTACGTGGCGTAGTGGGCAAGGCGCTCGCCACGAATGCGGAGACGCTGAGCTCGCCTGTTCGAGCCCAGCACTCCACATTGCTTTCAGTTTAGCTGGTCGTACATACTAATACACATTGGCCGTATTAGGGGGTGGGAAACTGATGGGTGGGGATCGGACGTTGTGGACAGCGACTCCTACAGGTCGGTTGGTGCGCCTGCGCAGTAGAATCAGAAAGTGTCGGGGGCAGCGTGAGCCTCCCACGCGTTACTCCTCGCCACTGAGTGATCGAGCTGCGCAGGTGAAAAGATGCGACTGCTGTTACCTCAAGTACCGGAGGGGACTTGTGCTATGTATGACTTAGTCCACATTGCAGCCGGCTTGTGGGAGGCAAGAAACAGCGTTCGTGACAGGGGAGGGTTGAATTGGATGATACGAAATTGGGATGGGAGAAAATATAGAAAAATGGGAGAAAAAGTGGATAAAAAAAAAATAATAATCCGTTTGCATGCTAGAAAAGCCAGTGCTACAATATTATTTACAATCTTTGCTTGAGCAGTGTCCATTTTTACACCCAATATACAAGTTATAGGGCAAGGATAAATGTCAATTTGGAGAGTAACTGACAGGTCCTCAGCAATGTCCAACCAAAATGTCCTAACAAGCGGGCAGTGCCACAGCAAGTGCATGAGCGTACCCTCTACTCCACACCCATGCCAGCACAATTTGGGTAGGGTGTGATTCATTTTATTCAGTGTACAGGGTGTCAGAATTCTATCTCTGAATGAATCCCTGACTACATACAGTACCATAGATTTCAATGACCAGTAGTAGACATTGTTGTTACCACGTCGTTAGACTGTTCAGTTCTCGGAATTATAGTCACACCAGTGTGATCGCAACTCAAAGGGTTAAACTTGCACTAGTTTCAAACTTCTGGAATGAGGATGGTGTGTAGACGGTACAGGTGACATGGAATAAGCAGCACATGAGTTAGTGGTTGAGTCTACAAGGTCTTCAATGACCACCTTGAATAATGTGCATGTTACTCATTAACTCTCCAGGTCCAGACTTTGTGGTCTGTGACGAGGGCCACATCCTGCGGAATGAGGCGTCCAACATCTCCAAAGCCATGAGTCTAATCAAGACGCTCCGCAGAGTGGTGCTGACGGGGACGCCGATGCAGAACAACCTGGACGAGTGTAAGACTGATGTTTATACCACGATGCAGAACAACCTGGACGAGTGTAAGACTGATGTTTATACCACGATGCAGAACAACCTGGACGAGTGTAAGACTGATGTTTATACCACGATGCAGAACCTGGACGAGTGTAAGACTGATGTTTATACCATGATGCAGAACAACCTGGACGAGTGTAAGACTGATGTTTATACCATGATGCAGAACAACCTGGACGAGTGTGAGGCTGTAGCCATGTTTATACCCCATACCAGGCTAAAACAGGTCTGATACATACCAGGCTAAAACAGGTCTGATACATACCAGGCTAAAACAGGTCTGATACATACCAGGCTAAAACAGGTCTGATACCAGGCTAAAACAGGTAGAACAATAGATATGAGGCTATTGGTATTGGTCAAGCACCACTTTACATACACATGTCAACAACTTACCCATAAAGAAAGCAGAACGTTGCACCACAGACCACAGTTTATCGGATTGAAAATCAAGTTTTCTCCATCGGAGTCTTCGTCATCGGAGGAACCCTCTCAGTCATCGACACTGTAGTGAAGCTCTTGGTGGTTAGGAAATGTAGTCAACAACACGGGGTGTCTAGTCAGGACACGGGAGGCAGGAACGTTCTTTGATGAGTTTTATTATCAATGGTCAGACGGATGCACAGGCAATTTCTACTTCTATTTCCCATTAACACGGTGGGAGTATGTGAGAGTGTGTGTGGTTCTAAATGGGGAGGAAACAAAGACATCAGCGTTACTAATACTTATTAATCAGTCTGTTATATACTATACAATATACTGTTGCTACAAGTAACATAAACCTCACGAGTGGAACTACCAATGGGGATAAGCAGTGCTTTACCTATACTAGTTACAGGGATAAACTGTGCTAAACAGATACTAAATACTATAATCAACAACATAGATTATACCCAATAGGCTAGATTATCACTATAAACATACTGGTAAATTGCTTCCTAAACAGCTGGTAGAATTATAAGCCTTAACCATATAAATCACCGACAATAACTAAGCGTCCTCATTATGCACATATTTAACACTTACTTGTGATCAGGGACGCACACATGAACTAAAGGAATCACTAAAGCCCACTAGTATATATAGATGCTGGCTATCGACTGACATGTCTAGACATGTCTGAGAGGCGTCCAGCTGCAGAACAGCAGAACAGCACCCCACAGTCTTTATGTCTGAGAGGCGTCCAGCTGCAGAACAGCACCCCACAGTCTTTATGTCTGCCCAGTCCTTGATCCTTTTGTACAGACACGATTAACAAAGTCCAATTATGTACTCGTTCATTAAATCCGATGGTCCAATTGCTGTTCCAGAAACCAAAAGTTTGTTCAGAGCTGTGGTGAGCGTCTGGGTGTCCATCGTGAGAAGCAGCTCACCAAAATATCAACAGAGGCCATGTGTTTAGTTATGGGCGTCGCTCTAAACTCAGAGGACACGTCGCTGGCCAACGAAAGCACTCTTCTTGATTCACATGCAAATTTAACTCCGCCCCCACGCAATGAGAAACACAGCCTGAGAACAGCCTTCTTTAAACAAAGAAATGTTACTATTAGATATACTATAACTGTTAGGTAAATATGTTCTTAAACATTCAAACAGTTATAATATGACAAAAAAAAACAAGAACAAAATATATAAAAGAATTCTGGTGTGATTTGCGTGATTCGACAGCTCCCGACGTGTGTTCCCAAGTGGTCACATTATATACCTGTAAACTAGTCACCTTTATTTGTATTGTTTTATTGTGGATCCCCATTAGTCTACACTACACCAAGGTGAGACTACTCTTCCTGGGGTCCAAACATTTAAAATACAAACACAAACACAAATATTTTTTAAATATAAAACCACAAACATTGAAGTACTCATAAGAAAACATTGCAACAAACAAAACAAGTGATTTAAAGCTCACTCAATATTCATAAGTCAAATATCACAATTCTCCAACGATACATAAAACCTTTAGGTAACGGTTACCTTTTTGAACCCAAATTATGGAATATTTCTGAGTGGTTTTGTTTATGTCACCTTTTTCACTTGCGTGTTTGCAGCTATGCACATAGCATGTTAGATCTTTAATGGAGAAAAAAAATATTATATATCAACCATTTACTGTTTAGTAAAAGCAATGGATCGGTATTGACTGTTGTGAAGGATCAGATTAAACCGAATATGTATATTTATTTATATATATATATTTAATTGTATTTGTATATCGTTTGATATCCCCTGTATATTCCTTGTACAATATGCATTGAATATCCCCGTTTCTACTAAACAGCCCATAATAGTTTCATTCTACCATTGGACGAGAACCTGGCGCCAGGTTGCCATACCCCTAGGTCCAAGTTCAATCGTGCCGCCTAACATGTCGAGGCAACCCCCGGTTCCGCGCAGTAATATGTCGGGCGAAATACGAATGGTACTATTTGTTCATAGCGCATATATATATGGCGCTAGTAAAGTAGAACTTTCTTTTAGTCCAGTTCTTTACCCTCCAACAGAGTGACAGACGCAAAAGCCTCCCCACGACGCACGTGCGGTGTAGTAAGGCCTACTTGGCCCAGAATAGGCATTGAGATATCGTGTAGATTAATAGTTGAATAGTCATAGTTGGCACTATACCGTCGAGTTGGACGTATTCTATTAAGCTAATAATAGTCTATTTTATGTATGGTGCATCGTTCGGTTAGAGTTCTAAAGTTATCAGTACCCCCCATCGTTCCTGACGTTATCTGGACGCTTAACCAGGCTGGTCAGACCCCTAGTGGTGATTGCATCCGAGGAGCTCCGGGCCAAGAGCGACTGGACCTGTATATTGGATTACTCTACCCGGACGACGGCGAGCCTTCCACGGCTTGGATTATGCTTTGTGTGCTTTGATTATTCCATGGATAAAGGCCAACACTGCGGAGTGTTGGAATTACCCCCCGGAGAGGACTCCAGGTGAGACGGCGCTCTACACGTGAGGTCGCCTCACGTCTCTCCGTTGTGGACCGGCAGATACCGTTCCACAGAGGGTCCAGCTGTATTCGTCTGCGGTCCGAGGTTCTGTGGGCACCGTGTCCAAGACTTTGGATTCTCCCAAGACACCGTCGGCCAGATGGGATACCGCCAGCGGCTTCTCTAACCCCCCCCTCCTACTGTCTTACAACCAGCGGGACCCCCCCCCCCCCCTTAGTGTATCCAGCTATAATCATTTAAGTACCATCGCTATCGTTTCCTAAATATTCCAGGTTGTATACTTACTCCCTGCGCAACCAGAGATTGGACATTCAATGTTGATTTACCTACGAATACTCATTTGCCATAAAAGTGCATATTCCATATTTCAAATCATAAATGTAATTAAGTGATCGTTGTATACACCCTTTGCTGTATTAAACCTTCGATTTGGTACATTTGTGTGGATTCGTTTCATCAGGTGGGAAAGTGTTCATCATACTTATATCTTGTACTGGGTGGCCAGAAGTTAAAGTACATGAGGTAGTGGTATTAAATATCATATCTAACAATACAGTCAGGGAATTGTACCCCTCAGTTACAATTGGTCCTTCGAGCCGGAGGGTAACTAGTGTAATATTAATATAGTGTTATTAATATCAAAATGGCCTATGATGAACACTCCACGAAACGATCCTCCTAACCTAGAACGCCCGCGGCGCAGACGACAGACACCTCAGTACTTAGAGGCTTACACTGTCAGTCAACTACCTAGCCTTCGACAAACGGTAAACGCGGTAAAAGTAGAAAGTAAAATTATGTCTGACCTTAACGAGCAGGTTTCCCCGACCACAGAGGCCCTAGTAGGTCCTAATGTAACTGACCAAGCTCACGGTGGGGACCAGGAGGGAATTGACATGCCTTTACCCCCCGCCACTACTCAAGAAGTAGTCCCCGACCAGCCCCGGGAGGAAGACAACCCTACAGAGAGAGAACTCTGCACGGAAGAAGAGGAGGAGAGCGCCGAGGAACTAGAGCTCCAGGACTCCCCAACGAGTACCCCCAGGAGCGGCTCACGCAGGAGCGGCTCACCTCCACAACCGCCTCCCCCCAGCGAAGCGGAGAGGATACTACAACAGGCGTTCCTCGTCAGCCTGACAGCCTCTACCGAACGCGACCGACTCCAAGCGCAGCAACGGAGCGAAGAACAGCGCACTCATCTGGAGATGAGACGCTTCCAGATGGAAGAGGATATGGCAAGAGACCGGGCCGACGCCCAGCGTGCCGCTGCCGGTGCCCAAAGAGACGCAGAGCGCGACAGACTACAAGCGCAACTAATAGAGCAGCTGATCAAAAGGACAACTCCCTCTCCCTCCGCCAGGGGCTCAAGGAACTCGTCGAGACAACAGTCAAGAGCAGCGTCACCACAACGAGCAAGCGACCCTGAACTTGACCAACAGACCGAGTCTAGACCCCCCGCAGACCCCCTTCCCATACCGGTCCAAGCGAGACCCAGCTACAAGGAAGGAGCGGCATACACTGCGGAGAAGCTAAATAAACGATTACAGGATCTGGAAGATCTGATAGAGGAAGAAGAGGAGAACCAAGCCCGACGACAGCACAGTACTCCACCGGACCAGGAGGTCCCATACAGTCCAGGCTATACCCCCGCGGCGCTGCGCTACAGACCCCCGACTCTATTCACGGGTGAGCACGACGCACGACCAGCCCCGAGGAACAGTACCTGGACCAGCGGGCCATGGTACCCTGCCAGTACCAGCCCACAGCGAGGCGCAAGAGGGGACTCGCCCAGGAGGTCTCTCCCCCAACGCTCGCCGATGTATCAGCCATCCACGGCGTCATACAACGCCACGCCGTCATTCCCAGACTTCGCCTATGAGAGTCGAGCACAGTACACGGAGCTCCGGATGTGCTTAGAGACAATGATGGTGGATGTCGCTGATGAACGCCACAAGTATGCAATATTACTGAAGCACCTGAAAGTACCGCGAGCGCACAATATAGCGCTAGCCTATGCTACCTCCTCAACCCCATACACAGCGGCCCTTGCAGCGCTGGATCAGAGATATGGACGTATATGGGATTACGTAATCCAGGAGATAAGGCATATTGACTGCCTACCCCCAGCCACAGACAATCGCTCACTAGACGACCTGTCAATCAAAGTGCAGTCCCTGGTGGGGATGCTGGGAGCGCAACGGGAGAAGGGCATGCATGAGCTATACGCCAACTCTAACGTTGAGAGGATTTTGGAGAAGCTGCCACCCGCAAGACAGGAGCGCTTTCGGCGGCAGAGGGACTACCGCGACCCCGACGGCCCCGAGCCATCCCTCCTTGATCTGGCCGACTTCCTGGCGAGAGAAGTCAGCAGCTTACGACTGGACACCTTCGGGCGGAGCACGCCAAGCTCCAGAGAGGGACCCAGGAGAATAAATGATGGAAGAAGATCGGTGACTGTCATGCACCAATCAGAGTCAGTATCGAGCAGTAAGAGTCACAGCACCCCCTCGAGAAAAGAGAAGTGGAAGATAGCGTGTCCCTACTGTGAGAAAGAACACTGGCTGTCACAATGTGACTCATTCACAAAGATGAATGCAGAAGAAGTGAGTCAATGGATAAAGTCCAACAGGCGCTGTTATCGATGTGCGCGGCCCCACATGGCAGCCGAATGCCGCCTAAAGAAAAGGTGCAGCCGGTGCGATGGAGCCCATCTAGATATACTACACGATAGTAACGGAAGACGGCCTATACCTGCACCACGGAGCGGCACCAAGGCAAGTGTCATGTATATTGACCCCGCCAGCAGCAGCGGAGCCCAAGTGCTCTTAAAGGTAGTCCGTGTGACATTGAGCTACCAAGATAAAGTCATGGACACTTACGCCGTCCTTGATGACGGGTCAGAGAAGACCCTTCTGCTCGCCTCCGCTGCGACCCAGCTGGGACTGCGGGGGAGCAAGAACGAAATGACGATTCGGACAATAAGAAGAGATTTAAAGACTATAAAGGGCGAGAATGTCTCCTTCACCATCGCAGCCAACGGGCAGCCAGAGCGACGGTACAAGATCACAAATGCTTTCACCAGCCAAGAAATAGGACTATCGCAGTACACCTACCCTGTCACCAAGTTGATGGATAAATATGTGCACCTGCGCCAATTACCTATCCCGCTCATAGACGGCGCTACCCCGACCCTGTTGATAGGCTCCGACCATGCAGAACTCATAGTCCCGATTGACCGGGTCCATACAGGCCCCCGAGGCTGTCCTGCAGCAGTCGAGACCCGCCTAGGGTGGACCCTCCAAGGCCCCCTCGCTAAACCTCTCGGCCGAGCGGCGGCCACTGGCTGCTTCCGCTCCGGAGCGACAGAGGGGGACACCACTCTCCTGCAGCATGTCGAGAGGCTATGGACCCTAGAGACAATGCCCTTTAAGAACGAAAAGAAAGATATTCGCTCTAAAGAAGACATTTACGCCATCAACCTACTCGAGCAGGGGACAAAGAGAGTCACAGTCGGCGGAGTGATGAGATACGCAACTCCACTCCTGAGGCGAGAGGGAATGCCCACCTTTCACGCAAAGAAAGACGCCACGGAGCGCTATCTACTGAACACAGAGCGGCGCCTAGCCAAAGACCCCGCTCAAGAGAGTGTGTACCGAGCTGAGATTGAGAAGCTAATCACAGCGGGACACGTAACAAAGATTGACATTAAAGAGGCCGATCAGACGACCGAATCATGGTACGTGCCGCATCACAAGGTCCATCACAACGGCAAGGATCGCATTGTGTTTAACTGCAGCTACCAGATCGGATCCCAAAATCTGAATAAAGAGCTCTTGCCCGGCCCCACACTCGGCCCCTCCCTACTAGGCGTGCTACTGCGCTTCCGCCAGGACAAGGTGGCGATAAGCGGGGATATCAAAGGGATGTTCTTGCAGGTGAGACTAGTAGAGGAGGACAAGCCTCTGCTACGGTTCCTATGGAGAGAGAAGATCGGAGATGAGAACCCATCCATCTACCAGTGGGAAGTACTCCCCTTCGGAACCACATGCAGCCCGTGCTGTGCTACATTTGCACTACAGAAACACGTCACAGAGGACCCAGCAGCAGATGAAGAGGTCCAACACAGTGTGAAGAACAGTTTCTACGTGGACAACTGTTTACAAAGCGTCTCGACTCAAGAAGAAGCCGAGGCTCTCCTAATCAAGTTACGCGCCTCCCTAATCAAAGGCGGCTTTGATCTCAGGCAGTGGGCCAGCAGCGACCCGCACGTATTGCGCAGCCTCTCCTCCGCGGACAAGGCTGCCAGCAGCGAGACCTGGATGGCGACAATCCCAGGAGAAGCCCAAGAAATGACACTAGGACTAGTCTGGCGCTTCAAAACAGACTCGCTCCACTATAGACACAAACCCTTGGCTCCAGAGCAAGGAAGGTCGGCGGCGATACCGACCACCAGACGGAGTGTGTACAGAACACTCGCCAGACAATATGACCCGTTGGGATGTATTCTACCTTACACCACCAGGGCAAAGATGATTGTACGAGCACTATGGGACAAGGACCAGGGCTGGGACGACCCAATACCCGCACACCTTGCCTCAACATGGAGAGAGTGGGAGACGGAACTCCACTCACTCCCAGGTGTCAATATACGCCGCAGCTACTTCCCATCCACAGTGAGGCCAGAGACATGCGAGATTGAGCTACACGTCTTCAGCGACGCCTCCGAAGTAGCCTACGGATCGGTGGCCTATTTGCGTGCCCAAGAGATGGGAGGAAAGATACACACTGCTTTCATCCTGGCCCGCTCAAGAATAGCACCACGTAAGCAACAATCTATCCCACGTCTAGAGCTCTGCGCAGCCCTCGCAGGAGCGCATCTAGCCACGTTAATCCAACGTGAACTCACCATTCCGGTGCATAGAACAATCTTGTGGTCAGATTCCACGACAGTACTCACATGGATTAAGTCTGATTCATGCAGATACAAAGTCTTCGTGGGAGTCAGAGTCACCGAGATTTAAGAATTAACAGAGGAAGCAAGCTGGCGGTATGTGGACACCAAACACAACCCAGCTGACGTCATCACCCGGGGAATGTCTCTGGATGACCTAACCCGTCGCAACATCTACAGTGACGGACCAGCATTCCTCAAGCTCCCGGAAGGAGATTGGCCTACGCCCACCCCGAGGGAAGCAAGTAACGAGGAGGCTGAGAACAAGAAGCCTATGTTCTGTGGACTGAGCACTGTCGCCTCCACAGACCCCAACATAGATGACTGCATTACCCTAGAGAGTGCGCAACAAAGAACATTCCTGCGGCACCACCCAGAGATTCAGTCCACCACTGACATGTCAGCAGCTGACTACGAAGAAGCAGAACTTCTTCTACTACAGCGAGCCCAGAGAGACTCGTTCCCCGATGAGCTAGACTGTCTACAGGGAGGAAACCCCGTCCCATCAGACAGCAGACTGATTCACCTGGCACCAGAGAGTGACGCCCCTAAATCTCATCAGAGTGGGTGGTCGCCTGCGGAGAGCCCCCGATCTACCAGATGACATTAAGTACCCGATCGTCTTGAACAGCCGACACAAGGTCACAGAGCTGATCATAAAGAAATACGACGAGGATGTACACCACGCAGGAGCAGAGAGAGTCTTCGCGGAGATCAGACGTCGTTATTGGATATTGCAAGGGAGAGAAGCAGTACGGCGCTTCCAGCGAACCTGTCTAGACTGCCGTAAGTGGCGCGCGCAGCCCAGCATACCACGGATGGCTGACTTACCCCCCTGTCGCCTCCGAATCGGCGACAAGCCATTCCACTCCACAGGCATGGACTGCTTTGGCCCGTTGTATATAAAGAGAGGAAGAGGCACCGAGAAGCGGTGGGGTATTGTATTCAAATGCATGACCACCAGAGCGATACATATCGAGCTCCTTCCGACCATGAGCACAGACTCATTCCTTATGGCCTTCCGGAGATTCACATCACGGAAAGGAAAACCGTCTACATTGTTGTCTGATCACGGGACCAACTTCAAAGGCGGAGAAAGAGAGCTGAGAGAGAGCTTCCAAGCTATGGGCCCAGAACTTAAGACCCACCTCGCTCCAGCCCAGATTGACTTCCAGTTTAATCCCCCGAACGCACCCCACTTCGGTGGAACCTGGGAACGAGAAGTACGTTCTATAAAGACAGCCCTGTACGCCGTACTCGGAGCCCAGACTGTGGCGGAGGAAGTCCTAATGACAGTCCTCACGGAGATCGAGGGAGTATTGAACTCAAAGCCCCTCGGTTACGTCTCCAGTGATGTAGCAGATGTCGACCCAGTCACCCCCAACACACTCCTAATGGGGCGGCTGGACCCCGCGCTACCCCAGACAATGTACAGGCCTGAAGAAGCGAACGGCCGAAGAATGTGGAGGTACAGCCAAGTACTAGCTGACAAGTTTTGGAGCAGCTTCCTACTTCACTACCTACCGTCTCTACAGACCCGCCAGAAGTGGGTAAAAGAGAGAGACAATTTGACAGAAGGAACAGTCGTCATGATTATTGATCAGTCACTACCCAGAGCTATGTGGCCGGCTGGCCGCGTAAGCAAAGTGATCACCGGTGCCGATGGCAAGGTCCGAGCAGCTGAAGTACTCGTCCAAGGGCGCACCTACACACGTCCCGTGGCGAGGCTCATAGAACTGCCCCGACTCCCAGATACTATCGATGATGACCATGACCCTATGACTTTGTGAGTTGACTGACCCTTACAGCGGACCTTGAGTGGTAGACAGTGCGGTTAATCTGTCTCTGCTTAGCTAATTAGGTGGGACTAATTAGGGGGCGGCTGTTGTGAAGGATCAGATTAAACCGAATATGTATATTTATTTATATATATATATTTAATTGTATTTGTATATCGTTTGATATCCCCTGTATATTCCTTGTACAATATGCATTGAATATCCCCGTTTCTACTAAACAGCCCATAATAGTTTCATTCTACCATTGGACGAGAACCTGGCGCCAGGTTGCCATACCCCTAGGTCCAAGTTCAATCGTGCCGCCTAACATGTCGAGGCAACCCCCGGTTCCGCGCAGTAATATGTCGGGCGAAATACGAATGGTACTATTTGTTCATAGCGCATATATATATGGCGCTAGTAAAGTAGAACTTTCTTTTAGTCCAGTTCTTTACCCTCCAACAGAGTGACAGACGCAAAAGCCTCCCCACGACGCACGTGCGGTGTAGTAAGGCCTACTTGGCCCAGAATAGGCATTGAGATATCGTGTAGATTAATAGTTGAATAGTCATAGTTGGCACTATACCGTCGAGTTGGACGTATTCTATTAAGCTAATAATAGTCTATTTTATGTATGGTGCATCGTTCGGTTAGAGTTCTAAAGTTATCAGTACCCCCCATCGTTCCTGACGTTATCTGGACGCTTAACCAGGCTGGTCAGACCCCTAGTGGTGATTGCATCCGAGGAGCTCCGGGCCAAGAGCGACTGGACCTGTATATTGGATTACTCTACCCGGACGACGGCGAGCCTTCCACGGCTTGGATTATGCTTTGTGTGCTTTGATTATTCCATGGATAAAGGCCAACACTGCGGAGTGTTGGAATTACCCCCCGGAGAGGACTCCAGGTGAGACGGCGCTCTACACGTGAGGTCGCCTCACGTCTCTCCGTTGTGGACCGGCAGATACCGTTCCACAGAGGGTCCAGCTGTATTCGTCTGCGGTCCGAGGTTCTGTGGGCACCGTGTCCAAGACTTTGGATTCTCCCAAGACACCGTCGGCCAGATGGGATACCGCCAGCGGCTTCTCTAACCCCCCCCTCCTACTGTCTTACAACCAGCGGGACCCCCCCCCCCCCCCTTAGTGTATCCAGCTATAATCATTTAAGTACCATCGCTATCGTTTCCTAAATATTCCAGGTTGTATACTTACTCCCTGCGCAACCAGAGATTGGACATTCAATGTTGATTTACCTACGAATACTCATTTGCCATAAAAGTGCATATTCCATATTTCAAATCATAAATGTAATTAAGTGATCGTTGTATACACCCTTTGCTGTATTAAACCTTCGATTTGGTACATTTGTGTGGATTCGTTTCATCAGGTGGGAAAGTGTTCATCATACTTATATCTTGTACTGGGTGGCCAGAAGTTAAAGTACATGAGGTAGTGGTATTAAATATCATATCTAACAATACAGTCAGGGAATTGTACCCCTCAGTTACATTGACCATACCAAAAGTTAAAGGGGCACTTCACCAAAAAACTGCTGATTTATTTTGCACATAATCTCACACACATCCAAAAAATTGAAAACAGTTTGGCACACATTAATTTAGTTTGACAGTTACTGAGAGTAAATGCGTTTGAATATGGCCACCAGTGATTGAATCATTGTGTTGTGTTACAGCTCAATTAAATGATAATGTAGCAGTCCCTATAAGAAAAGGTATTGCTATTTTTTCATCTACATCATTTCATGGTGCTGTAATTAACACAAAACAAGGATTCAATGTCCCTAATGGCATCACTGATGGTCATATTCAAACTAATTTACTCTCAATGACGGCAGTTTTAAGTTTGTATCGGCAGTGGAAAAAATAGTATCGCTGCATCCCTACTTTGAAGACCACACCCCCGTTCCATAATACAGTATATTACACCTGCTATATTTCTTTTAGATCACATAGCCGCATGGACTGTTGTGTACAAAAATTTACACTACTGACACAGTGAGCTGTGAGCTGCTGTAGATAATACAAATATATAATTATATATGATTTGAAATGTTCCATGTTATTTTAATATATACTGTATGTATATAACTCTTCTTCCTCCCAGACCACTGCATGGTGAACTTCATCAAGGTGAATCTCCTGGGTTCTCCGAAGGAGTTCCGGAACCGCTTCATCAACCCCATTAAGAATGGCCAGTGTGCCGACTCCACCCCCAGAGACGTGCAGCTCATGAAGAACCGTGCCCACGTCCTCCACACCATGCTGGCCGGGTGTGTGCAGGTGAGGACAGGACTGCAAAATGCATACTCTGTAACGCTGAGACAATTACCAATGTGGTTACACATATGGCTTAATAAAGGAATCTGCATCTGCATCACAGAAATATCACAACAATTAGCAGTGTAAACAAAGGTGCATGTTATATATGTTGTATAAATATTTTTATCTGAATATATACTATGAGTAAAAGTAAACACAAGGTGCAGGGTGAGAGTCTGTACCTTATCTGCCATCGTATATGTTATAGTCCGTGCAGGTTTCAGTGGTTTTAGTCAGACAAAACTGGCACAAATGCATTTCAAGCTACATGTTCTGCTTACTCACAGCACTGGGCGGGGGGGGACTTCCAAAAAGGTCCCACAATAGTAAGACAATAATTTTTCTGTTCGAGGATCCAATCAAGTCTCTCCCTCTCCCTATCTCCCTCCTTCCCTCACTCCCTCCCTCCCAGAGAAGAGACTATTCGGTCTTGAGTGAATTCCTACCTCCGAAACACGACTATGTGCTTGCTGTGAGGGTGTCCTCGCTGCAGTATAGGTTATACCGCTACTACCTCGACCACTTCACTGGTAAGGACTCACATCATGGGGAGGGGCCGTGGGACTTCAGGCCATGTTCAGAACACCCACCATGTCCTCCAAGACACACCGGTGGCTGCTCTGTGTTGATACATGAGATATAGCAACACACATTTTTACATTTGCTGTCTTATTGCTGGATCTTGTAAACAATTCGCTGTGGAACAGATATATAATTAACAGTACATTAACATTTTTTGTGTAATATTGCTGAAGTCAGCAGGAGGGGTACAGCAGGAGGAGGAGGGGTACAGCTCAGGAGGAGGAGGGGTACAGCAGCAGGAGGAGGAGGGGTACAGGAGGAGGAGGAGGGGTACAGGAAGAGGGGTACAGCAGGAGGAGGAGGGGTACAGGAGGACGAGGAGGGGTACAGCAGGAGGAGGAGGGGTACAGCAGGAGGAGGAGGGGTACAGCGCAGGAGGAGGAGGGGTACAGCAGGAGGAGGAGGGGTACAGCTCAGGAGGAGGAGGGGTACAGCAGGAGGAGGAGGAGGGGTACAGGAGGAGGAGGAGGGGTACAGGAGGAGGAGGAGGGGCAGGAGGAAGAGGGGTACAGCAGGAGGAAGAGGGGTACAGGAGGAGGAAGAGGGGTACAGGAGGAGGAGGAGGGGTACAGGAGGAGGAGGAGGGGTACAGGAGGAGGAGGAGGGGTACAGGAGGAGGAGGGGTACAGGAGGAGGAGGAGGGGTACAGCAGGAGGAGGAGGGGTACAGGAGGAGGGGTACAGGAGGAGGGGTACAGCAGCAGGAGGAGGAGGAGGAGGGGTACAGCAGGAGGAGGGGTACAGCAGGAGGAAGAGGGGTACAGCAGGAGGAGGAGGGGTACAGGAGGAGGAGGGGTACAGGAGGAGGAGGAGGAGGGGTACAGCAGGAGGAGGAGGAGGAGGGGTACAGGAGGAGGAGGGGTACAGGAGGAGGAGGAGGAGGGGTACAGCAGGAGGAGGAAGAGGGGTACAGGAGGAGGAGGAGGGGTACAGGAGGAGGAGGAGGGGTACAGGAGGAGGAGGAGGAGGGGAGGAGGAGGAGGGGTACAGCAGGAGGAGGAGGGGTACAGCAGGAGGAGGAGGGGTACAGCAGGAGGAAGAGGGGTACAGCAGGAGGAAGAGGGGTACAGCAGGAGGAAGAGGGGTACAGCAGGAGGAAGAGGGGTACAGCAGGAGGAAGAGGGGTACAGCAGGAGGAAGAGGGGTACAGCAGGAGGAAGAGGGGTACAGCAGGAGGAAGAGGGGTACAGCAGGAGGAAGAGGGGTACAGCAGGAGGAAGAGGGGTACAGCAGGAGGAAGAGGGGTACAGCAGGAGGAAGAGGGGTACAGCAGGAGGAAGAGGGGTACAGCAGGAGGAAGAGGGGTACAGCAGGAGGAAGAGGGGTACAGCAGGAGGAAGAGGGGTACAGCAGGAGGAAGAGGGGTACAGCAGGAGGAAGAGGGGTACAGCAGGAGGAGGAGGGGTACAGGAGGAGGAGGGGTACAGCGCAGGAGGAGGGGTACAGCTCAGGAGGATGAGGGGTACAGCAGGAGGAAGAGGGTACAGCAGGAGGAAGAGGGTACAGCAGGAGGAAGAGGGTACAGCAGGAGGAAGAGGGTACAGCAGGAGGAAGAGGGTACAGCAGGAGGAGGAGGGGTACAGGAGGAGGAGGAGGGGTACAGGAGGAGGAAGAGGGGTACAGGAGGAGGAAGAGGGGTACAGCAGGGGGTGTAAGAGGTATTGTCCATCTAGCAGTGCTGGACTTGAGTGCATAGTAGTTAGTAGTATAGCTATAGTAGCATAGTACATAATAGTAGAAGACAGACGTTTTCTTCCTTTTTTTTATTCAGATATTCATTGAAGTAGTGTGTGTTGGTCTACAGTGTTTCACCTGCTCCACCACTGCACAGACATCTGGTCACCAATGGTCCCAGGCAGCCATGTTGGAAGGGAGACAGCTACACAAACATTCGGCGCGCATGGCCTCTATTGATAAACGTGCCGTTCCTCTTCAAATCTACATTGTGAGTGTGGCCGGTTTCCCAGGTGTAAGTCGCCTCGGGGCGGGAGCCACGGTCAAGCCTGGAGTTCACCTCTTCAAGGACTTCCAGATACTCAGCCGAGTCTGGACTCATCCCTGGTGTCTGCAGCTCAACTACATCAGCAAAGAAAACAAGGTGGAGATACCAGTTTGAACTCTTAAACCTACATAAACCGATGTTTGGTTCCCAATCTAGGCATCGTAGAGCTGCATCCTAACCCTTAAAGGGGACAAGCTGTCGAGAATTGTTACTCTTTGTGATGTCAAGCATCAATTCGCTTTAATGAATCACTTAGCTGTACTTTGTGGAAACAGGAATACTGCCTAGTGCCATTTTGTAAAAGGTGTTTTACTCCTGGGTGTGGGCAGGAAGGGAATCATTCATGTAAACTGTGGTGTGTTGCTACTTTCTACACCCACCAGAAATGGCTTGTTCAATACAAGGAAAAGAGGTCCTGGAGAAGAAATTATTTCAATTTGGATTTAGACGAGATTCTTTGCAGAAAAACGCAACAAACATGATCCACAGATTGATGGGAGCTCGGCCGCCTCGTCTCCACATCACCCAGAGGAGCAGACCTCTAACCGCAGACACCTCTACTGTCTGTTTAACCTTCCTAGCATCTGCAGTAAGGCTGCTCCATTATGGCAAAAATCGCAATCACGATTATAAACACGATATTGAAACGCTGTGAAGGAAGGGTGCGCTGCATTTACAACACGAGACAAAATGAGAGTAACACGCCTCGCGGCACGATGATCTTGTGTTCATGATCGTCGGAAGACGATATCGTGATTGTAATTGAAACTGGATTAATCACCTAGTCTGCAGTTCACTGCGTCATTTCAACATGATGAAAAACCAGCTTGTTCTATTTCATTCAAGGGCTGCTTTAGTGCGAAGAACAAGACTAAAGCCGCTGCTCTCTTAGGAAATGAAGAATCTGCTGTGACTTCAAGGTGAGTTGGCACAAGAGATAATATATGTATCGTTTATCATCTACATTACCTGTTATCATAGTTTTTTAGTTTGCTTTGTGAGCCATGATACACAATTTTGTTGTGTACATTTGTGATGGAATATTAACACTTTGAGTGCCACGCCGGGTTTTCCTTTTTACCCCCTTGATGCCACAGTCCACTTCAATGTTAACGTTAATATCGCCTAATCTATGTTTTAAATTATGGCTATGTGTCTAATCTGCCCGTCGCTTATCAAAGACTATTTTCCAGTCAGTGCTGTCAAGGCAGATTGGTTTTTTATCGCTTCATTTCCGTTTCAGAGCATTTTGAAAAGCACCCGTTTTGAAATAAAAAACAGTTCATTCTAGACCATTCTGTGATAATCGTCTTTTACTGGAATATTCCAGAACGTCGATATTCGTCTGCCTATTTATGAATCGTTTTCAAATAAACGCTAGATGATCAATATTATACGTGCACGCAAGCACATTCGCGCCGCGCACGGATAATCGGCGTGTTCATTTCCAGTGGTGCAGTGGATTGACAGTAGGTCAAACGCTCCACGCGCGTGCGCGCGCATGCACAGTTTTTTTTGGCTGCTCTCGTCCTGCAGCTGGATACTATTGCCTCACAGCGCGGCCGTCAGCGCGCGACCCAGAGAGCACCGCTGGCTCTGCGGCTCTGCAGCTGCATGCTTCTCCGGGAGTCCGGTTGGATAATGCCATGTAAAAAGCGATTGCGCGTACTTCAGCCTCAGTGACCGAGGTATAACGCCGTTATACCGAGTTATACCAGCAGCACTGCACCACTGTTCATTTCCTCTTGGACTTTTCCAGTGAAACCGAAAGAGCCCATTTCACAAAACAGCCTATATCTTCATCAAAATTAGTCTGATTATCCTAACACTGATAACATAGATTCCTTACCTGACATCAGATGGTATCCAACTGGTATATTCCAATTCCTGATCACCATTCGAAAAAATCGATAAAAGTGTATGGATCCAACGTGATACAGTAGTACACATGATTCCGCAGGGCTGAGAGGCTCCAGAATGAACTGTGGTAACCCCGGCTGGATCAGTGGACTGGAAAATGTGGAGTACCGGATTTTTTTCCCCATCCATTTTCATTGAGTCCATTCCAAAATCCCTTATGTCATCTGGGAGACGATAGGGGGCGCTTTTTTCCACATATGATCGCTGGCGGTGCTCGGGTATACTCGGGTAGGCTCGCGTGATGCAATATGATTTCGGCTAAAAAAGAAATAAAAAATTCGAGAAATCTCGTGAGTGGCTTTCAACATAACTATTGGAAACCCGAGATATCTCGTGTGTGGCAGTTAAAGTGTTAATGGATAGGTTCACTATCTTTCAACCCGGACCTTATTAAAATGTTGTTTTGGACAGCCCATGTATTTGCATTTGTGAAGTTAATCTAAATCACTCAGTGTGTGATATATCACCAAAAACTACTCTACTCTGAGTGAACACAACACTATCTTACCATCTTTAGATAATAAAGTACTCAGCCTCTACTGTCTTTAACTATGAATGAACACAACACTCTAACTTTCCATCTTTAGATAATAAAGTACTCAACCTCTACTGTCTTTAACTATGAATGGACACAACACTATCTTACCATCTTTAGATAATAAAGTACTCAACCTCTACTGTCTTTAACTATGAATGGACACAACACTCTATCTTACCATCTTTAGATAATAAAGTACTCAACCTCTACTGTCTTTAACTATGAATGGACACAACACTCTATCTTACCATCTTTAGATAATAAAGTACTCAACCTCTACTGTCTTTAACTATGAATGGACACAACACTCTCACTTACCATTTTTTATATAATAAAGTTTGAAAACGTTGTTCCTCTGAAATGTTAAAACTGACTTATATGGTTATTTGTCTGGGTATTGAATTGTGCAAAGCACAACCTCACTGATAGCTTTAGTAGTGAGAAACTCAGCCCTTCACTGCAGCTTCTCGGCTTAAACACAGTCTAATCATTTAGACCTTCAAAAACAATAATAAATCTACTTTCTGAAAATGGGAAATGTACAGTATACTTAGATGTGCCTTTATATGTTCCACTGAAAAATGCTCACAAACCATGCTTTCTATCAAGCTTTGTTGACTTATATTTGCACTTCCGCAAATCTGTTCTCTTGGCTGTTATCCACAGTGTGTCAATTCCTTTCATTTTCCCTGTTCTCCTTTCATGTCGTGTGCAGTGGAGCGAGACATGTGAACCCCGATGCAGAGGAAGATGTGGTCATAGTTTGGGACAACAACTCGAAAGGCGTCAACCGGGCCGGACACCAACAGAGCAGCTCAGCAGTGGAAGGTACTGGAACCTGCAGTCGGGTCCGTACATATTTGGACATTGACACACTCTTCACAATTCTGGCTCTCTACACCACAACAATGGACTTGAAATGAAACAATCAAGATTAGCTTTGAGTACATACAAGTGACCATTGTATTTATGGATTGTTATTTTGTCCAATTACTTTAAAAAGGGCGGTGCACGTATATAAATTCTTGTAAATACTGTTCACCTGATTTGGATGTAAATACCCTCAGATTAAAGCTGAATGTCTGCACTTAAAGCACCTCGTCATTGTTTAATTTCAAATCCATTGTGGTGGTGTACAGAGCCAAAATTAGGAAAAATTGTCTTGACTCCAAATATTTATGGAGTGACTGTATATAATATAATATTATCCTGTTGGGAGGGGTTCCCTTGCTTAGCCCAACCCTCTGTGATTCAGATGCTCAAGAAGCTGTATGTGATTTAGAAGCTCAAGAAGCTGTATGTGATTTAGGGGCCTTTCTCACTCACCATTCGGGGTCGAATCAGCTGCGGGTCGAACCAGAAAAGGGTGTGTCTGTCTGAGTGAGAATGCTCCCCCCCCCGTCCCGCCCCCCCGCTGATTCGTCCCCGGGGGCGCTGAACCTGGACCGATGAAATAGGTGGTCTCGGGTGCGGGCCAGTGGGAGCGGGGGGCGTGACACACACAACGTCGTTACTGTAATGCTTTCATGCTTGCTTGAATTTTGGGCAGATAAAACCACACGGCAACAACTGGACAATACCCACAAAAACGATATTTATGGGCAATTTGAGAGTTCAGACCTCAACCAAAAACAAGCATGTGGAGCCTCACAGCTCAGTGGATGAAAACATGAAGCCACGTTACAACGCACAGCACTTCCCTGGCTCGCATTAGGCCTGGCAATTTTGTTTGCCATTGCTATGTCTATACATTGGTTTCTTGTTCGAATGCATTTATTTCTATTAGACCAGTGGTGCCCAAGCAGTCGGCCGTGGTCGACCAGTAGATCAATGACATGCAATATAATTGCCACGAGCGATGCATATAACGTTAGCTTAGCGTTTGCCATTGCTATGTCTGTCTACTATACTTTCTTGTTCGAATGCATTTATTTCTATAGACCAGTGGTGTCTCTAATGTTATCTAGCTACTGATAGCTCCCGATATCATCAGTTTGGTGCTGGCTGGCTAACCAACGTGAGCTAACGTTAGCTGCTAGCCACAATGCTATACTATTATACTGGCATATTCCATTCACGTTAGCATGTAAGCTAACAATCAGCGCCGATGAGACTAAACTCCGCTTTTGGTGTTCAATTGTGTTGATGTTAGTTTTGTTTCATCAACAAATGAGAGGCAGAACACACAGTGAATGTATCCGTTTTGTTTATTGCACGTTCTTTGCTGAAAAATAAGTGCTACAGTGGCTATACTAGACTAGTACTAGGCTAAGCTAACTAGCGTTAGCCGTTAGACGGACCGAGACGGAACAGAGCTGAATGGTGAGTGAGAAAGCACCCTTAGAAGCTCAAGAAGCTGTATGTGATTTAGAAGCTCAAGAAGCTGTATGTGATTTAGAAGCTGTATGTGATTTAGAAGCTCAAGAAGCTGTATGTGATTTAGAAGCTCAAGAAGTTATATCTTTTCATGAAAAAGTTCCATAGACCTTCAAGTTCAAGTTCCTTTTATTGCCACACGGCCAGGCCGGTGGAATTCGAGCACGGTGCAGGTGGTAGCTGCGACAATACACCACAGTCCACAAAGACATAAGAAGACACATGGAACATAAACATTACATAACATAACAGCAGGGGGTAAGATTAGGAGGAGTTGGAGTTAAGTAATTGTATGGCCTTGGGGAAGAAACTGTTGTTGAACCTAACTGTGCGGCTGCCCAGTGACCTGAACCTCCTACCAGAGGGGAGGAGTTGGAAGAGGTGATGAGCTGGGTGCAGGGGGTCACTGATGATTTTGTGTGCACGTGTGATGGTGTGATGTTTGTGTATAAGGGCATCCAAAATCATCAACTGCACACTCCCCACCCTGGACTCCATACACAAACATCACACCATCACACGCGCACACAAAATCATCAGTGACCCCCTGCACCCAGCTCATCACCTCTTCCAACTCCTCCCCTCTGGTAGAAGGTTTAGGTCACTAGGTAGTCGCACGGTTAGGTTCAACAACAGTTTCTTCCCCAAGGCCATACAATTACTTAACTCCAACTCCTCCTAATCTTACCCCCTGCTGTTATGTTATGTATGTTATGTTTATGTTCCATGTGAAAAAGTTCCATAGACCTTCAAGTTCAAGTTCCTTTTATTGCCACACGGCCAGGCCGGTGGAATTCGAGTACGGTGCAGGTGGTAGCTGCGACAATACACCACAGTCCACAAAGACAAGAAGACACATGGAACATAAACATAACATAAACATAACATACATAACATAACAGCAGGGGGTAAGATTAGGAGGAGTTGGAGTTAAGTAATTGTATGGCCTTGGGGAAGAAACTGTTGTTGAACCTAACTGTGCGGCTGCCCAGTGACCTGAACCTCCTACCAGAGGGGAGGAGTTGGAAGAGGTGATGAGCTGGGTGCAGGGGGTCACTGATGATTTTGTGTGCGCGTGTGATGGTGTGATGTTTGTGTATGGAGTCCAGGGTGGGGAGTGTGCAGTTAATGATTTTGGATGCCCTTATGATGATCCTGTCTAGTCTGTGTAGTGTGTGTTTGGGTGTTGCCGTACCATACAGTGATGGAGAGTGAAATGATGTTTTGTATTATGGCTGTGTAGAATTGAATCATTAAAGTCTTCCTAACCTTGTACTTCTTGAGTTGTCTCAAGTGGAATAATCTTTGATTGTCTGTTTTAAGTAGATGAGTGGTGTGATGATCCCAATTGAGTTTATTGCTGATGTGTGTTCCTAAGTATTTAAATGTGTCTGTGGCTGAAATGGGTTGGTTATTGATGAGCATGGGTGTTTTAGTGGGTGTGATTTTCCGAAAGTCAATGATGAGTTCAACGGTCTTGCTTTCGTTGAGTATGAGGTTGTGTTCTCTGCACCATGTTAGTGTCCGCTCCACCTCCAGCCGGTAGTCATCCTCCTTGTTGTTGGAGATCAGCCCTAGAATGGTGGTGTCGTCCGCATATTTCAGCGTTTTGACTAAGGGGGATGCTGATCGGAGGTTGTTTGTGTAGAGGGAAAAAAGCCACAGGGAGAGAACACACCCCTGTGGTACCCCAATGTTGGTGGTCAGAGGGAGAGAGGTGAGGTTGTTGTAGCAGACTACCTGTTTGCGGCCCTTCAGTGTGTCCTTGGAAGGATATGAACTAATGTCCACGCTGTAACTGCATGTAAGGTTATTAACAGTGATGGGCAAGCTACTTGGAAAATGTAGCAAGCTACACTACAAGTTACTCTCGATTAAATATAGCTCAACTACAATGGAAGCTATCCCCAGATAAATGTAGCAAGCTACACTACAAGAACATGGCAAAAATAGCTAGCTACATCGGCACTACTTTTTTTTTTTTTTTTTTTTTTTACTTCATGATCACGTTTCCACCAAACAAATAGACAGGCAAAATAAATGCTCAGTTTGATTGTTTATTATAAAACTGAAACAAGCCCTTGGTCTGGCTTTTTGTGTCATCCTTTTAACATGAACTTGTATTATGTACAAAATCCAGGAAGGCAAGTTTAGCTGCCCACTTTATCAACTGTTGTGGAAAGGTTGTTTAACACAGCAGGAGACGATATTTCCAATTGTAACAAATAGGTAATTTATTTAAGAAAAGAAGTTCTTTAACAGCAAGAGCTATGGGTCAAAGAGGATCGCCACAGCTTGAACAAAAAACACTCTCCCCTGGAACCCTTTGCCTGTCCCTAAATCCCCTCTCAGTCCTGCCCCCATGACAGATATGATGACGTATCACATCATGTCAGATCTGACATGACGTACATTAAGATGATACGTAGATTTAACATCGGAGAGAGAGAGAACATGAGGAGAGATAAGCAAGATATGATATCCACACACGATATGATGTAAAACATTAAGAACATGAAGAGAGAGTGAGATGTGTGTGTTTGTGTGTGTGTGTGTGTATGTGTGTGTGTGTCTGTGTGTGTGTGCGTCTGTGTACAGACGTGTGTGTATTGTATGTGTGTATTGTGACACAGGGAATGTGTGTGTGTGTCGGTGTGTATGTCTGTGCGACTGTGTGTCTGTGTGTGTGTGCGTCTGTGTACAGACGTGTGTGTATTGTATGTGTGTATTGTGACACAGGGAATGTGTGTGTGTGTCGGTGTGTATGTCTGTGCGACTGTGTGTGTCTGTGTCTGTGTGTGTGCTGTGTAACTGTGTGTGTCTGTGTGTGTGTGCTGTGTCTGTGTGTGTGCTGTGTATGTGTGTAAGAGAGAAAAGACACAAGATTAGAACACACGATATGATGTACTGAAATGTCCATCTGCTATCTTGAGGCTGTTTTAAGAACATCAGCCAGACTGTCGCCCTAGTGTCTTTGAGCCCTGCTAGTTGACCTATATTAAACTAGTCAAGACTAACCCCTTTCCTACCTCCACCCTCGTATACACATTTTCCCCAACATTCCCCCATTTGGGGCTATCCCTAGTCCCACCCAAATCATATAACCAAGAAAATGTGAACGTCTAACTAAACAAGAAACCTTACTTCATTCACTGGACCCCTAACGGACCAACAAAGGCTGACTACCGTTCTCACAATAAACACAAAACCGCTCAAAACAAAAGTAATAATAAAACATCAAAAAAAAATACCCCAATTTATAATCCTAACCTGACAGACAAATCCCCCCAACCTCCACCGCTTACCAAATGAGCCACAGTTCCGGCCGGAAACCGCGACTCATCAGGGAAAGGAGAAGTTGACCGTCAGAACTAAACATAGAACATCCCTCCCAAAAAAATGACATTGTCTCTTCCATAACATTGAGTCCCAGTGTCCATCGCTCAGCCCCCCTTCCATGCCCACGCCATAGTCTCCTCACCGTATTGCCAAAAGTCACATTTTGCCAATACAGCAACCACCACGCCACACCTCCAGTCCTCGTAGAAGCATGTCCCCATGCCTGGACGGGAGGCGCTGGTACCGACCTCACCACGTGTCCCCCCATCTTCGACGGGAGGTGCCCATCTTGCCCACTGCGTTAGCCCCCCCCCTTTTGTCCCTCCAGTCCCCAGAACCGATCCCCCGACCACTTCTTCTCAATGCTTCCTCAGGCTCAGAACCGACACTCTGCCGATGCCCCTTCCCATTCCGGTTTGACCAGGACCACAAGTAAAATAAACAAAAAATAATAAAAAAATAAAAAACAATGCAATGATTTTCAATGGTTGCAATCTCTATGCCGAAGGATCATTAGAAAATCAGACTAAAATTCCTAGTTAAAGGAATAAACCAACAAAACTGCGCTCAGACCATCCCCCGTCACTCTTAAAGGAAAGAACCAACAAAAAGAAAATGTCCCTACCTCACCATACCCCTAATCCTCTATCCCCTCGTCTCCCTCTAAGGCAGCATAAAGCTGAGGATATGGCCCGATTTGTGGCTCAATCTCTTTCTGTCCCACCATCAGCATTTGGCTCGTTACGTGTGAAGTTACCAGCCTACCCAAGAGAGGCATACCACAACAGAAAAGGAGAACCAATATCAACCCTGCCACCCCGATGGATATCCCCGTCTGCATCACTATGCTTCCCCACTGTCCCAATCTTTCCAACACCCCACTCCCCCACCATTCTTCATTCCGGCCAGAATTCCCCCTCAATTCCTCCCTCAAATCCTTCAGCTTAGCCATGGCCTCGGAGAACTTTCCCCCTGGCCCCACATTCGTCGGAATGAATGTGCAGCAGTACTGTCCAAACATGGAACAGACTCCACCCTTCTCCGCCATTAACCAGTTCAGAGCCTGTCTATTCTGCCACGCCACCGTACTGGTCGCGTGCATCTGGTCCCCCATTGCATCCAACGCCTCCTCGGTGTAATTGAGATACCGCTGCTGATTGTAAAACAAATAGTTGATCCACCCGGTGTTCTTATTGACCGATATCCATGGCAGAATAGACTCAAACCCTGCCGCAATCTCATTCTTAGCCATGAACTCGGCTGGAATGCCCCTTGGCTGTCCTATGCTGTCCAGATACACCCTTGGGTCTGCCTTGTAGCTACGCTTCGTTCGAGAGATAGGAGACTCAGAAGGTCCTTCCGTCACTGATAATGGTAGGACCACCATTGGCATGATCGCCTGAACCCGGGCACATCTACCTGACCAATCTAAAGGAAGTGTATTCCTCAACCTCCTACCGCCGCAGAGCCAGTATTGGTCCGCCAGTGCCATATCCTGGACATGAAAAGGGCAAGCTACAGGCCGTGGGTTGGTATCCACTCCCTTTAACACGACCCCGTGTCCACACTTTCCTTCTTTCGTACAGTTAGTCGTGATGCTCCAAATAGTAGTGCACCGCCCCTCTGCCACCTCCCCTACATCCCGGGTCCCCTCCTTTTGCAAGCACTCGAAATCCTTGGTCAGCCATAGTTTGACACCTCTGGGTATTGGCAACCCCGTCGCTACCCCCTGCACACGTACATCCAATTTCCTACACCGTTCCCGCATAGTGACATCCTTGAAATCCGTGACGTTTCCTGCCGCCTTAAAACGACTAGAGCCGAGAAACCCCAAACACTCTGCCTCGCACCAAGGGCGACTATTATGGGGCCCCTCCCATGCCTCTGCGTCCCTGTCACACTGAGCCCAACTGAACTTCGTGCCCTTCACCAGCAGCCTATCCGGACGTGCCTTGGAGCAGACATAACAATCCTCTATCTGATTCTGCGCGCTCGTGTACTGGACCCACTTAAACCACTCATTCCCTAAAGCCGCCCTATACATCGGGTCAGCCTCCGGGTCTTCCTCGTCATAGTCATAGTCGCCCCCATCTTGTTCCCCGGAAGGAAGCAAACCCCTCAACCTGGCCCAGAGTGAGCCCACTGAGTCCCTCAACGTTCCGGCTGTCCTCTGGAACATATCCTGTCCCCCCACCTCTTCCGACTCAGTGTCCTTGACCTCCCTTTTTCCCCTCACCCCTGTCCCCTGTGATTGGTTCGGGACAGGCTCAACTCTCCTATCTACCCCCACAACCCGATGCTCGTTAGTATAATGGTAAGTATCCCCGCCTGTAACGGGGGAATGGTCAAAATCAAAAACATGCCCTTGCGGTCCTACGGGAAACACCCCGTTTGGTTGTAGTCTTATCTTCTCCCCCCCTTCCTCGATGGAGGGAAAAGGGGGCGCCTGATTCTGAGCCTGGTCATGAAAGTCTGCTGGTACTTGAGCCTGAGCGGGACCCCGTGGGACTCCTACCCACTCAAACCCGTCATCCTCAAGGACGGGTCGACCGTGACGGTTCTTAATGACGTCGTTGTGCCCGGCCGACCGTCCGCACACTGCTGCCAACATCTGCGGGAGCATCAGCAGGCACTGCACCTTCCAGTTGCCGTCTCGGACCCTCCATGTCGGGTTCTGCATAACTGCGATCGATTGTATCCCCCAAGAGATCGCCGCTGGCCTTTATGCAGTGATTGAAGTGGAACCAGGTCGCTGATCCTTTGACTTGGACTGCCGTTCCAGTCGATCGGATCACCTCGTACGGGCCCTCTCTCCGGGGTGATGACCACTTTCTCTTGTGGACCTTTACGAAGACCAAGTCCCCAGGGATCAGTCTCGGTTTGGTGGCTTCCTTCTCCGCCTCCTTCTCTTTCTCTGCTCCTGTCGAAACACAGCTTCATGTATTTTAGTCACTTGCTGAAGATATTTTTTCAGATCTTGCTCAAAAATATCTAATGCCGGGCCCCTAGCCAGGTGTCTAAATGGCGGTGCTGGCATGCTGCGGCCTGTAAGCATTTCATGCGGTGTTAGCTGTGTTTGGCGGTTTACGCTGCTTCTAATCAGAGCAAGTGGCAAAGCATCAATCCAGTTAAGCTTAGTTTGCATACAGATTTTCAACAGTTTGTTTTTAATGACCAGATTGGCCCTTTCCACCTTCCCCTGCGACCCGGGACTATAGACACAGGAAAGGCGCTGTCTTATACCTAATTTCTGCATCAGCCCTTTAACCACCTTGTCGATGAACTCGCGGCCATTATCGCTTTGTAATATCGTGGGAATTCCAAATCTCGGAATGACCTCGCGACACAGGAACTTGATCACTGTGTCCGCGTTCTTGTGTTTAGATGGAATGGCCTCAATCCAGCGACTAAAGCAGGCCTCTACTACCAGGAGGTATCGTTTGCCCTGCACTGGCGTTATCATGTCTGTATAGTCCATAATCAGATGTCTGAATGGTCCCTCAGGGAGGGGTGTGTAAGCCGCCACTGTCGGTACTCCTTTGCGCACATTGCCCTGTAAGCATGTTAAACACCTGGCTAGTGTAACGTCAATTTGTGCCTGAAGCTTTGGGGACCAAAATCCCATTTTCGTGATTCGTTTCAGGGTCTCTGCTCTTCCACAGTGATCAACACCATGAGCCTCAGGTATCACTAAGGACAGAAGATCGATGGAGGCGACTATCAAACCGTTATGACTCCTCCACAGACCATCTGCCCCCCTTACCGCCCCCCTCTCCGTCCACGACTGTTTCTCGGCCTGCGTGGCTGAGTCCTGAAGATCACTCAAATTATCCTCAGTTACCTCAGTCGTCAGTTCGGCCGCAAACATCAGAACAGCCGTGGACGGCACCGCAGCCGCCGCCTTCGCGGCCTCGTCCGCCGCGTTGTTTCCCGTCGTCACAAAGGACAGGTCTTTTCTGTGTGCCTGGCACTTTACGATAGCAATGCTTTTGGGCAACTTTACAGCCTGAATAAGCGCCACAACCTGCTTGTGGTGAAGGATCGGTGAGCCGTCCGATTTCTTAAAGCCTCTTGCCTTCCAAATGGCCGCGAATAGGTGGCATACGCCATGCGCATACGCAGAGTCTGTAAAGATGTTAACCGTGCGATCTTTAGCTATTATGCATGCTTCTGTTAGTGCTATTAGTTCTGCAAGCTGGGCCGAACATGGTTGCATGCATTGTCCGGCCTCTCTTGTTAGTGTTTCTCCGTTAGGTTTGCACTGTACGACGGCGTATCCTGACCTTAAATTTTCCCCCTCCCGATAGCAGGACCCATCCACAAAAAGTGAGAGTTCTGCTATCGCGAGCGGGTCGACTCCCAAATCAGGACGGAGTTTCACGAAAGCCTGTCGCTTCCACCTCACACTCATGCGGTTGACCCTCGCTCGGGAGTGGTACCAGATCCGCCGGGTTACTGCCGTGGCATGTTTTTATCATAACGTCCGAGTACTGCAGGAGCCTCATGTAAGCCTGTTGCCGTTGGCTGGTCAGAACAAATTTGCCTCTTTCAATCAAGTTTGCCAATTTGTGATGTGTCCAAATGCAAATGTCATATCCCATTGTCACGGCCGTTGCCTTCTCATACATCAAATGTGCTGCGGCCAGGGCCTGATAACAAGGTGGCAGACCCTGCTCTACCGGCGAAAGAGCTCTAGAGTAATATGCTATCGGTTGTTTTTTCCCAAGAATCCGACCGTCCGAACATACTGTCCAGACTGGGGTAAGTGAGCGGCGTATTTTTGCTTTATGCAGGAAAAACCTGCTCCAGTGTCTGCCATCATCTCTGTTAATTTGCCCTCCACTAGGACCTGCAGAATAGGTTCTTGCTCAGCTCCCTTGGAAACCACAATCATTTGATTTCCCCCCGTCGCATTATCTGGGCACCCCTAGTGATTACCCCCCTGGTTTCGGGGCCCTCCTGTCTCCCCCTGGTCGTGGGGCCCTTGTGACTCCCCCTGGCGCACGGGTCTTCCATACTCCGAGCCGGGACGGTATGGTTGCCTACATCTCATTTCCCTGTGTCCCTGCATGCCGCAGTTCCAACAGTGGAAACGGGGAAACTGTTGTTCGTTCCCCGGTCCCTGTGTAAACCGTGGGCCTGATTGCCCATTCCCTGTCTGCCGCCTGGACGCCTGGTTCTGTGAACTATAGTCATAACTTCTCACTACCTGAGGTGCAGGCGGGGGTCCCTGGTCCTGCATGGGTGGAGAGGTAGCAGATGACACCATTACTGCCTGCAACCTCCTTTGGGGCTGCAGTTGTTGCTGAGTTAACTTCCTTGAGTCATTTCTATCCTGATCCCTGACTTTCTGCTCCTGAGCCCTTTGCTTCTCCACACTATGTGTTACATGTGCACAGAACAAAGGATAAGTCATGTCCATTAACCCCACCACGTCT